>NC_080672.1:32186206-32845838 GCF_030247195.1 Topomyia yanbarensis
GGGATGCCAGGATACGGAAAACTGTACTCACGGGCACGTTTTCGTCTCGAAAGTGGTCTATCGTAAACTTTTTACCACGATGACTATGCGTTTCGTAAAACCGTACAACACGCTCGCGGAGTGCCATCTTCCATTGAACTGTCAGCACCCAAGCGAAAAGAAACATGCCACCCATTTCTAGCTACTCGAGAGAACGTTTCTTAGAGAATAAAGATTTACGTTCTTTACTTCAATTACAGAAAAGAATTTAAATCATTCTCATTTTTTAATCAACGCTTGTTACTGGGAGTACCACTTTTTCCGAGAAGCTGATAATCAAATCCGTCCGTAAATTCATGAACAAAAAATCTCGATTTTGTGAACTGAACGATTCACGATAATCGCGACCAGGTTCCTGAAACTATGGATAATTAACCTCATGCTCATGAAACTATTTGTGTTTTCAAGACATTAGCTCGCACCAAAACTATACCAGGCGTTATATTCCAATGTTTGATTGGGTTACGATGGTTGTTTCCTCGACGTGTTTAGTTTTTGTTGTGATTCCTATCAGTAGCGCAGTCAGAAATTTGGTTTGACGAAAATCGTAGGTTTTTCGAAAATGTTTAAATTTCATGTATTAGTTGATAAAATATTGAAAGTTCAGTAACAAAAATAGTCTGCCTTTTATAATTTACTTTATAATATGTCAATTTAGTCAAAATATGAAAAGTGCACTTTTAAAGTGAAACAATTGTTCGAAAACTTTTCTAACGGTCTAAATCACATCATTTCGAAAGCATCAACTTTGGAGTTTTAACAACCTCGATAAAGCTTCCAACATGAAAAAGCGCTTCTTTTGATGTAATAATTTTAAGCATAAGCGTAAGAGATCGCCCTTAGTTTCTACTCCGTTATTGACCACGACCGATTGAGATTGCACAACGTTCTTTGAAATGGCATGCTAGGGAATACCATCCTGATCCCTGCATGCTGATCAATACAGACGCTGGCCTAGTCTGAATGAAGGTCCGCTGGGAGAGGAAGGAATGTTAGTCCGACACATGTTTCGATCTCTAACCGAGGAATTCTCTGCATCTTCACATGCATCATGTTCATCGTGTTCTTTTCGCTCTGGGTAGCCGGCTTTCGATATTGTTTAAAAGATTTATTGGATGTTCTATTAGTTCTATAGCTGGATTTTCTCCGAGGGAGTGCAAAGATGATGCAAAAATGGAAATTAAATGCATTTTTTTCTAATTTGATGCAAATTTGTTACATATTCCTAGAGTGATCTGCCCCTAGTTGCATGTTCGCGTTTGTGCCCAGGGTTGTATTATCACTCAGATCTCAAGCGATTGTATGTTAACGCATGGGTGTGTTTTGCGTGTATGTAACTTCGCGTGCATAAATCAATTTATATAACCGTGTATCGACCGTGTTTTGAGTTCACGGTTCAGATCTGGAAGGGAATGAGTTTTCTTATATCATTAGAGTATCCGGCCATGACACCCTAATGTATATGAGTTTGATTTTTTTTAGACGTTGATGGAATGTATGGATCTCGGCTGCTAGGACCAATTGTAGGGGGTACCGAACGTGACCGATTCATAATAATGTGGAAACGGGCGTTAGTATAATCGCACTTGATATCGCGTTTATGTACTAACCGGAGCGTTTTATGTGTGTGTAATCGCGGGTGTACGTGCGTGCGGATAGTTTCGATAGCATGTTCGCATGTGTGGCCAGATTTACATTATTGCGAAGGGCACAAGCGTTTCTATATTAACGTGGCGTTTGTATAGCTTTGCGTTTTTGAATTCGTTTATATAACGAAATTGCCATTTGTACATTCGCGTGCGTTTTTGAATGTTTGCACGGGTCGTCATTCTGATGCTGTTGCGAAAGGCTCGAGTGTTTGTATGTTATTGTGCGCGTTGTTTTTATCGTGTAGATGTTTGTATGCCACGTATGCCAGGATGTTTGTAATTTCGCATATACTAATGAGAAGCTGTAAGGGAAGAAAGTACATGTTAATTCGACATGCATTCACTTTTTTATCCTTTTATGAGCAGCTAGGGTCGAGGGTGGTGGCTAGCGAATTTCATACATCCTTGACGTAACGGGCGAATCTATATGGTTAACATCTATGTCTATAGGCAACGCAAATCGAAGGCCATCTTTGTAATGATACGTTCTGCGTTTGAGATGTACTTCCCTCGGTTGCCAGACGAATACCTATGATGATTGCGTATAACTTTGTATGTATAAGTCTAATTATGAGTCCTACTGTGGTCATGCGTGCGTGGAAGGTGTTAGTTTTAGCGTTCGAGTCCAGGGTTGCATACTTGTCTGAGTTGGCGCGGGGGTTCACTTATTGCGAACATCTTTTGATGTAATAATTAAATGGTAATTAAATGTTCTAGAAGTAATTATGGAGAATCAACTCTACAAATACAGTAAGAAACTTGATGCCTTCAGCAAAGTTGTTGATGATATCATTTTAAACAACTTTGTTGAAAATACGAAGGCTTCTTGAATACAGTATATCGAGATATAAAACGATATTTAAGAAATTCTCTTAAGGGTCCTTTGATATAATTGTGCAAAAAGTACTTAAGGTTTGATTTTTTTGAAGAAGTAAAATGACTTCGACATGTGTGCTATTCTGTAAAATGCTTATTAAGGTTTTATCTATAAAATCAAACTTTTCGAGCCAAAAATGGCGCCTAAAATAGCTGCTCCAGCAAAAAGGTATTTTGAAAACCGACCACATCTGTGGGCACGATACAGGTCGCAATTCGTAGTCTACAAGCAAAAAACTAAAGCGATCTAAAAGATTACATTCCATAAAGGCGCACCAACCTAAAAAACATGAAAAAATGGGGGTTGGGAATCGCACCCAGGTGAGCTGCGTGCAAGGCAATCGTTTGACTAACTACGCTATGCCCGCTTCATTCAATAAAGTTGTTTGAAATAGCATTTTCGAAAACTTTGCAGAAGACATCAAATTTCGAAATAAATTTGTTTGCAGAGTATTTTTCAATCAAACTGCGCTTCCCATTCAAAGCATTGTCCTCAATCCACATTTCTAAACATCTCTTCGAAAAAGAGCTCATGATAATTTGACAACTGTGGGACCTCGGCTAAGAGATCGGTTGCAAGATCCAATTCCTACAATTTTCCAAAAGTCCCCATGATGCTTACAACTATTGGTTCGCAATGTAGTGATCAGACAATATACTTCCGAAATTATTATTGCGCAACATTTAATTAAATTAGTCAGCATCAATTTCTTTGTTTTTTTTCGATTCAAATAATTTTGGATTGGGAGGTCGGTTCAACCAGTTCCCTCTGAAGAAGCTCGGCATCGGTTTTATCTCGCATTTGTCGAAAAAATTTCAGTTCGTCAGCGAAAGAAAGACGGGGTCCTTGTAATGGGATATTGACATCATTAAAGTAGAGCAGAAATAACACTGGACCGAGATGGCTTCCTTGTGGGATGCCGGATGTAGCGAAGAATAGTGCAGATAGACAGTCCTTAATGCTGATTTGGAGGTGCCTTCCATCGAGGTAGGAACGAAAACAGCGCAGAAGTTGTCCATGAATACCGAGTTTGTCCAGTCTCAGATTTTGTCGAAGGCCGCAGATTGATCCATGTCAATAGCATCGGCTTGCAATCCGTCAGCGAATCCATCGAGTACATATGTTGTGAACGATAGCAGGCTGGTCGTTGTCTATCGTTTAGGTATAAAACCAACAGAGGTCCAAGGTACGTCCATTCTCGTTTGCGACATTATTAATTTGACGAAGAGTTTCTCTGCTGTAATTACCAAAATACAACTGGAATTGTTGATAAGCGCAGATTTTTCGATATTGAATCGTAGAAATTTATTACTTGTCTGGCACCACGTCAGACCAGGTAAGTTGAAGTCATCCAGTATAACAATTTCGTCAGACGGGGCGGCTATCGAGGTGATGAAATAAACGGAGGAAAGATGTACATCGATCAGGCTAAAATCACGAATTCCACCAGGTGGAAAATATACAGCACACAGAAACAGATTGCGATTGACAAGTTTCACTGATATCCACACTTGCTCGGAGATCGCCCACCAGTCATCGTTGATCACTCAGGCCTTTATACCATGGCGAACGGCGATAAGCACACCACCACCACAAGATATCAGGTTGTTTAGGGCGTTGTGGTCACAGCGGTAGACATCGAACGTTGAACCAAATACCTGGCGAGACAGAGTACGGTTGTCGAGCCAAGTCTCGGTCAAGACGATAACTTCGCAATAGCAGCCCGTGGTCGCGAGTAAATAGGTAGTCGTTGATGAATTTAAGCCTCCAACATTCTGGTAGTAAACCTCGATATTATTGGATGACGGATCAGGTTCAGCAGAGAGCGAAGCCATGTTACCGTTTTGAGCGTTAAGGAAGATTCTTTCGTCAATCCCACGAACAGTAGCGGAACCACTCACAGTCGCTTGGTCGACTGTGGTGAGGGATTCGAGGCATCCCGAATGAACTGTGTCGCGCCCCAAAATACGACGCTCGTTGTCGGCCGGTGAAATGGTTCGCATCTGATCATAAGATGTCAGATCAAAACGCAAAATACTGAAAGCGAAGAATACATCAGCGCTTGAAGTCTTCGGATCAGATGTATACTTGCCATTTGTGTCGCATTGGAAGACCCTGTCACCCATCTCACATACAGAACTGGGACGACTGATGATCGCTGGTTGCAATTGCTCGATTGTGATGGGGGGATCGCGGGCTTCCATAGTGCCAACAGTTGTGTATCCCAGTATGAGTTGAAATCCGATGGCGCAATGCGAAGAGCATGACCGGGACGGTAGTAGCTTACGACGAGAGTCAGAAGATGAGCTATTTAGAAGCGTGAATTGGTTCAACCGTTGTATCGTTACAATTTGGATAATACTTGCCGAGAAAGGCGGCTTTGAAGACCCACAAATACAGGACCGAGACAACTGCTGAACGCTGACGGCAAGGGCTCGACTGTAGCGGGGAGATCGAAGGCTGCGTTGCGTATAGTGGCATTGCCAATCGTTGCGGAGTCCTCTGTAGGACCATTGATGAGCCGAGTTGCATTAGCGGAATACATGCTGCTTCAGGAGGCGAAGAAAAATCAGTCGGCGGACACCAAATGTTCTGGGTACGGCTATCTTCAAATTCCCTGAACAGTATGCCTTGTGGCCATGTGTCAGAGTTAAGACTGCATAACGGTACTTTGGGTGAACTTCAACTTTGAAGGATATGAAGTTCAAAGTACTGACGTCTGTACCTTTTTTTAACAAGCGGAATAACCTTTATCTTCTCAGTCTACTTTCTACTTCTGCCGCAGTCAGACGTACAATCGAGCCAAGTGAACAACAGGCCTCTCGATCTAGTGTGCATTGTCTCGAGAACAAAGGAGACGTCGGATTATTCTTGTCATCATGAGTAAAGTTGACGAAAAAGCTCTACTCCGACCCAACGCTAGGGTTCGTCGCGGTTGCGGTAATTACCGCAACCGCGCGGTATTTACCGCACCCGCACCGCAAAAACTGCGGTGCGGTGAGTCACTTTTTTCCGCGGTTGCGGTGCGGGAAATGAGCTTTCACCGCGCGGTATTACCGCAACCGCACTTCAAAAAATAAATGAAAAAGTCTGCATGAAAAAGTGAATTAAAACTATGACTTTTACCATTTGAGAAGGACGCAACTAGATTTATTTTCTTAACGAATGCTTAGCAATGTCATTATTAGGAAAATCTCTCTGTCAGAACGTTCTACTTTTACTTATTACCCTACAATAGAGAAACGTAATAAACATTTGATTGCTCTAATTTCCATAGACTTGACAATGATTTGAAAAGAAATCCGAATACAATCTGTATTAGACCTATCGCTACTTGATTTTTTACATTTTGGTTATGTATTTGTGTTTGTTACTGTTCCTAAGAAATGAAATCTATAAGCTTTGTCCAATATAATTTGGCACCATTATTTTTACGACATATTTTGAACACTATTTATTTTATATTTTTAATTTTTTTTATTTTTGACTACAGAGGTTTTAACCTTAGGGTCATTCGCCTCTTTTCGGGGTAGAGAAAACTCTTTTGGAAAATCTCTAACCCTATGTGCGGGGTTAGGAAAGAAACACAGGTGGGCTCCGTACAAGGCAATCGATTTACCAACTACACTATGCCGTCCCCCCATTATTTTATACTTCAAAGTAACACTTTACTAACGAATCTTTTCAATTACATAAAACGCACAATCCAATCATTGAAAAAACAATTGAATTGTACTGTCAAATCCAATTAAAAATGCCTCATTTCTCCCGATTTTTCTAGCCAATTGTAGAATTATGAATGTTTTTTGTGACATCTTCTCAACTGTAAATTTCGATTAATTTGGATAACTTAAAGATAAACTTATAATACTGCGACTTAAAAACAACCCAAAGAATGTAATAATCATCATCAAATCAAACGAATTTGGAGGAATTGGCAGTAAAGGAGATAAAAGTATGAAAAGCGTCCAAAATAAGGAGGGGTCCAAATTAGGCCAATTACCTTATTATTCGTTAATCAACATCGTATTTGTATCTCTTTTGATTTCTGTGTAAATTCGCAATGAATTTTTCTGCAGTCCGTTTTATAAGACTCCTTCTCAAAAAGTATTCTACATAACTTTTTTTTTCTCGTACGTCCATTGTGCGTCCAACTGGGGATATTTTCTACCGAATTATTAATGAATATTTTTCAGTTAGGAAGTAGTTTTGTAACTTTTTGAAAGTAAACTTTCGATGTTAGTAGGGTATTGCGATTTTTGTTTTTCTCAAGTGTCAAAGTTAGCCCAGATAGCAAATTTTGCACAGTTCGGACAATTTTTGTAATAATATTTCTGCTGTATGCTGTAAATCATACATCTTTTGCAGGTTTTTTTTAAATGTTCGACAACTCTATACCGGTTGAGATGAGATGGATTCCTGATTTTTTGTCAAATATGGCGATGTTCTTATTGATGAAACTCAACATGTTTTATATCACTGTATTGGGATAATATATAGAAGTACTGGTGTTTTTCCTTGAATTTTTTGTGAATTTCTTTTAAGAGTTAAAGGTGATTTTTGCTATGTAAATGCGAAAAACGTTCATTTCATTTTCATGTGGCAAAGTCATTGAAAATATAAAAATTTAAAGAAAAAATATACAACTTTATTATTCCATTTTTTTCAAATAACTGAAGGATACTTAAATTAAAAGCTTTTCTATTAATTGCTGCGGAAGAACAGTTTTGAATGAATAATGATGCAATACAGCTACATTTCATACATTTCAGTGCCATGCTAATGATTAGAGAAATGAGAATGTTTACCCTGTTTCGAAAGTATTTGTCTAAAAATATACGGCATTTTATTAATAAAACTTGCAAATTTGAATTTTTTCATAAATGTTACATTCTGAGGAGTCCATCAAAATTAATTTTCGTGTAAATAAGAATAACATTTTATTATATATGCTTATACAAAATAAATGAATAATTTTTTAACACAATTTTTAAAAACCTGTTTTAATCCACCTAGCGGTGCAATTGCGCCTTTCTCATTTCTCTAAACTATGGCACGGAGGCTTTTTATGTTCAACATAATTGTGGAAATGTCCATTACATTCTTAGTACACTTTGCACTTATACACAATGGCATGCCAGCCACGAACTTGATGAGCTACGTGTCGACGGTGAAACACTTGAAACAAAAAAATATCATACTCCATTAGCCTAATCATCATTAGATCAATGTTATCTGCTTGCTAACTCATTTTGTCATGCGGGGCTGGGTATGTGAAGAGGGCGAAAGTCCCATGAACGAACGACTCCCCAGCTTAAATTGGTATGCTTTGTGATACAGTGGTGGTTTAAAGATGATGGGGTTGAAAGGGAGGGGTATGAGGGCTGGATGGGGTGGTGGTCTGAGGGGTGATTTAAGGAGATTTTTAAAGGAGGGGCGCGAACAGTAGAGGGGGGGGGGTGTAACCCCTCTCTGTAAACCATCAACTACGCCCCTGTTAGAATCCAGAAACCCTAAACGAGTCGAAAAAAAAATTTGGCCGGGATTAGGTTGACGTTTTTCAGAGTGATTGCATAACCTTTCTATATGAGAAAGGCAAAAATGTGCCAAAATCCAAAAAAGTGAATCGTAGTCTAATTTTTTTTCGAGTTTGCATCAAATCTCGACGTTTCATGCACCTTGAACACATTTAGCATCAAAAATAAAAATTCTATTTTTAATTTTTCCTATAGTTTATATGAGAAATTTCTGTGTGGCCGCACTCTGAAACCCGTAATTCCGGAACCAGAATATCGATCGATCCAAAATTCAATAGCAGCCGATGGGAAGGTTGCACCTTTCATTTGAGACTAAGTTTAGGCAAATCGGTCCAGCCATCTCTGAGAAAAATGAGTGACATTATTTGACACATACGCACATACATACACACACACACATACACACACATACACACACACATACATACACACATACACACACACATACAGACTTTTTCCGATCTCGACGAACTGAGTCGAATGGGATATGACACTCGGCCCTCCGGGCCGGGATTAGGTTAACGTTTTTCAGAGTGATTGCATAACCTTTCTATATGAGAAAGGCAAAACATTATATTTACCGCATTTACCGCATTACCGCGTGGTGCGGTGCGGTAAATGCAGTGCGGTTGCGGTAAGCGGTGCGGTTTTATTATTTTTTTGCGGTTGCGGTGCGGACTATCAATTTACCGCCCACATCCGCACCGCGACGAACCCTACCCAACGCTGCGGTCGTTGACTTTAAATTTTGTTTAAAACGTCCGAGTTTTAGTGAAGTGGAATACCTTCTGCAGGTAAAAATGCAACTTATACTTACGGAAGTGTTGTACCTTCAGTATCATCATCTTCGCAGTGCAGTGTTAATATCATTCAACACGTTAGCACAAGCCGAGCGTTTCGTTTTGAAGAACAACTTAAAACACGTGGTTGAAAGTGACAACGTTGGAATTAAGATTCCCGTATATATTGAGAATGATTATATAGATGTAAGGTTATATGACCTATCACCTCGTACCCCTCCTGAGCCAATTGCAAAATGCATGTCGCAATACGGAGAAGTAGAATCCGTTACACCTGATACTTGGAGAAACTTCTTCCCGGGTACTCCTAACGGCGTTTTTGCAGTGAGGATGCGGGATGAAAGGCCTATACCCTCCTACTTGACAATAAAACTCAAAACTCACGGAACTACAATTATGTAAACTACGCTATGCACCCATGAGGGGCAAACTCCTACGTGCAAGTATTGTAATCCGACAGCTCATCATGGACAACCTTGTGCGGAAGATGCAGAGGAAGAGGCATCTCAACCAACTGCCAACTCATCTACGGCAAACCAACCCAAAACAGAGTTTTCAATACCAATGCCTGAACCACAAACGGTGGCCAAATTTGTGGCAGCAGTTGCACAGACCATAATGACAACCACAAAAGAAGCATCCAGTACCGCAAATTCAACTGTAAGCAACATTGGCAAGGATAACAATAACAGTGACGGATTTACGCTTGTCAACAATAAATGCAAGAAACAGGGAAAAACATCTGATCGCGGACACCAAGCCGACTTCGACCTGAACGTGAAAACCAAAAAAGAATTAAATGACCCCCCAGATGCAGTTTATCAGCAAACCCCGCGAAAGAAGGTCTCTGCTCGCAATAAAAAGTTGCGCGCACGAGATCCAATATTATAATAATATTTGTTTATATTTTTATTTTGACATTTATAAACATATAAAAGATCCACGGCTCCGTTAAGCTACCGCTATGAGCCGTGTCAAATAAACGAATTATAAAAAAAACCTTTATCTCCTCGTTGCAATTTAGTTTTTGTTTGGACATTTTTTCGACAGCGAGAAAGATACAACCAGAGCAACAGCGCGGGAGGTGAAACCATGACAAAGTTGCTATTATCGATTAGCTTTCGACCGCCAACAAGAATATTGCTCGGATCAGAGCCATCCTCGCGGCGACGTTTCTGAGATGGTCGAGAGGTACCGGTATTTGCTGGTTATATTTGGATAACTCGGCCTTTATTTCAGCACAGACATCATACCCAGCGATAACACATCCAGACGAAGAAACGGTTTCGAAAGTCAGGAAAAGTTGCCTCCGATCACAACTGGTATCGGTCGATTCCACTTCTCGAGCCATGCGATTTGGGCTCGTCGAAAGCGCGTTTTGTGCTTGTTGTGAGGGTTTTCATGATATCAAACAGGTTGATTGGTTGTGCGTCGAGTAGTGGCGTTCCAAACCTCTGTTAAACGCACCCCGGGCTGATGTGCTGGCTATCAGTGATCTCTCCTGTATGGTCACTACCGCTAACGAACAAATCCCTCTTTCCTGTATCCCTGTGACGTCACTGTGTTAAGGCGAGGTACTCGCTCAAATTTTCCAAAAATTTAATTTTTTTTCTTTACACCTTTTGAAAGGTACAGGTGTCCACTATATTGTGGAAAATGGCCGTCGTGGGACGCTCTCGGCTTGAGAGGCGCGCCTCAGGAAACTGGACCAGGGCATCAGCTATGTGATTTGCAACATCGTCACTATTTTCGAGATGGACGAAGGAATGTTATACAGATCTGGCATCGCAGACTAATCGAGTTATCAAACAACCACAAAAAAGGAGAAAAACGAAAAATTTTGGTCAAAATTGTTAAAATCACATTTTAGTTTTGGAATTGCCAGTTTTATTTTATTTTTATTTTTTGATTTTTATACACGTTAACTCAAATTAGTATTTATAAATCACTAAACCATTTGAAGCTTCCAACTATTTCAATTCATTCGAGAAAATCTCTTTCGAACAATTCGTGGAATTAACTGGACTATTGCTTTTATAGTATACATGGTAAAGTGAAAAAAGTCTTTTCCAACAAAAATAGAAGTAATCACAGTAGCAAATCGTTTCAAAAAAGCATCTTCAAATACGAAAACAGCTACTTACACAATATAATTTATACCCGACGCAAAGCTGACAAACTCCATTTCACAATATTACCCAAATGAGTTTCCAAACAAATCAGCTCGACAATGACCATTTGCCGTTCTCCAGCGTGCAACAACGTACCGAAAGCAATTCCCATTGCCAGCTAGCTGGTGCTGCTGCTGCTGCTGCTGGTGTTGCACAAAACCACTGTACAATTCTACAATGTAAGCAGTCCCCTTTCGGAACCGGTAATACTTTGCAGAGATGAAAATTTAATTTTTCTCATTTCAGCATTTCATCGTAGTTTCGCTATTACTTCGCTACTGCGCGACTGCAGTAACAAAGAAACCCTACCCCTGGTACGCGGATTCTACAGCTCACTGGACAGCGGATGGATGCTGGTGCCACGTGCAGTCTCTGTTATCTTTCATCATTATCTTAATCTACGCCATCGTCGCTACCATCAAAAGCACTCGGCACTACTGAATGGTTGCTAGCGTCAAGCTATACGAAATAATCACAATTGTTTTCCACTACGAAAGGAGTTTATTTTCGTGATGTGCAGGGTCAATCTTTCGTCAGATTGTTCCTTGTTCTGCCTGCTGATACTGATAATAGTAATGACAAGCATTTGACGTAGACTTACCTGTAGTTGCCGAAATCGGACTGCTGGAAGTTGCGAATGTTCAATGTGTACTTGTCCCCCTTGGAGTACATGGCCCGGCGATCGGTGGGATCCAGCAGGAAGGAGTTCTGGTACCACAGCATCTGCAACAACATGTCCAGGGAGAATGAATGCTTGATTAGTATCATTAATCTGAAGAAAAGTCGTGGTGTGGCCGGTTGCTTTCCCAATGCGACACCAAAAGGAATATTAATTTTAATCGTCCTCATTCAACTTCTTGCTGCTAATGGAATTCAACTCTTGTGTCTGTCTGCTTCTGGGAGCCGTCCGCAGTGCACACAACGGGGGGATAATTTTAATAACTATTCCATTACATTCTCGAAAGCGAGGGATGACAAAATCACACTTTTCACAGTCCTTAGCTGAGGTGGAATCTCACGAGAGAGAGAGAGTAGTGGAAAAAGGGAAATTAAGCAAAAATGCACGAACAAGGAGAGCAGAAAAAAGTCTAATCCAATGTGGGGTTCAGCTGCACTGAAGTTTTAATTAATACGCGAAAGTTCGGAAAGTGTGGGAAACTGCGTCGAAATGAGACACTAACTCGGGACAGTGATGTAGCTGAATGCTGCTGGGAATCACAAAAAAAAGTAGTTCTCATGGAACTGGACTACTGAGTTTTATCGGAGATTCGTTTCATGGTGAACATTTGGTTCGTTCAAAATTAAGGAATATTTCACCACTGTGTTCAACAGATCCAGTTTTTGCTGTATGTATCCTTTAAAAACACTAGATCACTACAGCAGGAAAAAAGCAAGGATTTTTTTCAAGTGTATTAAAATATACGTAATACAACGACAACTAAATTGATTTTGAACACTGATTCTATGGTTACCTTTTTCTTCTCCGGGTTGTATCCAAAAGATACTCTTTCAACTCTACCGCTCTATTTTCCTACCATCCGATAGTGCATGTTTATTTCACCTGCTGCCTAATTATTTCCCAGTGCACAACCGAGTAAGCATTTAGTTGGGCGCAAATTCCATGGTACCCGGATCAACTTTCAACCACACGCTTAAAACTGAGTGGTTTGTTTGGCGGGATGCACTCCAAACTCCCGAAATGTTAGAAATGAGTGAACCTCCGGGAGTAGGTACTGTTTCACTGTACCGCCACTTGCACAAAGAAGAAAGGGAGGGAAAGAGCGAACAGTTGCCCCTATTCATGCCCGGCTCACACATCTGGTAGTACTTTAGAGAGCTGGGAAACTATTTGCCCCCTTTTCATCCTTCCACTCAAACAAAAAAAAAAGAGGCGAACAACAAGGACCAAGTTTTTAATTAATGTATGACACAGAATAACACGAAGTGAGGAAGTTATTATTTGAACATTTTTCGAAAGTTTATCGTGCTTCTATACTGCACGGCAATTTTAGCTCTTCTCCTGGGTGGGCCGCATTTTATGCGGGTTGATGTGGTGGGGATGTTCACAATTCAAAAGAGAATATTTACAAAGTTTTCTGGAAGATTAATTCTTGAAGAAAATTAATCGGTTCTACTCAAATGTTCATATTGAAAAAGTGTCATTCAAAGCAAGTTCGGGAATTGCTCATTAATACTAAAAGTTGATCTTAGAGCAAAGTCCTTATATGGGAAGGTCCTAGCTTGCGTCAAAACGAAAACTGCCTCTGTGATAGTATGTGTGACGGTTTCTAAGGGCGAATGGTAGCGTCTACGTCATCAATACCACATTTTATAGGCTGTCTCTGTTCACTACCACTAACAGTTTTGACACATGCTACACAGAAAAAAATATTTTGTAATTTTAAGTTTATTTTCATGTACATATTTGGAGCATGAATATAAATGAAAAATTAATTTCCACCGCAAATACACACGACTTGTCGTGCTTTCTTCAACGAATTTTATTATAATTTTACACGTGGATTGAAAATTACAGTTACTTTAAACGGAAATGCACTTCAATGTGTTTTTACTCGAATACTGCTGTAAAATGAATGACATGTAATATTACACGAATGAAAGTGTAAAATTGTATGCTGTTTGATGCCTCAATTGATTTTAACGTATTTTTCAATCAAATTTTTGATTCAATCTTTGTATGTTTAAATTCGTATTGATTTACATGTCATTTAAATTTCATTATTTTTTTGGTGTGTAGGACCTTGTTTAGAGGGAATTTGATCTTAGAGAATATAAAGAATTTCATATCATACACGTTTGCTATTAGCTACAAACATCAGACGTTTCACTTGCTTTGGGAAGTAGTGTTCCTCAAGTAAGAGTTTGAAAGAGAGAAGATCAAATGATTTGGGAACCAATCCTGACAAAACATTTTACTGAAAGAAAACTGAAAATGGTTGAAAATTATTAATTTTATCGTTTCTAGTTTTATTTATTGATCTCGACAATGCAAATATTTTAATAATCAATAGGATAAAAGGTCACGTGGTTATTTGGGTTTTTTTTTTTCAATTTTACAATTAGTTCACTAATTCCACAATACTTGCTACTCAAACAATTAATTCATTTTTTGGGTTTTGACGTAAGTACCAATACCTCATTTAAAACTTTTTTGGTGGTATTCTATGGAAACGAAATGGTGAGTTAAACAAAAGTAATTAGGTGATACAATCACCCCATAGGCAGGATTCAAACCTGCAACCCATAGGACTCTAGTCCAATTCAAAAATGTTTATACTATTCATGGGCTATGATGACTTCCTAGGAAGATGATTATCGCATTGGCGACAGTGATTTTACCACTGTCACTCACAACCGCAACTGCATCCAAGGGACCATTCATAAATTACGTAACGCAAAAATTGCCCAAAATTGACTCTCCCCTCCCTCCATGTAACAAATCGTCACAAATTTCTCCATCCCCTCCTTTTCTATTACGTAACAAACTCCTAGAAAAAAAATTTACTCGGTGAAAACATGTTACGTAACGATCTAGTTCACTGCCCCTCCCCCCTATGTCACAACTTGTCGTACCCCCTCCCCCCGCTCAAAGCGTTACGTAATTTATGAACGGTCCCCAAATAGATCAAATCTGCTGGGTGCGATAGACAGGTTGTTCTCTGGAAACGACGAAAAAGACCGCACCTTACAGATACCTAGAGAGTAGACTGCACAACTCAAAGGACTGGCGCCGAAAAAAACGACCCAAGTAACAATTCTTGTTTTATAGTACAAGTCCACTTTAAGTTTTAAGAAGGGCTTGAAGAGTGCCATAAAACCTCCAATGTTACTAAGGGGAAGAATGATAGCAAAGATTCGGTGGTTAATTGTTTTCGTCCGCATGGCTACCTTTAAAAATAAACCGCCTTGGTGATGCAACCATTTTTTCCGATCTCATTTTATTGCAAATAACTAAATAGTATTTATTTTATTATATTCATTATATTTTATTATATTATATTATACTATATTATATTATATTATATTATATTATATTATATTATATTATATTATATTATATTATATTATATTATATTATATTATATTATATTATATTATATTATATTATATTATATTATATTATATTATATTATATTATATTATATTATATTATATTATATTATATTATATTATATTATATTATATTATACAAGGTGTTTGGTTCATGAGTAAGAATCTCTCGAGGGTGATTTACTGTCATAATTGGAGCAAAAAATCTACACATACCATCAAATCTCAACCGTTACAGAGTTATTGAGCTTTTTGTGTAAAAAATTGGTTTATCTTAAAACACCTCTAACTCAAAAAGTATACCTCGTATTTTAAATCTTTTAGAGCCATTGGAAAGGTGAGAAAATTTTCTATTGAATATTGTTCTCATATCTCTCAGATAATTAGTTTAAGTTATCTTTTAGTTGTAAAGTATTTAAAAGTTAGTGTTTTTGATGAGGTTTTTGTAAATTTTCTCAAAATAATGAATTATGATTATAGCAATATCTATTATCCAAAAGTTGGGTTTGAGGACGATTCATAATTTGTTCTTCAAAATAATATTCCTATCTCTTCTCGTTTCCTTGTAATTTGACTTCTAAACTTTTTTTTTAATTGACTTGCAAGGTCTTAAAAGACTCTAATTTAAAAAATATGCTTTATATCGCTATTATCAGGGCTTCATTGGAAAGCTGAGAAATTTCCTTTCGATGTATGTACAGATATCTTTTAGTTAAGTGTACTACATGACTTTTTACTAGTAAAATAACTCAAAATTTGCGTTTTTGGTGATTTTTGTAATTATTCTAATTATTAATCAACTGAATTTATCGTCACTATTGTTCATTTGGTGCCCCTTGATATTATCTACAACTTGTTATTTGACACTTTATCCCTGTCGCTTTTCATTTCGCTGCAATTTAATTGTTAACACAGCATAGCCCCATCACAAATACAGTGGGTTCGAAATTGTTGTTTTTGCATATGAAACGAGAAGATAAAAATGATTTTGCTTCGAAACTAAAAGAGATAATTGAATCGAGTCAAAGGAAGAATTGTAGAACTTGCTGAGATGCATTAATTCCATGATAATAATAGTGAAGTTTATTATTTACTATTTTAAGAAAATAACAAAATGCAAATAATTTCACTAACTTTAAACTAATTAACTTCTAAAAGAATACTAAATTCACTTAACTCTAAGGTATTAATACATTTTTCTCTGCAAATAAAATGCTTTCGAATAAAAATAAGAAAAGGTGCAATAAGTGCCATACATTTTCAATAGTTCAATAACCCAAACACATGAAAACAAGACAAGATAAGTGTATCATGCCAAAGAACAAATTATACAACTGTTCAAGACTAACAATTTGAATTATTAAAATAGTGATGTTAACTATTAAGATTTTCGCTAAGTGAACGAAAAATCGATCAAAATTGTTAAATTTTAAATAAATTACTGTGAAAAGTTTACTTAACCTCATTAGCTAAAACATTTGAGGACATTTTTCAGTGGAAAATTTACTCACCTATCCAATGGATCTAAAAGATTTGAAATACAAAGTATATTTTTTGAGTTAGAGCTATTTTAAGACAATTAAGTTTTTAACACAAAAAGTTCAATAACTTAGTAACGATTGAGATTTCATGGTATGTGTAGAACGATTTTTTCTCCAAATATGACAGTCAATCATCTCTCGAGAGGTTTTTAACCATGAACCAAACACCCTGTATTATATTATATTATATTATATTATATTATATTATATTATATTATATTATATTATATTATATTATATTATATTATATTATATTATATTATATTATATTATATTATATTATATTATATTATATTATATTATATTATATTATATTATATTATATTATATTATATTATATTATATTATATTATATTATATTATATTATATTATATTATATTATATTATATTATATTATATTATATTATATTATATTATATTATATTATATTATATTTATCGAGCTAACTTTTCTTTGTGGGGAACAGACTAATTTCTTTGTTTGTTTAGTGTTTATTTGACCAACTATGTAACTAATCCACTGTGCATTTAGTGCACTGATAATATAAATTCGTAAATATAATAAAATTGATCATGCAATGTACGAGTTCATTCGTCGTTTTCTGCAACGAAGTATTTTCGTGCATTGTAAATAGTTTCAATCATTTCATGAACAATGATGGCCGCATGGTGAAGGAAAGCTTTCGTAAATTTTGCAAATTTAGTGCACACTGCACGAATGTTATCGTTGATAACAACATTGTTTTTCATGAATGAAATGAAATATTTCGTTTACTTTAATAAACGTTTGTGTATAATATGAACAATTTCGTTGGTCGCACGAATTCATTTCGTTCATCTAAGAGAAGTTTTCGTATTTAATAGCATATTATTTTGACATTCCTTCTGCAGAGAAAAACTCAAATTTATTCGAAAGAGGTTCAGAAAATCCCCCTGAAACCGGCGGACAAGGATACGGTTACTAAACAGTCAGGCTGAGACCGTCGTGATGAGTAACAATTATCTGACGTAGAGCAACAAGAACTCCATATTCTAGCTCTATTGAAGCTCTTTTGACGTTGACGGTTTGACAAATGGTGCTCTTAAATATTATAAAGGCTTATTCGTATGTAGCAGCGAACAATTCGTTTGCCTAATGAAGCCGTTTCGCAATAAGCCCACGAGAGTCGTATCGTGAATTTCGCAAAAAAAAATCGTAATAAAAAATTAAAGTGTTTCAATAGAGCTACGAACGATTCATCATATGTACGAAAGATTCGCATATTTTAGGAAAATTGTCTGTACGAAAATTATTCCTAGCGATTTACGAATATATTTTATCAGTGTGTGCGCAGGAAATACGCATGTTCTTTTCTAAGTGAAATAATGACTGTTTAATCATTTATGAGGATTGAGAATTGACAATACGTGAGAAGAATCGAAAACCAGTTACCAATTTGCGGCAGTTATATCAGCACGAAGAATAAATTGTCATATATACATATTCACACTTAATTTGGCCTCGGTCACCAGAGCCACAGCCATGATCTTCTGGCGCCCTTGGCGGAGTCTCTGTTTTGCGCCCCTTTGGTCTTCACTTTGGCTTTGTTTTTCATTTCGACCTTCAAAAAATAATTTGTGTACATGAAAATGGCACATCTGCTTCCTACTCAATTTCACGTAAATTCCAGCCACAAATCTTTTACTGTATATTTATTAAATCAGTTGACGCTAGGTGTTTGAAGGCGGCGGAGGGAGCATCTATTCAGAAGACTGTATATTTGGATGTCCAATGGCATTTATGGGGAACAGGTGACCATCGAATTTGATAACTGGAAGCACCTCAACAGCATTAACACCTCGAAAAAATCTTTCGCGAAACTTTAGCTCAATCGAAAACGATTATGGGGTTGAGCAAAACGGCCAAAGTGCAAAATATTTTCAAAATACGTGAAAAAACTTTTGAGGACCCTTAGAATATTCCGAAATTTTATTCGAATGCTAAAAGGTTTAGGATATAACGAAACGTGCCATCCTGAAATATTTTTTAAAGATAGCCTTTACGGAACTGGAAAAATTCTGGGTTTGAGTTGATACTGGGATTTGAAAAAGATGTTTTTATATTATTTTCTAGACCAAATATCTTGGAAATGCATGAAACAACAGATCTTGTATCTTCTCACAAAAATTGTTTTGGAAAAAGTTGCCTCTATGGTACTATGATTTTTTGAGCTGAGATTTTCATATGAAAAATTAAAAATACTGTTCTTTTTTAATTGACACCAGATTTCGATATCTCATGAATTTCTAAAATATTTGGCGCTCAAAAAAAAAATTAAAGCTTCATTTCTAAACTTAAGTCGCATCTCAATTAATTTTTTTTTTCGAACCCAGATCGTCGCTGTTGTGCTATCTTATGACAAGAGCCATTTAGCACATTTCGAGAAAAACAATTTTTAAAGTTTGAGATTGAATATCAAATTAAATAAATATATAAATATAAATAATTCAAAGAACACAATTGATGCTTCTACCAATTCGGTATTAATCTCTCAAATATTACGAAGATCCGTTGACTATGTTGCGAGTTTTTACTATAAATGTAAACAAAATTCGCACTCACACGTGTCGCACGTGTCTTGATGACAAAATTTGTATGGCGTGTCATAATAGTGCATGGAAAATTTTCCATAGAAAAAAATCATCAATTATTAACTTTTTTTTTCATATCTTTGGTTTCATTTGGTCTATAGACAATAGGTAAGATGCATTTTGAAGGAAATGAGTCAGGGAATCTAAAAAAATAGTTATTTTTGGTTACAGTGTTTCCAAATATGCTATTTCAATTTTAAAACTTAAATTGCGTTTTTCTCACTATTCGTGTATTTTTGTTTTAAAACGATTATGCCATTGCGTTCCTCAAATAGTTTTACACATAAAAACATCTTATACATCAAGATAACTTGAGCCAATCCCCAGGCGCGGTCATTCGAAGCAAAAATTATAAAATTTCGCAGCACGTTTTTCGCTATCAAGCCGAATGTCAAAATTCTGAAAACGCCACTTTGTAGAGATTTTTTAGACAAGTGATGTGCATATCTAACTCAGTTTACCCAAAAATTGCGTTTGTCATAAGATAGCACAACAGCGACGAGGGGAGCTTCGTACAAGGCAATCGATTTACCAACTACGCTATGCCCGCCCCCTAGGTGCCAATACTTTTGAAGTGTATCCGGTTTGAAAATTCAAGATAACTATAATTATTGGCGCTCTACCGTATCTCAATTATACTAAATAGACAATTTTAGGAACTTCAAACTGATTGGCCATTAATCCAATGATTACGGTGCACATCATAAGATTTGAATTAACAGTCCAAGGGTATTCCTATTATATTCCAGAAAGGACCCACCCATCTTTTTACACAAGCAAGTGAAACAGAGATGCTTTTAAGATCCATTGCTGATTTAGTTTTTCACATATTGCTCCAGTTTCTAATAAAATGGATTGCAGCCGAGGAATTCCACGAAGATCCGTCCGAAAATCTTTAAAATCGTGATTCCAATGAAACTTTACACGTTTCACCGTCATGCAAGACTAAATATTTTCCACAGGTAATAAGATTATTTTGACTCAAGAGCAACTTTTCAAAAGGGCGTAAACGTTTCTACGTGTATGAATTTCAAAAATTTTCGTTCGATTACTGTATTTTATACAGCAAAACTATCTGAGAACGAGTTGCAGGGAATAAATACTTCTGTCTGAAAAAAATATACACTGAAAAAAATGTTGTGTCATTTTTCAAAAAAACAAAAAATTATGATAAAAATTTAAATTGCGAAAAAACCCATTTTTTAAATTTTTTATATTTTGTTGCCAAAAACATAAAGAGAAAAGAAACATTTTGAATGTGATTGCATGATGGAGAAAAAATCGGTAAGAAAGTTTTCCTAACAATAACTTCGTACATGTTTTTAAATTTCATACTAATAGACATACAAAATTGTAATTCTATTACAGAATATAATTCTAAGCACCATTTAAAATCAAAATGCATTTAACAAAAATCTTCCAAAATGCGATAGTTTTCGAGATATTTGAAATTTTGCTCCTTCAAAAACAATTAATTCGTGTAATTATGCTCTTTTTAAAAGTTATTCGCGTTACCCCATCAAAAAATGTCAAAAATTTAATGTTTATCGTTTTAAAGACGTAAAAGCAACCTTTTTAGTGTATTTGGATCCTGGAGAAGCTTTCAATAAAAAAAGTTTTTCCAACAACAACTTTTAACATTTTTTTATAATTCTTACTATTTGCAGTCAAAAATACAATTTTCTTTTTGAATATGATTCTAAACGTCATTTTAAATCGAAATGCTCTTAACAAAATTTTTCTAAAATGTAGTAGTTCTCGAGATATTTTAACTTTTGTTTTAGCAACACAATTATTTTGTTTTATTACGACCTTTTCATAAGTTAGTCGCGTTTATCCATCAACAATAATAGGTTTTTCAAAAGACCCGTAAACTTTCCTGCAACTTTCTCTTTGACATCAAGGCGATATTGTGAAACATTTTAAAGTTACATGAAAACAACCAACATATGATTCAGCTATATAGTTTAATCAACAGACCCTATGGTTGAAATATATTTTGGTTGCTTTCATGTAACTTTCAAATAGTTTACAATATCGCCTTGATGTCAAAAAGAAAGTTGCACGAAAGTTTACGGGCCTTTTGAAAAACCTATTATTGTTGATGGATAAACGCGACTAACTTATGAAAAGGTCGTAATAAAACAAAGTAATTGCGTTGTTAAAACAAAAGTTAAAACATCTCGAGAACTACTACATTTTAGAAAATTTTTGTTAAGAGCATTTCGATTTAAAATGGCGTTTAGAATCATATTCAAAAAGAAAATTGTATTTTTGACTGCAAATAGTAAGAATTATAAAAAAATGTCAAAAGTTATTGTTAGGAAAACTTTTTACCGATTTTTTATCCATCATGCAATCACATTCAAAATGTTTCTTTTCTCTTTAAGTTTTTGGTAACAAAATATAAAAAGTTTAAAAAATTTAAATTTTTATCATAAATTTTTGTTTTTTTGAAAAATGACACAACATTTTTTTCAGTGTATTTTTTTTTCAGACAGAAGTATTCATTCCCTGTAATTTGTTCTCAGAAAGTTTTGCTGTATAAAATACAGTAATCGAACAAATTTTTTTTTTAAAGTCATGCACGTAGAAACGTTTACGCCCTTTTGAAAAATTGCTCTTGTATCAAAATATTTCAATTGCCAGAGAATATCATGGAGATTAATACAGCGAACACACCTGCAAAGTTTCATTCGAATTGACGATGGTCATATTTTGCGGTCGGCCGGTTTCTCATGGAATCCCTCAGCCAGCCCTATATCTTGTGAAGATAGATGACCACATTATTCCTTTACTATAAAATTCAAACTTGTCTTTCAAATTATATCCCCCATTATTTCTGTGTCTTCCTTCATATTTTCCAGTTTTGCGTCTGGCTCTAGGCCTGTTCATAAATAAACTCTCCTGAAATGACCAACATGACCCTAAAATGGATGTCCAACAAAAATCGTCATCAAAGACTCCGAGTTTCCATTTAAAATCGAACACATTGAACCGGGTTCGACCATATCTTACCTTCTTTCGGATCAAAGGTAGTTCACTAAGTATTCTAATATTACGCAAGACACAGAAATATTCAGCTGTGCCTCGAAAGTTCGCCTAGGTAAGCTCAGAATTGTGATATTTTGTCTAAAGCAAACAAATGACGTTACTGGCGACAAGACTTTTAAAAAGAACTAACGCGTTTACATGCCCGCTCAAAAAGTTGAGATCGATGGTGTAGTTATGGAGTCGAACTTGGCATGAGTGGATCTACTGAAGGAGGGGATAAGCTGTTTGAAGGACCCCTTGCTCTGGTGAGCGAAGATTTTCAATGAAAATCGCATCGGACGGGACAAAATGGTGTGTTCCTTCAAACTAGTGTCGGCTTTGGCGAGACTGCTTTGCGTTTTCTTCGACAAGGATTATCTACATTTTAGGTTATTAGTGCTGCGCATCATGCATGCACTATTGCACTAATTAATAGCAAATGGTTCTGCCTCTTAAGGCAGCCAATACCAGCAAGACGGAGTTCTTAGATATTTGAGAAGAAACAAGTAGTTTCCAATGCTTCCAGGAACACCAAAAATCTCATGTGACATTTCAATCAAAGATTCAATTTAGTGCAGGATTGGTTGGACCTAGGTTGGGAACCGGCAACTTTGTGATAGAGTCTTAGTTATATGCCTACTTTGGCTTTCTTTTTAAGTTCGACTTTCAAACAATAATATTGTGTGTACCAGGGAATGATACTCCTATACTTACTTATTTGATGACTTAACCTCACTTATTTTATAAGACAGATCAAGATTTAAACGCCTCCCCTAAGGTTGGCGCCCTTGGTGGGTGTCGGCCTGGCCAACCGCACGCTACGGCTCTGATTACACAAATCAGTGCGTTATTCCTTTTTTTTCTTCTCCCCTTCAGAAATATCAAATGAAATGTTAATCGAAGAATTTCGATTTGATCTTACAAGTTGCGCATCAGTCCACCTCGCCAAATTTAAATTGTAATTTCAGGATCGTTAAAGTTGATTATAGTAAGTAATATTTCAGCAAATTCTTTCTGCATGGTTGGTATTATCATGTATTTCTTTTCAGGAATTTAAGTCTTTACTTTCAAAAATTCTCCTGGGTCAATCTAAATTGGATAGGAGAAGATGTTGAAAAAAACACACAAAACCACAATAGACAGGAAGAAAGACAATCAAGTATTCCCGCAAAATACTTACCCCGCGACGAATGTTGTCGACACAAAACATTTTTGAAAAAATATACTATGAAAAAAAACATATTATGAAAAATAGTATTTTGAAAAGAATATAATTACGAAAAAACACAACTCGTGCAACCAAAAAAACACTATCCAAAAGATCCAGAGTTAAAACTATTACAAAAAAAGAATCACTATACTGGAAAAAAATTATATTGAAAAAAAAACATATGGGGAAAAAGAAAGAATTGGAGGAAATTTACTAACAACTAACATCCTCGTTTTTGCTTGAAATAGAGTAAGAGTAGATTAGCCAAGATATAAAGTCGGGTTTAATGGTCAATCTAAATTTTTGCACAAAAATAGAAAATTCTAGTTCCAGTACAGACAAAAGATAAAATAAAACTAATTTGATTTATCACAAAACAATTTTGGACGTAAGTCTAACACAATTAATATCAATACTTACATACAAAATAGAATACAGACAATTTTTTTTTACAATTTGATCATCATTTGATCATAACCCGTTGGAAGAATTCCGGCGATCGCCGGTGTTGAACATTACCCCCGTTCACATAAAATACCTTCGTACGCGAAACAATGATATTACACCCCGTTCCTCCTCCCACCACCACCAGTCGGTTCCATTTCGGCGATAAAAAAGATAAACTTTTCTGCCGAAAGAGCACCACACCTGGTAAGCTCCCAATTGAGATCGCTCACTAAAAGTATCATTACAGCTCCGTGGTTACCAGCATGCCGGTGGGAGCATAACTTCAAATTTTCCGTACACGAAAGCAAACAGCGAAAATATGTTCAAAACTTTGATCAGGTTCACGAGAAAAGTAGAATTATGGTGAAAATGAAATTATTTGCTGTGGTCGGGATATTGGAAAAAATACTAGAATTTGATCAGGATAATGTTTGAACGATATTGTAAATTGTAATAGTTTGCAATATGTTCAGCAAAAAGCAATGCTTTGGTCCTATATTCCAATTCGAAAGTTAAGCTTCCATTTTGGTAACGGCCATAGGCAGGACAACTTTCATTGGTCATTGCAGAGAGCTTGAACTCACGATAATGGACTTGTGGAGGAAACTCTTTATGGATTATTCATAAATTATGTGACGTTTTTGAAGGGAAGAACCGGAGTGGAGAGAATCAATTTTGTGACATATGGTCGGTGTTAAGTCAGACCGGACTAAGTCGCAAAAGATCAAAAAATGAGAAAATGATAGCACTGGATAAACCACTTCGTCAGCTACATCCGACTTTTGTCAGATTTTAAATATGTAACAATAAACAAGAATTATGGAAAAAAAAATTTCCAATTATACTGTAAAGGATGCTGCGATTCAAACTTTAAACTCGTTTTTCTCGAAATCAAGATTTTGTCACTTAGTCCGGTCTGACTTAATACCGACCATATGGTGGAGCGGGAGTGGGTAAAGTAACTTCTTTTACTGGAAAAAATTTAAAAAGAAATGACGTTGTGTACTCAGCAAAGGGTTTCACAATATTTGTGACATGGAGAAAACGTGTCATTTTTGACAATTTTTGTGCTACGTAATTTCTGATTGGTCCCTTAGCTCTACACCAGAAAATATGCTTAACAAACAGATAACAAATCTGTTGTGTCTCCACACAGCCAGTACAGGCACATGTAGTCAAACTTTTATCGTTAACAGCTACTAAAGTTTAGCTTTGCAAAAAATAACCTTCGATACACCTCTCTGCACACACATACACACATTTCCCAACTACTGTAGTGACGGTGTCGGTTTTTCTGTTTATGCACTGTGACTTCAAAATGAAGTGCAGGCGCTATTAGCAACTGAGGTGAATGTGTAAAAACTCGACCCAATTTATGCGCAACAAGATGAAAAGCTATTCATCGTACAGGATCGTCGTAGTCGCAATGGAAAAGTTTCCGAGTACACAGTGATAAAAGCCGAGTCCTGCCATCGTTGAGTTGCAGCGCAAATTGAGTGCTGTTTTTGACAAAAACTTTTCAAAGTACTGATTTAAGAGAAATTATTGTTTCACTTCTCAATTTAATTTCCCGTTGACTAAAAGTGCAATATAATACCGCTCTTGGCTCAAGTGTGCACGGTTCGTTCTCCCGGAAGCAGCGGCAGGTACTTGTTGAGTTTGGAAAATGTTTCGCAGATTATTGTTTTTGAACAACTTTAGAACTTACCTCGGAATTGACGTCCCCGTGCACCGTGCACATCAGGTCGATGTCGAAGCCTTCGCTGGCGTGCACCCAGGTCTTTTCCACCGTAATATCCGGCGGGGCTGCAAAGAGGGGGGAAAAAGGCAATAGAATAATCACTATTTGTTCGGATGTTTCTCGCTGGGAGCTAAACTTGAAATTTAATTCATTCTTGCATCGATCCTCCGACGCGGAAAATTGCACCCCGAATTCTAATTCAATTTGTCTGCCACCTTCGCCACCGGAGAAACGTGAGTTTGCTTCTATGTAAATTAGATGAAATAAAAATATCGAAATCGGTACACGGTGGAGGAATAGGGATTTGTTTTATGTTCGGTGGCAGCCATACAAACCTTCCTGAGAAGGAGGAGGCAGTCCCTGGTGTTAAAGGTAGCTACAATGTGCACGATAACGAGCGCCTGCAACGATGGCTAACGACGACGGAACGACAAATATGGTCCACTGGGTGGGGAGGGGGGATACAACCATAGTCACAGCCACCACCGGAAGCTATATCAGAACGAAGTAAAAGCACATGGACGGAGTTCGATTGCAGCTTCGCTTGGGTAACCCGCAGTACCCCTTATTGTATAAACTGTTCCCGAAGGGGGCTTGTGATGTGTTTTGTTTCTTCGTTAGTACTTAGTTCAAGTGCCTGAAAGTGTTTGAATATTTTATTCACTCGGCAGGCTCAAGACGGGCATAAACTGGAATAATGATAATTTAATTTAGAACGGAAGCTGTAGTTTGAGATTTGGAAACATGTTGGAAGTCTGGTAATGAAAGCTCATAAGCATTAAAATATTTACAGAGAAAAAATACGGGGTTGGGGAGTTGTTCGAAACGTAAATCTCTGATGTATCGAATTAAAGAGGATAGATATATCAATTTGTTTCACACTCTATTTTTTTTTCTTATTTTCCATTATTTTCTATTCATCTACCACTAATTTTGGGTTTTGATCGTTCATCCTTTAGGAGAGTTGCCTCTCGATTTATTGGTTATTACATCCGGAGATTGAAATGTTTTTATATTTTATGTGACCAACACGAGGGCTTAGGTAAATCAGAATTCGCAATAATATTTCTAATAAAGATACTCGCCCATGCTGAGTTAGATTCTATAGCTTTAAGTGACGAATGGTTCACCGTTGCACTAGTTTTACCCCATTACTCCGAATGTCATTTTCCCGAATGCTCTCACCCCGAATTCCACTGCCTCTTATCCGTAACTGCGAAGAGCCCCGTTACACTAATCCCCATTACCCGGAATAAAACTGTTTCACATATAAACAGCTTTCCAAAAAAACATTCATAGACTACATTACACAAACATTTATTACTTATATACTACTGTTCTTATATACTTTAATTTCGCAAACAGTTGAAAAACTGTTGCAAACTTGTTCGGGGCATGGTAAAGTCAATTTTTTCACAATGCTCGTTATATACAGTCATCATCTGGTTAAGTGGTCCGAATTCAACGTAATCTGTACGGTGATGACCTATCGCGAACAATTTCTATTGCGAAATTGATGAGTAGGAGCATATGAAATTAATTTTGACAGTATGTAACCTGAGTCAGTACGCTGCATGACGATATCGTTTAGAAACGAGACCATAGCATGGTCCCGACGTTCTTTCAATGTTTGAATATCTATCAACATACAACGTGCTTCATAAGATGGAAGAGGGAATGCTGTCCATGTACTTACGTAGTGCATATAACAGAAACTGCTTTTGAATTGACTCAATGCTCACTTCGTGTTTTTATGTATAATGACCAAACAATACTACAATATTCTAAAATAGAACGAACATGTGCTATGTAAAGAGTTTTAATTGTGTAAGGATCTTGAAAGTGATATCCGAATCGTTTCATAATATTAAGCATATTGCTAGCTCAATGAACCATAGTGTTGTAATGTTCACCAAATTTTAATTTTTTGTCTAAGATAACTTTTAGAGAAATTATTGTTTCACTTCTCAATTTCATTTCCCGTTGACTAAAAGTGCAATCCCAAGTGTGAACCTTGAGGAACCCCCGACGTATCTTTAATTACATCAGATTTTATACCATAGAATTTTACTATTTGCTGCCGATCTGTTAAATACGACTTCATCCAATGGAGGAGTCTCGTCACGATTACTAATTTTTCAAGTTTGAAAATTAACATGGGAATGTCAAGTTTATCGAAAGATTTGCTGAAGACAGTGTAAAGAGCTTCTATATGATTTCCTTTATCCATGGCAGTTAACGAGTAATCAATAAATTCTAGAAGGATTGTACTTGTTGAACGGCCTTTAAAAAACCCATGTTGCGCATTTGTTATTTTATGTTTCATTTGGTTTAAAAAGTTTTTATTTATGATGGATTCGAAAAGTTTAGGAAAGCAAGACAGAATGGCAATACTTCGATAATTGCGAATGTTGAGGTATTTTCCAAATTAGCCTGATTATTGTGTTTCCTGTAAATTTTGTGTAGAATACTAGAAGTAGAATACTCTCATTTTCACAGTCAGGAATAAAAGTTGCGCTGATTAAAATCACCAAATATATGAACTTTAAATTTTAGAGGAAGATTATTTCCTCAGCTGCTTGAAAGAAAATCTCATATGTTGATTTGCAAGCTAGATCCAGCGAAAAATACACTGAGGCAAAAATGTGGATTTCGCCAGCGATATGTGCTTTAACCCATACATTCTTTTAATTTTGGTAAAACAATAGGATCGGAATTAAATATAGATGAAACTGCGATGAGAACTCCTCCGCCTGACATTCTTTGGGTTCGGCGTAAATCACGATCATCTCTAAAACCATTATAGTCACTTCCAAAAACCTCTTCACTTTTTATATCCTCATTCCAACTTATTTCGGCACCTAGAATTATCGAAAATGAGGAGCCTGGTGTATTCTTAGGGATTTCGTTCAACTTTACGGCGCTCCTCATTCCATTAACATAATGAGAGTAAACCAAAATTTCAGTGGCTTTCGAAGAAGTTGGTTGTGATTTGTTATGCATAACAATACTATCCAAAACTATTGTACTGTTACCAGCTGCGTCATATTTGTCCTGCTCTGCCTCTGAGAAGTGCGTTAAAATTGACGAAAACACGAACGTTCACATGATCAAGAGGAACAGTGATGTCGATTGTTATGGTGATTGTTGTTGTTCGTTTCTGCTGTGGTCGTTGTTGTTTTTGTTGTACCTGTTTCCAATGATGTTGTTGGTGGTGTTATTGGACTTGCAGCTGTTGGATTTGTTGTTGTTATTATTTTGGTTGTAGTTGCGTTTATTGTTATTGTTGTACTTAATGTGGTTCCTGTTTTTATTGCTCTTGCTGTCTTTGTCGTTGTAGTTGTTATTGTTATTACTGTTGATATTGTTGTAACTAGTACCCTGCTTTCTTTTCGACTTTTTACACTTTGTAGCTTTATCTTTCTCTTTTTGTTGTTGAATACGACGCTGTTTACGCAAGTCATATTCTGACCAGTCAGAACGCCACACTCTTTTCGAACCAAGTGGGCCTCATCCATTTTTGCTACTGTGTTATACTGCGAACCTGTGATAGCAGTTTTATTTGTAATGACGGTCATTTTCAATCATACAACTTGAACTGCGGACAGCTGCCGGCTAACGGGAGTTTTGCTTCTTATTTATTCTTGAATTGTCATTTACAGTTTTTTTTGTTTTCGTTAAGCTTGAACTTGAACTTCACGTTAAAAAGCGAGGAAATGTCTTGAAACACTCAAATGTATTTTTCACAAATATTTTTGATAGAAGAAAAACTAGTAAAAGGAAAAAAAAACAAAATGGTCTCGAAAACAATAATCGAGCGTAGTAAATAAAACGAAGCTACAAGAGAAAACTCGACTTTATCTGTGAAGAGAATATGACATACTTTTGAGCAATCTGAAATAACTGTACCGAAAGCTTTAATTTGAATGACGGATACACTAACAGTTTCAAGCGCGCATCATCCGCTACACTTCCCTGTCATCATACGACCCACAGATCTTCTCTAATGCTGCTTCCACCCAAAGCGGAACTGAGCCAAGCTCCAACCCCAACCGCTGTTATAATGTATGAACTGACAGGAGTTTGGGTCAGAACCCAACCCAGCCCGGGTTCAAGCAAAAACGGCACAAGGTGGCTCGTACCTCGGGTAGCACCGCGGAGATAGGAGCTCTGTATCAGAGGTGAATGGCGACATAGTGTGGCCTCATGTTGCACAATAATGCAGCCTTGCCAACCGTATGAAGGACTCAATACTTATTATTTAAAAAGTCTCATCAGAATCTGGTATTGACTTAGTACCCGATCGAAGCTAAGCTTGTCCGAATACTATTTAGCGCAGTCTGCTTCATACTTCTGTCCAAATATAATCTACAAGCAGGGAAAGTGAATAAAAAGTTACGTTCGCTTGATAGATGTTCCGAACCATGTCCACGGCAGTGAACTTCCTATGTTGTGCTATTCGACCGAGTAATCGCGGGGGGGGGGATAATTTACTGAAGGTGCAAACTCATGGCTCATAGTTTAAGGTGACAGTGTTAAAAAAATGACAAAATAGAGGCACGACAACGCGATTTGGCATCAGCTCTTTGCCGATAGTTTATAAAAATGCATATTACTGTACGAGGAATCTGTTATACCTGATACTGGAAAAAAGCATCATATCAAGAATTGTTTCCGTTACTCTTGTAGTTAGAATGTCTGTTTTAAAACCTAGCAGGCCCGTAGAAAGAATTTTGTTACGCCAGAGTATATGCAAATGAAGTAGTACTGATGACTCGAGATAATCGACAAAATTTTGAAAGATTAGTGAAACAATTCCAAACCAAAAACCGATTTAATACACCTAGCAGTGAGATGAGACATTTCTTACACATATCACTGTTGGATCATTCATTAGTTTGCAGAACTCATGCGAAGTAGTAAATCAAAATTATCAAATACACGAATCAAATTATATTAGCTTAATTAATGAAAATTTAGACTATATTTAGAAATAAGTATAAGATTAATAGAATGAATTGACTCAAACTAACAAATTGAATGAAATAAATAAATGGAATGACTGAACCTGAAATGAATAAAATTAAAGATATGAACAAAATGAATTAAATGAACCAAATTAATCAAATTAATCAAATGAATCAAGTGAAGCAAATGAATCAAAAGAATTAAATGAATCAATTTAATTTAAGGGTTCAAATGAATAAAATGAATGGAATGAACTAAGAAACTAAAACGAATAAAGAATAAATTAAATGAATAAATGAAACAAACGAACCAAATAAATAAAATGAAGTGAATTGACAAAATGAATAAAAAAGAAGAAAATGCATTGATTGAAATGATAAATTAATCGATGTTGTAAGGTTATAAATCAATAGAAAAAATAAATTGTGTCAGAAGCATTATTTGGATGAAATGAATAAAACTGAAAAAATAGTCAGGTTAATAAAATGTTCTTCATTTTAAACAAAATGTATGAAATGAATGAAATGAATGAAAACAGGGAATAAAATAAGTGAAATGAATGATATGACTAAAATGCACGAAATGAATAAACTGATCAGAGTGAATCCAAATGATAAAACGAATAAAGTATATTAAGTGAACGCTGATTAACAAAATTAATAAAAAGATGCTGAATGAAACAATTAATTAAAATGCAATGATCATTTAAAGTTAAAGTTAAAAAACATTTTTGAATAAAATAAGAAAATAGATAATCCAGATTGTACGAATTTGAGAACCATTACATCAGAAAGTTATGAAATGATTTTGAAAATTGTATCTTCCGCGGAAAGGCTAATTAATATACAATGGGATTTCTAGGGCTTCTATCCTTTTTTTGTTTTAGTCTTTTCGTTTTTACGCTTCTTTACTTGACGGCGTCGTTTTAAGATTATTTAGTGTTTCAACATTATTGATAGACCTTAATTAGTTATCAGGAACCTGGAACGTTCAATTTGCTTTGGAAATCAAAGTTTACTTTTTGGTCATATATTCCCGAAAAATATTGTGCAGAATAGAATTTGCTGGTCCAGTAATTTAACGCGCAGTTGAATATAGTAAAGTGAGACAAGGTCACATGACACATTCTTTCGTGACGTTTACAACGATTTGACGAATCATCATTCGACAAATATGTCATAACTTTATCAAATTAACGCCTACATCAAAACTTATTACAGATTCGGAAAGTAGATAAAATCTCACGAAAGCCCTTTGAACAGAGAGCAAAAGATGGAGAATGCGATTTGTAAAAGAGACAAGTAGATATTTCAAAGTTTTCATTTGAATTAAAATAAATAGTGTGAAGTGTCTAGGCTATGTCGATAGCATAAAAGGCGTGCATTCAGTTGATTATAATGCAGTCTCTTTCCAGTCATCCTTATAGCTTGCATATTGTTTCGTTCGGAATTCTCGTTGAGGAAATATGGATAAATAAGCCCTGTACAATCCAATACTGTGAAAAAGAAATGGTTCAAACTGTCAGGATGGCAAAAATGTAGTCAGATCAACTATCTGTCCAATGCATAAACTCTGGTTGCAATCCTCGCTAATTTACTTGTACAATATGGAAAACTCGAACGAAACGTGTGCTGAATTATCCAATGCCTCACTACTAATTGTGACTTCCATTGAAACTTCAATTGAAGTGTACTCAGTATAGAGCAGATATGGACGAGGATAAGTTAGAAGACACCTTGTACTTGCATCCCCCATTGAGAGTGGGGACTTTAGGAGACTTCTTTTCCCGGATCTAATTCGTGGATATTTTTGGGCTTTGATCCGTTATTTTTCATGAAACCTCATACCAATATAAAGTATGTGCATTTTCAATAATTTCATCACAAAAAGGTGTTCTCAGTTTTCACATGACATATTTGAGCATATGTTTTATTCAAAATTCAATAGAGATACGAAGAGTTGAAATATCGCACGTGGAATGTCCCACCTCCCAGTTAAGCCACATATTTTTCTGAGATAGCCATGAATTTCCTTTATTATAGTGTTTATACAAGCTTTGAATGAAACAGAAATAAATTTGAGTTGATGTAGTTTTCGATGGTCACCTGTCTACCCATAGTGCAACGTTTCGAAATACCAATTCCACCTTGAAAATAGTCATAGTTTTCCCATAAGGCAAATATTTTGCAAATTTTCTCGGACTACAAATATTTTATTTGACATGTAGGATGTATTATTAAACTTGTTTCCGCGAGTCTCTTGTACACTAAAATGCAAAGAAAATAATAGGGTAACAGACAAAAAATAGTTTTGTTTTCTCAAACCTTCACAATTACATCGCACACATGAAATTAGCTTGAACATTAATAAAGATTAGCAGAGAATCTTATCACACAACTTAGAAATGGATAGAGAAATAGCAAGATAGATGTGAGTCGTGACAGTTGTTACCAACATGAAGAGAGAGAGTGAAAGAGAGAGTGAGATAGATATGGGGAGGGCATGTGAGGCCATGCCAGACCTTATTTTTATAGGTATATTATGCGATATATTGATTCCTTACATCCTTATTATAAATAATGTAAGTAGTAATTTTTGCGCCATAACCAATATAATCTAAATTTTGCAAAGAGCTAAATTTTTTCTAGAGTTTTGGGATTCAAAAATACAGTTTCTTTCGGTGATGCCACGAGTATAATTGTATGAGAAGTCTTATCTCACTACTAGGTGAATTACTTGATGATCTGTATAGTTATATACCATCCAATATTTACTTACGATTGAACGCAACGCCTAATCCAAGGGATAAATACAGGAACTCTAGAAAAAAAATCACTATGAACGCATTATTTTGTTTTTGTAGTGAACTTACATATTCATTTTTGAGAAATAGTTCAATTATTATATAGGTAATTCACAAAATGTTTTCAAAATCGAATTCCTTGAATCACGTAGATGTGTTTTCATACCCTGATGTTCAAAATCGGTTTAGTTTTGCCCCTAAAACACCAGTAAAGCAATACTCTATATGAAACGGTCTCCTTTTTAATTAGTGATAATTGGTGAGCGAGGAATACAAATACAAAATGTTTAATATCTCCGTCGCTCGTGAGCGGATTTTGACAATATATAGCTTAATAGAAAGGTATTTTTACAAGGTTTCTAATTATGTGCAGTTTGTTGGACAACGTTGCTTTGTTTTAAAGTTATTTACTAAAAACCTGCAATGTTTTGACAAAATGACCTATATCTCAGAAAGTAAACAACATATCGAAAAACAAAAATAATAGTGTCAAATGGCAACGTTAGGCCTTTCATTTGAAACGAGTTTCATTAAGATCGGTTCAGCCATTGCTGAGATAATTACATGACATTTTGTACATACATACATACACACATACACACACACACACATACAGACATTGTCTCAATTTGTCGAGCTGAGTCGATTGGTATATGAAACTCGGCCCTCCGGGCCTCGGAAAAAGTTTTCAAAGTTTGAGCGAATCCTATACATTTCTTTTGTAAGAAATGTAAAACACTAGAAACAATTATTATCAAAAATACAAAGAATTCAAAGGCCCAACGATTATGAAAATCGCTTGAAAATGCAAAATGTTCTGACTAGAGGTTCACAATCGTAATGACTACAGTTGTCTAGCAATTACTTTGCGCTTTCCGTCAATTCCCCGAAAAAGAATATTTTAAAGCGGCAACTCCAAGTTTACCGTCCCAGAGTAACTTCGAGGCAAGAGAATTTTAAAATTTGCCCTAAAATTTCTGATATGGTCAGCGATTTGTGGATGTGGTGATATAGTTCAACTCTACTTTACCCTATCCAATTGAATTCCCGGAGTAATAAAAAGTTTGTGCGCTAACAATATTATTTTTCTGCGAAATAAATATGAGAAGTTTAGCTCATTTGTATTTAAACAATCTTGTAAAACGGTTGAAACCGGTAAAGATTACCCCGATGAAAACGATCGCTGCCCAAACCATGATGTCAGGAACGTTATCGCGACTTTACTGCTCAGGTTGCCCAGGAAGAGGAATTCAGACCGGTTATTGAAAAGTCAGTGCCTACCAACAAAAGAATCGCTTTATCCGATTCGCCACCTGCAAGAATTATAAAGAGAACCTTCTTCCAGTATCGCAGCCTGCACAGAAACACTTGCAGATCCCCCAGCAAGCAGAGGCTCAAATCGTTCCTGACTGATGGACGGCACTTTTCGGACATTATCGACGTAATAACGTATCGCGACGCTAACATCGACTCGGACCACTGCCTAGTGATGCTTATGCTACTTCCAAAACTATCCATAGTGAAGAAAGTAAGTTATCGATACCCACCACGGCATAACATGGACCTATTGAGGAAGACCGACGTACTGAAAGCTTACGCCCAGCATCTCCAAATAGCTCATCTAGGAGAGGAGGGACACGCTGAGAACGTGGAGTCGTACGGATAGAAACGAAAACAGCAGACACGTCTTTTTCGGAATAAGAAGCGCCTTCTGAAATAGTCGGAGATAGAAGAAGGAGCTGCTGTATCGTTCTAAAGAAACACGTTCATTCTTCAAGAAACTCGCAACGACTTTATATCGCAGATTCCGTCAGACAGAGATTAAGAAAGGTAGCATCTAGACGGACGAACGCGAGGTGATCGAACGATGGACGCAGCACAACGATGAGCGCTACGGATAATCAGCCGTTTGAGGAGGACGATTATGTCAGTACGCGAAGATGTCAAGGAGGCTATCTAACATCTCAAGAACAACATAGCGGCTGATAAGGATGGTCTGAGAGGGGTATTCTTCAATCGGAAGGATCTGGAATACATAACAGCTACCGTGGAGGAGTGGAAGGAGGGTCTCATCACCCCAATATACAAGAAAGACGATAAAAAGGTCATGAATATCGAAAATGTCGTGAATATAGGTTTGCGACACACCACTTGTTCATCGACTTCAAAACCCTCATATGACACAGTGAACTGTGTAGAACTACAAAACAGTGAACCTTTCGTAAGGTTCCGTTTTCGGAGTGTATTTTGTAATTTATGTAAAACCTGTTAAATGGTTAAATATTATCAACACTAAATTGACACGAACCTATAAATATGCAGATTAATTTTAGCATCACTCGCTTCCGGCGTATGAAAGAGAACACATAATGTCATTGTGTTTCTTGTTTCTCGTTTGCGAAAGAGACTTGTTTTTAGATTCACCTGTTTTGAAATTGTTGAAATGTATCCATTTCCTGTCAAACTTTTGCAATACTTTGCTGGTATGTGAGAACAACTTTTCAGTTCTTTTTGGTTTGTTGAACTTCAAGAAATAAAGAGATGGTAGACTTCATGAAGAAACTTGCGATGTTTGTTTGATTGTAGGTTTAGGAACGATTTACTTTAGGGGTTAGTTTCAACTAAAGCTTGTTGAGCCTAACGCATGGAAGACGTACAAATAGCGAAGACGTAAGGCCCTTTAGAAAATGTCATTTTATATAAACTGAAATGAGAAGATATGAGTGCTATTTTGGAGCCCTTGAAAGTATGGAAAAATTGAAGGAGGCGATCCTGGGGTAAATTCCCATTGATAGATTTATTTTCTTTCCTACTTTTCTTCCTCATTTCTGACCGTCTCTCATTTTATTCAACAACGAACACCAAAAAAGACCGAGAGATAATGTTTCACTGCTTGGTCAATAATCGAAACGAACCGAAATGTTGCTCTCTATGGCGACGTTCTGGCGAGTAACTTAAAGTTGCGTGTGGACAAGTCGCCTTGCACAAACTGGAAAGACGAAATCGACACGATGTTTCTAATTTACTAATTTTTTTTTTTTGTTTTTTTTTTATTTTTTTTTTAATAGCCCGCCTCTTACCCCCACACCAAAAAGCTCACAAACGGAGCCCCCTGGTAGTGGACACATCAGTTCTCAGCGTACAAAAAAAAGGTCAGCACAACAAAACAAAGTTACGAATCGCGGAAACGCTGAGAACAAAAAAAAACATTACGAGACCGACAAAACATAAAATTTGACAAGAAGCTACGGCGAGTACCCAGCGGAAAAGAATCCTTTTAAGGGTCCCATCGTAGCTTTGCAGGAAGCTCATTATAATTTAAATTTATTTATTACTAATTGCTATAAAAAATGCATTTATCAATTGTTTTTATTAAAAAAATGTTAACCAATTATAGCTAAAGGAATAAGCTCGATTGGTGGTGAACGAAGTTTAAATTAAAAATTCTCCTATTTTATTTTTTAAAATTAGTTTCAATTTTGCTTGGAAACGAGTGCGACATGTTATTTGCTTTAAATCAGTAGGAAGCTGGTTGAATATCTTAGGTCCGATGAAAGAAATGCGTCTTTGACCAAGGTTCGTGGATACTCTGGAGTATAATAAATGATTGGCTTGTCTAGTGCTGTGAGCTCGAATGCCTGTTGTAAATTCTAGATTGTTATGAGCAATAGTATTATGCAAAGCATTGTGGATGTATATTATTGTTTGGTAGTTAGTCAACCCAAGCAAAGGTAAAATGTTATGGGCATTATTATTGTATAACAAAATAGTAGGGTACATAAATGGTTTTTTATAAATAATTTTAAGACATCTGTTTTGAAGCGTTTGTAGCTTTTTCAGATTCGAGATACTGGCACGGCCCCACACAGATACAAGGTAGTTCAGCAATGAGTGGATGTGCGCATAATAAAATTTTAGAAGTACATGCTGGGGAACAAAAGAGCATACTTTACGCATAGCCCCACATAACGATGCAACTTTTCTCTCTATAGATGTGATATGCTCAATCCAGGAGAGTGTGGGGTCTAAGTGAAGTCCTAAATATTTGAAGCAGTTAGTTTCCTGAATTACAGACTGTCCCATTCTTGGGTCTGGATGCACGCCTATAGCTCTTCTAGATGAACGAAACAGCATATATTTAGTTTTTGATAGGTTCAAGGAAAGAAGGTTTTCGTTGAAATACATCGTTAGTGTTTTTATATCCGATTCAATGTCGCGTACAATATCCAGGCAGTTGTTGTTCGGGTAGAACAACGCTGTGTCATCCGCGAAAAGACGAGGAGTCCCTTTTAACCCGAGTCTACCTAGGTCATTGATATACAATAAAAATAACAGTGGCCCAATATTACTGCCTTGGGGCACTCCTATTTCTATTGGTCTATAAGAGCTACACGAGTCTCCAATAGATACGAATTGGTTCCTATACGACAGATAGCTACGAATAATATGATTTGCTACTCCCCTGATACCATAGCATTCTAACTTCTTAAGCAGGATTGAGTGATCCAGAGTATCGAATGCTTTTTTTAGGTCCAGAAAAAGGGCACCAACAATTCTTTTGCTATCAATTTGACTAATGATGGAGTCAATTAGTTCGGTCATTGCAATTAAAGTGCTGCAGCCCTGCCTGAACCCATACTGGTAGTTGTAAATTATGTTGTGTTTGTTAAAAAACTCGAGTAGTCGAGTGATGAGCAATTTCTCAAGAATTTTATTGAAAACGCACAATGTTGAAATTGGTCTATAGTTGCAAGGTTGGTTTGGATCACCAGCTTTGAAAATTGGAATTACTCGGGCTATTTTTAAACAGTCTGGGTACCTGCCGGTTTGAATTATTAAATTAAAAGCTTTGGTTAGGATGTTTGCAAAAGCGGTACAGTTACTCTTAAGAACACTAGCGGGGATCTTATCAGGACCACAACTGTTATTTTTTTCGAGGTCTTTAATCAAAAGTATCACTTCGTTTATGGTTGCAGGACGCAAGAAGATTGTTTCTTGGACGTGTTGTATATTTGTAATAGGATTTGAGTTGGGACTCGTGGGAATATTGTCAGCCAAATTTTTGCCAATGCTAGAGAAATACTCGTTGAAAACATTACATACTTCTTTAGTCTCAGTGACTCTGATATCGTTGCAAATTAGGCTGATGGGAACATCCGACTTTGAACGACCAAAAATGGTATTAATATTCTTCCAAAGTTTTGAATGAGTTGTGTTGGATAGAAGGTTTTCAAAGTAGGCCTTTTTGCACCGCTTTTTCATTACATTAACTTTTTTAGTTATGTGTTGCAGAAGAGCCTTGAGGTTTTCATCATTGGGGTTATTTTTTACTCGTTTCAGATGATAGATTATAGATGCAATCAGTCGCAACATTTTAGTCACTCTCTGGAACTATTTATTGATGTGATTCTGCTGTTGCAACGTTTCGTGTGTACACTTACCTGGACATCAATTGGCAATCATGGAGAGCGGCATTCTCACCACTCGAAATAGATAACGAGAGAGATTTGACCCCATCGATGTGAGGGAGAGGTGACGATCTGCTTATAGGAGACATTTGGGGGTCGATAGGTCAGTTAGGAGGTATTGGAGGCTGTGGCGGTAATCACGATACTGTAGGGAATATGTGATGACATCATCACAGTTCCTCGATGGCGGAGTGGTTAACGCACCCAACTAGAGACTGGGAGATCGCAGGTTCGATTCCTTATTGAGGATATATATTTTCTCAGTGTTTCCAAAAAAAAGGTGAATTTCCACCGTTTTCTTCATTCTCACCGTTCCGGTCATTCTTTTTCTGTCTGTTTTTCAGTGGACACGTTCATAAAAATCCTCAATAGATTTTATGTTATATTCGACCTTCTGCTATATTCGACGTCTTGTTCAAAATTTTAAAATTCAGCTTTTTGGGTCGAAATCATTTCCACAATCCAATCCAGCATAAACCATTCTCCGATAAAAAGGTCACATGATTGAACTCCAACCATGTTTAAAATTCTGTAAATAAATAAACAATCGCTCGTTAAACAAACTGTTCCCCGTCGAAATATTTATATTCCAAACAAACCTTGAACTATTTGATGTAGTTCCAACATCGGCTGAATCAATTCCGCTCGAAACGTCCGAACCGTACATAAAATGCAACGGACAGGGCAGCAAACTTCCACAAAAGAGGCGGAATTGGTAAAAAAATTCTGACATCATCTCCACATACACACATCTAACCGATTGATAAATCGCATCCCGGAAGCCGGGAGAACCGATTGGAAGCCACTAGAAAAACATGCACTAAGTATGCATCCCGTTTCCGGTTGCACTCGATGTGCTGTGTTTTCTCACGATTCACTTCGAGAAATAAATAGTGCTCCATTTACACTCTTCTGTACAGGGCTGTATAGATTCACGAAAAAAAACAAACCATCGTACTGCTTCGAACCACCCGAAAGCTTCGATCTCCACCGAAACCTCGAGGCCGGGAGCTGTTCAGTTCAGCTCACACGATAAGCAAAATGTGTTTCAATTTGGGCGGAAATGTTTACCTTTATTCAAATTTTTATATCCTCCCCCTATGTAGGTTTGTAGGTCTCTTTCCCAGCTACCGAACACAGTGGAACCATTCTCAATTTGTAGTGGAATAAATTCGCAAGCTCGTAACAACTCCATTCTGTACGATCCCACACACACCCACATAGAGACCCTAACCACTAGAATCTACCCAGCAGCAGCAGCAGCGCCGCCCGTTCCGGCGAATCGGAGACCCATTAGCACCAGACAGGAAATCGCACCAGGTTTTCTTTCGCCGGTTCAGCTTTGGTTTGGTAGGAGTGGGTCTGGGATGCAAATGCATATTCATCAGACTTAGCGCTGGGCACATCCATCGGGTGTTGGTGGTGGTGGTGAAAGACGTTTTTTGGTTTCGAGTTTTTTCGTTATTCACTCAGTTTACTTTCCATGCTGCGCTTTATGAAGCAGTCCATTCCCGAATCTCGGTCGGCAATTCTGTGCGGGGCTGTGGACTCAATTTGGGAAATTCTTCTTCGAAAGAATGTACCGATGGGAGGGATTCATTCGATTTTTTCAGTGGATGATGCACTTCAACGCGTGTAAATTCCGAATAGAGTGGATAGAATCTTTGTAAACAATGCGGGATTATAACTGAGTGAATTTATTAGAACGGAGTGAAATAACAATAAAATGACAACATTTAAAACTGTTGCACATTCCCCCGCCTTTCATTTATTTGCAATTCGAGCTATTTTCAATTTCATAAGTTTTCAACCTACCTTCATTTTTGATAGGAATGCTGAAAATATTTAATTTGCAAGTTTCGTTAAATCCAACATAGCAAATAAAGCGCAAGAGTTTTCCAGCGAAAATTGGTACTATCGTCATTGATCTACAATTTTGGCGTTCCTATAGATATGTGCGCTTGGCATTTTTTTAAGTTTGTGACCTTTCAGCAGATCGTCACCTCTCCCTCTCATCGATCGGGCTCTCTCGGTATCTATTGACGATCTGCTTATAGGAGACATTGGGGGTCGATGAGTCAATTAGGAGGTATTTGAGGCTGCGGTGGTGATCACGATACTGTTGGGAATATGTGATGACATTATCACAGTTCCTCGATGGCGGAGCGGTTAACGCACCCAACTAGAGACTGGGAGATCGCAGGTTCGATTCCTGCTTGAGGACACATCTTTTTTCAGTGTTGTCGATAAAGGTGAATTTTCACCGTTTCTTCATTCTCACCGGTCCGGTCATTCTTTCTCTGTCGGTCATTCTTTCTCGTGTCTGTTCTGTGGACACGTTCAATCTCCGAACGTAGTTGCTCCACCGCTTTCGCCACAGCTTGTCTACATTTATTGATGTATGAAAAATCGGTTAACTTTTTTTTAATGCAAGCTAATTTCTTTTTTGGATTGGAACTAACTGTACCATCTAGAATCTGGCCAATATCTTCTAAAAGGTTAGTCAATTTCATACGATATACAGGGTGGCTCCAAAAAACGGTCCCATGAATTTTTTTTTAATATTTTCTTAATTTCATCGACACAAATTCGAAAAATTTGGCGAAAAACTTTTTGCATAGTTCTAATTGATAAACTTATTACAGATGAGACTTAAGCCAAGTACATGGGGTTTGCAATATCTGAGCTGGTTGGACTCCGAAAACGAAAGTAATATTTGACCTTTATTTGACATGACTTAAGGTCTCTGATATAGCGGCCCGTAGCAGCTAGCAGCATCAGTAGAAACTATTTCGTGTTATGACGTATTGTAATGCTTATTGCTTATCACATGATTGAAATGTTTATTGAGAGATTGGCAAAATTAAGTGTATTTTCTTTCTTTAAATTATGAGTTGTTCTTTGATTGCTGTGATTGCTGCATTTGTCCGGCTTATTCACCAGCCGAAGGTGACTACGACAGTATGCCGAATGCACATTAAACAGGACCTTTTTGCTTGAGATAAACTTGCGTCATTCGTTGTTCGACTTTCGCTCAAATAAGACGTGTGTTAGTGCTTTCGCAGTTGCCTTGCCCGGCTCGGTACCTATTGTGTCCAGCGCTCAGTGCTGTGTCAAAGCCAGCTGTGATTTCTAAGCCTTTGTTTCGAAAACAAAGTGTGTCGTGCTGGTATTGTCAGCCAGTCCCAGCGAAGGTCATCGGCGTCGGAAAGATAAGTACCAGTTTCCCTTCCACTATTATTTTATGTTTTGCCCTTGATTCATTCCGTTATTGCTCTTTTTATTTTTCTTTGCACGAAGTGCTGATCTCGCGCTAAAATGTCTCTCGATGGTCAGCCCACCGATAATAAAATGGATGATGAAACATCCCCTGATAAGCCTCCTACTAAACCCCCTCGCCTAAAAGCATACCCACAGAACTCGACTGGGCCATTCATGGTCTACTTTCGGACCACAAGTAAATCATTCGACATTTTTAAAATTTCACGTGATCTGACAGAGCATTACTCGGCCGTGACCCAGATTACAAGGATTCGCGCGAACAAACAGGCACAGGCAAACGGAATTGCTTCCTGTACCCGCTTTACGCGGCACTATAGGGTGTATGTACCGTGTGTGGATGTAGAGGTCGACGGGGTCATAACCGAAGCGATTTTGACATGCGAGGACGTGCTGAAGTATGGAACTGGCTGTTTTAAAAACCCCCTACTAAAGCCGGTGAAAATATTAGACTGCAAGAAATTGCACACGCTCGCTGAAGATAAAGAATCCTATATACCATCAGGTTCGCTTCGAGTGACTTTCGCCGGATCGTTTCTCCCAAATTACATCCCTCTGGATAGGGTTCGCCTGTTGGTACTGCAGGTAATGAACTGCAGCAGCTGCAAACAGTTGGGCCACATAGCATCCTATTGTGGCAATAAAAAACGATGTGGCAAGTGCAGTGTAGAGCATGAGGATTGTGACAAAGGCACTGAAAAGTGTATTTACTGCGGGGGCTCTTCGCATGCTCTTAAATCATGCCCTGCGTACAAACAGCGCGGGGATAAAATTAAGCGCTCCCTCAAGGAAAGCTCTTATGCAGAAATACTAAAGAATGCTTCGCCATCTGTCCGTTCCGAAAACTCCTTTGCTCTTTTTGCTCCTGTTGAGCAAGAATCTGGGGGGAGGGGAGGGAACATCTTTTGTTAACCCGGGGGAGTCCAGGAAGCGGAGAAATCTTGCCTCCCCTAGACTACCTCGTAAGGGTCCCAAGGTGTCCTCCTCTGAGAGTGCGCCAACCACATCTAATAAATCCCACGGAAATGATACCTGAAAACCGAAGCAATTTGCTCCCGGACTTGGAAATTTGAATTCTAACAAGGAGTACCCATCACTTCCAGGGACACCAGAAACCCCAAATGTCCCCTTTTTTCAAACAGACACTCAGTCCTGCAACGGACTAACGGAATTTTCTGACCTTGTGGACTTAATTTTTACAGCTTTCAATATTACTGATCCACTTAAAAGCCTTCTGGTACGTTTCCTTCCTATAGTGCAAACATTTTTGAAGCAGTAGACTGCTAAATGGCCCCTCCTTGCAGCGATCGTGTCCTTCGATGGCTAATTCATCGAACGTGGTCACCGATTCGATCACTATGTTACAGTGAAATTACAGAAGTATCCTCCCGAAGATCGATTCCTTCAAAATTGTCCGAAACAGTTTAAAATGTGATGCCTTCGCCTTATGTGAAACTTGGTTAACTTCCGAAATAGGTATCAACTTTCACGACTTTAATATCGAGGAAACCCCTACGGAGGAGTACTTTTGGGGGTCAAAAAGTGCTATTCTTTCAATCGACAGTCGCTTGTCAAATACGGATCAAAAGCAAAGACCTTAGCATTGCTTCCATCTACATTCCCCCTAGGGCGTCGGTAAGGAACCGAACGCTTTGTAATATCACGGCCTTCCTACCGGCACTGCGGCTAGTTCTTGGAGACTTTAACTCGCACGGTACGGTATGGCTGTCTTCATGATGATAATAGATCAACATTAATCCAAGATCTTTGCGACAATTTCAACAAGACCATCTTAAACACGGAAGAAATGACACGGATTCCTACACCACCAGTACGCGCAAGCGCGTTAGATTAATCTCTATGCTCGACTTCGCTACAGTTAGATTGCACGTGGAAGGTGATCCCTGATCCCCACGGTAGCTATCATTTGCCTATCGTGATTTCAATTGCTAACGGTTCAAGACCATCAGAAACAATCAATGTCTCATATGCCATGACATAGAACATTGATTGGAAGAGTTAAGCGACTGCGATTTCGCTGGAATCGAATTCATTCAAGAACTTCCTCCGGAGAAAGAGTACAGGTTGTTGGCTGGCTTGATTCTCGACAGCGCGAATCAAGCTCAGACTAATCCAGTACCCGGCGCGAACACCTACGGACGATCTCCCACCCCTAGGTGGGACAAACAGTGCTCAGAACTGTACGCGGAAAAGTCCACTGTGTATAAAGCCTTCCGGGACGACGGGTTATTCGCTAACTATCGACAGTACGAGTCGCTAGAAAAGCGAATGAAGTGTTTAATGAAAGCCAAGAAACGCAGTTATTGACGCCGGCTCGTCGACGGATTAAGGAGAGAAACAGCGATGAGCACTCTTTAGGGTACAGCTCGACGTTTGCGTAACCGAAACAGTACCAACGAGAACGTGGAATATTCGAACCGCTAGATATTTCCTTTCGCCAAAAAGATCTGTCCGGACTCTGTCCTGGTACAGAAAACGTGCCGCGCCGCGTCTCCTCACGATACCGCGAATGAAACACCTTTTTCGATGGTGGAGTTCTCACTTGCTCTCTTGTTATGCAACAATAACGCCCCAGGGTTAGACAGAATCAAATTCAACTTGCTGAAGAATCTGCCTGACACTGCAAAAAGGCGCTTGTTGAATTTATTTAACAAAGTTTCTTGAGGGTAACATTGTCCCTAATGACTGGAGGCAAGTGAAGGTCATCACCATCCAAAAACCAGGAAAATCAGCTTCCGACCACGACTCGTACCGACCTATTGTGATGCTGTCCTGTATTCGGAAGTTGTTCGAGAAAATAATTTTGTTTCGCCTCGACAATTGGGTCGAAGCAAATGGCTTACTGTCACACAATTTGGCTTCCGCAAAGGCAAAGGGACGAACGATTGCCTTGCGTTGCTTTCTACAGAAATCCAATTGGCCTATGCTAGCAAAGAGCAGATGACATCAGTCTTCTTGGATATTAAGGGGGCTTTTGACTCAGTTTCTATCAACATTCTGTCAGAGAAGCTGCACCAGCATGGTCTTTCGCCAATTTTAAATAACTTTTTGCTAAACCTGTTGTCTGAGAAGCATATGCACTTTTCTCATGGCGATTTAACAACATCGAGATTTAGCTACATGGGTCTTCCTCAGGGCTCATGTCTAAGTCCCCAAAGGCAACTTGCAGACGACGGGGTGGTCTCTGTTACAGGGCCAAAAGCTGCCGATTTGCAAGGACCATTACAAAATACCTTGAACAGTTTGTTTGCTTGGGCTCATCAACTGGGTATCGAGTTCTCCACGGGGAAAATTGAGTTGGTTGTCTTTTCTGGGAAGCGTGAGCCGGCGCAACTCCAGCTTCTATTAATGAGTGTAACGATCAATCAGGTTTTCACATTTAAATATCTCGGAGTCTGGTTCGACTCTTAAGGTACCTAGGGATGTCACATTAGGTATCTGAAACAGAAATGCCAACAAAGGATCAGTTTTCTCCGGACAATAACTGGAATATGGTGGGGTGCCCACCGAGGAAACCTAATCAGGTTATACCATACAACGATATTGTAGGTAATGGAGCACGGGTGTTTCTGTTTCCGCTCCGCTGCGAACATGCACTTCATCAAACTGGAGAGAATCCAGTATAGTTGCTTGCGCATTGCCTTGGGTTGCATGCACTCGACCCATACGACGAGTCTCGAAGTACTGGCGAGCGTTCTCACGCTTGAAAATAGATTTTGGGAACTCTCATATCGATTGCTCATCCGATGCGACATTCTGTGGTGGTGATTGAAAATTTCGAGAGGCTCGTCGAGCTTAATTCTCAAACCCGTTTTATGTCCTTGTACTTCGGCTACGTGGCACAGAGCATCAATCCTTCTTCGTATAATCCAAACCGCGTCCGTCTCCTAGATACTCCTGATTCTACTGTATTCTTCGACAAAACCATGAAGGAAGACATTCGTGGAATCCCGGACCATATACGCCCGCAAATGAACCCCAATATATTTTATAATAAATTCCGAGAAGTCGACTGTGACAAAATGTTCTACACTGACGGATCAAATCTCGATGGGTCCACTGGCGTCGGTACGTTCAATAATACTATCACCGCTTCATTTAAGCTCAATGGTCCCGCCTCAGTTTACATCGCAGAGTTAGCTGCAATTCAGTATACCCTTGGGATCATCGACACTCTGCCCACAGATCACTACTTTATCATTTCGGACAGCCTCAGCTCTATCGAGGCAAAACCAATTCCCGTATTTTCTGGTAAAGATGCGGGAGTCCCTATCTTACCAGATTACCTTTGTTTGGGTTCCCTCTCATTGCTTTATCCCGGACAATGAAAGGTCTGCTTCAACGAATTTTTCAGTATTTGTCGTCAGAGTCACTCAACAGTTGGAAACCCTCGTGGAGCAATGGTGAACTTGGACGATGGCTACATTCCATTATCCCAAAGGTATCAACGAAGGCTTGGCTCAGGGGGATGGATGTGGGTCGTGATTTCATTTGTGTAATGTCCCGGCTTATGTCCAACCACTACACCTTCGATGCGCTTTTGCGGCGTCTTGGGCTTGCGGAGAGTAGTCTGTGCGCTTGTGGCGAGGGCTATTACGACATCGAGCACGTTGTCTGCGTATGCACCGGGTATTGTGATGTCAGGTCTCAGTTAAAAGATTCCCTTCGGGCCCGAGGTAGACCACCCGATATCCCAGTTCGGGATATGCTGGCAAATCACGATCTCCCCTATATCCTTATTTTCATAAAAAACGATAAATATCCCAATTTAGTCGCTCTTTTTTATTTTTAGTTTTTAGGAGTTCCCTGTCCTGCCTTGTGGAGCCGATCTGCGCCAGAGTGTCATTATGTGACCGCCGTCACCCTTACCACGCAATTTGAAGCGAGAGCGACTCGATTCTCCGCAGGTTCGAAGAATCCCTCCCATCGACCCGGATCTTGACGTCTGGGTAGCCTGAGACTCTAAGTCATGTCGCTGATCTCCCGATTGCCTAGAAGTTGCAAGTTCGGTCTACTTACCTATCCCCATATCAGCCTACTCTCTTTTGTCCCTGATATAACTGCTGCCACACCGATGAAATAAACCCCATTTGCATTCTGTATTCCTAGTTTTAAGATAACTACTTTTGTCATAAAAAATATTCTTTCCCACCATGTAAATCGAATTGCATCCCTAGTTTTAAGATAGCTGTTAAATTTCTCATCAAAACTTATTCCCTTTTCAAACTGTATTTTTAGTTTTAAGATAGCTGTAAAAATTTTCGTAAAAAAACTTATGTTCCCCCTTTTGTGTATCAAACTCGATTCCTAGTTTTAAAATAGTTGCAAATATTTTTTTCTGAAAAGCTGCTTTTTCCCACTGTTGTATATAGCATCGTATTTCTAGTTTTAAGATAGCTGTAAAAATCCTTCTTGCAAAAAAATATTTCAAAACTGTAACCTTCTAGTTTTAAGATATCCAAAATGTAAAAAAATAAATTTGGCACCGCCAAGCTAACGCATTTGTGCCGATCAAATAAACGAACTGAATAAAAAAAAATCTATTCACCGATTCATTCAGAGTACCCAGTGTTAATATATCAACACAATTTATTCATGAAATTTTACTGTTTATTTCATCATAATCGCATTGATTGAAATCGTAGAATAAATCAACATCGTCATTTATTGACATGGCAAACACAGCGTCAATTTTAATTTAATTTCATTAATGATGAGGGTGATTTCAATACTTCGCATCCGCCAGTGTTATTAACAAACGCTCAAACAAGCTACCTTCCATTGTCGTTCATCAAATAGTTCACTTGGTGTAAGCCAGAAGCGAGCATGGTTTCGATTAGCCAAATTTCGTGTTCCGAAGAGGCATTTATTGGAATAAAACATCCAACTTCATCATCCAAATTGGCCAGCGGTCCGAATTGATCCATTTTCCTATAATTTTTTGCAAGGACAGTGCGATTTGTTAAATTATTCGCCACTATTTGCACAAGATCCTTACTAAGAAACGAGTGAAAGCACGAAGGTAGTATTCTGAATCTAGAATAAGAGATATTTAATCCCCCTTTGTCATAGGGCTGGAGCCACCTGAGCTCACCAAGAATAAATTCTACAACCGGTGAATAGATACTTACACAACAGTAAACCATTTTCATAGTTATGAGGGAAATGTGCCGAATAATAGAAACATTTAATGCACCTTTTGTTATCTAAACATCTGAATCGATCCCATTATTACACATAAAGGGAAACAATGGTTTGCTATGAATTCTGCTGCAACTTTTCATATACTCATTTACGTAATGGAAGCCATCACCTCCCTTCGTTAAATCGGAAACCTATTGCGTATTTATTATAACACTTTGTGCTACTTCCTCATACTATGTGACGGCATTGTACAATGCATTAAACATTGTCAAAGCATTAAAATGAATCTTCATGAAAATATTTATCTATACATTTTTATCACTTTGCCAAAAAGAATGAATTTCCATTACAAAGAACTTATTGTGAGGTTTTGATAAAATCCAAATTTTGAACATCAATTCAGCTGAACAATCTGCAACCCAAAGCTGCAAATGGATCTGAAATTCGCATATCGTAATAAAAATACCCGCCATGGACCAATGCTGCAGCAAACGAAACCGGGACAAAATTTAACTTTCATACACCACACTCCAGCAGCTCCATTCTTCATACATACTTGATAGTATTTCAACCTAGAAAAGCCAGCCGACGTGTTCAAAGTATCATTATAAATAATTCATAAATTCCAAAGTGACTCTCATGTAATATCATCGAAAAGCCATAAAAATATCAATTCCCCGGCGTCCATCCTGAAGCCCGAAGCCACGGAAATAAGCCTTGTACAAGCATAGCCACCACCAGTACCACCACCGTTAGTATGGTTAGAATACACTGTATATGTAGTTAGGTACATTATTTCCTATACACGGTGAAGCCCAAGTACTGCCCGGCCATAATAGTACAAAACGGTTCAAATACTTACACAGGACCGTAACTTCGATATCGGCATTCACTGCCTCCCGGACGCCGTTGTCCGCCGTGCACTGGTATATGCCGGCGTGATGCCGATCGACCCGTTCCATGACCAGCGTAGTGCTCTCCGAGAGATGCGATGCGCCCGTGAATGAATCCTGTGAAGCAGGGAGAAACAGAAGAAAAAAAACACAGATGAAATGAAACGAAGAATGAAGAATGGTACATTTACTGACGATGACTGCTCTTGTAAGAGTTCAAGTACAGACCCACTCTCTCGCCCGCTAGCTATAGCGGCTATATGTGGTAGCCGTTGAAATGATTCCAAGGATTCGAGAGACCCTCGATGGACGATTGGATTTTCTAAATGCGATTAAATGCTCACACAAGGTTGAAGAAAAATCTGCTGGTTCGAGGCCTGTACGGGCCTCCCGCACCAGCAGAACTACGTGAATGTGTTTACTGCCATTTCTCCTGATGAAGATTGATAGTTGAAACAATAGTGCCCCCGGTCGGCTATACTGTCTGGATGGAAAATAATCGTTTCCTTTTTCCTGCTTCAAGCGCTTCGATTGGCTTCGTTGGCATTGAGTTTGATACTATAGGGTGACTTTCTGTTGTCTGGTAGCATTGTCGGATTTAGCACAACCCTATAACATACGCCAGGTATTGAACAGGATGAAGCAAACAAGAACGAAAGTACTACGGCAATCCGAAAGAAAGTGCCTGGTGTGGATTTTTCCTTTTTTGATTGACTTTTTTTCTCGCAAAACTCGAAGGAGAGCCATTTCGTGCGGGGTCTGTCTGAGGGAATTCGAGTCAAGGTGTTGCCTTAGGATGACACAGAGAAAGAAGGAATCTTTCCGATTTGACACTTACCGTAAGGAAAGATATCCGCTCCGCACCGAATGCCGGAATCGATATCTCCTCCGTCAAAGCAAGGGTGACAGCGATGGTATCCACATTTGTTCGCCCGACGATGATCAAGCAACGACGAACGACTGAAATCGGGTCAGAAATAGACTATGTATGCACGCTCGCAATAACGCAGTGCATGGACCATCCATTTCTAGATACCTTACAACAATGCCAAAGAGTTGGGAGGGAAGGGAGAGAGGGAGATGTGTTTTGTTCCATCGTCCAACCGGAGACGACGATGTGCTGTTTAAAGTAAAATTTTATTTTATTCACAAGTGTAATCGGTCGTGAAATCGCAGCTCAACATAGCAATAAAAATAAAATGGAAGTTTATGTTTCGGAAGACAATAAATCTTGTAGCGAGCTACGTAAAATTACTGTTTCCTCTCATTGTATCTGTCGTATGTGGTGCAGATAGGACTTAATCACAGTGGTTTCTGGCCTTTTGCATAGGGGAGTCGTTTAATGGGAACAAGATAGGCTTGAGAATTTCCATTTTTCGGACGAGTGTGTAATTTAGAAACAGTTTTTATTGTGTTTTAAGCAGGTTTAAAATAAAAGCTCATGCAGCCTATATAGTTCAATCCAATATTTGTTCTTTTCTTGATTTTTTTTTTTCAATGATTCACACCATAGACTTGGCTGGAAATAGAAATTTTATGTTCATTTCAAAAAAGATATTGTTCTTAAATAAAGTTTCATTTTTGTGTCTCGGATGCCTCTCATCAGTAATGGACGTCGTCTTGGCGCCAGCTATAAACAAATTCAAATAGACAGATACAATAGTCAAACCAATAAAAGACTCCGACAGACAATATGCGAGGAACGAAAACCAACTCATTCAATAATTTCAACTTCTCATATGATTCCCATTTGATAAAAATATCAAAACATCCTGACTCCTGCGGTAGTAGACAATGCACAGTGGTCCAGAATGCGAATTTAGCAGGAATTTTATCTTTTTGCTAAAATTAAATGATTTAGCCTTACAACATGTTCGGTAAAGTTGTTGTACTTTGCAAGGCTCTTCTTTTTGTTTAAACCGATGCTATGTAGAGCAACACATTTTAGACAAATTTGCTGAAGACGTGCAAGCTCTAGCTTTTACAGTTTCCAGTACACGAGAAATTCAAATGTAAGCTTTAGGGTGTTCCTTAAAAAACGGTTTTATTTCTATAACTTTTGAAGTTTTTATTTTACGCTAAAGTACCCTTTGGATAACTTGAAGATTATTTTAGGGCGCATAATTTGCTTTAAAACACCAACTACTAGACTTTTTTCGTTTTAAAGTTATAAGAATTTTTATATAAAAAATATCTTCGATTCGAGCACTGATTATTAAATACCGTTGCTTTCATATGAAATAGCATGGTTTGTAGTATAGATCACCAAAAAATGGCAAGTACGATATTTTTTATATCTTGTAATATTTACTCAAAAAATAGTTTATTTTTAATAAAAAGTATATATAACTTTCTAACGAGTGAAACTAGAGGTTCAATATGTTAAGACAAATTGTTCTCCTTCAAAATATCTGAAAGTATTTCTAAAGTGATCTTAATGAAAGATCAAAACTGCAAAAGTTATACAAAGAAACCTATTTTTTAAGAAACACCCTAAATTTTTTTGGTAAATTTCTTGTAAAATGAAAAGTACACGACATAGAGTTTCAGTGTCTTCGACTAAGTTTTTTTTTAAATTTCATTTTCTTCATTTTTTGGAAGACAGCGAAACTCTATCTCGAACCATTAAAAAGTTATTTTTTTTATTTAAAAGAAATAGACCCACCCTACCCATTATTTAAAATAATAGAAAAGCATTATAAAGTGCAATATTTTATCATGAAAACGAAACGTAAAAAAACGTACATTGTTCACCGTAAAAGTAATTTAAAAATATTACAAAGAGTCGATTCATGAAAAACCAAATTTTTAATATAACTTTTTCAGTTTTCATTTATTTCCAACCTATCCTTCAGATGTTTTTCAGAATTTTTGAAGATAAACATTTTCTTCTAATACATCAAAACTCTAGCTTTTGTTTTTCAGAAGATAAAAGCACTTAACATTTCAAAAATAGATTTTTTTAAATCAATTTTGTGAAATTTAAAAAAATATCGTTTTCACCATTCTTTGCTCAATTATTACTCTAATTATGACCTTATTTATAGTTCAAAAAAAATTATCTTTTGTTTGCCCCAAATGAGTGATATTGTTATTCTATTCTATTCTATTCTATTCTATTCTATTCTATTCTATTCTATTCTATTCTTTTCTTTTCTATTCTATTCTATTCTATTCTATTCTATTCTATTCTATTCTATTCTATTCTATTCTATTCTATTCTATTCTATTCTATTCTATTCTATTCTATTCTATTCTATTCTATTCTATTCTATTCTATTCTATTCTATTCTATTCTATTCTATTCTATTCTATTCTATTCTATTCTATTCTATTCTATTCTATTCTATTCTATTCTATTCTATTCTATTCTATTCTATTCTATTCTATTCTATTCTATTCTATTCTATTCTATTCTATTCTATTCTATTCTATTCTATTCTATTCTATTCTATTCTATTCTATTCTATTCTATTCTATTCTATTCTATTCTATTCTATTCTATTCTATTCTATTCTATTCTATTCTATTCTATTCTATTCTATTCTATTCTATTCTATTCTATTCTATTCTATTCTATTCTATTCTATTCTATTCTATTCTATTCTATTCTATTCTATTCTATTCTATTCTATTCTATTCTATTCTATTCTATTCTATTCTATTCTATTCTATTCTATTCTATTCTATTCTATTCTATTCTATTCTATTCTATTCTATTCTATTCTATTCTATTCTATTCTATTCTATTCTATTCTATTCTATTCTATTCTATTCTATTCTATTCTATTCTATTCTATTCTATTCTATTCTATTCTATTCTATTCTATTCTATTCTATTCTATTCTATTCTATTCTATTCTATTCTATTCTATTCTATTCTATTCTATTCTATTCTATTCTATTCTATTCTATTCTATTCTATTCTATTCTATTCTATTCTATTCTATTCTATTCTATTCTATTCTATTCTATTCTATTCTATTCTATTCTATTCTATTCTATTCTATTCTATTCTATTCTATTCTATTCTATTCTATTCTATTCTATTCTATTCTATTCTATTCTATTCTATTCTATTCTATTCTATTCTATTCTATTCTATTCTATTCTATTCTATTCTATTCTATTCTATTCTATTCTATTCTATTCTATTCTATTCTATTCTATTCTATTCTATTCTATTCTATTCTATTCTATTCTATTCTATTCTATTCTATTCTATTCTATTCTATTCTATTCTATTCTATTCTATTCTATTCTATTCTATTCTATTCTATTCTATTCTATTCTATTCTATTCTATTCTATTCTATTCTATTCTATTCTATTCTATTCTATTCTATTCTATTCTATTCTATTCTATTCTATTCTATTCTATTCTATTCTATTCTATTCTATTCTATTCTATTCTATTCTATTCTATTCTATTCTATTCTATTCTATTCTATTCTATTCTATTCTATTCTATTCTATTCTATTCTATTCTATTCTATTCTATTCTATTCTATTCTATTCTATTCTATTCTATTCTATTCTATTCTATTCTATTCTATTCTATTCTATTCTATTCTATTCTATTCTATTCTATTCTATTCTATTCTATTCTATTCTATTCTATTCTATTCTATTCTATTCTATTCTATTCTATTCTATTCTATTCTATTCTATTCTATTCTATTCTATTCTATTCTATTCTATTCTATTCTATTCTATTCTATTCTATTCTATTCTATTCTATTCTATTCTATTCTATTCTATTCTATTCTATTCTATTCTATTCTATTCTATTCTATTCTATTCTATTCTATTCTATTCTATTCTATTCTATTCTATTCTATTCTATTCTATTCTATTCTATTCTATTCTATTCTATTCTATTCTATTCTATTCTATTCTATTCTATTCTATTCTATTCTATTCTATTCTATTCTATTCTATTCTATTCTATTCTATTCTATTCTATTCTATTCTATTCTATTCTATTCTATTCTATTCTATTCTATTCTATTCTATTCTATTCTATTCTATTCTATTCTATTCTATTCTATTCTATTCTATTCTATTCTATTCTATTCTATTCTATTCTATTCTATTCTATTCTATTCTATTCTATTCTATTCTATTCTATTCTATTCTATTCTATTCTATTCTATTCTATTCTATTCTATTCTATTCTATTCTATTCTATTCTATTCTATTCTATTCTATTCTATTCTATTCTATTCTATTCTATTCTATTCTATTCTATTCTATTCTATTCTATTCTATTCTATTCTATTCTATTCTATTCTATTCTATTCTATTCTATTCTATTCTATTCTATTCTATTCTATTCTATTCTATTCTATTCTATTCTATTCTATTCTATTCTATTCTATTCTATTCTATTCTATTCTATTCTATTCTATTCTATTCTATTCTATTCTATTCTATTCTATTCTATTCTATTCTATTCTATTCTATTCTATTCTATTCTATTCTATTCTATTCTATTCTATTCTATTCTATTCTATTCTATTCTATTCTATTCTATTCTATTCTATTCTATTCTATTCTATTCTATTCTATTCTATTCTATTCTATTCTATTCTATTCTATTCTATTCTATTCTATTCTATTCTATTCTATTCTATTCTATTCTATTCTATTCTATTCTATTCTATTCTATTCTATTCTATTCTATTCTATTCTATTCTATTCTATTCTATTCTATTCTATTCTATTCTATTCTATTCTATTCTATTCTATTCTATTCTATTCTATTCTATTCTATTCTATTCTATTCTATTCTATTCTATTCTATTCTATTCTATTCTATTCTATTCTATTCTATTCTATTCTATTCTATTCTATTCTATTCTATTCTATTCTATTCTATTCTATTCTATTCTATTCTATTCTATTCTATTCTATTCTATTCTATTCTATTCTATTCTATTCTATTCTATTCTATTCTATTCTATTCTATTCTATTCTATTCTATTCTATTCTATTCTATTCTATTCTATTCTATTCTATTCTATTCTATTCTATTCTATTCTATTCTATTCTATTCTATTCTATTCTATTCTATTCTATTCTATTCTATTCTATTCTATTCTATTCTATTCTATTCTATTCTATTCTATTCTATTCTATTCTATTCTATTCTATTCTATTCTATTCTATTCTATTCTATTCTATTCTATTCTATTCTATTCTATTCTATTCTATTCTATTCTATTCTATTCTATTCTATTCTATTCTATTCTATTCTATTCTATTCTATTCTATTCTATTCTATTCTATTCTATTCTATTCTATTCTATTCTATTCTATTCTATTCTATTCTATTCTATTCTATTCTATTCTATTCTATTCTATTCTATTCTATTCTATTCTATTCTATTCTATTCTATTCTATTCTATTCTATTCTAACCCTTACACAGCCAGTATTGAAAAGCATCCTGGAAAACACTGCAGATATTCTTTAGCGTTTTTCTTGTCAACATTAATATTTGAAGCATATTACAATATGTCGCAAATATTAAAACGGCCAGGCCTACTGTGCAGAGTTGGGTTTGAAGATGTTTCAATATTATACGACAATTGAATTATTCATTTAATGAACAATTCAACCAACGAATCGTTTTGAAACTTGAATGAGGAAGAAACGAGGACAACCGTACCGACCGTTTCAGTGTATAGGGGGTTAGGATAAAACGTTGGGAGTGACTTTGCTAAGAAGGTTAATGTCACTCCTTTGGTCCTCGGGATGGGACAGAGGTATTTACACCTTGCCCTGGCTTATTAAGCCTAGGTTAAAGCGCCTTTACTCGCTCTCTTCCAAACGAATGCTGACATCGGTTTTAGATCCGAGTCGCTCTAGGTTCGCTCTAATATTTACAAAAGCCATATTAAAATGACAGTTCAGAGCGAACCTAGAGCGACCGCGATCCAAAAATAAAATCAGCATTAGCATGCACCTGTGCTTTAAACTTTCGTTGTCCTTAGAAGATTATTTCGAGAGAAAAAATATATATGATTATTTCCTAGTTTTAGTATTTAAGTATAAATATATTGGAGCGTGGCAGAATGGTTATTTTCGTTTAGTTGATGACTGTCAGAAAGGAAACAAGTAAAACAAAAAGATGATTATACGTTATAGAAGTTATGCGCTTAAAATTAAACTCTCAGGTGTAACCTTAGACTCCTGACAGCAGGTTTATATCTAAGTCTAGTTCCATTGTCATGATTGATTCTCTCTAGAACAACTGGTCGCATATTTTCATGAATAAATCCTTCGTGAGCCATTCATAAAATCTATTTTACATATCCAGCGTTATAACGCCTCGAAAGACAAACTCACAATAACCCATCACCGCACAAAAGTGACTCCATATACGATATACAGAGTGTGCGGCATTCTACCCCTACTCGGCATCTCTTCCGAAATTACCCTACGACTAATAACAATGGCCAACAAGATAAAAAAAATGGAAATACTCCCTTATCATTCAGGTCCGTTTTCGGCTCCTTGGAGCTGTCTGCAATAGTTTCTCGACCACTCCCACGTAATACAGTTTGATGCTTCAGGGAGAAAAATCTCTTCCAGTAACTCCAGTTGAGGCAGGAAAACTTCACCGGAAACACTTGCCATAAATTGTTCAAAGAAAACAGTATTTATCAGGACAGCACATAACACCGTAAGTTCGGACCCTTTCGAAATATATTGCGGGCAAATTCAATCGTTTTTAATACAAGGAAGAAGGAAGATTCCTTGCAAAAAAAATTAAAGAATTGAAATAAAACGTAATTAGAACGAGCTCACCGGTACCTAATGTCTTCAATACTATCCGACTTCAATGTGGTACCCTTTTCCTTTTTATCTCATCAAAACGGTTTTGATGTGTGTCTCAGTTACACTATTCCTTGTTGAGTTAGGCAACTAGAGCCGTACCTACTTCCGAAGGACCACCGGTGCCTAGAGACATGCTAGAGATGACTGAATCTAACTTTGGAAGCAGGATGATCGTAAAATCTTCAAAAATACCGCTGTTCATTAGAAAACTTGAAGCTGATAGGGAGCCTATCCAATGCGCGACACATTTTTACTTATTTTCCTTGCAAAACGCGCATATTTTTCGCTAAGAAACACGAATTCTTGGCAGCCCAAATCGGAAATCAAACATTACGGACACATTCCGGATGGCCGCAGCACGATAAATCTGGTTTTTTATTCCACTAGGTACACTTTCAACTTCTAACAAACAAATATAATACGTTTTTGGGAAATCATACAGCGAGAAAAAATTACGTCGATCTTGCCCCAAATGAGTGATATTGTTATTCCAAAAAACCCCATTTTTGGCCAAAAAGTACTCATAACTTTTCAACGGAAATAGTTAGATATATGGTGCCATGAAAGAAATTGTTCGCCTTGAAACAATCTTAAAGTTGTCTGAAGACTACTTCAGTTTTAAATGAATACAGCAAAAGTTATTTGAATAAAACTGTATTTCTAAAAAACACCCTAAGCTCCGACTTTAAATTTGTTGTAAAATAAAAAATATGACAGATAGAGCTTACATGTCTTCGGCAAACTTTTCCAAAATTTGTCGTTCTACAACATCGCTGAAGGTCGTTTGGCTCTAGCTAGAATGATTAAAAAGTAAATTTTTGGATTTTGGTAAAATTAGAACCACCCTAACTGTTGTTTTAACAAAAAGAGGGGGCTCATAAATTACGAAAACTTCTCCAAAGACTTAAGAAGGCTAAGTTGTTTAGTTTTAGTCAAATCTTAAAATTCCTTCTAAATTTGGAAACTCTAAGCTTGCTCATATGACCCTATTTCACTTCTTATAATTCTATACACTGAGTACTATGGCTCTTAATAATAAGAAAATACTTCCAGTTCTTTGCTAATTGAATGTCGTTATAATTTGTAGTCCAAAAAATCACACGTCTTACATAAATACCTAAACAACTGACTGGTTCCGAGAGGAGTTTCGGGAAGTAAACACAGAAGCTCGCGTTTGATGACGAGAAAACGATATCGAAATCTTGTTTTTTGGTTCGCAAAGAAGCTACCGGGGTTGCATGGCGGATATCAAAAGCAATATTCAAACCTCAGAGGGTCTGATTGGCAAAGAAAATGAAGACAAGGTATTAAACCAACAACTGGGATCCGTTATTTCGTCAGTAAGTTTGAAAATGTTCAGCAAAATAAAGATTGTTTATTTTCGCTCTTCATTTACATTGGGACTTCGACAATACTGGTTTCGAATCGATTCGACGTGAGGCTGAATGAAAAGGGATTGAATGTTTCACTATTAAATGAAGTACTGAAAAGTTATGTTGCATGACTGTCTCAGCGTCGCAGGAAGGTCGGATTGCAACCATCAGAATCACTATAGGCTGTCCTCAAGAAGGAGTGCTGTCACTCCTTTTGTGGTCCGTAGTAGTAGACGGACTCTTGAATTGACACTGGAAGATCTGGGATTTGAAGTGATGGGTTACACAGACGACATTGTAATCACTGTTAGGGAAAAAGATGATTTAACGATTTCGGACCGCAGAACTGAAGCTGCTTCAAACGTGACATGAAAATGGTATAAACGAGAGAACCTTAGAATAAGATCCCAAAAGGTCGCCGCAAGGAGGCAGCATCCCCTACAGGTATACAACAATTAGACCTACAACGGGGATTTAGCAAGGCATCCTCAATTCCTGGACCCATAAATACATCTACTGATAGCATCCCGAAAAGGCAAGTCTTTGATCTTCCATTCCAGGTTGTAATATCTGAACGAACTGAATGCATGAAGGGGAGCCATCCGGTTCCGGATGGTGCCCTAGAATATTATACTGTCCTTTATAGCATAAGAGTCCCATATTGAAAAACAGCCAACCAAGAAATACGCTGTTGAAGATTTACATTTTCATTGAGCGTTATGGATGGGACAACCATATTTTGGTTTTTGTTCTTGATATATCATAAACAAACAGATAACTCGTTGTAGCAGTAAGCAGTGAAATAAAACAATAAAAAAAATATATCTATATAAATACAAGCTATTCTAGAATCCTGAAAGATTGTTCCCAACGTATGAATATCCCAGTTCGTAATTGATTCTTCAGCCTTGTAAATCCACTTGAGAAAGCGTCGCCTACTGTCCCCAGCGATAACAAGTTGCCATTAGCAACAGCAGCAATCCATTGCCTCCCCACCAACTCTTGAACGTAAAGCACATGACCGCGCACCTATAAAGCTGTTTATAACAGCGCGGAGAAAGCCATTCCAACATCGAACGCCTTAGTGGACGGACAACCCAGCAGCAGCAGTACACCATCCAACCAACCCAGCAGCAGCAGAGGCGAAGCAGTACACCACCTAGCCAATCTAGAGGAACGCGAGTGAACGAGTCGATTCGCGCGCAGTGTGCGCGTCAACTGGTTGCCACTACAGGAGGACCGAAAAAAGTACACCGTGCCCAGCGAGCGACCGGATTAGCGTGATCAATTGCTATGGAAGGCCAGCAATCTCGTGCTCCGCTTCCACCGCAGCACATTGAACTAACCAGAAATCACGACACTCGTTTATAACAAAAATCCATGTGGGACTCTTATACTTTAACAGGCAGCATACCAGTGTCTCATAAAGAGACCGTTGTGTGAGAGCAGCGGGCTGTGACCCTTGCGATAGGTTCTACACCGTCAATCTTTCAAGTAGAGGTACATGCAAATAAGACTTGTGCCAGAAAGTGTCTGTTTATAAGCGATCTAAAATGCAAGGAGTCGGTCATTCTGTCAGATAGCTAGGCTGGGCTAAGAACTCTGAGTTCGTGTAACTTCGCGTCTTAACTCGTTTAAACTAATTCTGATGGATCCGACAAATAAATTCAAGCTTACCTTCAATTGGGTATCACATTGTAACTACTCAGCGCGCTGAGTCTTTTTCATGTGATCTTTGTGAATCCGACTACGGAACCTCAAATCATCTGATATGCAACTACACAGCAGTAGCGCAATTGCGATTTCGAGTTTTCGGGCGTCCTTACATTGACGACACACCGTGTTTAGACGACTGAAACTCAGAGACATACGAAAGCTTCTTATCCAATGCGGTAAAGAGCTTTAGGCTTACTCGCAGGCGATTTGAACTATTTGTGAGTTTTATTCGAGTTTATTCGAGCCAATATATTCCGATTCCTGATTCTCATTTGATACTTGGTTTATGAAAATGAGTTCAGTAAACACCAAATGACCGATGTAGCTTCAATTCTGGAATATGCCCGAGACCCCGCACTTCCGAAATTGTCGATAGAGGACAATAACTTCTAAAAACCTTTACTTAGCCATTAGTGATCTAGATCTGCGAAGCTAAGTAGTTTAATGTCTATTCAAGTAGATTTTGAACCTTCGAGGTATTACGATTGCAGCGGTTTATAAGGGGGATTCCTGGGTGACCGTACTAACCAACCTATAACTCCGGAACCAAAAGTCAGATTTGAATAAAATTCAATCGCAGTTAATGGAAGTGTTATATCTTTCATTTGAAATTAAGCTTGTAAAAATCGGTAAAGAAGTGACAAATGACGTACTGATAGGGGTACTGTTCTACTCCCTGAGTAAGGGTACTTACAGAGTGGCCGCGAGAAGTTGAGCAGGGGCTGGTACTGACAGTAGATTGCGAGATGCGAGAAACTTACTTGCAGCATATCAAATGGAGCCTGTCAGAGTAAAAGCAGGCAGTCGGCGCAGATCTGCTCGGCTTTCACTCTGACAGGCTCCATTTGATAAGCTGCAAGCAGGTATCTCGCATTCTAATGTCAGTGCCAGCCCCAGCTCAACTTCCTGCGGCCACTCTTTAAGCACCCTAAGGAAGGATGACACAGACTTGAAATGGCGAGTGGGCTAACGGCACGGCTGCCTCCGTCCCGACAAAATACTGGCAGGTCTCTGGGTACGTTCACCATTAAGTTGCTCGTTGGGATAGCCCATTCCCGATTTTACGCCGATCCGGCTCTTAACTTTACTCCCCATAAACGATAGTGTCAACCCTAGGATGAACTCCTTGCTTCATAGATAATCATTAAATCACAAGAGGCGACTACATAAAACGAATGGAGATAGCGGCCCGGTTTTGGGACCCAATAAAATGGAGAAAAAACAATAAACTTACACATACGGAGCAGGCGCGGCGAATCCGTTCGCCAGAAATGGTTTGAAGAGTCGCCACCACCACCAACAACTGAAGTTATTCAACAAAAGGAGGAGGAAGACAAGCAGCAACAACAGCCAGAGCAGAGCGAGGTGAGCAGTACCACACAGAAGCCACAAGTGGTGGCAGCGAAGTCCTTAGTACAGGAGCTACATTAGTTTGTGGACGCGACAAACAATGTCCATAAGGACATTAAGTAGATGATTCTCAGAATGCGAAGGACGCTAGTGTCTGCGGTGAAGGAGTATGACACGGGAAGGGCGGATGTAGCTGAGCATTGGCGTAGGCTTAAGCTATTATCTTCCAAGCTCCTCCGAGGAAGCTGAAGCTGGTTGGAGTGGAAAACACGCCAGTGTCCGTGACTCCAAAGAGGACAAGATCCTCGCCAGGAGATGAAAGACCAGGTGGGCTTCAGAAGCAGACGTGCGAGGATGCTATCATTGCCGAAGAAAAAGACGTCACGACTCTACCCTACGGCTCACACTCACTTTACATGAACGGCCTCCGGGGTTGTTTGGGGGATCTACAGTTGCAAATTGCTCAACTTCAACCAATATGCATGGATCTCCAAGAAACTCATATCCGGGACGGGACTAACCCCAGACCGTGGCAAGGCAACCTGTATCATGGGAGGCTAGAAGCGGAGATAACTTTTTTCAGACCATTGGCCTCGGAATCCGGAATGACATCCCATCAACACCGCTACAGCTCAATACGAAACTTATAGTCGTGGCACGAATTATATCTTATTCGGTCACATCACCATCGGAGTGCGCAATATCGGTTAAAAATGAAGAACATGCTGGAGCAACTGAACACCCCCTTCCTGGTGATGGGGGACTTCAACGTCCATCATCCGTTGGGGGGATCTGGCAGAAGTGACCAACGGGACAACCGAATTGCCGAAGTCATGGAAGAATGTAACGTTATTGTACTTAACAACGGAAGCTTCACCTATATCGGAGGTCAATACTCTTCAGTCTTGGACATATCTTTCTGCTCCACGGAACTCGCTGGGGCCTGTGGTTGGTCCGTTCTCGCAGACACCAGAAATAGCTACCTATTCAAATAACGTACGACCGCATACCACCAGCAACGACTCGCCGTTGGCGCTGGCTTTACGATCAACCGACCCACTAATAACTAAACTAGTTCATGGCGCCGAGCGGAGTATTCCTCGCACAAGTGACAAACCTCCACCCCGAGCAACCCACTGGTGGAACTCGGAGGTCAGTCAAGCCATCAAAGACCACCACAAAGCACTCTGGATACTGAAAAAGACACCAGCTAGCCACCCCATCAAAGAACAACGGGTTGCAGAGTTTCGTAGTTCACGAAACCGGGCCAGAAAGGCTTTCGATGCTGCGAAGATCAACAGCTAGAACGCGTTTTTCCAAGGGATATCTCCCGATGTTTCCACGCTGAGCTTTGAGAGTTAACGCTCTCAGCGGGAAAAGAAGGTAAGTCGGCTTCTCCCTCAAAGTCAACGAAACCACAACAGTTGAACCCCAAGAAATTGCTGTAGGCATACACTTCAGTTAGTTATCCTCAGATGATGCCCTCTCTTTAACCTTTTTAGAACGATGCAGAAGACTCGAAAGAGCGCCTTTGTCATTCTCATCGGACTCCGGACAAGACTTCAACAGAGCGTTCTCCGGGATAGAATTACCAGCGGCGCTACCGCCCACGACAACTACGCGGGACTCGATTATGTCGGCTACCCTATACTGCAGCATGCTTCACCCGAGGCTAGAAGAATGTTTGAACCGCATCTGGAATCGCCAATCCATCCCATCTTCTTGCAAAATGCCCTTTGTAATCCCTATACCATAGAAGGGCAATACTCTCCCTACGACGAAAGACTTTCGGCAGATTAGCCTACTCCTGTGAGTAGCGAAAACTATGGAGCGGATGGTCAACAAACGGCTTATGACATACCTCAACGAAAACTCCCATCTTGACCAGCGACAATTCGCATTTCGTAAGGGTGGAGGGACAGGAGCGCACCTCGCAATCTTTGGAGAAATCCTCCGACAGGTTCTGGCGGACGATCTGCATGCCGACATAGCAATATTGGGCATCGCCAAGGCCTACAACAAAGTCTACCGCGATGGGGTTCTCCGGAAACTTGCTAGCTGGGGAGTCACCGGAAACCTTGGGAAGTACATCAAGGACTACCTTAACAATCGTCTCTTCAGAGTGAGAATCGGTAACTTACAATCTAGAACATATGTGAAAGAAAACGGTATCCCACAAGGATCCGTCTTCGCCGTCATATTATTCTTCGTCAGCATGAACTCCCTCTTTGCATCTCTGCCGGGGGAGTTTATGTTTTCGTCTACGTCGACGACATCACAATTATCCCTTTCTGCAGAGAACCAAAAATTCTCGGTATCACGCTGGATCGCCGTCTCATATTCGTACCACACTTCCGGACTGTCAAAAAAGACTGTGAAAGCAGGAAACACCTCATTCTAACCATCAGTGCCCGGCATCGGACATGGAACAGGAAAACTGCTCTGAAACTTCAGCAGTGCGCTTATCAAGAGCAAAATATTTTACGCTACTTATTTTTTTTACATTTTAACGACATTCAATTAGCTAGAGATTACTGGGTTGGGAAAGTTATGAAACTTAGAGCCATAGTACTCAAGTGAGAGCAAGGATGTGAAGTAAACAGATCGAAAAACTAGAAGTGGCAGGGTCATTAGAACAGGCTTAATATCGTACGGGCTTAATCTTTGTCTTCTGTTAATGAGGGTCGAGCTTAGGCAAAATTACTACGAATCACCCGAGTTCACTAAAATGTGTCCTGATAAAGGTAGACGTGTCTATCTTTACCGTGACAACCGACTTAAATAACCAGCCACAACTTGGAGGGGCTTATGAGCGTCCTTGCCCCCTGTACAACGGAATGACTCGGTTGGGAACGTTCTGGGATTTCTCGAAAGGACCGCTGCTAGTACTTGTACCCTCCTGAAAACGGCTCAAAACATATCCCTGGAATAGACCGGCACATACCTCCCAGAAATAGCTCGCCTCCACAGAACCCAGGACCGACCATGGTACATGAGAAGTTCGAACACCTCCACCAACCTATCCAGGGCACACTCCCCCGAAGTCGCTCAGGCCATCAGTCTCGCGATTGCAAGGAGACCAGAGAGAATACCGACTATCATTCTGACGGACTTTATGCCCGTTATATCCCCGCCCTGGAAACGGGAACGTCACGCCACCCTTACATATAGGCTATAGAGGACACCTGCGATCCGTTGACTACGATATGCTAGGTAGCCGGTCACTGTGGGATCAGCGGGAATGAGGAAGCCGACTCATTAGCAGCTTGTGGAAGACAGGCCCGAAGATTGCTGACAAAATTGGTCCCATCGACGGATATTATCTCCGACTTCAAAGCAAAAACCACGGCTCATTTTATTAGCCACTTGAGGAGCCAACCAGGCCACCTCCAAAAAATCAAGGGAGGACCAGAGCGATGGACCGACCGGAGTAACAGGCTCGAACAGAAAGCCCTCTCTCTTGGACACACAAAAATAACTTACGTACATACGATAATTCGAACTGACCGTCTGCCAGGTACGCCAAACCAGACTCACCGTCGAACACCTTCTGGTAGATTGCCTAGAGTTTCAAAACCTGCGAAAACTCCATCAACTACCGTATTTCAATACGAGACATTCTAGCCCACGACCCGTCAAGTGAGAATACAATCATCTCATTCTTGAGGGATGCCAAGGTGCTCGAGAAATTAGAGGTACCCCCATGGCCTGTACGCCTTACCCGCTCTGCACTACTCCAAAATCCAAAGCACTCCAACGATCCACAACGAACAACCTATCAGTTAGCATCTAGGATAATGAAATGAAATCTACAATGAAATGTAATGGAATATGTATAAACTTTATTATCTTCTCGGGCGAATGACCAAGTAGGTTAAAACCCGTAATAAACAACCAACCAACCAAGAAATGATGGCACAGAGCATTAATCCTTCTTCATATACTCCCAACCGTGTTCGTTTCCTAAATACTTCTGATTCTACTGTATTCTTCGACACATCCATGAAGGAAGAGATTCAAGGAATCCCGGACCATATATGCCCGCAAGTGATCCCCAATATATTTTATAATAAATTCCGAGAAGTCGACTGTGACAAAAAGTTCTACACTGACGGATCAAATCTCGATGGGTCCACTGGCTTCGGTATCTTCAATAATACTATCACCGCTCATTCAAGCTCAATGATCCCGCTTCAGTTTACGTCGCAGAGTTAGCTGCAATTCAGTACACCCTTGGGATCATCGACACTCTGCCCACAGATCACTACTTCATCATTTCGGACAGCCTCAGCTCTATCGAGGCTCTTCGTTCGATGAAGCCCAAAAATCAATTCCCATATTTCCTGGGGAAGATACGGGAGTCTTTGTGTGCGTTATCTGAAAAATCTTATCAGATTACCTTTGTTTGGGTCCCCTCTCATTGCTCTATCCCGGGCAATGAAAAGGCCGACTCATTAGCAAAGGTGGGCGCATTAAATGGTGACATATAGCAAAGACCAATCCGCTTCAACGAATTTTGTAGTATTTGTCGTCAGAGGACACTTAACAGTTGGCAAACCTCGTGGAGCAATGGTGAACTTGGATGATGGCTACATTCCATTATCCCAAAGGTATCAACGAAGCCTTGGTTCAGGGGGATGGATGTGGGTCGGGATTTTATTCGTGTAATGTCCCGACTTATGTCCAACAACTACACCTTAGATGCGCATTTGCGGAGTATTGGGCTTGCGGAGAGTAGTCTGTGCGCTTGTGACGAGGGCTATCACGACATCGAGCACGTTGTCTGGGTAGGCGCCGGGTATTTGGACGCCAGGTCTCAGTTAAAGGATTCCCTTCGGGCCCGAGGTAGACCACCCAATGTCCCAGTCCGAGATATGCTGGCAAATCGTGATTTCCCCTATATGTCCCTTATTTATACCGTGTGGAACCGATCAGCTCCAGACTGCCACTATGTAACCGCCGTCGCCCTTACCACTACGGAAACTTAACCGAGAGCGACTCGAGGTCCGATGACTTTTGAAGGATTCACCGGGTATTTGGACGCCAGGTCTCAGTTAAAGGATTCCCTTCGGGCCCGAGGTAGACCACCCAATGTCCCAGTCCGAGATATGCTGGCAAATCGTGATTTCCCCTATATGTCCCTTATTTATACCGTGTGGAACCGATCAGCTCCAGACTGCCACTATGTAACCGCCGTCGCCCTTACCACTACGGAAACTTAACCGAGAGCGACTCGAGGTCCGATGACTTTTGAAGGATTCACCGTCCGAAGAATACTATCCGCCAATCCGACCTACTAGACTGAGGCGCTAATTGGTTTCGCTGATCTCCCGTTTGTCCGAAAGTTGCAAGTTTTGCTCTTCTCTCCCGGTCACCATCTACGCCTTCCCTCCCCTGTCCTTGATACAACTGCTTCTACACCGATTTTGGAAATAATCCCCCCTCTGAATATCTTGACCAACCGTAAGTCTCAGATAAAAAATCAAATTTGTATTCCGTATTCCTAGTTTTAAGATAGTTGTAATTTTATCTCTTTGTTAAAACTATTGCCCCCATCTTGTAAATAGAATTGTATCCCTAGTTTTAAAACACCGGTGAAATTTTTCATAATTATTTGTTCCCCCTTTTGTGTACCAAACTATATTGTTAGTTTTAAGATAAATGTAAATATTTCCTAAAAAACTATTACTATTGAATTCCTTGTTTTAAAATTTTTCATAAAAAAAATCTTTTGCCCCCTCTCTTGTATATAGAATTTTATTTCTAGTCTTAAGATAGCTGTAAAAATTTTCTCTTTTACATAAAAAAAAATTCAACTTTGTAACCTCCTAGTTTTAAAATATTCAAAATGTAAAAACAAAAGAATTTGGCACCGCCAAGCTAACGCATTTGTGCCTATCAAATAAACGAAATGAATAAAAAAAACAAGAAATGCACGGAGGGTGTGCGCTAGGGCATTGCAAAAAAAACTTTTTTTTGAATTCTCAAAGGCCCCCCCTCTCATATTGTGACAAATGTCAAAGTAAGCTCAGATGCCAAATTTCACATCATTTGGACAATTTTAGACCCCCGCCCACTTCGCTTGAAATTTTTTGAAATTGGTACTATGGGAAAATATGGAGGAAAAATACATTAAATGCTCTAACTTTTGAAGTAGCAATCAGAAAATTACAATTTATACCTCTTTTGAAAGGAAATAATCTAAGTATTTGAATGAAGATATATTTGTTTCTTGAAAAATACGGGAAAGTGGGGTACTGGGTCATTTTGACCCCTAAATCCCTTATTTTTAATGATTTTTCTGCTCCGTGATGCAAAACATACATATTTTGTAGTTTTTCTAATGTGAAAAAATCTCAGAAATCGAACGGAACCCTTTTGACCTTAGTTCGAATACGAGAAGTTGGGGTTATAGGGCTTTTTGTCAGTCATATTAAATTTTATCATTTTCTCATGCATATATCTCTATTATTCTTCAATCAATTTTCATAAAATGTAACTTATTGAACGTGTAAAATTCTGAGGAATAAAACAAAAATAAAAACGTTAAAGTTATTTCAGAAAATCGGAAGAAAACCATTTCCCCCATTCAACCGACACGCCTTAACCTTCTATTTCGATAAACAGCAATCACCGCAAAGCACACCCGATGAACTGAAAGCAAAGTAGTAATTAAAATTTTCTTATTCACAAAAGCACTTGTAGTTGACCGCACACGGCCACGGCCAGGCCACCTCCCCTCCCCGATACGGTATCCAACCCGCTCCATTATTGCACTTGTTCGTTTGACTCTTCCGCAGAGGTAGCTCGAAATGGACTGAGAACATCATCCTCTATTGCCCAGACATACTACCTACACACATATATGAATGTGAAAGCGCTACTGAACTATACTGTCGGACCCCTCCGGATATTTGCTGAGAGCAAATAAAATCTATGTCGAATGGTTTTCTATTACTATGGTCATTCGAGGAACGGGGATCTAACTTCCGATTCCCCGCACGTTCCCCTCGGGGAGTCGTCTGAAAAGAAGTGATACAGTCCCGAACTAGTCAGGTAAGCGATAGCGCGCACGGTCGCAAGACTGACTGCTGAAAGGGATAGAAGCGAGGGTGGAAGCTTAGTCACCTCACTTCTCTCATATGTTTTTATGATTCACTTCCGTGAATGGAAGCGGCACGGCGGAGTTTGAGTGCAGGGAATCGCTACTAATGGGTATGGCGTTTCATAAAAAGTTACCTCGCATAAAAAAGGATCTCTATTTTTTTTGTAAGGGGGAAAAGCTAGATGCCGAGCGAAGGAAAAAGTTTCTAATGAACTAGCCCACAGTCCGTCAGAACTGCAGCTGATAGCATGAAAGCATGGAAAACATTAGTTGTTGCAACACTGGTAAATGAATGCTCCGAGAAAGTGCGGAATTATATTCTGATTTCAAAGCGTTCCGGGGAAAATCGTTCGCTAATGGGAATGTGTGTTTTGTGCATTGAGTTACTGGGAGCTTATGCAGAATTAATTTGCTATCGGTACTGGAAATGTTCCGGTAACAGTAGTTAATTTGTAGTGCGATGTGTTTGCAGGAAGAATTTTTATATTTATCTTTCCCGAGAAATCGAACGAATAATATTGGTAAAATTTGATGTTTTCAAACACTTTACGGTGGGTAGTTAAATTTCGAGGCAGACGATTCGGTCATCCCGATAAAAAATATGGGAATACTCTTTTTCACCTTTCCCAAACGAGACAGAAAAAAAATTTGAACACATGCGAACCGAAAAACTCTTCTGACCCTAGACTCCCATGAATCGAATGGCATCATCATCATCATCGGTGGCTTACCTTTTTGTGCCAGTAGATGGCCGGCACCGGATTTCCCGAAGCTTTACACTCGAGCGTCACAGTGCCCCCCTTCCGGGCTGTGAATTGTCGATTCTGTGGCACCACTCGTATCGTTGGAGGCACTGCGAATGAAAATAATAAAAAAAAGTAATACCAAGCCGAACAATAAGTAGCCATCATTAGAGGAATCATGCACGAATGCACCATCACCGGCAGCCTGCAGCAGCAGTGCGGATATTCCCCGACCGGGAACCTACCTAGTATTTCCAGTGTGTGCACCTGATCCCGGCTCTCGTTGTCACCGATCTGGCAGATATAATCGCCGGCGTCCTGAATTTTCACATTCGCTATCTGCAGATTGTAGCCCTCGACCAGTTTGAAGCGAGGATCACGCGTCACCATCAAATTGGCCGCCGTAAGCACTGAGGTCCCCCGGCGCCACAGCAGCACGTACGAACCTGTGTCCCCGGTTGGTTGGTTGGTTGGTTGGTTGGTTGTGTTGGATGTGTTGGCAGCGTGACAAGGGAAGCCGAAAATGTGAGACGGTTAGACTATTTAAACAGACACGATGTGCAATAACGATGAACAAATATTGGTCGAGATGCGGTATTTGCGGAACAAATATGTTTGAGTTCGGGAGCGGTTAGTTGGTTGTGTACGTCGTAATGCAGTCTAGGTGAGTAATTTTTCCCCTTTGAAAGTAGCTTAAATACGAATTTACTGAATTTCATGTAACAGTTCTGGGTACTACAGACGAGGTCATTCCTAGTTCGGTACGGTGTCCTCATTCTTGATGGCATTGGCTTTGTCAGGTTGCCGGGAGGCTGGAAGCAGCTTATTAAAATAATGTTCCTCCCGATACGATTGCAAATATTTTATGCATTTTAATAAGAGTCTGTATGGTCTATACGGTGCGTTGCAAGACCTTGTATGTACATGTATTAGAGTGGTAAAATTTATTGATTGGAATTTCCAAATAGAAGCTCAATTAATTTAGAAACATTGATCTTTAAAATACTTAATCTCTTTTCAATTTAAAATAATAACTTGGAAAGCATCCAAATGAAACACCCTAATCTACATGTATACCTTCGGTCGGAAGCAGAGAGATTATGTGGAGAAATTATTGTCCAGTTCACCCACCCAACCAACCCGTCCCATACTCACCGAGGTCTTTTACTTTGCACGGCAGTTCGATCGAGTCACCAATGATGGCCTTGTAGAGATGGCCCCGGGTCATAAATTTCGGAGCTACGGTTGGTGCGTCTACGTCAATGGTGGATATGAACGGTTCGGGCCGGCCGTTGCAGAGTCCTTTGTTCGTTGTTGTTGTTGGCATCGGACAGATATAGAAGGGAGAAAATAGAAATGAAAATATTTATTAATAACGGGAGGTTTAGTTATCGTTCAAAAGCTTTATTTGGGTCTATATTAAAATTATGTCAATGACACCCATGTTCCTTAAACGATCAGATCACCCTTTCAGAATTTAATTAAATTTTCAAAATTTACTCGTCCGTTGAATATTGATGAAATTGATCGTTTGATGATTTGATTGCACAGTGGCTCGATTGGAATGATGTTCTTTATGATTGCTGTACCGATAGTACCGACTCCGAAAATCCCAGGAACAATAATCCATTGTTGGTACCGAAATTCTGACACTGACAAAAAATAGTACCGTTATTCTTTATACCATGCACAGCTACTGATGCTACATATTATAAACTACCGTTGTGATGAGTCAAATGTTTTAATTTAAGCACGGCTCAGTAGCGGATCCAGGGGAGGGTCCTGGGGGTCCGGACCCCCTCCCCCGAAATTTTTTAGCGTGTTGAGAAATTTTAAAATAGTTTGTATTTTAAATTCTTTCTAAACTCAAAATCATTCCAAAATAGATTCGACAACCAAAACTGATTTTAATTAAATGAGGTTATTACATATTACGTATTGCACAATCATCATTTCAAGTGTAGACCCCTCCGATTTTTTTTCTGGATCCGCCCCTGGCACGGTTTCATCATAAATATTTACAACAATATTGCATTTGCATAATTCGTTCAAAAACGATGCTTCTACGGGTTTCCGTTTGTAGGTCTGTGCTAATACAATTAGTTTTTTGTAAAATAAACAAATCACTATTGTACGTTGTCACTTTTGAAAAAAAAAATGTTCCCAAAATCGTGAATAAAGTGCAATGAATTCAGGAGCAATCACTTTTTTGACGTTCTGAAAACAGGACCAGGAACAAAAATCATATGTTTTATAATTACGTTCCATTTCATTTCAGTGATGCCCGCGTAACGTTTTTATTAGTGAAAATATTTGTGAATTTTATTCGCGCTTTCCGCCATGCCATTACCGAATCGAATTTATATACGTGAATTAGTACACAACATTATGAACATTATTCATAAAACCAAAGTTTGACTTATGATGTTAATCATAGATTCAGGAACATTAGTTCACAAATTCAAAAGAGTCCGGATGCTTTTTCGTGAACTATTTCACAAAACTCGGAATTTTTTTCATGAATGCATTCATTCCTCATGAGCTAATTCATGACTCCTAATATATTAGTATCAATCCAATATCCGTGCTCGAGAAATAGTTCGAAAAATCATCAAATATTATTTATGTATTCGTGAACTGGTTCATGATTCCTAGTATATTAGTCACGACTTGCCATTTGTGGTAGTGAAGTAGTCCACGAAATCATAAATTTATATTCATGTATTCGAGAACTGGTTCATGATTTCTAGTAAAAGAGTCACGACTGACCATTGGTGTACGTGTAATAGTTCATAAAATCATGAAATATTATTCATGAATTGGTGAACTTGTTCATGATTCCTAGTACTTGACTTACGATCTATCTTGCATGCTTATAATATTTAGAAGATATCTCTAACCATTTTTAATGCCAGGCACGTCATGAAATTTTCACGTGAACTATTTTACAAAATTGGAAGCGTTATTCGTGGGATTATTTTTGTTTCATGCACTATTCCATGCAATGTCATATATGTCCAGCTGCTAGCGAGCAGCAAGAGGCACGAGCGATAGCTATAAGAAAACTTTTAAGACCTAAATCATCGTTGTGAGGTCTCGACAGATAAAAAACTGCACTGAACCAAAAATACATTATAGAGCCACAAATCGTATTCGTGATTAGAGCATTGCACACATTTTTTTAATTCTCGAAGACCCCCCCCCCCTCTCATATTGTGACACATGTCAAAGTATGCTTATATGCCAAATTTCACACCATTTGGACAATTCTGGGCCCCCGCCGACCTCGCCTGAAATTTTTGAAATTGGTTTTATGGGAAAATATGGAGGAAAATATATTAAATGCTATAACTTTTTAAATAGCACTCAGAAAATTACAATTTATGCCATTTTTTAAAGGACAGTAGGACCTTAGCATTTGAATGGAGATATTTCTGTGTCTCAAAAATACGAAAAAGTTACGGGTACTGGGTCATTTTGTCCCCAAACTCCCCTATTTTTATTATATTTCTGCTCCGTGATGTAAACCATACATTTTTTGCCGTTTTTCTAATGTGAAAAAAATCTCCGAAATCGAACGGACCCTTTTTGATCTTTGTCCGAACACGAGAAGTTGGGGTTATACGGCTTTTCATATTAAATTTAATCATTTTCTCGTGATTCATTGAATTGTAATAAACTTGAACAACGTTGAACGTGGAAAATCCTTAGGAACAAAATAAAAATGGATTCGTTACCGGTAAAATTCAGAAGCACCAAACTTTAAGTGTAAAATACACTTAGAGATTACATGAGAAAAGTTTCATTCCCGAAAAAATAGGGGAAGTTGAGGTTTTAGGACATTTAATAAAAACAAATTATTTGTAGAGTTAACGTCAAAATTTTTTATGTTTCTGAATTTTACCGGTAACGAATCTATTTTTGTTTTATTTCTAAGAACTTTCCACGTTCAATAAGTTACATTTTTGATTGAAGAATAATAGAGATATATGCACGACAAAATGATAAAATTTTATATGAATGACAAAAGGCCCTACAACCCACAGTGTTTTAAAACGTCGTTTTCGTGCTCAAAATTAATAGCGTCTAAACCGTTGAATTTAGAGGTATAGTTTGTTCGGAGAAGTTATTGTTCTTATGATTGCGCATTCACAGGAGTATATCGTTCAGTGATTAATTCACCTATAAGTGATATACGAAATTTATTTTCCGAACTAATTATGACATAGACTTTGTGTTTTCGGCAAAGTTGTAGCAAATGTTACTACAAAAGAAATTGCTGAAGACACCATATATTTATCTTCAGTAGTTTACGAGTTAGGGAACATATTATATGGAAGACACCTTAAAATTAGTTTTTTCATGATAACTTTTTTAGACATTCTCGTATTTTCTTGAAATCTTCCACAAAGTTATTTGTCGTATCGAAACGCATATTTTTGCTGAATATAGTTACTTCCTATCTGTTGAATTTAAAAAGATATTCCAAATTTAAGGATTTTTTTGGGGTAAGTTCCACCTTAAATAATTCTTTAAGGAGCAAAAAGGAGCAAAGAACATGATAACATTCTGAAAGTACATGCTTTTTACTTTCATATAGTGGCCCGATTGTTAGTCGACGCGATTCTCCCCAAGTGTTATGTTCAATACAATATACCATCGCAGTGGTATAAAATGAAATATTCAAGCGCACTGCGACAAACAGCTTCATGTTTTTATGGTAAATTGCATAGAACACGTTCGCCTATAACATGCAATGCATATGGTTTGCCTTTCAAAAATCAAAGTGTAGTTTTGGATGTGTTTAATAATGTCGATATTTTCATTATAAAATAGATAAATAAATTTATTTTTAATAATCGTTTTCTCCGTCATCTTCAAAGCTTTCTTCTTCCGCTAGAAGAGCTTTGGCATCTTCTAAAAATCGTTTTATACTATACAGGTGACGTCAATCAAGCTCCATTATAAATGTCACGAAAGACATTAATAACCCTTCTGGTGGGATTTCCATCGTTTTTTCAAGCTTACCAGTATCCACTGATTGTTTAAATTTCATGTGACACACTTCTCGAACGCAATATATGCTACATTTCGTACTTTGATCTTGATTGTGGTCAAAGTTCCCTTCTCCTTTTTGGACATCTATGAATATGTTTTATGCAATTTACCATGAAAAGATGAAGCTACTTATCGCAGTGCGCTTGAATATTTCATTTTATACCACTGCGATGGCATATTGTATTGAACATAACACTCGGGGAGAATCGCGTCGACTAACAATCGGGCCACTATATGAAAGTAAAAAGCATGTACTTTCAGAATGTTATCATGTTGTTTGCTCTTTTTTGCTCCTTAACGAATTATTTAAGGTGGAACTTACCCCAAAAAAATCGTAAAATTTGGAATATCTTTTTAAATTCAACAGATAGGAAGTAACTATGTTTGGAAAAAATGTGTGTTTCGATACCACAAATAACTTTGTCGAAGATTCGAAGAAGATACGAGAATGTCTAAAAAAGTTATCAAGAAAAAACTAATTTTAAGGGGTCTTCCATATAATATGCTCCCTAACTCGTGAACTGCTGAAGCTAGATATATAGTGTCTTCAGCAATTTCTTTTGTAGTAACATTTGCTACAACTTTGCCGAAGACACAAAGTCTATATCTAAATTAGTCCGGAAAATAAATTTCGTATATCACTAATAGATGAATTAATCACTTAACGGTATACTCCTGCGAATGCACAATCATAAGAACAACAACTTCTCCGAACAAACTATACCTCTAAAGTCAACAGTTTAGACGCTATTAATTTTGAGCACGAAAACGACGTTTTAAAACACTGTGCAACCACTACTTCTCGTATTCGGACAAAGATCAAAAACATCCCGTTCGATTTCTGAGATTTTTACACATTAGAAAAATTGCAAAATATTTATGATTTACATCATAGCGCTGAAAATTAAAAAAAAAATAGAAGATTTTTGGGACAAAATGACCCAGTAGCCCATTTTTTCTTATTTTTCGAGAAACAAAAATGTCTCCATTCAAAGTCCAAGGTTATTTCCCTTAAAAAAGTATGAATTGTAATTTTCTGAGTGCTACTTCAAAAGTTATGGCATCTAATATTTTTTCCTCCCTATTTTCCCATAGCAGCAATTTCAAAAATTGCAAGCGAAATGGGCGGGTGTCTAGAATTTTCCAAATGATATGAAATTTGGCATCTGAGCTTACTTTGACATTTGTCACAATATAAGAGAGGGGTCTTCGATAATTAAAAAAAAAAATATTGCTATGCCCTATTCGTGATATAGCTCACAGAACAAGATACCGCGAATCAATCGAACTTTTATGCTCCTGTTCATATTGTCAGGTTACTCCGGCTTAAAAAACCGATGATAACCAAAAATTTCAGATCGCTATAAGGCGAAAAGAAATTACGAATATCATCATAAAACTGCTGATGTCATGAACATGAGTCACATCACTTCACGTGTCAAATTCGAAAGTAAGCTCTAGAATAAAACATCAAGACAGCATCCAAATAAATTCCGAAAATCGCGACGAAGATCCTAAAATCAAGAACATAAATCACACTCATGACAAAAATATAAAAAATCATGACTATGGTCCTAAAATAAAGATCATAAGTCACTGCACTCGTGTTTAAAATATGACGGTAACGTGAAAAGAAATTACAAAAAACGTGACTAAGATCCGGAAATCATGAATATAAATTACATTAGTCGTGATCAAAGCATCAAAAATCGTGACTATGATTCTGAATTAATGAACATAAATCACTCTAGTCAGGAATAAAATATCAGGATAACATGATTGGAAATTTCGAAGATCGTGACTCTGATCCTGAAATCATGAATGTGAATCAAACTACTTGTGATTAAAGTATCAAAAATCGTGACTACTACACTCTACTCATGATTAAAATATTATATCACGATAACGTGAATAAAAATAGCGAAAATCGCAACCAACTTCAATCACGAACATAAATCACGCTACACTGACAGAAAAATCCGATAGTTAACTCATGAATAAAATATTTCGGTAATTTGATGAGGAATCCCAAAAATCGCGAATGAACTCCTGCAACTTCGGAACATTGTTTAGCTGTCGGCTGTGTATTCCAAAATGATGTACAAGGATCCCAGCAAAAACTAAACAAGTCCAGGGAACAACCACAGTAACCCTACCAAATATTCGAATGTAACGCCATGTAGATATTCGACGCGAACTAGTTTTTTTGGAAACAGAAATAGTTTCCTGAATACGAGGCTTGTAAGTCATGAACTTGGTCACGGTTTTCGTAAATCGTTCAATTCACGAATTCATGAATTTATGAACGGATTTTTTTCCGTGTGCGGAGACCGCTTGGGAGCATTCCCTCCAATCATAGAAATAAATCATTTGCTCGTTAAAACCATCATCATTGATCAACATAAATTCGACGTTAAATGTTAAAATCAGTCTTCCCAAAAGCACATCGCACACAATGTTCGCTCTGGCTCTGTGCTCATATTATACCCACAATTCGTGTACGAACTCAAACACGCTATTTTGTACCTAAACACGTGCACGTGTTTACCTGCACAACCGAGCCCCATGTTCGTACGCGGTGTGCGTACACGTAGGTTCGGGGCACCAGTTTTCCCTTTCTCACTCTCATCATCACAAGCGTTGACTCTTTTGCCTTGTGCAAATCGTACTCATGTACGCACCCGGTGTACGTAATAACCTGCGTTTTTTTATTTTTTGATGCCATTCGATTAGCTAGAGATTACTAAATAGGAATGTTATGAAAATTTTAGCGCCATAGTACTGGTGAGAGCAAGGATGTGAAATATACAGATCGAAGTGGCAGGGTCATTAGAAACAGGCTTAAAATCTTACGGGCTAATCTTTTGTCTTCTACTGGCAGAAGTCGAGCTTGGACAGTGTTACTACGAATCGCTCAAGTCTACCAACATTCTCACGGCAAAGACAGACTTGTCCCTCTTTACCATTAAAGCCGACAAAAGTCGACGATTAACAACATTAATGAAAATGTTGCTGTTCAGCTCTGTATGCTTTTCAAATGCTGGAGTACATTTTTATTGAACGATGGCCATTACCCTAGCAGTTTGCTACTATGCACGAAAAAAACCCGTTCATAAATTCATGAACAAAAATCACGATTTCGTGAACAAAATTATTTAAGAAAATCATGACCAAATTCTTGAAATTATGAATAACAAACCTCGTATTCATGAACCTATGTGTTTTCATGAATCTAGTTCATGCAAAAATGTACATAGCTTTACATTGTAATTTTTGGTTGGGTTACTTTGGTTGTTCCCTGGACAACCATAGTAACCCAACCCTGGTTTTGTTATGATTTTTATTCATACTTTGGGAATGCACTGGTTTGCAGTATATCGACTGTGGTTCATGATTTCTGGAGCATAGTCGCGATTTTAATGAATTATCATTACAGTGACATTTTATTCATGAGTTTAATATCGGATTTTTCTTACAGAGCAGCACGATTTACGTTCATGATTTTAGGGCTTTTGTAACGATATTCGGAATTTATATTCAAGCTTTCGTGATATTTTATTCACGAGTTTAAATTAGGAATCATGAACAAGTTCACGTTGTATGAATAAGATTTTATGACTTTGTAAACTATTTCTCCAGCACGAATTGTAATTCGTGACTATTGTACTAGAAATCATGAACTTGTTCAAAAATTATTTCATGGTTTGGTGCTATTTCATGAGCATGAATAGTGAGTTGAGACTAATTCGCTAGAAATCAGGAATCAGTTCACGTATACAGGAATAACATTTTGTGATTTTGATAACTGTTTCACGAGCACGAATATTGAATGGCGACTGATCCATTAGGAATTATGAACCGGTTCACGATGATTGAAAGGCTTCATGAATAATATTCAGGGTTTCACGAAATAGTTCACGAGAAAATTGACGTGATTTTGTGAACTACTTCACAACCACAAAAACTAATTAATGTTTAATACACCCAGGTTTTTTTCACGCCGTTTTTTTGCGCGGTTTTTTACGATTTTTTTACGCGGATTTTTCAATTAACGCGGTTTTTGCAAAAAATATTCTAAGTTCTTTTGAATGCAAAAGACTTAAACTTTTTCCGAATAAAAATTCTAAGTCCTTTTAAATGCAAAGAACTGAAGAATTTTAGCAGTTTTTATTTTACGCGGATTTCGCAATTAACACTGTTTTTGCAAAAAATATTTTAAGTCCTTTTAAATTCAAAATACTTAGAAGATTCTCGGAAAGATGGAAGAGACGGGTCTGCAAGACTCCTTATGACTCACACTCCAATAATATGGGTATTTTCGGAATGGTCTTGAAGAGTAAAAGACAAAGATCGATGTTTGACGCCATTTTGAATTCCAAGATGGCGACTTCCGGTTTAGCGAAATTCGCTATAATCCAATCAATATGGGTATTTTTGGAAGTTGTTTTAATTAAACAGTTGAATTTACTTAAATGTATACATTATGTTTAATTTGAATAAATTCAAACCCCCAACTCATTGTCACCGCACCCTTCTGGAACACATAAAATATTTTGCATTTTGCTGGTTTATGATTAGATCTTATATTTGAGGGTGATTTAGATGATTGCCCAGATTTTTCATGCGGGAATTTCGGTATATCGGAAGTCGCCATCTAGAATTTTATAATGACGCCAAACATAGACGTTTGTCTGCTACTCGTCAAAACCATTCCGAAAATATCCATATTAATTGAGTTATAGCGATTTCACTAAAGCGGAAGTCGCCATCTTTGATTTCAAGATGGCGTCAAAAATCTATTTGTGACACCTACTCGTCAAGACCGTTCCGAAAATATCCATATTGATTTAATTATAGCGAATTTCGCTAAACCGGAAGTCGCCATCTTTGATTTCAAAATGGCTCCACCTCCACCCAAGGATGAACCGCCAGTATAAAAATCGTATTAAAATAAATAAATCGCTCATATGAGCATCCGTATATCTTGATGTTCAAGATTAAAAGTCGGCTAACAAAAACTACTTTGTAAGAATCGGATGTATTTCTTTCCGGTTTTTTTACTGAATTTTTTTTTACACGACTCTTTCAAACGAATTTCCCTGTCCGAATTTTATGCTTGAAGTTTATATCCGGTTTTTATATTCTAATGTATTTGAAACGAGTTTTACGAAGCATTTTCTGTCCTTGCGACTTTTATTTTCGGTCGCTCACTTGATACACATTTTAGCCACAGGTTTTCGGGGGCTATGTCACGTCGGTAATACTAATGATATAGTATTTGGCATTTCTTTGACTCACCCGCTTCCTCCATCCGGCCAACTGGTCGACAGAATAAACTCCTTTCCCTCAGCTCCGAATGGCATGTCACATCGCCATGTCGAAGTCGCAACCAGCAGCTTAACAAGACCGGTTGTGGAATTTGAGCTGTTCACACCTAAAAACAACTTAGCCATTCCTATTTATGTTTTTGTTTTCTTTCCCACACCACATACACAACCCTCCAGTAGAAACTCTACCGCCTTCTTTCATTTGCTCGGTACCGTCGGTCGGTATAAGATTTGGACTTGGCACCCCGACCCACCACAGGCCCGGAGGTCGGAGACTGTGTAGTAACTAAAGAAAAACAAACCCTCCTTGTCGGAATTTTGGTGCCTTTGCCGGTTACGGTCTGGGTTGTATGTTACACGAGCAATAATCATAAAATTTTATTTGCTTTGTTGTTGTTATCCAGTAGCGGGCGGAACAAAAAAGGTACCGGAAACGAGATTGTGGGCGTGAAAAAACGGATAGTACACGTAGGTATTTGGCAACATCTCACAGACGCTTGTTCTGTGTCGGTTTGTTATTGACAGAAAAAAAGTAGGGTTGTCGAACGTGAAAACTTTCGTGGTGTGGCACTTTGGTTTTGGGTGGAGCTGTTTTGGCAGATATGTGTTAAGAGCAAGAGTAAACAGGTAGGGTTTTAGGGAGGAAGATATTACAGGTTTTTAACACAGATAAAAGGTTTTTGGTGTGAGCGTTAAGTAGGTCCTTTTAAGCAGGTGAAAAAAATGAAATGATTTAACTAAATTTTTGTTCCGGCATTTTGCGTTCTAATATCCTATTCACCACAGATATTACTGAAGTTAAATATATATATATATATATATATATATATATATATATATATATATATATATATATATATATATATATATATATATATATATATATATATATATATATATATATATATATATATATATATATATATATATATATATATATATATATATATATATATATATATATATATATATATATATATATATACAGTCGGGTCTCCTACTACGCAGATTTCTACTGCGAATTCCAGAGCTTATGGAATTTTGACTAAATGTGGTTGTGCCCGAATATTTCGTCTGCGTTAACATTTAGCACCATACTGTCTTTGGCAAAGTTGTGCTTACAATTTAGAGTAATTGCATATTCAATTAATTCAGAACTCTACCGCCAGGGGTGCTTTAAAAGGGAGTAAATAAATCGAAACTCTCGTCGTGAAGTTGACTATCATTGAATGGGTTTAACATGAAATATATCGAAACACTCATTATTATGAATGGTGGTGTCTCAAGACGATTTCTCCAGAAAGTCAAGAGCTTGTGGATGGTGGAAATAATAACTCGGAATTTTCACATCAGGCGGCGCTAAAGCGATGGCAAATGATCAACTAATGTCAAAATCATTCTTTATCTTAATAACGAGAATATTTAGAGGAGTATACTGTCTTTAGGAAAATTGCTCAAGAAATCAAAAACTACTAGATGGTGACAGGTTAGTTTGGGATACTCTCACTATGTGGCGCCAGTGAGCGTACCACCTTTCAGCACATTATAGAATGATATACATATGAAAAGTCTAATAACTTAGAACGATGGTGTTTTCGGTAAAGTTCTAGAAGGGGCAAGGGCTACGCGACAAATCAAATTGAAATAGATCCGCCAGGCAGCGCTAGTGAGCATGTAATATTTTTCAAATTCTATAACTCGAGATCATGATCATAATAAGTGTGGTGGCTTCGGCAATATTCATCAACGGGTCGAGTGCTGCCCGAAGGAGAATAAATAATTTCAGAATTCAGCCACTAGGCGGCACTAGGGAGAGTACAACTTCCAGTACATGTTAGGTGCAGTTTTGTCACGAAAGTTTAACAATTTAGGAAAATTACGTTTTCTGTTAAGTTTTTGAAGACGACAAGGGATGTTTGATAATGTCATGATTGATTTGGATATTACCCGCTTTATGCCGAAATGATTTGTCGGAATTACAGTTTCGGTTCAAAAGCCGGACCCCTTGCAGAACTCCACTGTACCACTATTTTTCAATAAAAACGGCATATGAAAGGCTGTTGCAACACTGATGCCATAGATCAATGTTGCGCTATGCTATAGAAATGATCGTTCGACTGAGTGGACGAGCCCAATCACTTACAGACGCGAAACCACTTGCACTACCACAAGCGCGCAATGTAAGTGATAAGGTTCCATCACTTCTGCTGCCCACCATCTCGATCAGTTCTGTTAGTACCATCGAGTCGATCACACGTTTGTTGTACTGAACAGGTTTAATTAGAGGCTAGTGAAATATATATCTAAACCATTGATTAAAGTTTTTGGCGAGCAAGTAAATTGCCTTGTTATTAGGAGATAGTGAGGTTTGATGTGATATCTGGACATCCGAAACCCTCGGCTTGAGCTATTTTTTACTCACCGATGAATAGCCGCATGTGCTACTGATGGTTGATCAATTTAGTTGCATAATTGCCCGTACCGTCGTTCTATCAACCATCCCTGGTATTTCCCAGCCTATTTCGATCCGGTCACAACAAAGTGGTACCGTGACCAGGATTGAAATTGCATGTGCATGCGATCACGGGCCATCTTACCGGGAACATAAAGCTGGGAAACCATTGTAATTTGCCACGCGGTTTAGCCCAGGACGCCATTGCTGTGATTACAATTGTAAGCTGTAGACCGCTTTGTTTGAACAATTGGCATCCGCCATTGTATATTTCTTTCCTGATACCACGAGTGAAGCTTCAGATCATCCATCCCAGAAAGCGGATTAGCTGTTTGAAACAATACAAGGCCTGAAACCTTCAGGCGAAGGATTACCACCACTACGCTGTTTCAAAGGGATCATCCAATTGACATTCCGGACTGTTCATTTCTGTTTGGTTACCAAACGCAATACGGAATAATTCTGTAAAACTCCACTGCAAACTTGATCGCGATAGCTGCGTAGGGCAAACGGACAACCGGTGGCAGTAATTCGCTGTTAATAGTTACCCGACCACCAGTTTTAGGGACGATTCCTGATCATCCTGTTCCGATACTGGAAGTACCAGTTCGTGATTATTATCAAACGCTCCAGATATTTATTTATATACAAGGCACATTTTTGCCTTGGAAAAGGTACGTACCTCTCCAAGCCGAATACACTTCCAGCCAGTGCTACTGGTCTTAATATTTCACAGACATTGTTCCCATCTACCGGTTCGTCAAGAGTATCAAACATGGCCGACGTGAATGAGTTGCGACCACTGGCGGTTCGTCGTACATCGCTATTGGCTTCGCTAGGACGAGCTGGACAATTTTTGACGTTATATCAAGAGGATCGGGATCGGCTCGAAGTGGCTCTCCGGCTCGAAAATCTGGACACGATTTGGCGAGAGCTAGATGATATTCAATCCACCTTGGAAACCACCTAGGAGACAAGCGAGGGTATGTCGTTGAATATTAAAATCCGTGCTAATTATGAAGGGCAATACTTTCGAATAAAGGCTGGTCTGATTTCGAAGTTGTCTCCTATTGTTCCTGCAGTTAATGCCTCCTTGTCTTCCCCCCTACGGTTTCCTCCAGTCTGAAAGGGCTTAAACTTCCGACGATCACATTGCCAGAATTCAACGGGGATTTCAATGAGTGGTTAGCGTTTCACGATTCATTCCTCGCGTTGATCCACTCAAATCCGGACGTTCCAGCAATCCAGAAATTTCACTACCTCAAATCGGCGGTTTCAGCCGAGGCTGCACAGGTGATTGAATCGTTCGCTATCAGTGCCACTAATTACCCATTGGCTTGGCAGGCGCTGATATCCAGGTATGCAAACGAGTACCTCCTTAAGAAGAGACATCTGCAGGCATTGTTGGAGATTCAACGGGTAAAGAAGGAGACGACAACTTCGTTACACGGGATCGTTGATGACTTCGAGCGGCATACCAATATTTTACGGCAGCTTGGAGAACCAGTGAATGCATGGAGTACGATGTTGGAACATTTGCTGTGTGTCCGCCTTCCCGATGATTCTCTCAAGGCGTGAGAGGATCATGCATCTACGATCAAAACTCCATCCTACGAGTCCTTGATCGAGTTCCTGCACCGCCGAATTCGTATATTGGAGTCGATTTCAGTGAATCATGCTCATCCGTCACCACAGTATGTCACATCCTCTCATGTTTCAGCAAATCGAACTTCCTCTCACAAGAAATCGTCCTCCAACTCTGCATTCGATAGTGCACCTAGCAAATGTTATGCTTGTGAGCAGCGCCATCCATTGGTAAAGTGTGCGAAATTGGAGAAGATGAGTGCTGCGGATAGATTACGCCTAGTCAAAGAAAAACGGTTGTGTTTGAACTGTTTTCGGAACGATCATTTCTCCAGAAATTGTCAGTCGAAATATACCTGCAGGTTTTGTCACCATTCGCTTCTCCACTCTGGGTTTGGGGACAATTCCGGTCAATCCCGCTCCGACCAAGTCTCATCTACCTCTGGCAAGGCTACCCGTATGACAACCAATGTGAACTTGTCTTCTCCGTGTGACGATTCCGCAACTTTAGTCCTTTCCGCTGCTACAGCCATTCAACCGATGGAAATCGCATGTAGTCTACCAATGCAAGGTGTAGAGAAAAACGTTTTCATGTGGATAGCAACCATTAAGGTCATCGATCGCTATGGTAAAGAGCATTTGGCACGTGCTCTATTGGATTGCGCATCTCAACCAAACTTGATCTCTGATGGCTCAGCTCCTGCGGCTCAAACGAAGCAAAACAAACGTTCTGATTCAAGGAATAGACAAGCAACCTCAGAACGCTAGAGAATCCGTGCACGTCCAAATCCTTTCCAGAAAAGAAAAATTCTCAGTGGATGCTGATTTCCTGATTCTTCCAAAGGTCACTCCTGAGCTTCCAGCACATGATATTCCAATTGATCATTGGAAGCTTCCCTCGAACATTTTCCTCGCTGATCCACAATTCCACAAGCGTGCACCGATCGATATGATTTTAGGAATTCAGCACTTCTTTTCGTTCTTCAAGACAGCAAACAGAATAAATATCTCCAGATGTGTACAGCTTCTAGCATCCAAATCTCGAGTGGCGCCGTTAAAGAAGATATCGCTACCTCGTTTAGAGCTGTGTGCTGCTGACGTTGGAGCGAAACTATACAACCGAACCGTCGAGGCTCTCCAGATTCCTTCATCAGGATCATATTTTTGGTCCGATTCTACGGTTACCCTGCAGTGGCTGCGTGCCCCTCCCAATACATGGAAAACCTTTGTGGCAAACCGGGTGTCGGATATCCAATCCTCAACCCACGGTGCATTTTGGAATCACGTCGCAGGAACGGAGAATCCAGCGGACCTTCTCTCCCGCGGCATGCACGTCGATGATTTTCTTACTAGCAGAATTTGGAAACATGGCCCAGAATGGTTGCTACGTCTTGAAGCCAACCGGCCTGTCACCAAATTATCTGAGCATCCAGCAGACGGGAAGGAACGAGGAAAAGTGATTGTTGCTGTAGCAAGGATAAAAACCGCATCTAATACCGTCAACCCGATCTTCGCCCGATTTTCCTCGTATGAGCGCCTGCTTCGATCCACTGCCTACATTCTACGTTTCATCGACAACCTACGAAAAAAGACCCGTACCCAACCATCTCCATTCACTGGATTACCGCCTAGCATTGCTCTAACAGTAGACCACCTAAACGCCGCAGAAAGGATGATCATTAAACTCGCACAGGCGGATTCATTCCACGATGAAATTAGAGAAATGCAACACAACAAAGCAGTCTCAAAACGTTCGCCCATTCGTTTGTTGACTCCGTTCATAGACCCTGAGGGAATCATTCGAGTAGGGGGGAGACTGAGGCTTTCAGACCAGCCATTCCTTGTCAAACATCATGCATTACTACCAAATAACCATCCTATATCCCGGCTTATTGCTAAATCCTTCCACCTAATGCACATTCACGGTGGCGGCCGCGTAACTCTGGCTGCCATGCGAGAGAAATATTGGCCAGTGCACGGTCGACGACTTGTCCAAAGTGTCATTCGCAGCTGCTACCGATGTGCCCGAGCCGATCCCGCACCGACGGCCCAGCAGATTGGACAGCTTCCTTTACATCGAATCACGCCTAGCCAACCATTTCTGGAGTCGGTTACGTTGGACTTGTGTATCTGAAGCCGATACATAAACGAGCCGCTGCAATGAAAGCATATATTTGCATCTTCGTCTGCTTCTGCACCAAGGCGCTGCATATCGGGCTGGTGAGTGACTTGTCGACGCAGGCCTTCCTTTCCGCACTTCGCTGTTTCGTCGCTCGCCGAGGGCATCCTTCCGCAATATACTCGGACAACGTGAAAAATTTTGAAGGCGCCGCCAATGAGCTGGAAGAGGTATACCGAATGCTGCAGGATGAAACTCAGATAAACCAGATCACGCCTGACACCACCTGCGAAAGAATTACATGGCACTTCAGTCCACCGAAAGCACCACACTTCGGAGGGCTTTGGGAGGCGGCGGTGAAGGTGGCCAAGCGACAGCTGTACCGGCAACTCGGAAACTCTAAGTTGTCTTTCGAGGATCTGACTACCGTACTGATGCCGATAGAGGCGAGCATGAACTCGCGACCCATCGTTCCGTTGAGCGAGGATCCAAACGACTCAGCTGCAATAACTCCGGCCCATTTTTTTAATCGGGAGTACTATGCACTCTTTAGCAGAACCGAATCTTTGCGGAATATCACTAAATCGACTGGACCACTACCAACGTCTTCAGCGCACATACCAGCAATTCTGGCATCACTGGAGGACAGAGTATCTGCAAGAGTTACAACGGGACACCAAAACTTGTAAACCTAAAACCAACGTACGGCCAGGAGGATTAGTTGATCTGATGGACGAGATGCAGATCCCGGTGAAGTGGCCGCTCGCCAGAATAATTGCCATTCATCCCGGGCAAGACGATCTAGTGCGAGTCGTAACACTGCGTACCAGTCGAAGAATCATCAAGAGGCTAATCACCAAGATCTGCTTGCTTCCGCTGGAAGAACGGGATGCCGAACTACCGCACGGAGGCGATCAACCCACAACCCACCCTGCGGAAACCCAAAAGGATCACACTGGAGAAGAACTCAAAATTTATTATACTTGAATTTTTTTATATAATATTGTAATATCTATAATTAGGAAAAAATTGAAATCTATATTTTCAAAGTGGCGGCGATGTTGCAACACTGATGCCACAGATCAATGTTGCGCTGTGCTATAAAAATGATCGTTCGAGTGTGTGGACGAGCCCAATCACTTACAGACGCGAAACCACTTGCACTACCACAAGCGCGCAATGTAAGTGATAAGGTTCCATCACTTCTGCTGCCCACCATCTCGATCAGTTCTGTTAGTACCATCGAGTCGATCACACGTTTGTTGTACTGAACAGGTTTAATTAGAGGCTAGTGAAATATATATCTAAACCATTGATTAAAGTTTTTGGCGAGCAAGTAAATTGCCTTGTTATTAGGAGATAGTGAGGTTTGATGTGATATCTGGACATCCGAAACCCTCGGCTTGAGCTATTTTTTACTCACCGATGAATAGCCGCATGTGCTACTGATGGTTGATCAATTTAGTTGCATAATTGCCCGTACCGTCGTTCTATCAACCATCCCTGGTATTTCCCAGCCTATTTCGATCCGGTCACAACAAAGGCAGATAGTGGAACAATTGGCTCCTGTTACTTGAACCATAATAAACCGTTAATCAAATAATAATTGATAGCAAAACTATAATAAAACGAATCGGTACCCTTCAAATGAGACTCCATTAACAAATTGCAACTGCTTTTCTTCCGGCACCTCGCTAGGCCCCATTTTATATCTAGCAGTAGGTCAAGGAATTTGCGTTTTAACTTCGCCTCCCTAGAACCCGGCGTTTAGCTTAGTCTCTCTGGTACCGAATCGGTGCCAAATTTTGATGAGACGAAATCGAAACGCCTTTCGCGATTTACTAAACAAAAAGCTGTTTTCAAAAAGAACGTTCCTAATCATTCCTCGCTTTTATTTTTATCTGTCATCTTTCTCATTCTTCGTTCCAGATTGCTTTCCGAAAAACGGCAATACAATAACGCAACGCCACAATCGCGTGTCTTTGTCACCCGCGAAAATGTCCTATTTACCGTAGACATCAGCAGCGCCTAGTGTATGGTCGTCTTCGTCGTCGCCACGATGATATACATAATCATATTCCGCGTTCGATTCCGCGCGCATTTTTTACTTCTCGAGCAGAATGTCTCTTCGTGGTAAAAGTTCTTTAGCGATAGCATAGTTTGTTTTTTTTTTTGGTTCAGTTCCACCCAACCAAAACAGTGGGTGGGCTCGCTTTCTTCCACACTCTCCTGCATCTGTTTATTTCTTCTTACGAAACTGGTTACGAATCCAGAAAAGAAATCACAAGCTTCACCCGATTGGCGCGCCCACACCAAACACACACCGGGGACTGTGTAGTGTGTTTTTTATTTATTTCCTGTATTGTATGAAGCCTTTATTTACTTTCTTCTTCTTCTTCTTTGAGCATGAGGTGTGTGCTCGAAACTGTTTCGCAGGATTTTTTTTTCCTTCACTCTGAAGCTTTCATTTCAAGTGTGGTTTTCCTCCAGCAGTGCAAGGAAACAGGAATAACAAAAGTGGTATGGAAAAGTTTATATTTCATTTCCATTTCGTTTGCTGCGAAAAAAAGAAGCATATTCTTATGGCTTTCCTCTATGGGGTCCTGTGACAACTGAAATCAAGTTCTATGTTTTGCTCTGTACACAGCAAACGACACATCTGGAGGGCGGTGTTGCACAATGCAATTGCAGTTGTTTGGAACACGTTTCAAGTTTGTCGATTTAGGAGGTGAAGCTGCTGACTGCACTATTTGGTTGAATTGATACGATTCAAAAGTGCCGAAGAGGGGAGTCTTGTGCGTTTCTCTGTGACGCTGTACGGAAAGGATCGACGTGGAATCAGTATGACGTTGAGGGCAGGAGGCGTTTTAGATGGAAGCATTTAGGTCGGATGAGTTTGACAATTTGCTAACTTTTAAAGCATCGATGAAAACTTTTAGTTTCAACCGACTGCAAATTTATTTATTATACTTGTTTTGAACACTTCGTATTGGATAAACAATCGAATATACATCAATAAATGAATTTGTGAAAGGTTTTGCTATCTCACTAGCCATTCAAAACAATATGTATCTAATCGCATTTATCGCAATCAAGACTTTGAGCTAACCCTAGTCTTTCTTCACATCTTAGCGCAAATTTGATACTAATTTCTTTTTCTTAACCACTACGAAGTTTCCTATCCACGTCATCCAAACACACACACCCCTTCAGTGAGGAAGAAGTTTTCCCGATCCGTTTCCCATCCACTACTCTTCAACAAAGTTGTATCCGGAATATTCATAAGTCTTTTCCTCGCAGCATCGACGAAATTCCTCTGCATGCATAGCTATTCTTCGATCTTCCGTTTGGCGGGAATATGTTTGATAGAAGCTGCTCCCAGTTAAAGCCACTTCAACCAAAAATTCTTCGATCGAGTTTGCCCGCTTTCGCATGCCTTGCACGCATCGCCAACTGTAATTTGCGTGCGGTATGCCAAAGTGTAGCAGCGGCACCCGTTCGCATATAGCAGCGTGTGTAGCCGGAATTTGTAGCACTTCAAGGAAAGTTTTCGTTTCGACACCATTCTGGGATACCAGAGGCGGAAATATATTGATAAATATGTTTTAGTTAAACTTTTTCTTGAAAGGTATAGAATTTTGACGAGTGAAAAGCAAGAAAATTCAGACGACAAACTGTTACAGTGTCCTTTCAATCAGGAATTGCTAACACTAACCGCTTTCGCCACAAAGTGAGCCATTTACCAATATTTATACCAATGGCCACTTTAAGTTTGATCTTGTTGTTATACGACACTACCAATCTCATTCTAGGACGTGACCTCGACACAAACATAACTAGAATCGGCAAAAAAACAACCACATCCACAAACTGCCAAGCCAAGATAATTACTAATCACCCAAACCGATTTAATCGAATGAGCAATCACCTGACCCAGTTACGCTTTTCACCAGAAACACGAAAGGTGTGCGTGTGTGACACTCACTGCTGTGGTGCTGAAAACAGATGCGGCAATGAACTAACTCGTGGACTATATAGTGGACCCTGGGAATGACACGATTTGCAAGTCTAATCGATCCGAGCCAAAGAGCAATTACTCTGTAGATGATGGACCGTCGCTCGGCCGTGGTGCGTAGGTTCCAATCTAATTGACGGTGATGGTAATTATCGCTTCGGTGAATGGGGAAATTCTTCGGTTCGGGCTGCGGTTCAGTTCGATGCCAGCCGGAAGCCAGCAAATGACGTTTGTATCGGTGTGGTGAGGTGAGATTTATGTCGCCATAGAGGTTTGCGTTTTCAACAGTTTAACGCCAATTAACACGTTTGATTGCGAGGTAACAATTTATGTTTGTGTTACTGATTCATGTGCGAGAGATTACAAATTACGTTGTGTAGAGAAACGTGTACTATGTGTTGGAGGTAAAGGCGACATAATCTTATTAATTATTCGAATATATCGATGTAATTAACCTCGACATATCGAAACGGGATTTTGCCGCTGTTCATCATGTTTATCCTTTCATTTGGGATCAGTATTATTCAGTTAGGCTGGTTGGATTTTCAAGAGGAAAAATATGATTCACTCGAATATGAATAGCCGGTCATAAATGCGATTAAACCGAACAAATTGATCAGCTCCGCGAGCTAACGACAAACCAGTTTGGTTTCTGTGGCGAAATAATTTTGAAATACCTAATCATAGTGTTGACAGTAGGAGTTAGTTTCTAAATGGTAGTTTCGTGCATGTGCCGCTCGAAATTTAACAGCGGTACTAAGAGACAATATCAATCTGATAATTAATAAGTACACTCACAGAGAGGGCGAAAATTAATTGGTTGAAGCTAAGCTATTTTACATTTATGTACTTCAGGGGAAAACTAATTGTTAAAGATTAAAAGGTTGTGTACAGGACACGACCACGGTAACATAAAAAATGTAGCTTTTTTCCAAGACCGTGCGCTACTACTCCAAAAATATATATAACACGAGCAGCTTCATTATTGAGGGATGTGGTGTAGAAGCCCGCGCTCGCCAAAAAAATATTCAGTTCTTCCACAAAATATGAAATCTCATTCTACAATAAAATTTTCACTAATGTACTTTTGAACTTTCTTAATTTTTAAATTTATTTTTGGCTAAACAAATGGATTTTTTTAATAAATAACAGTGTTACTATAGTAAAAATCTGAAATTCTGACAAATTTCGGATTTAACCATATCCAGTTTGAAACTAATACAATGAACCTATTCTGCGGCGCTTGGTTTACTAAAGTTGTTTCAATGTGGAACTAGATCTGAAACAACTACATCCCCAGTATAGCGTTTTGTTTAAGAATTTCGCATAGTTTCGTTTCAAAATTTAAATTGGTTTACAGCGCCGTTCCGTTTTTTATTTAATTTGAAACACGTTTAAAGCTGTTTTGCTACTTTTGGATTGATTACCAAAAATCGTTATAGATTGGCTTCACCACTTGTCGAAAACCAAACTGAAGCTGCTCTAACATAACTCGATTCGATCGCCCATCAAAATCTACAACTAACCCCGCCTTTAAGTAAGCCCAAACCCAGTTGAGTCCGCCCGTGCTTTCAAAATACCTACAGAAGCATCTTGTCAGATATCTTAGTGATAAAAAACGCATTACGTATATCCGAAATATGAAACGTGTGTGACAATAGTTTCAAAAAGACATTCCCCGCATATAGTCGGCGATTTGCACCTTGCCGTGTCTTCTCATAATTTCCCTGATCGCAAGGAAAGCAGCAGGAAGAGGGAGGAAGTAGAATTGGAAGGGAGGGAAAAATAACAGCACAAAAATAAACAGCAGGTAGCTTAAATTCACTCGCAAGTCGATTGCGAGAAAGACTAAAGCTCATTACCGCATTGAATAAGAAATTTTAGTATGTCTTTGTGTTTCAGTTCCCCAAACACGGTGTCGTCTATGTAAGGATAGCCGACAAGTCGAAATCGCAATTGAGCTACTACTGGTCAGTTGCATATCAGATGATACGAGGTTCCGTGGTCATATTCACAAAGATCACATGAAAATGGTTCAGCGTGTTGAATAGATGCCATGTGATAATTGAGTTTGCAGTGGCCGGTTAAAGCCCTGATTAGTATGCCGGAGTTCCGTTTCGAAAAATGTAGGAGATTTTTCGAACTCACATGGCACGGTTGTTCCAGTAACGCCTTTGTTTGGCGACACGCTTGTAGATTTTTCAAATAAATGCGGTGCTCGGACGAAGCCATTCATTTTCAGTAATACCGAAAAGTCCGGGTGACAAGGTAGATAGATAGTGTTGACAATGCTTAGTTCTTCGATTTGGGTTCGACATGTGATCACTAGCTTGAAAGTAAATGCCGGACAAGCTCTGTTAAAGGGCCGATCGTACCACGCACATAATCGCGAAGATTTCTGCTTGAAATACAGTATAGTAGGGTAGATGTACTATAATTCCCCCCCCCCCCCCCCCTAAAGCATTTGTCTTCAAAAAACCCTTGAATTTTTAACAGTATTGAACTGCTATAACTAATTTGATTTTATCATTCTTTTCAGGTATCATATAATAACAAATAATCCTGATTAAAAGTTATTAAAAACATTCAATTAACGGAAAAATAACAATATTCTGAATCAAGATCTGTTTTAATTTTCGTCCCCCCAAATTTTATCTTCGCCCCCCTCTTGCTCTATTGTTTCGCCCCCGTGCATCCGCACAATTTCACGAATTCTATCATGCTGCAATATCACAGAATAGGCAATAGAGAAAAGATTAGACAAATCCAGGTTGTATTGTCAATAGCGAAGTATTAAAGAAATAATACGTTAACTTAAAAGCGCTTGTATTCATTCTATCCATTTACGGTTTTGGATTCAAGATAGCTCATTTTCCAAGGTCAACAACTATACAATAGGTGAAAGGGATAAACCATTCGAAAAATACTCAAAATACTTGAAAAATCAGGACACCCCAAAGTTTCCCTCTACCAAAATAGTTACAGTGAAGATTGTCTGGTTCTACCATGAAATGCATTTGGAAACTCCTTTTTTCTTAAAAGTTACAGCCAGCTGAAATAGCCAATTACAGAAATATCAACTGATATTCTTTTTGCAAATCGTGTATGAAACAGTTAGATTTTTTGTAGTAGACTAGAAGTAACAAAAGCATTTCACTAGGTTTTCAGCTAAATCTACATAAATCTCTAAAAAAGCCTTCAATCCCACAAAAGTCGTTGAGATATAATGTGCAAAGTTATTGTGCGGGTTCATGATTTTTTGCAGAATTTTTAATTTAATTTTTCAAAGGTTTTTCTGTGATAGTTTTTTTTGGTCAAGTCTCCGTGGGGAAGAATTTTGAAAAATCATACCAAAAAATAATGACATAAAGCATATTGTAATTATATTTTTTCCATATTGTCGGGTTCATTAGGTAGCAGTAAAAATATAGAAGGGTTACGTTTCATAAATTTCGATTTTTTAAATGCATTCTTTTTAAGGATTAACTGTACTGCATACATTGCATGTTCACACGTCACGAAATCAGTCATATTACTGCTAACTTTGTTTACTAATACTAAAATATATAGACTGATGTTTGGGGTGGAATTTTTTGTGGCGTGATAAACATTAACAGTAGATAGCAAAGCATAGTAAATATCAGGAATTTTGTATTTTTCTCCAGCTTATCGCCACTTGTTCAAGTCTCCCCATAAAATCTTGGTCAAGTCTCCCCAACATTGGTTATTGCGTTCAATGCCGTTCAAGTTTTACTAATAACTATTACAATATTCAAAATCATTTCACTGCTTCATAAGGAGTAAGATATATGAGTCCTTTAATAGTAATTTGTAGTCGAATAGATATGTCCATACAAAGTTTGATAAAAATATATGATTTAATGTAAATTTATTAATTACGGAATATTTTCTATAAAGAAAGGATTTTTCATTCCAATCTTTTAAAATTATCTTAAGGGATCGAAACAAGTACAAAAATATTTTTGAAAAAAATTTAAGAACCGAATAGAAGACGTCATAGCCAAAAATAGAATCTTGCGCTTGGTCATATCTCCCCATGTTCCCCTGCTCACTTATAGTAATCACAGACAGAAACTCCGTTGTACTTGTTTTAAATAAGCCTAATAATACTTTCCAAATGAATTAATTTTTGTCTTGTTTCTCTATAAGCTATTAACAAGATGAATGGAGAGGATGTATTTTTACAGGTTTTGTCTTCCTTCCAGAGAACGCTCGAACCTGCTCGATATTTTATATACTTTTTAGAGAACGCATGACTCATGAAATCATAAGACTTTTTGACTGTCTTATATATTTGTGGAAGCGCCATTCTGAAACATTAATTTTGACAGATGAGTCTCATGAATCTTTGTAAAGAGTTTCTCCATTGTTTAAAAATTTATTGCAAGGGATCTAAAAAATTTAATCGAAGCAGTGCAAATGAATTTTATTGCTCCAAAAATAGCTGAGGTTTCAAGCTAACAATTGAAACCTTTGACCGATAAATTATTTCACGTCTACCTACCTAAAAGGTCGATTTGCTTAGTTAGGTCCTAATAGCCCCGGATTCCCCTAAATATTTCTACAACGCCAAACAATACGTTTGTGAAATGTTTTAAAAATACTATTAAAGTAGTTTAATTGAATTGTTAATAACATATTTTAGAAATCGAGTGCAACTGCGCGGGATTCGAAAATATGTAGATTGCAGAATCTCATTATTTTCACTGCAGTTGCAGTTTAGGGAGAGGGCAGTCTTGCAGCGCTCTGATTTTCCCAGTTAGAGTTAGAGATGTGAACCTAGAAAGTGAGATTTTTCATTCGAAAAACGCGAATAACTCTGTAAATACAAGCAGGGTAGCGTCTTTTACTGTCTACATAACTTTCTAAAACCTTAGAAATCGCCCTAAAAGAAATTTTGGTGAAAAAACTGATTCGAGGGACGTTTGACAAACAGCGCCTTATATCTCGAAAACCAAAAGTCTCCGAAAGAAATCTTCGTGGTATGTTTTTCTACAACTTTACTGAAGTGAGTATTCTTCTATCTGAATTATTGAAGAAAATAAATTTCGTAACTCACTATTAGGGGGATCAATCATCGATCTGATAGGATCGAGAAAAAGGGGAGTTTCATTTCAAGAAATTTCGGCAGAGACCGCACATAGCTAAAATCCAAAGTATTGGCGCAATCAAAAAAGCCTCTTTTTGCTCTGGATCACTGTAGAACGGGGCGAAGATAGAAACCCATAGAAAGAAAAGAATGCTATATAGGATTTCGCCAGGGGCGAAGATTAGAATTAAGTTTCATTTTGCATTAATTTTCGCCACTTTTTTAAATTGTTCAAACTTAATGAAATAATGGTAATTATAGCGGATGTTCGTTGATATGTATTCCTGCGATGCTCAAAATCAATACCATCGAATATTCTACAGCTCAATCATAAAATCTATACATTTTTCCCAGTGATAAAAATCATGACCATTTTTAGTTTTCAAGAAAATTTGTGCTCTACAGGAATGACTCTATTTACGATCAAAAATATGATATGAACTATTCTTATTTAAATGAATGTAGTTTGCATATTTTAATTGTCTTAGTTTGTTTTTTAATATTCGTCAAAAAGTAAAGCCCTGATCGTAAAGCAGATAGCATTATTTGTAGTTGTTCTATAAGGGGGGCGAAAATTGGGGAGGGGGCGAAAAATGATACGTCTACCCTATCTACCCAGCGAGTGAGATTGTTCCAATCTCATTTCGCGACAGTAGACACCAGCACCAGAACGTATAACAGAAACAGTATAACCTGGAAACCACTCCTGTCGAGAGGGAACCTTCATATGGAATGTCCTGTAAAAAAAACTACATGAATCCACGTAGGTATTTGAGTAATTTAAAAATAATTTTTAGATTTTTTTGATATTAACTCTCAATGTTGGCCATGTAGGTAACCTCAGTACTAGCTGGCATCCAAAGGGCGACAAACCCCACATTGTGTCTTATAGAAATTCGAGTTTTCTCGTTCGTTTTCCGAGGTTTTAAGAAAAAGTAGTCAATCGATTCGCCATCAATAAACGTTATGTTGTAGCTCACATATCGGAGAACACGATAAAATACTGTTTTTAGTTGAATTGCATTGTACGTTGACGTTTCGACCCAAACAGTCGTTTCTGAAGATGGGTTTCCATTCACATATTTGCTATGTATGGCTGTTTGCTATTTAATTTTTCGAAAATTCTAGTGAAAATGTCACATTGAAAGTTGACCGAGCAATAAGGGATCAATAGAAGCACGGTATATTGTCGGAAAATTAGAAAACGTGGAATCAATTATTATCTTTCGTTATAGAATTATGGTGTTTTCGAAAAAGTTGCTGTATCGCACCTAACGCTTTTTTTGGTTGAGGCATACTAATTCGGACAGCCACTACGGCGGAGATGTTATCATCTTTTTAAAAAAGCTAGATAGAAATGTGGTATTTTCAAGAAAGTTGTAGGTCCCATTATTTTAAATATATATCTTCTGAAGATGCAAACTTTATAGGTGCTGTATGTTTCGAGATAGTGCATGTTTTAGTTAAAAATTGTATTCAAGGATTATGTTTCCAAAAATGCGCCATATTTCAACACTTGTAACACCTACCAAATTAGTATTAGTTAGTTATTCTATCTCGTTCTGTTAAAATATTCATAACAGCGCCGGCCAGGTGACTGAATTCCGAACTAATTTGAAATGATCAAATGCAGCACTAGATGCCATGCAACAACTTTGCCAAAGATACCATAACTAAAACGAAAGGTAAGGAATTGTGGTTGTGGGTTCAGTCATCACCGAATAACTGATGGCACTTAAATTCTGGAATATGCCCGGTGCTTGGGGCATCTCAAATTTTGCGATAGTGGACAATATATTCAAAGAATCTGTAATTGGTCAGCAGTGATTTAGACCTGCAAATCGAAATAATTTAATGTCTATTTTAATGGATTAAAATATTACGATTGTGCCGGTTTGTATGGAAAATTCCTATGTAACCGTAGAAACCAACCTATAACTCCGGAACCAAAAGTCAGATCTGAATAAAGGGGTTATATACAAAGTTGTGGCGAAAAAGTGAGCTAAGTTCGTGATTTTTTAAAGCCCTTTATGCATTTTTTTGAGGACAGCTCGTTGATAGTGCTATCGAAGCTCGAAAAAAATGAATTAAAAAAAAATACTATACTATGTGATACTGAAACATCGCTTGACCGCCGCTGGTTTCAAGCGATGTTTCAGTATCACATAGTAAGATCCGGGAGGTCCGGGTCCTGCCGAAAATTTTCAACTTGTTAAGAAATTTTAAACTAGTTTTATTTTTAAAGTAGCAACCACTCACTGCATACTCCCTCCGGGCCGGTATGATTGTCGATTTTTAGAGTGATTGCATAACCTTTCTGTATGAGAAAGGCAAAAATGTACCAAAGTCCAAAAAAATCAATTTTTGTCAAACATTATTTTTTTCGAGTTTACATCAAATCTCGATGTTTCATGCATTATAAAGTCATTTGGCATCAAAAATACAAATTTGATTTTGAAAATTTTTCATTTCAGTTTATATGGGAATTTGCTGTGTGATTGCACTCTTCAACTCGTAACTCCGGAACCGGAAGTCCAATCAATAAAAAATCAATTGCAGCCGATGGGAAGATTGTACCTTTCATTTGAGACTAACTTTGTGCAAATCGATCCAGCCATCTCTGATTAACAGAGGTCACATTTTTTCCACATACACACATACACATACATACACACACATACATACACACACATACATACAGACATACATACACACACAGACATTTTCCGATCTCGACGAACTGAGTCGATTGGCATATGACACTCGGTCCTCCCGGTCGGGATTAGATTGACGAATTTTAGAGTGAATGAGAAAGGCAAAAACATTTTTAGCAAATGTTGAAAGTTATACATTTTTTGGTGCGCAGTTCTATGTTTCATAGACATTAAATCAATTTTTACTTCGCTTCCTATTAAATAAAGACCCTTATTACAGTACATCTCTACAAAAACGAGCTCAATTTGAAAAGAAATCTGAGGATCATGATTGATTACAGAACTCTGGAATTTTCCATTGGAATGTTTTCAGGCAGGATTTTGATATTGATGCAATTAGACAACTGTGAAATCAAGACCAAAAGATCAGTTACATATCAGGACCCCATTCCGACAATTTATCAAAAGTCCTCATGATGTTTGCAAGAACAGAATATCAATGTACGGATCAGATAATTGTTATTGTAATGTTGAATTAAATCAGTCAGCATCAATAAATTTTCAACTTCAATCCATTTTTTTGTGTGGTGATGTGGGGGGGGGGGGGGGTTGTATGGTGTTAAACCCCAAAAGCTTCTCTTGGCTACGCCGTTGCTTGGAATTATTTACTTCGCTTTCATTTTCCGATATGTTTCAGATCGATCCGATGGTTATAAGTTAGAAAAATTGCAGTCAGAAGGTTCGCACAAATGAACATTTTTGCACTGATAAGTTATCAAGTTCCTTCCAGACAACTTGGAAGTGTTCGGTGATTATTTCTAGCGGTTGTAGATAGAAAAATGAAATACAAAATTCGTTTTATCGAAATAATGTTTGGCTTATTTCAATGGATTATTACTATATTGAACAATAAATAGGCGACAAAGAGTAATCCACAAACAACAAGCCATAACTTTTAAAGTATTCAAAATAGATCTTTGAAGTCTTCAGTAAAGTTATTTGCAAAAGTAAGAGCTACAAATTTGCTGAAGGCATCATTTCGATATAATCACTTCCAAGAAAATTTGGGAAAATATCTCACTCATAGGGGGATTAATCAGCAAAAGCACAATACCAAAAAAAGGGCATATTTCCTCCATTAAATTCACCGAAGATACTATTGACCTGAAATAAGCCGTTTTGGCGTTAAAAATAGATTACATGTTTTTGGTCATATTTCTGGCAATGGGAAATGATAAAAATCTTTCGTCCGCATTTAATGTTAAATATCTCTTTTGATAATAGTCCGATTTCAACAATCTATAGCTTGTTCGAAAGGTATTCGTTAAAGCTGTCCAAAAACATATAAATTGCTATTCTATATTGTCAATTTCGGCAGATAATTTAAAAAAAACTGCAAAAACGCCATTTTTACGCATTCAAACATTCATATCTTCAAAACTAAACATCAGAATCAAAAACAAATTAATAGCGTTCATACTGTTTTTTAGTTCTTTCATTTAAAATTGGTTTGGATAAGATCGGCTCAGCTATTGCTGAGAAACACGAATGAGAATTTGTCCGTTACATACACACACACAGACACACACACACAGACATTGTCCCAAATCGTCGAGCTGAGTCGATTGGTATATAAGACTCGGTCCTCCGGGCCTCGGAAAAAATCTTGAAAGTTTGAGCGAATTCTATACATTTATTTTATAAGAAATGTAAAAATGTTATTGCACCATTCAATTCATAACTCAAATATACATCATTAATAGCCACTAACTTGAAATATTTTAAAATCTGTATTTTTTTAATCCTGCCTAGAAGCTATGAATATAATTGATAATACAACAAAAATCAACTGCTCATAAAAACTGATCCTGACCTGCTAAGGATAAACGGAAGACGTCATTTTTCATAATTTCTTTCCAAAATATTCTTTTTTTTATTTTCGATTATAGAGGTTTCAACCTTAAGGTCATTCGCCTTTTCGGGTTAGATAAATCTCTTATGAAAAATTTCTAACCCTATATGCGGGGTTGGGACTCGAACCCAGGTGCGCTGCGTACAAGGCAATCGATTTACAAACTACACTACGCCCCCCCCCCCAATATTATTGTGGTTGTTAACCACAATGAGTTTTTATCTCAACTCTACGCATTCTAAAAAACATTTTAACAAATATTGAAATGTATGCAATTTTTCAATGAGCAAGGTTTTTTTTGGCAATCAACTTAATCAAATATCGCTTCGAAGCATTGCCTCTAATCCATATTTCGGAACATCACTTCAAAAAGAGCTCAGAAAAACTCATCAAATATGAGGCTTTGGCTAAAAAAAGGCCAGAAAAAGGGATCACTGTCTATTTACCAACCTCCCGCGCCTAATATACATAAGCGTGCCATACGCAGTCCGATTAGCTAGCTTGGGTTCTTCCTTCTCATTTACTCTGCGGTTAGGATAGTAATAAAATCTTAGAAAGCGGTACAAATGTAACCGCATATTTTGTGAGCCTTTGCGGGACTGGACTAGGATTGAATAGCAGGAATCCGTATTGTGGTTAAATACGTCAATCTTGAAAAGGCAGGGCCAAATATATAAGTAAACAAATAGGAATTGCGTCTTTCTAAGGCCATAGGAAATCTACACCGTATCTCAGGAGAATAGGGAAAAACTTAAGGACTAAAAGGGACAATTTTTGCCGTAGCGATATATGAATCGCGCGGGCAACATGTAGCTTTAAGATAACTTTTGTAAATATTTTCTGAATAAATGAAGTTCCAAAGTTTAAAACAGTGAATCCTCATCAATAAGAGAAAATTCCTTAAAGTGAAAACAGGAAGAAACAACGGTAGGAAAAGTGGCTAATTCAATTGGTAAGAAAATCAAGCGAACCATCCTTTTCTCTCCTCGTCGTGACATTACAAGTACACTCATATTATTTTTAAACCTTAATTATTCTTTTCTGACTTTTAAATTAAAAAAAAAACAAATTAACTTCGGCCAACAAACTGACAGATATCCTACTAAATGACGTATCTGCAAGTATCTCGTTCGCCTTATTGGTAACCGGGACAGCACCCCACACAACATGATCCAATACTTTTGGAATCCGCTAGCAGGTTGCAATCCCAATTTTCATCTACAAACTATGGTAGACCTGATGAGGCAATCCTATAGAGTCGTGAAAGTCGCATGGATTTGGATGTGTTGTTGTTCTAAAACGAAGCAATCACTCTGAAAAACGTCAACCTAATCCCAGCCAAATTTTTTTTTTCGACTCGCATAAGGTTTCTGGATTTTAACAGGGGCGTAGTTGATGGTTTACGGAGAGGGTTACACCCCCCTCTACTGTTCACTCCCCTCCTTTAAAAATCTCCTTAAATCACCCCTCAGACCACCACCTCATACCCCTCCGTTTCAACCCCATCATCTTTAAACCACCACTATATTACAAAGCATACCAATTTAAGCTGGGGAGTCGTTCGTTCATGGGACTTTCGCCCTCCTCACATACCCATCCCCGCATGACAAAATGAGTTAGCAAGCAGATAACATTGATCTAATGCTGATTAGGCTAATGGAGTATGATATTTTTTTGTTTCAAGTGTTTCACCGTCGACACGTAGCTCATCAAGTTCGTGGCTGGCATGCCATTGTGTATAAGTGCAAAGTGTACTAAGAATGTAATGGACATTTCCACAATTATGTTGAACATAAAAAGCCTCCGTGCCATAGTTTAGAGAAATGAGAAAGGCACAATTGCACCGCTAGGTGGATTAAAACAGGTTTTTTAATAGTTTCGGGTTTAGAAATAAGAAATGGATTGAGATATTAACTCACAGTACTAATCTGCATCAGAAAATGTCGTAACCCGCACAACCCTAAAGATCCTTATTCCCACCATTTTCCAAAAGTATTCTTGTTGCCTAAAATTATAGGTTCTCAAGGAAGTGATCAGACGATATACTTCCAAAATTATTATTATTGAATATTTAAATTTTAAGTTTTTTTCAATTCAATTAATTTAGTTTTAACTCCCAAATCGCCCCGTGGCTACGCCACTGGATAATTCCAACGCGATCATGAAGTTCATACGCCCGTGCATATCTGAACCGTACACTCAATATCACAACCAGAATAACGGCCCGCTGCTATTAACCTTAAGCAGTGTTTCAGTGGGTGACATATCTCGTCTCTTCTGCAATTGTAGTGAGTGATTCTAGCAGGAAACCTTTCCGAGAGCCCAGCTCTACAGCTCCAGTAGGACAACTCTAAAAAAAATAATGAACATAAGGACACCATAGCTCAACAACACGTATGGCTTGGTAGATCAAATCAAAAAGTGTGTTAATGCAAATATCTGTAATCCTCATCGGCGAAACCATATGTCGGAAACCCAAATTCATTACATTTACTCAGCAATCTATTGGCGACAAGGTTCCATAGAAGTTGTGACAGCACACCACCTTGAGGACATCCGCAGGCACTCCTTATCTTTATTTGTCTTTACGTAGAGCACAGATGTCGGTTGCTAAGCATTGCGTATATCCAGTTCGTGATACATGAAGGTACTCCATGGTCTCGAGCTGCTTCCAAAATGGATTCGAATGACACGTTGTCATAAGCATCATCAATATATATAAAAACTTCTAAGTTTGATTGCTTTTGCGAGACAGCTTTTTCAATCTTTTAGACAACATTTTGTAATAGGGTGGTAGTAAACCTCGGGATTTTTTTTGTGCGCTATTTTTCGCCAAAGTGCATAAAATAGTCCATATCACAGTGATCATATATTTTTACTGTAAAATACTGCACAACTGATCGAATAGCAAACGAAATGCTCGACACGGGAGTGAAATGAAAATTTTGGGGATATTACTTGAGCTCAATTGATTCATTAACCAGCCTACACAACAAATTTACTCTGAATTCAGAAATCTAATGTCATAAACAGGACAGGTATTCAGAATCCTTACAATGACTTAATTGCATTCGTTTCGCATATAGCAGATACTGTTAATTAATATCTTGAGAGTGAGAAATAGCTTTTCAACGCTTGACTAAGCGAAAAATTAGCACCAATTTATTTATAAGAGAAAGAAAGAAAAGCACTATTCCTCCTGCGGCTACGGATCCATTCAGCAAACTTACCAAAAATCAAAATGTCACGAAAGCGGAAAAAAATGGAAATCAATTTCGCAAACGACACTACTTGGCCTTTCAGTTTAGTAGAACTGCGACACTTTCGCCACGCCACGTTTCGCCGAAGCGAACAGCCTGAGTACTTGATGGACGAGTTGTGAATGAGCACCACTCCTGTCCTGGCTGCCCCGTGCCACCCACCAACCAGGCTCGTTTGCATATATGTATAGGTACTGTTATAGATTGAAGCCAACCCCGTCGCGACTCGTTCTGTTTTGGTTGGCGTTTTAAAGAAGTTCCCCCTTCTTCTGCCTGCTGGAATCCCGAAGGGAATGTGAATGGTTTGAGAACTACTGCCATGAGATGTGCCAGCTTTTCAATAAACAGTGGCAATTTATCAATTTCAATTTAAATGAAGTCAAATTTATCAGATCCCGGCTCGGGGAAAGATTGGCGTGCTGGGAGGCAAACAGAAAAATGGGGACACAAAGTACCTTTCGAATGACTTGCATGGGCCAATGAACCTGATGAATCAGCAGTACAAAAAGAACGGGAAACGGTTTTTACGCGGTCTGCCGGTGTGAGTCCAGGATACAGTATCATTTGTGGCAGGTCGACAACAGACAAAAATAAAAGCGGAAAGGACAATCGTATGCCCGCAAAAAAAAAAATAAGATTGGTAATGAACATAAATACGGTATTTCATTATCATGATAAAAGCTTTTTCATTATTTGTGATTATGTGCTTGGTGGAACCCGTAGAACCAGTTGCGTAGGAAAACAACATCTAGTTGGAGCGAAACAAAAAACACAAAGCGAAGCGCTAGGATTGAAGCGATAAACAACAACGAACGTACTAAAACAGGGGGCTACCTTTGGGAACCGTAGAAGGACTGACGGAAAGATATGAAATAAAATAACGTGACTGAGACCTGATGGGTGGTCAGATGACGTCAGATTTCTGATGGGGGATGACCTTCGGATGGTGGAAAAATAGACACGGAGCAGGTTCGCAAAATGTCAGATATCAATCACAAACTGTTTCTTCTGCAGTCACAGCTTTTATAAGCCAGAAAATAGTTATGGAATTAATAACTAGGAAAAAGTTTATCGCCCATGAAAAACTTCCATGAGTTATATTGGATGAAGTTTAGGGACATCACGTGCATCACCAGAATGAAACTCTTTTCATAAAAGTTCGCTGGAATCTGAATTACTTGTAGACCTAATCACCTATACCAACTTCCTTCAACTTTTTTCAGATTTCGATTCCTTTCATTTCATTATTCAGTCGGCCTTGTCCAAAACTCAAACCGAACAACAGACGAATAAATCCCTCTAATCGATTTCTCCAACCTAAATCAACCTCAAGGCCAAACGGTTGGAGCAAAATCCGACCCAAATTCCCGGTTGTTAGAAATCCCCACCGTCTGGTATCCTTGTCGCTGTGGTGGCCTTTAGAACGTGACCTTCGAAAAGGCGAACCAAGTTCGGGCGGAAAAAACAAAGAAAGACTTATCCGTCGTGTCGCTCCAGGGGAAAACATGAATTTATACGTGTATTTTCCTCTAGTTTGTATCCAATAGCGGATGGTACAATTCAACATTCTGCGTTTGGTTTCGAAATCTCCGAGAAACAGTAGTTGCTGGATATATCTGTTTAAACGTGACCTACCAGTGTAATAAAATTATCATGATACTTTTGGGGTGTTGATTTATGACTTTTTTCATAACGCGAAATCTGAGCTTTCGTTCGTTACTGTCTACATTTGTTTGTGTCAAATGAAATGATAGAACTAGCTTGACAAATTCGAAATCACCACAGTCCAGCAAATTCATTTTTTTTTGTTGGTGCAGCTATCTCCTGCCTGAAACATCGTTCAGGTGCCCCCACCCTCTAATCCCTCTCACTTATATCAATGACCAATGTGTGCGGAATCCGCACACTTTCCATTAATTTTCAGCTTTCTCGACACTACACAATTTATCATTTTTTCGGCCGACGGCCGATGCCCACGACACGACACACACTAGCAGCTGGAGGAGAACCGTGTGGGCAGTACATACATATAGTTCCATATTTCCTGCTGCGTGTGTCGGATGGATGGAAGCGAAACCCCTCGCTCGACTAGTGCGGTTGTTCGCAGGCAAAACACTCACCATAATTCATGATGAAAACCAGCAGAAATATCACGAAGCACATCATCGATCTCATATTTTTGCTCATTTTCAGCCTTTTCGTCGCTTCCTGTGCCATCGTCGGTGCTCCACAGCTGCCGTGTCCGCTACACTTCGGCTCGGATATCCTGTCGATGGAGAAGAAAAGAACAAACAAACAGGCGAAATTAATGAAATGAATAAAGTGTTACGGGGGGGCGGTTTTGTGAAGTGAGAAAAATCGGCTGCTTTCCGGTATTATTCCACAAAACAACAAGCCGAACGGGAAGGAGGATTCGATACATTTTCTCGGCTGAAAGCAGATCATCCTGCAACAGCGTTACCGGTGAAGCGAAGGTGAGGTCCGAAATCACGCTATTATAACACAGCGGGATCATTAAGAAAACGTAATTAATTAATGGTTTGTGCTTGAGGCATCAATGTGTGTGTGATTGTGTTTTTGTGTGTGTCCGTCACCCGTCGTGAAATGGCAGTGATTTGTGTTTCGAAAGGGTACCTTGTTGTGCCACGGGCTGACTGACGGACTTGGCATCGCTGACGACGCCGGAGGGGTTCGAGTTCTGGTACTGACGACCGGGGTTTTAAGGTTTGCTCAGGGTTTTAGTTAGGTGTTTGTGGCAATTTAAACTGCTGATTTAAAATTTTCATTTCATCGTCAATTAAAGTAAAGCCCTAGATCACAAATCGTTATGAATCTCTTAGTCCTCACGCTTTCCCTAGTACATCGCGAATTATAATTGAGTCAAAATTTGTAACACGAGTCACTGAAACTTGATGAAATTACAATTTAGATGGACGATTTTTTTTTTTTATTAGTATTTGGTATTTTTGCAAAATAAAATCCAAATGTGCTTAGCGGATTAATTTTTAGCCTATTTGTTTAAGAAATACCACGGTCCCGATTCTTCACGAACTAACCAGTAATTAAATTTTCGTAAGAGAAAGATTGTTTGTGATTTTTACTCATGAGTAAGGTTACTATTTTGTATCTTGTTCAAAAAATTCTTTATGACAGAATGAAACAAAAAGGTGTTCGGGCCCCTTTTTGGTAAAAAATCACATTTTACATACCGTAAACCGGGGTGACTTTGATCACTCGAAACTTTTTTCGTAGATCGCTTATTAAACCAGAATAGACTACCGAATCATTTTAATGTGAAATGATTTTTACTCTAAACTTATAAAATGCTGATTTTTTATACTTATTGGGTATATTGTTCGGTTTTTGGGTACAAAAACTTCAAAACACCGAAATTTGACTTTCCCTTATTTTTACGAAGCTTCGTAAAGTGTCTATTTTTTATACAACAAATAAACTTCAGATTTGAGCAAGAGTAATAAATTACAAGCGAGTTTTTATTTTCCTTTAACTTGGAATGTGTCAATTTTAGATTCAAGATTTTTTGGCAATTATTTCAAATTATTTTAAGCTAAAAATCGGAACATTTTTAATAGTTCAATATTCCAACGTGTTAAAATGGATGAAACTGTTTGTTCATAGATAAAACACTGAAATAAAACCATTTTAGTAGTTTAAAAGGTTGTCAGAATATTTTATTCTAGTTGGACACAAATTATACGAATTTTGGTTACTCGAATTTCACAGTACATTCAAATACTTTATATAATACTAATTAACATCTATTTAACAGTGAGTATCTTTCCAGAATTAGTTTAAACAAAGATTTGAATGAAAAACATTGACATCAACAACTTAATGTGGGTGAACATGCAGTTTATCAAAGTCACCCCGGAATACGAAAACGGACTTCAACTTGAAATTATGTTTAGAAAAATAGCTGTAAGCGAACAATTTTATGTAAAACCATCCAATCTTGTTCTCCATACATCAGTACATGGTTTAAAAATATTAAACTTGAAAAAAATGTGTTGCGTCTAAAAATATGTAATGATTACTTCGAAAAGTGATCAATGTCACCCCGGTTTACGGTATTTTTTTAGAAATTCCCCGCCATTTGTAACTACATTTTTCTACGTCAAACGTCACTGTGCACGGATTTCGAAAAACGGATTAAAGGCGTAAAACAGCTTGCATTGTCGCGAGTCGGCATCGACGAACATGTCTGTTGCAGCATTTGTTACCAAACGATAATGAATGAAAGCGCGGCATGCAAGCGTGGTTAACATTTGTAATTTGTAATTTTGTGATTTTATTGTTAGTACAGACTTTGAATCAGGTCAAGGAAATTTGTTTAGCATATACCTTTCAAAGCAATATCATATACATATTTATACATCAATTGACTGCAAATAATGTAGGGACGGCGCCGGTGGTTGAGTGGTAAGCATGAGTAAGTTGACCTATGTTCAATCCCAGCCGATGTCGTTGAGATTTTTCTGAGGTGAAAAAATCTGTGGTCACGTCTTCCTTCGAAAGGGAAGTAAAGCCGTTGGTTCCCGGTTCATGAGTTGATGGATCGATATCTAGTCCAGATAGTTGGAGTCACCTTTCTGCACAGTGGGACGATCTTGGACTTAAGTCCATATATGAAGGTTACGCGATATTCTCGATAGTATTTTTCTCGTATCAGCTGAGCCATCAGAGATATCCTTGCGAAATTTTAGATAATTTGAACATAAAATAATTTTTGACGGCTTTTTGAAGGGCATAAGTCAAGTGTTTGTTGCATTATTTGACCATAGGAACTACATCCCGTTATTTTTGTTTTTCAAAGTAATGGTTGATTTTATGCATCAGAGGTTTTGGCAGCACTGTCTTGTACAAGTCGTCGTTTGTTGAACTCGGTGACATTTTCTCAATTTTTTAAGTGTTATTTGCCATTTAAAAGCTACACTGCAGATAAGTTTATGAAATGAAGTTTTGTTTTAATCGTTTATGATGAAGTTGAGTTATACGCGAGTGATGTGATTAGGGAATAAGTAGTGAAAAAATACAGCGGCCATTTTCATCGTCCCGTAAGATGGAGACTATCACAATCAAAATAAGTACCTTTTCATTTCACTGTGTGCTATTTTATACTGAGGGTGCTCGAAAAAACGTTCCAATGTTTCCCGGCGGAGAAGGTGGAATGCTGTTAAGTCATACATTATTATTCCGACAATCTACTATTCGGATTGTGTATTATATCGGATCTCCTATATTAATCTAAAAGATTCGAGTCTCCTGCCAAAGCAGTTCGAAGACTTCTCGAACGGCTTGTCACACACTTTACAACTTAAAAGTAAAGATAATTAAAAGAGAATATTCTAATTTGAAAGTAGAGCGAAAGTTTCACTGAAGCCGGTAATAGTAGTTTTACAGATCGTTTTATATCTTGGTTACACTAACCCTAGAACGTTTTACTGGGGTACAAATGTACCCCACGCCTTCTTTGGAGCCGTGTGAAGACGAGAATTCGGCATTTATCGACCTGGGACCCTAACCATAATTGAATTTAAGGTTTCTAGTAAGAGTAGGAAAAGGTGGTGTAGCCAGTTGGCTTATACTTATTTGCTAAAATTAACAAAATACAGCAGGGCCTGAAAGTATTTTTGATTGCTGATGTATTAATGTCCTATGAAACCAGGACGTCTGGTCACATTGACCATTTACGATTTATCATCAGTAATAAAACTGTTAAAAAATTTCTCATCGCCGCAAATTTCGCTAAACATTTCGCAAATGTCCATCTATTTTTTATGAAGATAGACACTTTAGGTTTCTTTTAGTTTTTCTATTTCTTATAGAATATTTTTCTGATTTAGACACAGCATTAGTGGTATGTAGTATTTTTTGGAAACGGCACCTTCTAGCATCTGTTTGGAACTGAACGCATGATCCTGTCTGGGTTGAGTAGTGACTGTTGAGTCTGGTATGATAGTTGATACCTGATGATCCCCGAGAGGAATCGAGGACGAATTGCGGAAGTCGTATCAGCACGAAGAATATGTGCAGCCTTTTAGATCATTAAATCGTGTTCAGTTTAATGTTGTGTATGGTCTCATTGTATTGATTACTTCCATATGCGCTCATATACTTGGTGACATATAATTTTGAGTAGAAAATACACTATGTAAGTTATCAATTGAAATGATAACCATATCTTATCATGTGGATAATAATTTGTTCGGTTACTGTCATAAAAATCGACAAAACAGACGCTTCTACGTCATTCCTTGAATCTTCTGCATTTTATAGTTTTAACACATTGCATTAAATTAGTTTTTATTCGGTCTTTCCTTTTTTTTTTTTTTATTCAATTCGTTTATTTGATAGGCACAAATGCGTTAGCTTGGCGGTGCCAAATTCTTTTGTTTTTACATTTTGGATATCTTAAAACTAGGAGGTTACAATGTTGAGATATTTTTTTTATACAAGAAAAAAAAAAGTTTACAGCTATCTTAAGACTAGAAATAAGATTCAATATACAAGAGAGGGCCAAAAGATTTTTTTATGAAAAATTTTAAAACAAGGGATTCAGTTTGATATACAAGAGGGGGAGTAATAGTATTTTACGAAATATTTTACAGTTATCTTAAAACTAACAAAAGGTGGAACAAATATTTATGAGAAATTTCACAGATATCTTAAAACTAGGGATACAATTCTATTTACAAGATGGAGGACAAGAGCTTCAATAAAGAGTAAAAATTACAGCTATCTTTAAACTAGGAATACAGAAATCAAATTTGATTTTTTAACGAAGACTTATGCTTGGTCAAGATATTTCAGAGGGGGGCCTATTTCCACATCAGTGTAGCAGCAGGTGTATCGAGGACAGGGGAGAGAAGACGTATATGGTGACAGGGAAAGAAGAGCAAAACTTGCAACTATCGCGCAAACGGGAGATCAGCGAAACAAATTTGCGCCTCAGTCTAGTAAGTCATCGAGTACCGGGTTGGCGGATGGTATTATTCGGACCCGCGGGGAATCCTTAAAAAGTCATCGGACATCAAGTCGCTCTCGCTTCAGTTTCCTTCTATGCAGGCGTAGTGGTAAAGGCGACGGCGGTTACATAGTGGCACTCTGCAGCTGATCGGTTCCACAAGCAAGAGGAAATTTCTAAAAACAAGAAATAAAAGAGAGGGGCTAAATTGGGATATTTATCGTTTTAATGAAATTGTAAATAAGGGACATATAGGGGAGATCGCGATTTGCTAGCATATCCCGGACTGGGACATTGGGTGGTCTACCTCGGGCCCGAAGGGAATCCTTTAACAGAGACCTGGCGTCACAATACTCGGCACAAACCCAGACAACGTGGTCGATGTCGTGATAACCCTCGTCACAAGCGCACAGACTACTCTCCGCAAGCCCAATACGCCGCAAATGTGCATGCAACGTGTAGTGGTTAGACATGAGCCGGGACATTACACGAATAAAATCCCGACCCACATCCATCCCCCTGAACCAAGGCTTCGTTGATACCTTCGGGATAATGGAATGTAGCCATCGTCCAAGTTCACCATTGCTCCATGAGGTTTGCCAACTGTTGAGTGTCCTCTGACGACAAATACTAAAAAATTCGTTGAAGCAGATTGGTCTTTCGTATATGTCACCATTTAATGCGCCCACCTTTGCTAATGAGTCGGCCTTTTCATTGCCCGGGATAGAGCAATGAGAGGGGACCCAAACAAAGGTAATCTGGTAAGATTTTTCAGATAACGTATACAAGGACTCCCGTATCTTCCCCAGAAAATACGGGAATTGTTTTTTGGGCTTCATCGCACGAAGAGCCTCGATAGAGCTGAGGCTGTCCGAGATGATGAAGTAGTGATCTGTGGGCAGAGTGTCGATGATCCCAAGGGTGTACTGAATAGCAGCTAATTCTGCGACGTAAACTGAAGCGGGATCATTGAGCTTGAATGAAGCGGTGATAGTATTATTGAAGATACCGAAGCCAGTGGACCCATCGAGATTCGATCCGTCAGTGTAGAACATTTTGTCACAGTCGACTTCACGGAATTTATTATAAAATATATTGGGGATCACTTGTGGGAGTATATGGTCCGGTATTCCACGAATCTCTTCCTTCATGGATGTGTCGAAGAATACAGTAGAATCAGAAGTATCTAGAAAACGGGCATGGTTGGGATTATACGAAGAAGGATTGATGCTCTGTGCCATGTAGTCGAAGTACAAGGACATAAAACGGGTTTGAGAATTAAGCTCGACGAGTCTTTCGAAGTTTTCAATCACCAACGGGTTCAAGATATCGCATCGAATGAGCAATCGATATGAGAGTTCCCAAAATCGATTTTTCAACGGGAGAACGCCCGACAGCACTTCAAGACTCATCGTATGGGTCGACTGCATGCACCCTAAGGCGATACGCAAACAACGATACTGAATTCTTTCGAGTTTGATGAAATGTATGTTCGCCGCGGAGCGAAAGCAGAAGCATCCGTATTCCATTACCGACAGTATCGTTGTTTGATACAACCTAATTAGGTCTCCTGGGTGGGCACCCCACCATGTTCCAGTTATTGTCCGGAGAAAATTGATCCTTTGTTGGCATTTTTGTTTCAGATACCTAATGTGACATCCCCAGGTACCTTTCGAGTCGAACCAGACCCCGAGATATTTAAATGTGAACACCTGATTGATCGTTACACCCATGAGTAGAAGCTGGAGTTGCGCCGGCTCACGCTTCCTAGAAAAGACGACCAGCTCAGTTTTCTCCGTGGAGAACTCGATACCCAGCTGAAGAGCCCAAGCAGACAAATTGTCCAAAGTATCTTGTAATGGTTCTTGCAAATCGGCAGCTTTGGGCCCTGTAACAGAGACCACCCCGTCGTCTGCAAGTTGCCTTAGCGTGCATGAATTGGCAAGACAATCGTCAATGTCATTCACGTAAAAATTGTAGAGTAGGGGACTTAGACATGAGCCCTGGGGAAGACCCATGTAGCTAAATCGCGATGTTGTTAAGTCGCCATGCGAAAAATGCATATGCTTCTCAGACAACAGGTTTAGCAAAAAGTTATTTAAAATCGGCGAAAGACCATGCTGATGCAGCTTCTCTGAAAGAACATTGATAGAAACTGAGTCAAAAGCCCCCTTAATATCCAAGAAGACTGATGCCATCTGCTCTTTGTTAGCATAGGCCATTTGGATTTCTGTAGAAAGCAACGCAAGGCAATCGTTCGTCCCTTTGCCTTTGCGGAAGCCAAATTGTGTATCTGACAGTAAGCCATTTGCTTCGACCCAATTGTCGAGGCGAAACAAGATCATTTTCTCGAACAACTTCCGGATACAGGAAAGCATTGCAATCGGTCGGTACGAGTTGTGGTCGGAGGCTGGTTTTCCCGGTTTTGCGATGGCGATGACCTTCACTTGCCTCCAGTCGTGAGGAACAATGTTACCCTCAAGGAACTTGTTAAATAAATTCAGCAAACGCCTTTTAGCAGAATCAGGCAGATTCTTCAACAAGTTGAATTTGATTCTGTCTAACCCCGGGGCGTTATTGTTGCACGATAAGAGGGCAAGTGAGAACTCCACCATCGAAAACGGTGTTTCGTTCGCGGTATCGTGAGGAGACGCGGCGTGGTATGTTTTCTGTACCGGGACAGAGTCTGGACAGATCTTCTTGGCGAAGGCGAATATCCAGCGGTTTGAATATTCCACGTTCTCGTTAATACTATTTCGGTTACGCATACGTCGAGCCGTACCCCAAAGAGTGCTCATCGCTGTTTCTCTCGTTAACCCGTCGACGAACCGGCGCCAATAACTGCGTTTCTTGGCTTTCATCAAACACTTCATTCGCTTTTCTAGCGACGCGTACTGTCGATAGCTATCGGGTAACCCGTCGTCCCGAAAGGTTTTATACGCAGTGGACTTTTCCGCGTACAGTTTTGAGCACTCTTTGTCCCACCACAGGGTGGGAGATCGTCCGTGGGTGTTCGCGCCCGGTACTGGTTTAGTCTGAGCTTGATTCGCACTGTCGAGAATCAAGCCAGCCAAAAACCTGTACTCTTCCTCCGGAGGAAGTTCTTGAATGGATTCGATTTTAGCGGATATCGCGGTCGCGTAACTCTTCCAATCAATGTTCCGTGTGAGGTCATATGAGACATTGATTGTTTCTGATGGTCTTGAACCGTTGGCAATTGAAATTACGATAGGCAAATGGTCGCTACCGTGGGGATCAGGGATCACCTTCCACGTGCAATCTAACTGTAGCGAAGTCGAGCATAGAGATAAATCCAACGCGCTTGCGCGTGTTGGTGGTGTAGGAATCCGTGTCATTTCTCCCGTGTTTAAGATGGTCATGTTGAAATTGTCGCAAAGATCTTGGATTAATGTTGATCTGTTATCATCGTGAAGACCACCCCATACCGTACCGTGCGAGTTAAAGTCTCCTAGAACTAGCCGCGGTGCCGGTAGGAATTCCGTGATATTACAAAGCGTTCGGTTCCCTACCGACGCTCTAGGGGGAATGTAGATGGAAGCAATGCTAAGGTATTTGCTTTTGATCCTTATTTCACAAGCGACAACTTCAATGCCTGGTGTCGAAGGGAGGTTAATTCGGTTGAAAGAATAGCACTTTTTGATCCCCAAAAGTACTCCTCCATAGGGGTTTTCTCGATCCAGACGAATTATATTAAAGTCGTGGAAGTTGAGATTTATATCGGAAGTTAGCCAAGTTTCACATAATGCGAAAACATCACATTTTAAACTATTTAGTAAAAATTTAAAGGAATCAATTTTCGGGAGGATACTTCTGCTGTTCCACTGTAGAACAGTGATCGAATCAGTGACCTCGTTCGATGACTTAGCCATCGAAGGATACGATCGCTGCAAGGAGGGGCCATTTAGTAGTCAACTGCTTCAAAAATGTTTGCACTATAGGGAGAAAACGTATCAGAAGGCTTTTAAGAGGATCGGTAACATTGAAAGCTGTGAAAATTAAGTCCACGATGTCAGAAAATTTCATTAGTCCATTACTGGACTGAGTGTCTGTTTGAAAAAGAGGGACACTTGGGGTTTCTGGTGTCCCTGGAAGTGGTGGGTACTCCTTGTTTGAATTAAAATTTCCAAATCCAGGAGCAGATTGCTTCGGCATTAGTGCAGCACTTCCGTTGGATTTATTAGATGTGGTTGGCGCACTCTCAGAGGAGGACACCTTGGGACCCTTACGGGGCAGTCTAGGGGAGGCAGGATTTCTCCGCTTCCTGGACTCCCCCGGGTTAACAAAAGATGTTCCCTCTTGTGGATTATCAGATTCTTGCTCAACAGGAGCCAAAAGAGCAAAGGAGTTTTCGGAAAGGACAGATGGCGAAGCATTCTTTAACATTTCTGCATAAGAGCGCTTCGAGCGTTCCTTGAGGGAGCGCTTAATTTTATCCCCGCGCTGTTTGTACGCAGGGCATGATTTAAGAGCATGCGGAGGGCCCCCGCAGTAAACACACTTTTCAGTGTCTTTGTCACAAGAGTCATCCTCATGCTCTCCACCGCACTTGCCACATCGTTTTTTATTGCCACAAAAGGTGGCTGTGTGGCCCAACTGTTTGCAGTTGCTGCAGTTCATTACCCGCGGTACAAACAGGCGTACAGGCAGGCGAACCCTATCCAGAAGGACATAATTTGGAAGAGACGATCCGGCGAAAGTCACCCGAAGCGAGGCTGATGGTATATAGGATTCTTTATCTCCAGCGAGCGTGTGCAATTTCTTGCAGTCTAATATTTTCACCGGCTTTAGTAGGGGGTTTTTAAAACAGCCAGCCCCATACTTCAGCACGTCCTCGCATGTCAAACTCGCCTCGGTTATGACCCCGTCGACCTCTACATCTACACACGGTACATACACCCTATAATGCTGCGTAAAGCGGGTACAGGAAGCAATCCCGTTTGCCTGTGCGAGGTCGCTAACAACAATTTTTAACTTATTCGCGCGAACCTTTGTAATCTGGGTCACGGCCGAGTAATGCTCTGTCAGATCACGTGATATTTTCAAAATATCAAATGATTTATTGGTGGTCCGGAAGTAAACCACAAATGGCCCAGTCGAGTTCTCTGGGTATGCTTTTAGGCGAGGGGGTTTGGTAGGAGGCTTATCAGGGGATGTTTCATCATCCATATTATCATCGGTGGGCTGACCGTCGAGGGACATTTTAGCGCGAGATCAGCACTTCGCGCAAAGAACGATAAAAAGAGCAGTAACGGAATGTATCAAGGGCAAAACAGAAAATAATAGTAGAAGGGAAACAGGTACTTATCTTTTCGATGCCGATGACCTTTGCTGGGACTGGCTGACAATACCAGCACGACACACTTTGTTTTCGAAACAAAGGCCTAGCAATCACAACTGGCTTTGACACTGCACTGAGCACTGGACACAATAAAAACTGAGCCGGGGAAGGCAACTGCAAAAGCACTAGCACACGTCTTATCCGAGCGCAAGTCGAACAACGAATGAGGTCTTTCCTTTTCAATCATTCTTTGTTCTATTTCTAGTAGCGAGCACAAAAAACTGCCGAATAGTTTATACCGCTCAGAGTGCACTCAAGCTAGCATACAACTCGAGTATTGATTGTATGAATGGCGGTATCTTATTTAGTCGTTCATGGAGAGACAAAGCAGTACATAGTTGTCTTTTTAGTGATTATAGTAGGGTCATAGTTTGTACTCGATAAATATTAATTATATTGCGAAATTTTCAATAACAAAGGTATAAAAACATATCTCTTTCGACAAATGTCTCAAGACCTCAGTCTATTTTCTACTTCTGCCCAAGTCAGACGTACAATCGAACCAAGTGAACAACAACTAGCAACCTCTCGATCTAGTGTGCATTGTCTCGAGAGCAAAGGAAACATTTAATTTATTCTTGCCGTCATGAGTAAAGTTGACGAAAAAACTCTGCTCCGACCCAACACAGCGGTCGTTGACTTTAAATTCTGTTCAATAAGATTGAGTTTTAGTGAAGTGGAATACCTGCTGAAGGTGAAGATGCAGCTTAAGCTCAAGGAGGTTATGTATCTCCGGTATCATCATCTTCGCAATGTAGTACTCATATCATTCAACACGTTAGCCAAAGCTGAACGTTTCGTTTCGCAGAATAACTTGAAGCACGTGGCTGAAAGTGATAAAGTTTGAATTAAGATTCCCGTGTATATAGAAAAAGACTATGTAGATGTAAAGCTACATGACCTATCACCACGTACCCCTCCTGATCTAGTTGCAGAATACATGTCGCAATACGGAGAAGTAGAATCCGTTACACCTGATACGTGGAGAAATTTCCTCCTCCGTACACCTAACGGTGTTCTTGTGGTGAGGATGCGGATTGAAAGACCTATCCCCTCCCACTTGACTATAAAACTTAAAACCCGCTACTATTAATCAAACTACGTTATGCACCCATGAGGGGCAAACCCCTACGTGCAAGTATTGTAATCAGACAGCACACCATGGACAACCTTGCGCGGAAGATACAGAGGAGAATGCATCTCAACCGATTGCCAACGAATCCACGGAAAACCAACCCAAAAAAGAGTTTTCAATACCAATACCCGAACCACAAACGGTTGCAAAATTTGTGGCAGCTGTTCAGTCCATATTGACAACTGCAAAAGCAGTATCCAGCACCCGAAAAACCACTGTAAGCAATATCGTCGAAGAAGATAAAAACAATGATGACGGGTTTACACTGGTCACCCGTAAGGGTAATAAGCAGGCAAAAACATCTGATCGCGAGCACCAAGACACCTTTAACGATAGAAGAGAATTAAATGATCCCCATGACGCAGTAGGCGAGCCGCGAAAGAAGTCTCCGCTCGCAATAAAAAGTTGCGCGCACGAGATCCAACGGGTAATCAATAATATTTGCTCTTTTATTTTTATTCTGCACATATTGTAAACACATGAAAGATCCACGGCTCCGTTAAGCCACCGCTATGAGCCGTGTCAAATACACTAAATAAAAAAAAAAATGTCTCAAGACAGTAAAAGTAATAGCTTTACGTTATACTGTATTTTTCTTGGAATATCGTGTTTCACCGGAATAATGAACCAAGGAATAATAAAATTCCTCATTTTCCGCTTGATTTAATCGAACATGGGTAACACTTCCGACACCGGCTGTCCGGAGTTGAAGTCGTATTTTTTACAAACTGAGAACTTCCGAGATAATTCAACACACGATAAATCTATCAAAAATTCTCGGCAGCCGGCTGCCCAGAGCAAAAAAAATACATGATAACAATTCTGAGAGTGCAGAGATCGTATCACATATCAAGGTGAATCCAGATTTATGTAATTCTTTACCCCATCCCACTAACAAAACTTCCTTCCCGTGGCAAACATGGAGATGCAGAGGTATACACAGTCTCCATAGCAACGTTTGTTACACTAAGATTCTTTTCCTTCCCCGATGACTGTATGGACGTGGCCGGCGCCGTTATTGCCATTTCAAAGTGTACCACTTTCGAAACGTGCACATTGAGAATGGATAGCTACTCCCAGGCTCACACATATACTTCAAAACTTACCAGCTTTTCAGTTTTCTACTATCTTTCCTATCTCCTATTTATATCTTATTCAACTTGTTTCCATATTTCTTGTATTTCCTGTATATTGAAAAAAGAAAGAAAAGAAAGAACTGATTGATATCGTGTCTCTTTCAGCGCTGGCGTTCCTCTGAGCCTGCTATCACTGCCTGTTGGACTTGTGTAGGTCGTTCCATTGGAGATCTGTAAGAAACACTCCACGGTAAGTGAAGTACGAGGTTAAGTCACCCTTAGTTGCCATCAGAAAATCTTTTCATCGATTTCATCATCTGTGTTGAGATATCTGGGGATGGCGTGGTTTAAGTTTGCCCCCCCCCCTTGAGTTCTGTCTCCATTTGTACAAAACGAAAGTAATACTGCCTGTTCTCAAGCACCTGCTCAGAAGCTATACACCACTGAAAGCCCTACGTCTGAACTCCGTACGTACCGCCCATTGAACGAGTATGCGTTTCACTGTCTCAAAATGTTCATAAAACGGTCAATAACGACGCCGTCCATGAGCAACACTGTTCTACCGGGGAAGAAAAGTAAAGGAGAATACCTCTTCCTCTCCACGAGCATCACGGGAAAGGAATTGTGTTAGTAGGAAAGGTTGATCAGAAGGTATGTCAAGGTAGATTATACGATCGTAGAAACACGTACAAAAACCAAAATTTTAACGAGCTGAACTCCGGACAACTGGTTATCGGGCAGCTTTTCCTCTTCATCATATGACTGGATTAATGATCAAATCTCGATGTATTTTAGTTTTTGTTGTGAAAAAGATTAATTTTGCTTTTAAATTTGCTTAAAAATAACTGAAGGTTGTGAAGAGATTGTAAAATAATTTTGTGCGGCCAGAATAAGCACTAACTGTACCGAAAGCCTTAATTTGTATGAAAGATACACTAGCAGCTTCACGCGCGCGTCGCATATTTTCATTCCTTGTCAGCGCATGACCACAGATCCCATCCAATCTTCGCTTGAAAGGAACTGAATCAGACTCTTGCCCTCGAATCTGAGTTAGGCCAAAGTTACAGATTCACTCACCACAGAATGGATAAAATGATGCAAAACTTTTGTCTAGTCATACAACCTACGATACGGAGCGACTTTGCCCTATGGACTAATGTTGTTATCGCCTCTTACGACATGGGAGCAGGTTCCCAGTGGTTCTATTCTTCGCTGAAAAACTGCAAAAAGATTTCAGCCCGCCGGACACCACACGGCAAACAACACGTTCCATAGTGACATGACCGGAAACTGTAATGAAATTAGAGAACTCACTCTGTCCTAGCATCTGCACCATACACTAAAAATGAAGCATAAGATTCACCGGAATATGCGAATAATAAATAATTTATGCACGCGGTTATAAAAAATAATTTATGCGCGCAAATTTACATACACGCTAGCGCTCGCGACAACAACGTTAATATACAAACGTTCGAGTCCTTCGCGATCATTCACGCACACCTACGTCTAAGATCTCAAGAACAGGAGAACACCCTGGTGACTAAGTAAATATTTTAGCATTTATAAATTTACCGACGTGGTCGAGGGGGTGAACCTCCAAACGCCCGTGCTGGCGCGATCATGAATCGGTTGCATCCGGAAGTTATTACCACCGGCCCTAGTAGCATAGGTCCAATGCCTTCAGGTGAACCAAACAATAAAATGACGCTCATATCAGAAAAACAACACGTTCCATGGCGACTAAAAAATCGAATTTATACACGCGACAAACACGATACCATACAAATGCTTGAGCACATCGCGATCGTTCACGCAACCTACATCATCCATACAACATCCCGGCGATAAGGTGAACATCTCAGCACTTGCAAATTTTCAAACGTGGTCTCAAGCGTGAAGCTATGAACTTCCGCGCTCGCGCGATCATGAATCGATCACTTCCGGAAGTCTCTATCCTCGGTACCAGAAGTCTAGGTTCATGCCTTCAAGTGGATCAATTGAAAAATGAAAAGTCACATATCCACTAGACAACACGTTCCACGGCGATATGACCGGAAACTTAAGCGATATGAGAGAATTCACTCCCTGTCAGAATCTGACCCGTACACCGAAAATTATATATCAGAATGCGGTCCGGTTACAAAATCGAATTCATAAAGGCGAAGTCACATACACGCGACCTCATGTTACAAACACGTTAACATACGAACGCACAAGCCCTTCGCGATTACATCCACAATCGCGCAAGCCTTGCAACATCTCAGTAATAAGGTGAACGTTTTAGTACTTATGAAGTTACAAACGCGGTCTCAAATGCAAACCCACAAACGCCTGTGTTTTAGAGCTAATAAATCGGTCACGTCCGGAAATCTGTACCCTCCGTCCTAGCAGCTTAGGTCCATACATTCAGTTGGACCAATCAAAAAATACCGCTCATATACACTAGGCAACACATCGCGACATGACCCGGAATTCTTGTGATATGGAAGAACTCACTTTCTTCTAACATCTGAACTTTACATCGAAAATTAAGTATCAGATTCACAGTCCGCACGCGATCGTCCAAAAACACTCGCGAATTTGCGAAAAGACACACGGTCATAAAATAGAATTTATATACGCGCAGGTACACACACGGTAGCACACGAAACATACAAATACACACGCGATCGAACAAATTAACGTACAAGCACTAGAGCCCACGTTGGCTAGTATTTATGTGTAGAATATCTTTGATTATTTATTTATTTATTTATTTATTTATTTATTTATTTATTTATTTATTTATTTATTTATTTATTTATTTATTTATTTATTTATTTATTTATTTATTTATTTATTTATTTATTTATTTATTTATTTATTTATTTATTTATTTATTTATTTATTTATTTACATACAGCAACTCCATGAAAAAAGTTACGCGATCTCTCAGAATTCTGTAATATTTGGTAGAACCATCCCTTCCCGAAAAACATTAAATACGTATTTTTTTATTTCGTCTTTCCACGTTGGATTGGTCCAAAAAATCTTGATCTTTCAAAAGCAGATTTAAAAAAAAATCATAACTTTTGAACCGCTGCACCGATTTTTATCGGTTATAGATCAAATGAATGACACTTAAGTGTAGTTTCAAGAAAAGATGGTTAAACTTTGAAAACATTGGGTTTCGTATGAACAAAATTCGTATTTAATTCGTTTTTCTTGATTTTCACTACGAGGGGCCTTAACTACTCCATATTTTTATATTTTTATTTGAAAGATCATTCTACACAACATATCCAAAGATATTGGGCCGCCAGATCTAGAGGTTTCAGAGATACAGTTTTTTGAAAATAAAAATTGGATGTATACACCCCACATGCATAGAAACGATGAAACCGCATAGTAGTTCACCATACATCTCCATCGAGTCACAGCGGCTGTGAATAAAGAAATCCATGAGTTACTTACAAGCTGGGTGAAACATTCTTTTCAACCTGGGGGCTGCCCATTAACAACGTAGAAAAAATGTCAGACATTGCAGATCCTGCCATTCCCTCGCGTTCAAAATATGTTTACCGAGTGCCATCTTTGGTTAGAAATTCCACTTCAATAAACATCCAGGTGGTTTTAACCCTTTCATGCCCAACTTTTTTTCTAGTGCATGTAGGGTTTCAAAACTATTTTTCCATGAAAACGGTGGGGTCAAGAAATACGAAAAACCTATTTTCTCAAAGATAGGTGCTTGCATGGCAGTGCTAGAAGCAGCTCAATTTTTATCTTCTAATGCTCAATACAATTCACCTAGAATAATTACAATAGTCCAATTACGTGGAAAACGTAGCCAACTACAGTCTAAATTGGTAAGTTTTATCAGTTTTCAATAATATTGCACCATAACGAAGATATATGAAAAAATCATTTTCTGTTGTCAACGCAAACTGTCCCTGGCAGCACTGCTCCATCGGAATCCAATCAGACTAATTGCAATAACTTCAGTTCTAGAGCTGATCCTTGTAACTGTTAATACTCAAATTAAAGGCAATAATCACATTAATGAGCTTTACTTGTTTTTGTGAGCAAATCTCGCCTCAATAAAAAGTTATAGCTGTTTAAAAACGTTGTTGTCCACAAACAACATGGGCATGAATGGGTTAAAACGGTCATATTTCGGCATTATTTATTTTTGCATTGAAAATTCAGAAGAAGCTATCTCTGGAATCTCTGAAGCGTCAATCTCCCCGTTGATCAGTTGATCGACTGTCGTCAAAACGATTCCACTAATACTGTATTCTAACTTAACGGGCCATGTAATTCGATGAAACATTATCACTTGGAATTTGGCCACGTTAATGACAAGTTTATTCTTGAAGCACCAATTAACAAACAGTTGCAGCAGGCGTTGTAAGCGTAACCAATCTTCTGAGTAATCTGCATAAATTAATTTGCGCTCAGCTCCCAAACGCAATGCGATATCGCTAAAGAATATTGCGAATAGTAAGGGTCCTAAGTTACTGCCTTGCGGAACATCTGATTTATTTGAGAACTGCGATGATACGCTGGTCATTCAACTTTACATGTAAAACTCTTCCAAAAAGATACGATTGCAATCAGGCTACGAGTTGTTGTTTCACGTTATCGACTAAGATACTGTAGCATATACATTTTGTCCTAACGGTAATGTGTAACTACGATATCTATGTTATTCATTTCATCTTCGCTTCCGTGCCCATATACTGACATACCATCTCGAGACATAGAGTCTCGTATTATATGTACAATGGTAGTTGAGGTAATCTCTACACTTAAACAATATGGCTGTTAAAAGCCTTCGACCAACAAGTTGGTTTATTAAATACATAATATTCCTTAGTGAAGTGGTCATTCCTTCGTACTGTACTTACACATAAGCTAGCATGCCCGCCAAACAAGAAATATGTAAGTTGACAGAAATACATATAACTACGCAATCTGATTCTCTTCCTATCGAACAAAAACAGCAAAGTAACTATCGTTCAAGTATAAACCTTTCAGTTTAACCCTGCCATGCAAAGTTCGCCCCTAATGATGTCCCATACAAGCCAAAAAGTTTCTGTTTCTCGGTAGGGGGTCGCCGGCCCATAACCTTTCATAAGCGTGGCAACAAGAAACAAACTCGCAGTCACCTCATTTTTCTTCGAAACAAATCGTCAAAACTTCCGTAAATGCCAACACCGTTTGCTATAGTGCCATTTTCTTTGGCATGCGCTTATATATACATACATATCCGTTAGTGCCCGTATAGTGGAACAGCTGTACCAATAGCACAAAGCTGAACTTCTCAAAGGTCGCCTTTGCTGCTGATGACTAGCCGACCATAACCAGCACTATCAGTAGCCCCCTTCTCACCCCCTTAATCATGCTCGACTGCAATGGCTGCGTTGTGTACCGAACCTTACACTACACACCCGTTCTCAGCATGCAATCTTGAAATATTAATAATAACACAGCAATTATATACTTCGGAAAGTTTTCATATTAACAACTATAACAACTTTCCATATTTATGTACCAATCTCACACGATGCCTTCCGCACCGGGAAGCCGGGATTGTCTTACGGGGTGTGCAACAGTGCGGCGGCGGAAACCTCCAGCAGAGCGAAGCCTTGAGCATTCCGGCCCACGCTGCTCCTGCCTGTGACTGAATGGATACATACATACGTACAACCTACCTAGAGTCAAATCAGGTGGCTACGACGACGGCGCGGTGGTAGTGGTGACCGGTATGGCAGAAGCAACAGCAATAAGCCGCCTGTCCGAAGCAGAAACCAAAGCTTAACTCCATCGGGTTGTCCGGGAAGGGGAAAATGGGGGGGAAGGCGGTGTGTGTACCCGTTGCCATATCGGCCAAGAAGAGTGAGAACAACCGGAGCCATAAACTGTTTCCTTCCACTTGATTGCGAATCGGGAGAACTTTGAGCTGGTGGCTGATTCCGAGCGACGGGAGACCGCTCACGAGTGTGACTCGGGCTAACTTTCCGGTCCCAAATGGTGATGGTTGTGATACCGATTTCGAAACCTGGTGGGCTTGTTTTGCACCATACCGTTACTAGCCTTAGCTCAGGAAAAGTGCTTCGAGAAGTTTTGCACCTCCTCTAAGGGGGTCTGGGGCAAAACGTTGTTTTCAGTGTTAATTTAAAATTTAATTTTCGACACCGGATCAACGTGTACTGATATATCAACAAACGTGAGGAAGTTTTTTGATGCCGGTCGGAGTATCTGCTAGCACTCGGGTACGCAGCAGCTGGGGTCTTGTTTCAAACATTATGCACAGGAAATCGTAGTGCATGGATTGCATATGCTCCGGCTGTGTAGGGTATAGAGGAAGCCGTTGCCATATCGGCACACACACATACACACACAGACACACACACACTTCGAGAAATATGGTTCGGATGGTGCGAAGTTGGAAAACAGAAATAATTCATTTCAAATTAAAGGATGTAGATTATTAGAAATTGTGGATATGATTCCTGCTGGGTACATGAATATATCCTGTGCTGTTCGGTGCTTCGGAAAACTCGACGTGTGGTGCAGCGCCGGAGGGGTCTTCGGAGCTGTGATAATAGAGATGAGAAAGTGCACAACTTATCCGTACAGAGGAATTATTTGTACCGCATATGTGTTATGCTTGGCATAGCATGATTTAGAACACGAAGAAAATCAAGTCTCGTCAAACCGATGTTTGGATTAAAATGAACATATGGCAGCTGCATTATGATTCCCAGAAGATTTCAGTGCATGAACTATTTTAATCCACTCCGAAACATCTGTTCAACAGCAATATGGTAAGCGTACTGAAGACTGTAGCCAAAATTAATCCAGCATTCCACATTATAGCGCCAAACGGAAGCGATGATTTTCGTGGTGGATTTTTAACGCTTGAACTTTATATTGGATTTTCACATTATAAAATAGATAAAGTGGTTTTACGGAGCACGTCCTGTCCCTGCGATATTTTTTTATAGCTGGAATATTGAGGGGCTTTAGGGGGTTTAGGGCAATCACTATATTTATACTACGACCAGGACCGTAGAGAGAAGTTACGGGCCCCTCAACCTCCAAATTTTTCGAACACAGAAACGGTTAAGCTCGAAATTTATCGGAAAAAAGTTTTCTGCGATTTTGTAGCTTTTGTGGTAGAACTATAGAAAATTTCCTGGCTGATGGTCTCGGTTGCAGTTAAAATGTCGCTTTTCAAACCACAGGTACAGAAAGCCTGCTATGCTGGTGACAATTGATTTGGTCACTTTGAACGATTCCGCTAACTCAGCGTACAAGTAGTTTGGATTCAGGCGATCCACGAGCAAAATTTCGCTGTGTTGGACGACATTTTAATAACTGAAGAGCAAATGTCAAAAACAAGAAGAGGCATTTTTCTGCACGCAAGCAAGTGAAGGTTTTTCAAATTTTTCAAATATCGTTTAACCAAATTTGTCAAGTTTAAGTTGACCAAATGTAATCGGAAAACTCTACGAATTTTTAGTGACTTTGAAAGGAGCCGATTTGTCAATAATTTATATATATATATATCCATGTGTCGGCAATGGATTTGTTCGGATCTTTGTCTGATTTTACTTAGAATTCGGCAAAAAACGTACATTCGGCCAAGTCGGTGCGTTACAACATTGCCAGCCTCTGAAATACAACATCTCATTTATTCTATAGCGTAGCTGACTTTCTTCGGCTTTGGGGAAAACTGATTCAGGTAATTTTTGCGAGTCCTTCATTTATTTATTTGATTATTAAAAAACTCATGATTAAAACCTCAAGACCATTCCGAAAATACCCATATTGATTGGATTATAGCGAATTTCGCTAAACCGAAGGTCGCCATCTTGGATTTTAAAATGGCCTCAAATATCAATTTCTGGCACTTACTCATCAAGTGCACTCCGAAAAAACCCATATTGTTGAGGTGCGGACCATAAGGAGTCTTCCAGACCCGTCTCTTCCATCTTTCCGAAAATCTTCTGAGTCTTTTGCATTCAAAAAGTCTTAGAATATTTTTGCAAAAACCGCGTTATTTGGAAAATCCGCGTGTAAAAAAAACCGCGTTGATTGGAAAATCCGCGTAATAAAAACCTCGTAAAAACCGTGCAAAAATACCGCGCAAAAAACCTGAGTGCAAATTAACAAAAAACAAAAAGAACATTCAATGGGTAAAATTTAAAAAGAGAAAAAATAAGGGAAAAAGTGAGGTAAAACTATTACATAGATAAAATGGAACAAAACGAGAATGTTGAGAAAAATGAAAATTGAAATGATAGAAAAAGACGAATGATATACAAATAGCCAAAACCTACCAACATCAAAAATAAAAAAAAAAATCCAATGTGGAGAAACAACAGAAAATGAACAAAATTAAAACAATGGAAAATCTCTTATTTGAAATCGTGTAAAAATTTTGAAGAAAAATCAAAATAAAACAAACTGAAGAATGAAATTAAACGAAGGAAATGGAAAAGGAAATTGGGGACATCGAAAAATATTATAGAACGGGTAATCGGCAAAATGAAAAATGAAATGTGATAAGCATGAAAAAAGGTAAAAGAAAGACAAATGAATCGCGCAACAAAAATTTTAGAATGAAGCAAAAAATAAACAAATATAGAGATGAACAAAATGGATCAACTGAGTTAGACGTAGAAGCAACACTACAACAAAATTGGTAACAAAAAATGAAAAGAATAAAAGCAGGAAAATTGGCAAAGTGTTAAAAAGTTTTGAAATAAGAGTAATGATGAAGAACAAGAATATTTAAAAATAAAATAAACAATAAAAATACAAAAAAGACTAATTAAATTTTTAAATGAACCAAATTGTAATTTTTATTCTTATTCAAGTGCAATAGAATAAAAGAGTTAAAAGTAAATGTGAACAAACAGAATAGGTCGAAGAAAAAAATAGAAAACTGGAATAAATGGAAATAGCCCAAGAGCAGACAATAGTGAAATCATAGAAAACATGTATAATCATAATAGTTTAAATGGGTAAAAATGAAAACGCTAGAAGAAATGGGAAAACATGTATATTATAATAAAGAAAGCTAAGAAAATATATATAAATAAATAGATTAAATAATATGCAAATAAATAAATTAAAATTTAATGAAGTGTAAAAGAGAAAACATGCACAAAACGCAAAAAGATCAAAATAAAATAATGGGAACAACAAAATGGAAAATGATGAAATGAACAAACAAAAACATGAAATTGGAAATAGTTTAAATGGGTAGAAAAGCAAAACGCTAAAGTTAATGGAACATAACAATAAAAAAAATTGGCGAATGATAAAAAATCCAGAGAAAAGAAAAGCCTAAATTTCAAAACTGATAAATAGAGAAGAGTAAAATGCAGAACACGACGAAAATTAAAACGAGAAAATTAGAAGAAACGTTTTTTTAAGCAAATTAGAGTAATTATAAACTGGAAAATATGAAAAAAAAAGCGGATAGAGAAAATACCAAAACAGGTTTAAAGGAAAATATGAAAAAAAAGTTATAGAAAATATAAGTTTAGTGAGTTAAATTTAATAAATTTAATTAAAAGAAAGTTGCTGAGTTTTCTTCTACTTTCTAATAGAAACTATCCTACTTTAATCATACCAATATTGAAACTCTAAATTCATTTTCAAATAAATTGTTAGTGAAATAATATTTGTCAGCCTCATTTGTTCAAGGTACGGGCCCCCTCTACAACTCCGGGCCCGAGGGGAAATACCCCGTCCTCCCTCCCCTCTCGACGGCCCTGAATAAGATCCTACAGGTGTAATGAATCCTTTCTGTCCGTCATACGAACGTTTCCTTACCATCTCTTGCATCAGCAGTGCTGGATGGTCGCAGTAACCAGTTCTTATAATTCTGAATTTCTGATTTGATTCAATACTAGCAGTACGGGGCACGAACAAAAAACGATTATTTTATGATAACAGTGCAAACTAAATAAATTAACCCATTCATGCCCATGTTGTTTGTCGACAACAACGTTTTCAAACAGCTATAACTTTTGATTAAGGCAAAATTTACTCCCAAAAACTAGTAAGGGTAATTAATGTGACTATTGCCTTTCATTTGAGTATTAATAATTTCAAGGACCAGATATAGAACTGAAGTTATTGCAATTAGTCTGATTGGATTCCGATGGAGCAGTGCTGCCAGGAACAGTTTACGTTGACGACGAAAAATGAATTTTTCATATATCTTCGTTATGTTGCAATATTATTGCAAATTTATAAAATTTATCAATTTAGATTGTTTTTGGCTACATTTTCCACGCAATTGGACTATTGTAAATATTCTAGGAGAATTGTATTGAGCATTGGAAGATAAAAATTGAGCAGCTTCTAACACTGCGAGGGAAGCACCTATCTTTATGAAAAAATCCTTTTCGTGTTTCTTGACCCCACGGTTTTTAAGGAAAAATGGTTTTGAAACCCTGCATGCACTAGAAAAAAGTTGGGCATGAAAGGGTTAAACTCGGATTGACCTATTCTCACTGCGATTGAACAACCCCTTGAATAAAGTCTTTTTACTCCGTTCATCTGCTATCCGTTTTGGACGGCGCCGATGGTTAAGTGGTAAACATGACCGCTACCCATCCCAGTTGGCCTGGGTTCAATCCCAGCCGAGGTGAGGTGAGATTATTCTGAGCTGAAAAATCTGTGGTCACGTCTTCCTTCGGAAGGGAAGTAAAGCCGTTGGTCCCCCGGTCCATTAGTTGATGGATCGATATCTAGTAGGGCATTGCAAAAAAACTTTTTTTTGAATTCTTAAAGGCTCCCCTCCCATATTGTGACAAATGTCGAAGTAAGCTTAGATGCCAAATTTCATTGAAGAATAATGGAGATATATGCACGAGAAAATGATAAAATTTAATATTAATGACAAAAGGCCCTATAACCCCAACTTCCCGTATTCGGACAAAAGTCAAAAAGGTTCCGTTTGATTTCTGAGATTTTTTCATATTAGAAAAACTCCAAAATATGAATGATTTGCATCACGGAGAAGAAAAATTATTAAAAATAGGGAATTTTGAGGCCAAAATAACCCAGTACCCCACTTTCCCCTATTTGTCTAGAAACAGGAATGTCTTCCTTCAAATACTAAGGTTATTTACTTTAAAAAGAGGTATAAATTGTAATTTTCTGATTGCTACTTCAAAAGTTATAGCATTTAATATATTTTTCCTCCATATTTTCCCATATTACCAATTTCAAACATTTCAAGCGAAGTGGGCGGGGGTCTAAAATTGTCCAAATGAAGTGAAATTTGGCATCAGAGAGGGGGGGGGCCTTTGAGAATTCAAAAAAAAAATTTTTTTTGCAATGCCCTAATATCTAGTTACTAAAAAATATCCTCCTTCCGTGATACTTGTGGAGTGCGCTGTAGTACGGCCTCTAGCAAGAGCAACTATCGGACTAACATTCCTTCCCTTTCCTTCCGCGATCTACGCTCGGGCCTGGCCGACACCGCATTGATTATTGAACACTTTAACATTACCAGGAGTTGCACATTGAAAGATGTTTCGCTACTCCCAAGCATAACTATCTACTGATTCCCTGTGCAACTTCAGCTAGTCCAGATCGATAACGGAGTAGCAGCCAGGAGTGGTCGCACAAGCTCAAACTCCATTCTTCCTCTACCTGTTTCGTTCCAATCGCCATTACTAAGAGAGTGCAATTAAACAATAGCCATATCAACACGTACGATTTCTTTACAATCAACGTCTCCTTTCGACCGAGATATTAACTATTTTCGCAATTTCCGGAGGTTGACATTTGTTATATCACCTCTATTAGCGAACCGATTTGCAGTTAAGGTGTTTATGGTGTGCGATACAAGTACTTAAGGACGTGATTAAGATTTGTGATTTTTATTCGCTACTACAATCAAGCGCACTTTAGCATTCCCATGAGCGACTGGCGAGTAGCGGAAAATAATTTCCGCACTCTAAAAGTGTAGGTTGAAAACTGCCATTAGCTCGGTTGGCAAGACATGTGACTTAGCTGTTAATGGGACCAAAGAAGTTATATGACGCGAAAATTGCAGATATAAAGGGTGAGTCGCTAATTACACTAGTATACAGTTAATTGCATCCTGGACATTTTTATAACATTTCCGTAGTAAAACGACTCACTAAAGTTACAAATATCGTCGAAAATTTATTGTATGGAACAATTTTCAATATTGAGAGAAAACCATTTTTCATCCAAAAAAAGTTTTTTTTTCGCTTTTCTCATACATCAGAAATACACTGAATCCTCCGTTTAGAAAAACTTTTTACATTTCTTACAAAAGAAATACATAGAATTCGTTCAAACTTTTTCCGAGTCCCGGACAGCCGATTCTCAAATACCGATCGACTCAGCTCGACAAATTGGGATAGTGTCTGTATGGAGTGTACCCCATTGAGCATACGGATACGGATACGGATGTTTGGCATACGTAATAAATCAAATCACTTTGATTTTAAGGGAAATAAATCACTTTGATTTTAAGGGATTATTTACGTAAATGAATAAATTTGACTTTTTTCTTTTTTAAATGTTACAAATCTGACATCCAATAGAACCTATTTGATTTACACATAATCCTTAAATGATTCGACGATAAATCGTGAAACGCAGTTTAAGTGGATTTTCTGTGTGAACAAACATAAGTAAACATTGAAGTGACATGAATTCCAATCTGGTAAATTTTTCAAGGAATGTTTTGCTTTTTGTTCTATTCCACGGTCCTAAACGAAGCCGTCAAGAGAAGAACAAGGAAAACGAAAAGGTTATAACAGAAAAGCAAATGGAAGCATTAGATGGCCTATTAATTAGCCATTCTTGAAATAATCGGATTTCCACAAACATATCATAACTTTCTGCAACAGATTGTTTTATTTATTTACTTTATTTAAACTCTTTTTGCCTTCAATTTCATTCCATATATTAATTTTCCGATTCATTAATTTCATTAATTTCATCAATTTCAATGTTGGACTTAATTTAAATATACGATCATTTTATTTAAACCATTTATTTCATTCAGTATTCATTTTATTCATTTTCCTCATCTGAGTTATTTTTTTTCATTTAATATATTTCATTCGTATCGTTCATTTTATTTTGTTTTATTTAGTTTTATTATTTCGTGCATTTAACTTCTTATTCATTGTTTTGATTTTATGCACCTCATTCTAATTTTTCCTTTCGCATATTTTCTTCAGTTTCTTCCTTTTTATGTTTTTACTATTTTCTTTCATTTTTATATTTTTCCTTTTTTATTATTAAGCTTCCTACAGAATAAGTCACTAAGTGACTTTACGATTGTTCGGATATTCCGCAAACTCAGGTGAGTCGCATTTAAAATTCCAAAAGATCCTGACTGTTACGGTAGAAGACAAAAAGCTAAGCCACCGGAAAACTCTAGGCTTGCTCATATGACCCAATTCCACGCTTTTATAAACTTTCTTCTTTCAATTCTTTGCTCTTCCTTGAGTACTATGGTTCCTAATATTGAAAAATATTTCACACCATTACATCAAAATTATTGATTTGACATACTTAATTCTATTAGTCTTTCAACTTTCCATGACTTTACTTAATATTTCATTTCAATAATTTAGTTCATTTCAATCTGTTTATTTGTTCTTCTTTTATCATTTCATTTATCGTCATATAATTTTTTTTTTTTTACTGATATTACTAATTTTATTCACAAAAAATTGTTTATTTTATTTATTGCGTTATTTTTTTCAAATCTTATTTACTCTATAAATTTTATACATTTCATTCATCTTATTCGTTTTATTCGTATTATTCATACTATTCATTTTATGCGATTCATTTATTTTATTCAACTAATTTTTTTAACTCATTTTACTCTTTTGTTTTTTTTTCTTTTTTTTATTTTATTTGTTTTCTTCAAATTAGTTATTCATTTCATTTGATTAGTTTTATTTATTTTATTATTTTTAATCATTTCATTCATATTGCTCATTTTATTATTTTTATTAATCTTATTTATCGTTTTAATTCTTTTAATTCATATAATTCATTAAATTAATACACTTACTTCATATAATAGGCGAACCCAGGGCTATTACGACCATGGGGATATTTAAAATTTCTCAGAAAATCGTAAGACTTTCTGAATGTCGTACATATTCGCCATTCTCAAACATAATTTTGACAGATGAATTTCATTCTGTATTTTTTTTAGAAAGGAAGTACAACGTGTTTCACTTTTTTGACATCCTCAAAACAAAAAAAATTAGTGGCAGAATCGTGATTGAAGTAACAAATAAAAGTGAAAAAATATTGTATTTGAAAAGATTGAGGCTCTTATTTTATGGAATGATTTTTGTTTGGGTGAAAGATAATTTTCAAAACGCTCACCACTTTTGTGCGAAATGAGCATACGGAGCTATTCGGGCCACCTATTCCATCAACTATCGTTCAGCGGTTTGCATCTGCGCACACTGTTGCACACGCCATAGAAAAAAAATACATGATGCGTCATTCGACAGCTGTGACTTCCCAAATTAATTTTTTAAGACTATTTATTTTTTTGGCTTCTTAGGGAGTATCTCCAATAATGATTTCATAAGTAAACATAAAATTAAAAAGAAAGTATTGACGGTTCGAATTACCCCGTAGGGAGGTCCAAATTACACCTACATTGTAAAAGGATGGAAAAATGTAGTTTTGTAAATTGTCGCCTAGCGCTGCAATGGAGTGGTGCAAATGATTTTTTTATGAAGCTTAAACTAACAATTAGGGGCCATACACTAATTATGTAAGGGAATATGGAGGGAGGGGGAGTTTCAAAATATCTTACAAAATTCTTGTCTAAGGGGGAGAGAAGGTTTGTCCTTTCTTACGTAATATCATAAAACAAGTATGAAAAATGTAATCAATAAGAAAAATATTCTTTTCGTAAGAAAAGGGTAGTATTTCTTATTTCTGCCCTGAACATGATGTATATAACACAAAACAAGCACATATTGTATATCATGGTCAAAAAAGGGCGGACCTCGAGTTGAAGTGTTTTGCGGCAAGATATAATTGCTAAATTAGTTATTAGAATTTTGCTGAATTTTCGCTTCCGCAAGATATCCGGAAAATCTTCTAACATGCAGTTGTCAAAGATCGTGTAGACCGAATATTTCCAGAGTGTGAACTGCATTTGACTTCAAGAAAATTCGAAGATGGCCATGTCGGAGCTTCGCGTACGATAAGCGTCGCAATTGGAACTCAGAATAAATTCACGCAACAAGAGGTTTTACAAACAAGGAAATAGATTCAAACGAAGTGGAACGTATCGAAGCAGAGTGGACCAAATCGAAATTTCTAAATATTTCCCAACAGTTGTTCTGAAATTTATACTGGGCAAAATTAAGATGCAAATAAAATTACTGCTGATAATAACAGATAAATTTTGTCATTAAATTATTTGTAATTATGCTATAAGTAACGTTTTCACAATCTTATTGTTTAATTAATTAACAATGGTTTTTAATTACGAAAATCATGATAAGATCTTGCGTAGGGGGAAGGGAAGTTCATCAAAATCTTACGAACTCTTAACCCATTCATGCCCATGTTGTTTGTGGACAACAACGTTTTTAAACAGCTATAACTTTTGATTGAGGCAAGATTTGCTCACAAAAACAGATAAGCCTCATTAATGTGATTATTGCCTTCAAATTGAGTATTAACAGTTACAAGGATCAGCTCTAGAACTGAAGTTATTGCAATTAGTCTGATTGTACTCCGATGGAGCAGTGCTGCCAGGGACAGCTTACGTTGACGACGGAAAATGATTTTGTCATATATCTTCGTTATGGTACAATATTATTGAAAACTGATAAAACTTATCAATTTAGACTGTCGTTGGCTACGTTTTCCATGTAATTGGACTATTGTAATTATTCTAGGAGAATTGTATTGAGCATTAGAAGGTAAAAATTGACCAGTTTCTAGCACTGCCATGGAAGCACCTATCTTTATGAAAATAAGCTTTTCGTGTTTCTTGACCTAACCGTTTTCAAGAAAAAATTGTTTTGAAACCCTACATGCACCAGAAAAAAGTTGGGCATGAAAGGGTTAACGGGGGAGGATGAGGTTGAAAAGTTCTAAAAAAGGCTTAGTGCACGGCCCCTTAGGACCTCTGACCGATAAATTCTCTCATATCTATCCACCGAAAAAAGCGATTTGCTTAGGTAGGTCCAAATAGCGCCGGGTTCCCCTATAATTAAAAATTCAATCAGTACGACAATGGATAGACATTTCTTTAAAACATTATGCTTACAAACCTGAAACGAAAACATGTTGTTCATGGATTGGATTGGATTGGATTGGATTGGATTGGATTGGATTGGATTGGATTGGATTGGATTGGATTGGATTGGATTGGATTGGATTGGATTGGATTGGATTGGATTGGATTGGATTGGATTGGATTGGATTGGATTGGATTGGATTGGATTGGATTGGATTGGATTGGATTGGATTGGATTGGATTGGATTGGATTGGATTGGATTGGATTGGATTGGATTGGATTGGATTGGATTGGATTGGATTGGATTGGATTGGATTGGATTGGATTGGATTGGATTGGATTGGATTGGATTGGATTGGATTGGATTGGATTGGATTGGATTGGATTGGATTGGATTGGATTGGATTGGATTGGATTGGATTGGATTGGATTGGATTGGATTGGATTGGATTGGATTGGATTGGATTGGATTGGATTGGATTGGATTGGATTGGATTGGATTGGATTGGATTGGATTGGATTGGATTGGATTGGATTGGATTGGATTGGATTGGATTGGATTGGATTGGATTGGATTGGATTGGATTGGATTGGATTGGATTGGATTGGATTGGATTGGATTGGATTGGATTGGATTGGATTGGATTGGATTGGATTGGATTGGATTGGATTGGATTGGATTGGATTGGATTGGATTGGATTGGATTGGATTGGATTGGATTGGATTGGATTGGATTGGATTGGATTGGATTGGATTGGATTGGATTGGATTGGATTGGATTGGATTGGATTGGATTGGATTGGATTGGATTGGATTGGATTGGATTGGATTGGATTGGATTGGATTGGATTGGATTGGATTGGATTGGATTGGATTGGATTGGATTGGATTGGATTGGATTGGATTGGATTGGATTGGATTGGATTGGATTGGATTGGATTGGATTGGATTGGATTGGATTGGATTGGATTGGATTGGATTGGATTGGATTGGATTGGATTGGATTGGATTGGATTGGATTGGATTGGATTGGATTGGATTGGATTGGATTGGATTGGATTGGATTGGATTGGATTGGATTGGATTGGATTGGATTGGATTGGATTGGATTGGATTGGATTGGATTGGATTGGATTGGATTGGATTGGATTGGATTGGATTGGATTGGATTGGATTGGATTGGATTGGATTGGATTGGATTGGATTGGATTGGATTGGATTGGATTGGATTGGATTGGATTGGATTGGATTGGATTGGATTGGATTGGATTGGATTGGATTGGATTGGATTGGATTGGATTGGATTGGATTGGATTGGATTGGATTGGATTGGATTGGATTGGATTGGATTGGATTGGATTGGATTGGATTGGATTGGATTGGATTGGATTGGATTGGATTGGATTGGATTGGATTGGATTGGATTGGATTGGATTGGATTGGATTGGATTGGATTGGATTGGATTGGATTGGATTGGATTGGATTGGATTGGATTGGATTGGATTGGATTGGATTGGATTGGATTGGATTGGATTGGATTGGATTGGATTGGATTGGATTGGATTGGATTGGATTGGATTGGATTGGATTGGATTGGATTGGATTGGATTGGATTGGATTGGATTGGATTGGATTGGATTGGATTGGATTGGATTGGATTGGATTGGATTGGATTGGATTGGATTGGATTGGATTGGATTGGATTGGATTGGATTGGATTGGATTGGATTGGATTGGATTGGATTGGATTGGATTGGATTGGATTGGATTGGATTGGATTGGATTGGATTGGATTGGATTGGATTGGATTGGATTGGATTGGATTGGATTGGATTGGATTGGATTGGATTGGATTGGATTGGATTGGATTGGATTGGATTGGATTGGATTGGATTGGATTGGATTGGATTGGATTGGATTGGATTGGATTGGATTGGATTGGATTGGATTGGATTGGATTGGATTGGATTGGATTGGATTGGATTGGATTGGATTGGATTGGATTGGATTGGATTGGATTGGATTGGATTGGATTGGATTGGATTGGATTGGATTGGATTGGATTGGATTGGATTGGATTGGATTGGATTGGATTGGATTGGATTGGATTGGATTGGATTGGATTGGATTGGATTGGATTGGATTGGATTGGATTGGATTGGATTGGATTGGATTGGATTGGATTGGATTGGATTGGATTGGATTGGATTGGATTGGATTGGATTGGATTGGATTGGATTGGATTGGATTGGATTGGATTGGATTGGATTGGATTGGATTGGATTGGATTGGATTGGATTGGATTGGATTGGATTGGATTGGATTGGATTGGATTGGATTGGATTGGATTGGATTGGATTGGATTGGATTGGATTGGATTGGATTGGATTGGATTGGATTGGATTGGATTGGATTGGATTGGATTGGATTGGATTGGATTGGATTGGATTGGATTGGATTGGATTGGATTGGATTGGATTGGATTGGATTGGATTGGATTGGATTGGATTGGATTGGATTGGATTGGATTGGATTGGATTGGATTGGATTGGATTGGATTGGATTGGATTGGATTGGATTGGATTGGATTGGATTGGATTGGATTGGATTGGATTGGATTGGATTGGATTGGATTGGATTGGATTGGATTGGATTGGATTGGATTGGATTGGATTGGATTGGATTGGATTGGATTGGATTGGATTGGATTGGATTGGATTGGATTGGATTGGATTGGATTGGATTGGATTGGATTGGATTGGATTGGATTGGATTGGATTGGATTGGATTGGATTGGATTGGATTGGATTGGATTGGATTGGATTGGATTGGATTGGATTGGATTGGATTGGATTGGATTGGATTGGATTGGATTGGATTGGATTGGATTGGATTGGATTGGATTGGATTGGATTGGATTGGATTGGATTGGATTGGATTGGATTGGATTGGATTGGATTGGATTGGATTGGATTGGATTGGATTGGATTGGATTGGATTGGATTGGATTGGATTGGATTGGATTGGATTGGATTGGATTGGATTGGATTGGATTGGATTGGATTGGATTGGATTGGATTGGATTGGATTGGATTGGATTGGATTGGATTGGATTGGATTGGATTGGATTGGATTGGATTGGATTGGATTGGATTGGATTGGATTGGATTGGATTGGATTGGATTGGATTGGATTGGATTGGATTGGATTGGATTGGATTGGATTGGATTGGATTGGATTGGATTGGATTGGATTGGATTGGATTGGATTGGATTGGATTGGATTGGATTGGATTGGATTGGATTGGATTGGATTGGATTGGATTGGATTGGATTGGATTGGATTGGATTGGATTGGATTGGATTGGATTGGATTGGATTGGATTGGATTGGATTGGATTGGATTGGATTGGATTGGATTGGATTGGATTGGATTGGATTGGATTGGATTGGATTGGATTGGATTGGATTGGATTGGATTGGATTGGATTGGATTGGATTGGATTGGATTGGATTGGATTGGATTGGATTGGATTGGATTGGATTGGATTGGATTGGATTGGATTGGATTGGATTGGATTGGATTGGATTGGATTGGATTGGATTGGATTGGATTGGATTGGATTGGATTGGATTGGATTGGATTGGATTGGATTGGATTGGATTGGATTGGATTGGATTGGATTGGATTGGATTGGATTGGATTGGATTGGATTGGATTGGATTGGATTGGATTGGATTGGATTGGATTGGATTGGATTGGATTGGATTGGATTGGATTGGATTGGATTGGATTGGATTGGATTGGATTGGATTGGATTGGATTGGATTGGATTGGATTGGATTGGATTGGATTGGATTGGATTGGATTGGATTGGATTGGATTGGATTGGATTGGATTGGATTGGATTGGATTGGATTGGATTGGATTGGATTGGATTGGATTGGATTGGATTGGATTGGATTGGATTGGATTGGATTGGATTGGATTGGATTGGATTGGATTGGATTGGATTGGATTGGATTGGATTGGATTGGATTGGATTGGATTGGATTGGATTGGATTGGATTGGATTGGATTGGATTGGATTGGATTGGATTGGATTGGATTGGATTGGATTGGATTGGATTGGATTGGATTGGATTGGATTGGATTGGATTGGATTGGATTGGATTGGATTGGATTGGATTGGATTGGATTGGATTGGATTGGATTGGATTGGATTGGATTGGATTGGATTGGATTGGATTGGATTGGATTGGATTGGATTGGATTGGATTGGATTGGATTGGATTGGATTGGATTGGATTGGATTGGATTGGATTGGATTGGATTGGATTGGATTGGATTGGATTGGATTGGATTGGATTGGATTGGATTGGATTGGATTGGATTGGATTGGATTGGATTGGATTGGATTGGATTGGTGGATTGGATTGGATTGGATTGGATTGGATTGGATTGGATTGGATTGGATTGGATTGGATTGGATTGGATTGGATTGGATTGGATTGGATTGGATTGGATTGGATTGGATTGGATTGGATTGGATTGGATTGGATTGGATTGGATTGGATTGGATTGGATTGGATTGGATTGGATTGGATTGGATTGGATTGGATTGGATTGGATTGGATTGGATTGGATTGGATTGGATTGGATTGGATTGGATTGGATTGGATTGGATTGGATTGGATTGGATTGGATTGGATTGGATTGGATTGGATTGGATTGGATTGGATTGGATTGGATTGGATTGGATTGGATTGGATTGGATTGGATTGGATTGGATTGGATTGGATTGGATTGGATTGGATTGGATTGGATTGGATTGGATTGGATTGGATTGGATTGGATTGGATTGGATTGGATTGGATTGGATTGGATTGGATTGGATTGGATTGGATTGGATTGGATTGGATTGGATTGGATTGGATTGGATTGGATTGGATTGGATTGGATTGGATTGGATTGGATTGGATTGGATTGGATTGGATTGGATTGGATTGGATTGGATTGGATTGGATTGGATTGGATTGGATTGGATTGGATTGGATTGGATTGGATTGGATTGGATTGGATTGGATTGGATTGGATTGGATTGGATTGGATTGGATTGGATTGGATTGGATTGGATTGGATTGGATTGGATTGGATTGGATTGGATTGGATTGGATTGGATTGGATTGGATTGGATTGGATTGGATTGGATTGGATTGGATTGGATTGGATTGGATTGGATTGGATTGGATTGGATTGGATTGGATTGGATTGGATTGGATTGGATTGGATTGGATTGGATTGGATTGGATTGGATTGGATTGGATTGGATTGGATTGGATTGGATTGGATTGGATTGGATTGGATTGGATTGGATTGGATTGGATTGGATTGGATTGGATTGGATTGGATTGGATTGGATTGGATTGGATTGGATTGGATTGGATTGGATTGGATTGGATTGGATTGGATTGGATTGGATTGGATTGGATTGGATTGGATTGGATTGGATTGGATTGGATTGGATTGGATTGGATTGGATTGGATTGGATTGGATTGGATTGGATTGGATTGGATTGGATTGGATTGGATTGGATTGGATTGGATTGGATTGGATTGGATTGGATTGGATTGGATTGGATTGGATTGGATTGGATTGGATTGGATTGGATTGGATTGGATTGGATTGGATTGGATTGGATTGGATTGGATTGGATTGGATTGGATTGGATTGGATTGGATTGGATTGGATTGGATTGGATTGGATTGGATTGGATTGGATTGGATTGGATTGGATTGGATTGGATTGGATTGGATTGGATTGGATTGGATTGGATTGGATTGGATTGGATTGGATTGGATTGGATTGGATTGGATTGGATTGGATTGGATTGGATTGGATTGGATTGGATTGGATGGGATTGGATTGGATTGGATTGGATTGGATTGGATTGGATGGGATTGGATTGGATTGGATTGGATTGAATTGGATTGGATTGGATTGATTGGATTGGATTGATTGGATTGGCAATGGCATTGGATTCGAATTGGCTATTGGATTCGATTGGCAATTATGCAATTGCAATCATTCAAATCAATTCAATCAGTCAAGAAAGTCACCATCCCATTCATCCGCCCTGCATCCCCTCCTACCACCACCAACCCACCCTCCATCCACCCAACCCACCCCACCCACCCCTCCCCCCCCAACCACCCTACATGCTTCCACCCCATATGCCCCCCTAACCCCATCCAAAAATAAAAGTACTCCCCCCAAACAACCCAGTATCACTACACACATCCTCATTCGAGAAGCTTTACGACAGTTTGCAGGAACTTTTTCAAAGGAGTCGAAAAAATTGATGCTGGCATATTTTTAATTTCTTTCTTAATTTTGATTATCATTTTTGTTAGTTTTAAGTCGAAAATTATAAGCATTTACTCTCTGCTTCATATCATCCCCGAAAAATCTCATTTGGACGCAGTTGTGGTACATTTGGAGGGATATCAGCCTTTTGTACAAAATATATACCACAATCCTCCAATGCGCCAAAAATTTTTTTTGGCATAATAGCTAAGTGCCAGATTGGGCGTTCGCTGCCATTTTGTTCACATGGTATCTCCTAGTGGGTCGAAATTAACACTGGATATATGAAATGAGTGTGCCTATAGTATGACGTTTAGTATGGTGCTTTGCGCAGGGTTGCTTTTTTGTTTTAATGCTGGAAGCGTTGTCCAAATTTCATTCCGCATACGTTACTAAAAGATTAATGTACAATCGAGGTTAACAAGCAACGAAGGACGATCATTGGGGAAAGATGGGGTAAGACAGACCATAGCCAGTATTATACAAATTCCTTCAATATTGAAAATTGTTGTACTATATGTATGGTTACTTAAAACAGGTCTTAATTTCAGCTGAGCAGTGGTATAAAAATTAAAAAGAAACATGTTCCGATTACTCCGACGTTTCGATGCAAGGGTCGCATCATCCTCAGAGGATGAATCTACTCATTCGTTCCATCTTTGAGGATGATGCGATTAAATTATTTTTATTAAGTCTTCGAGTTCTTAACCTAAACATTATTTGGGACATGTTAAATTCAAATCATTGGCCAACATCATTGAAACATTCACAGCAAAAACATCAATAGGGTCTTTATAACCTTATAGATAACCGTACAGAAATCCGGAAGTTTCAGGAACTCCACACATCGAGTCCGTCGTCGAGGAGCGTTGAAAGGAAGTTTGCCTTTCAAGTCTTCAAAGTCGATGTTGTTGCTAATGACGTCAAAAATTAAAGGTCGTTGGAGAGTTTTTCTACAGTCGGCTAACGTTGGTAATTGAACCAGCTGGTATCGATCTTCATGAAGAAGTAGATGTATTAAATTGAACCACGACAACAAGCGCAAAGCATAGCGGATGAATCATTTTGAGCGCTCTCGATTCTGCTGAGAGTCTTTAGGCACTATATATTATCAAATAATTGAGTGATACGACGAATGAAGGCCGGTTGCAGACAAATGTTCGAAAAACCTCAGTTAATTGTCAAGGCTTTTATCAAAGTAACTCGGCTGATAGTTATCGATGCAATTCTGTTGTCGAAGGAAATTGGAGATCGTAATCATGAGAAAGTGAATACTTAGCATTTGCCTATGTTAACTTCCATCTCGTTGATTTCGCACCACTCTGTGACCAGTTCGGAATCAAACCGAAGAGCACAGTAATGAAGGCGTAAGGTAAATACTCGAAAAACCCTGAAATTAGTTTAGAAGACTCAAGTAGCTTGCAGAGGTCCTTGACGAATAATATGAATATCAGAGGGTCTAAATGACTCCCTCCTGGCACATCCGAGGACACGTCGAAAGATGTGAATATCGTATCACCAAACCAAACAAAATAACTTCATGTGAGATCTACATCGTTTAAATTTTTCGACAACGAGACGATGAGGAATTTTGTCGAAGTCTTTCGATAAATCGAAGTAAATAGCGTCTACTTGTAGAAGCTTCCCGATTTTCTCACCTTAACTTGAAATGTAGTACATCAGGTTGGTTGTGGTGGAATGCTTTTCTTAAGAAACTATGTTGTTTCTCTGTAAAAAAAGAGTTTCGCGGAATATGCTTTTGAGCATTTTTGGTATACAGCTCAGGATCTAAATTCCTCTATAATTGATAACAAAATTCGTTTCAATTCGAAACGAACGGCGAAAAGTCGTACATTTTCCCAAAAAGACTTACTCCTGATGAAATTCGTATCATGGATTTAGCTGGAAAAGTACCACGCACCTCCATAGCAGTGCACAATATGGAGACGCACGGTAGTTTGGCAGTTCAATCGAAATATTCTCACAAAATGAACTTGAACCGCTACAGCAGTAATGATGTGTAGTCATATTGTGATGAGGCTTACTTACCACATTAATGTCTGTTTGTGTGAGACTCCGGCAAAACAATATCAATAGTGTCGGTTTTATTCGCCACATGGCACAAATTAGGGTTTTGGCGCTTATCGGCATACACACAATAGTAATAATCAACACTTAGTAGGGTTTTAATAATAAAATGCGGAAGCCAGATCCCATATGATTACTGAACATACCACTATTGATTTGCTGTGCTTGCGTCGCTTCCCTAAGCACATGAGCAGCAGCAATGCATGCCAGCTTCAAATATTTCCGCCAACTCCAAGCCAACTGATTTATTGACTACTGGTTGAACTGGTAAGCGCACGGTTTTCTGTATCCTTTCTATCGCTTCCTTTTAAACCAGTCTGAAAATTGAAAAAAAATCTCATGGAAGAACGAACACCCGAAAGCCTTCTCCAGCTGTATCATCGAAGAGCAAGAAAGCTGATTCCATTTTGAACCCCTGCCAATGGGATGTAATTTTCCTCTTTCATGAGCTTCAAAGAATTCACGATGTCTTAAAATATCGTATAATCCGTACAAAGCCGATGGCTTGGTTTACCCAAATCGAACCTTCCGGTAGAACGATGATTGCCCAAAGAAAAAAAAGTTTCGCAGCCGAGTAATCGCGTTTTTCTCACCGTGGCGGCGGTGGCGGCGGTGGCGGGGGAGAAGGCACCATAAAATTAAACTCTGCTCAAACTGACAAAAAACATACTCAGCCCGTCGTCTACGTTCTCGGCTGTCTGCGTCGCCAGCAGCAAGCGAAAGCAACAAGAAAATTTTTGTCAGAATGAAATACCGTGCTGCGACGTCATCATCATCGTCAAATAAAAATAAAACATGTTTCCGTTCGTTGCGCTCCACTTGCTAAAAACTTTGACCTGGTCTTGTACGTTCGCTGTTCTAGCGTTTTTCGCCTGAAAATAAAGACTACGAATGACCGGGAGCCTCCAAGGATGAGCCTTCACGCTTTTGGCAAATATTCGTTTTCTCATCACGACCTCATTCCATCACACATATTCCACATTCAAGCGGTAATCGTTTTAGGATCTCATCACCATCCACATGCAAATATATGCCCCTAGTATCAACTTTAATTCAATTATGCGATTACACGGGTGCTGCGAGAATATTCACTTGGTAGTCGCCTTGGGAGTGGTTTTAGGGGGGATGCGGATCAACCAGTCACTGGAACATGGAGTCTTGGATGGAATGAACTAAGCCCTCTCCTCCATGCAGAGACGGTACTGAGTTGTTGGGTTGGGAAAACGTGTAAAATATTGTTCCCTTCCCACTCTGGCTTCGTTCTGGTGTGGGGTGGGGATGATTGTCGAAATGAAGTCAGATCAAATGAAACTCACGAGCAGGCTGACTGATGAGTGGAAGCACACGTGTCCGTACAGGCGTGTGGAAAATGTGAAGAAATTTGAGTTACGTGTTGCCCTACTTGTACGATGAATGGAACGTTTAAAATGAGTTTATGCAATCAATTCACTCTAACCTGGGAGGGACCTGTAGTGCTATTATGATGTTTCATGAATTAAATTATTGGCATATTGGTACATAGGGGTATATAATCAAAACTGTGTTGAAACATAAAGTATTTCCAAATTTTTGTTCCTGTACATTTGATACGTAAATTAACTCAACAGAGTAAATAACTCCAGTTGAATCTGTGAATAAAATTTGTTTTGTTCACTTTGATGCAGATTGAATGTGCACGCAATTTAGCGCGCAAACACGTGAAGCATGGGTTGCCATTAAACTGCGTATAACGAGAAAATGAGTATAAATAAACTTCATTCACATATTATTTTATCAGAAGGCCGACTAGCCATAGGAAAAGCAGAACATAATCGGGGGAAAAATTAAAGGTAGTAAACAATCTGAGGGTTCAACTAAAACATATCGGTTGTTTCGCGACGGGAATATGAAATAATTTTGAGCGGCCCAAAATAAGTTTTAATTGTGCAGAAAACCTTACTTTGAATGATGGACATACTAATAATTTCACACGCGATTCGTTTATAATTATTATAACTGTTACTGGACAGCGACAGGAAACCATTAAATTTTATAGTGCCTCAATTCGAAGTATTAGAATTATGAAATTCAATGCATGTAAGTAAACAAACTAAAGTTTTAGGTAAAGATATGAATAAATTTCGCTTACGCTCGGTGTTTTTAGCTGTCGGTTTGTTTTCTATGTGGGGAAAGCGGGGCTCGTCAGCCGATGTAGCGCAGTCAACAATCTCTATTAGAACGATAAGCAAGCAATTTTTATACGAATATATGAAAAGAATGATGAGAATTAATTTGGTAATTGAATACAAAAAAGTAAAAAGTGGAATACAACGGAAACCCAATAGATCAACTCTTGGCTTCTCTTGACAGATGCAACACGTCATATATGTTGGATTTGTTCGGATCAAAATAATAGTGCTATCATCCTCCTAGCGAACATCAGCTCCTCTACAATACAATACAGTATATAAAATTAACTGATTTAACATCAATATCCTGAAATAAATTAACTTAAAATATATCTCTTCACAACCGAATATTTTAAATTCGTTGGTCCCTCGACTTTCCCAGAACCCTAAAATATCCAGACAGCCCTGCAGCTCACAGCCACATTAATTTCCCATTTATTAGTCCGTCTACGTGTGGAATGACACGAATACATTAGGGCGGTACCTTCAATCAGTTCGACTACTATAGAAAATTAAACTTCTTCAAAACCACAACCCATCACCGACCAGATTAGAGCCCTAATTCAATTCAATCGTCGCTGCATAAATTTGAAAACCATCATTTCACTTAAGTCATTCAGTGGAGCTCCTCATTCCCGTTTGCACCAGAAACTGTGATGTGTTCTCAGGATGGGCTCCAACCAACGGCTACCATCCGACCCAGTGAAAAAGGGGATCATTACCATAATGTTTTATTCAAAGGCAAGATCCGGCCTCCTATCAAACCGACATCAGTATCACAATGAAGCTCTTTCATCTTTTACGTTCGAAAATCGCCATCCTGCGTGAAATCGTCTGTGTGTATGTGTGTGAATTTTGCTAGGACTGCACAATGGCCCGGCATCGACTATCGAGCTGAAAACCGCAACGTACCGACTCGCATACGTTGGTTTCGCTCGTACACCTGTTGTCAGACTGGAACCACTAAAAAGCAGCAGTTGACAACGAAGAAGTCCTAGCTGCATACCCATCAACAATCCTGGCGGCGACGGTGAATAGAATCTGCAGTCTAATATGTATCCTAACAGGGTACTGAACCTGAAGACGGGTCGATTTTTCGTTGAACCAACTGGCGCTCCTGCACTACTGGCAGGATGTTGGGCGGGGGGGGGGTGGGGTAGTAAAATCTCATCTTTAGCAAATTATCGATAACAAAAGGAGGTGGGCGGGTGGATCCTTAACCGTTGCGATGTAGCATGTGGTGAAAGACGAAACCAAGCTATTCGAGACTTTGTTTCAAAATGGCAGTACGAAGGAAATGTGGGGAAAGTGTCGATCTGTGGTAGGGCAACCGAAAGCATCATGTTTCGTTTCCGTTAATTGGAAATAAATTTCCCTGTAATTTGATCACTGCTTTCTAAGGGTTTAATTATTCATCAAACATGGTACCGAGCTAGGGAGAAGGCAGATTGAGAGAGACAGGCTCTTCACACGTTTCCTTCGCCATGTTGCTATCGATGCGGTGGGGAATTGATGTTTGAACAGTGTGTGGCGGTTATTTTGAAACAACGTTGCCAGTGGATAAGCTTTGACACGAGTAAGTGTATGAAGCGAAAGTTTGAAACGCTGGCAACTCGTTTCTGTCCAAATCCCAAAGTGGAGATCGAATCTAAACTTGGCACGGTGAAACACGTAGCAGAAAGTTCTTTCAACTTCTGCTACACGATTCGCTATACCACGTTTTGTCCTTGCAGTGGGTCGAATTTAAAAGGTGGTGAATGACTCACGTGGGTAGTAGCGTGGGACACGGTTATATGAAAAAAATTAAAAAAATTTTACTCTGAGTCCTTTCGTTCGTCCCATTTAGATACCAGAACAACTCTACAAATTTTAAGCTCGCCCACGGTTTAAAATTTGCGCCCTCGGTTAAAAATTTGCATGAGATTTTGTATGATGAAATCGACTTTTGCGAAATAATTCTTCCGAGAGTCGCCCGTTACCTCCTAAAAATATATAGATGTCTGGTTTTTATTGGAAATTTGAGGAGAAAATAAAATCTCGCAGAACGTGAAACGATTTGATGCTTGTGGTAAAAGTTACTAAGCAAAAATCGATTGGTGCCCTGAAGATTGAAGAAAATTTAAACTTTCATAGCATCACTGCTGCTGACGGTCGAATTTTGCAAAAAAATTAACTGTCTCTTATTATGTACAAAATAAGTCTTAATTTATCCCTTAAAACTCTTGCGAAGTGGCCAAACAGATAAGATAATTGATTTAGACACATTAGGAGAAGATCATAACAAAATTGCATATAATAAATTAGACAACCAACAGCAGTGGTGCTAGAAAAAAATGAATATTTTATCATTCGTCAGAGCATCAATCGGTTTATGCTTAATAACTTTTTTCTCAAGCGTCAGATCGTTCCGTAGTATTCGAAACTTTGTTTCTTTGTTAAATTTTCTAAAAAAGAGTAAAAATATCGTCTTTTGATAAAAATATGTAATTATTCAAAAAGATGTGAAATTTATTTTCCTTTCGCATCGGTAGTAATCTTTAGCAGTGAGACGCTTAATGCGTCAACAGTAGCATATAAATATGAACCTAGGTAGGTGAGCCAAGATACGTGACACTTGTATCAGTAGATTGCATTTTTCCTCGACCGTAATTCAACCGTCAAATCAAAAAATAACAAGACAAATTCGTAGCTCACAAAAAGTTAAAAAAAGTATCACTGACCTCGAGAAAAAATGATGACATGGATGATTAGGGCAATGCAAAAACATATTCATTTTTTTACACGGTTTTTACAGGGCTTTTTTACACGGTTTTCGCAATTACCACGGTTTTTCCCAAAAATATTCAAAGACCTTTTAAAGGCAAAAGACTTAGACGATTTCTCAACAAGTTTTTTGCACGGGTTTCGCAAAAATGTCCTTTTAAAGACATAGACGATATTTGATGCACGGATTTTGCAATTAACATGGTTTCTGATTTTATTCCAAGAACCTTTGAATGAAATGAATTCCGAAGATTTTTGGATAAGTGGGAAACGCGGATCTTAAAGATTACTTTTGGCACTTCAACAATCTGGTTGCTTTAGAAGCAGTATTAACGAGTATACGCCAAATGTCCAGGTCTGAGACCATTATGAAAACCAAAATGACGACTTCCGGTTCAGTGAAATTCTCTAAAACCCAATCAATATGGGTATTTTTGGAACGGGATTGATGAGTGGACGTCAGAAATCGATGTTTAAGGTCATTTTGAAAACCAAGATGGCGACTTCCAGTTCAATGGAATTCTATAAAACCCCTCCAATAGGCTTGACGAGTAGATGCCAAATATCGATGTTTGATGCCATTTGGAATACCAAGATGGCGACTTCCGGTTCAGTATGGAATTGTCTGAGGCCATTTCGAAAACCACGATGGCCACTTCGGTTTAGTAAAATGTTCAATGACCAAAACAATGTGAGATTTTTTGGAATAGCGTTGTTGAATGGATACCGGATTTCAATTCCGGAAGTCATGTTTTAATCCAAGACGGTGACTTCTAGTTTAGTGGTCATCTCATTCATCTTAATAATACAGCGATACCCTATTTTGTTATTTCCCCCTGATTTTGTCAGCTTTTTTTATTCTATTTTGAGCCTTGCACTAGCACTAGCAGACGAAGGCCTGCTCGGAAAATATGCATACTGATTGGGTTATAGAAAATTCCGTTTGACCGAACGTCACTATCTTGGAATTCCAAATGGCATCAGACATCGATATTTTGCGGCTACTTGTCAAACCCGATACAAAAGTGCCCATATTAATGAGTTTTGGAGAGTTCCACTGGATCGGAAGTCACCATCTTGGTTTTCAAAATGGCCTCAGACATAGATATTTGTCAAGCCCATATTGATTGGGTTTTAGAGAATTCCAATGAACCGGAAGTTGCCATCTTCTTTCAAAATAGCTTCAGACATCGACATTTGCCATCTACTCGTCAAGCCCGTTTCCAAAAACCCATAGTGATTGGGTTCTACAGAATTCCGCTAAGCCGGAAGTCGCCATCTTGATTTTTAAAATGGTCTCAGACATCGATATTTGGCGTCTACTCGTTAATACACATAAAAAAAACTGAATTTTGTCGTTGACGTAATTGCAAACATGACACAATTCAACAAGCCGTAATTTACGAAATGACGGAACATGACCGTGTTCTGTTTAATTTACATGAAACATATACTTTACATGCGCAATAACATAAAATTACATTTCCTACCATTCAGAACAAACGCTGTATGTGGAGTAAAATTACATGATTTACGAAATTAAACATCATGTAAAATTAAAATCAAACGTAGAACTTAGTCATTTTTGATGCTCGTATATGTCAGGGTCAGAGACGAAATTTGCACTATTTTTTCTAGATGTGTACATACTGTTCTGAAAATAACCATATTGTTGAAGTGCGGGCCAAAAGGAAATCTCAAGATCAGATTTTCTACTTTTCCAAAAATCTTCTAAGAAATTAGAATAAAAGTAGAAACCGTTCTACTTGCATAATCCGTGCAAAAAAATGTTCAAAATTCGTCTAAGTCTTTTGCTTTCCAAAGGACTTACAACATTTTTGATAAAACTCCGAAATCACCCCTTGTCCTAAAATCGTCTAAGTCTTTTGCATTGAATCTAACGCGGTTTTTTTGCACGGTTTTCTGAATTAACACGGTTTTTTACACGGGTTTCGAAATAAACGCGTTTTTTGCACGTTTTTTACACGGTACGTATCCCCCGTGTAAAAAAACCTTAGTGTATAGCTGTCGCGCTGGAGTTGATAAAATGGTAGCCGGCCGTGACCGAGATTAAAAAGGTTCAGTCAGACAAACTACGCGTAGTCGTTACTGGCTTGAAACAGGCTAATGATATCACTAGTAATAGCCCCTTTCTCGATGGAGTATCGCGTCTACATCTCTTCTCGCTATGTGGAAATTGACGGTGTTGTAAGTGATGCGCGTTTAACTGTCGATGTTCTGATTCAGGACGGGGGCCGCTTTAAGAACTTCAACTTAAAATTAGCTAAGATTTTAGAGTAGTTGCACTCAATTTCCATCGAATATGGGAAATACTATCCATAAGACTTGTCTTGCGTGACATTCGCAGAATATGCAATTCCGAGCTACGTTGAAGTTGAAGGAGCTCGTCTACCTGTGCGTCTGCTTATACCGCGGATCATGAATTGTTTCAGTTGCAAGCAGCAAGGTCATACGGCTACCTACTACAGCAACAAGCAGCGGTGCGGCAAATATGGAGGACACCTTGTGGATGATACTGAAACATGTGGTTTACTATGGGGAGAATCCACATGCACTTTTGACGTGCCCAACGCACAAAATTTGTGCGGATAAACTGAAGCGAACTGCCAAAGGTCGCTCCATACAATATTACGCAGAAATGCTTAAAATTATATTTCGACTTATCTCCGAAAACCTCTTGCCAAATGACGATAAAGCCTCTATCGCCCCTTGCTAGGGGCATTCTTTGACTCCGCTTAGAAACTCTATGAAAAAACCTTATCCAACTGTATCCGAACTTTCTCGTAAGGGCCCTAGGTTGTCCCAAACAAGGGTACAAAATAAAAATTATTCATCAACTAGAAGAGGTTTTGATAAATTGAGATACAACCAGGTGTTCCCAGTACTTCCCGGGGCATCAAAAATCCCAAGGGATCCTATTTTACTATCAGAAACGAAGCCTAAAGCGGGATATCTCAAATGTTCTTACATTGTGGACTAGATATTCCCAGCTTTCAACATTACCGATGCATGCTGGTTGATATTCTACCAACAGTAACAGCATTTTTAAAATAGTTGACTGACTCCTTGCAGCGATTTCTCGATGGCTATTAAACAGAATCACGGAACTGATCACTGTTTTGTATTCCTCCTACGACCATGATGGGATACCGAAGATTCTCCAACGCGATTGAACACCGTTCCTCACCATGATCGCTTCTTGGAGACTTTAATTTCCACGGTACAGGGTAGGGCTGTCGGTACGATGATAATCGATCTTCGACTATTAAAGACCTTTTTGACAACTTCAATATGACAATTCTGAATACTAGGAAAATAATACGGGGTACAAGTAAGCAAGTGCACTGGACATATGTCTATGCTCGATATCACTACGGTTAGATTGTAAATGGAAGGTAATATCTGATCCACACTGTAGTGATCACCTGCTGGATGTAATTGCAATCACCGCTGGTTCATGACCAATCAATTCTTCGTATGACCTCACACAAAACATTGATTGGAAGAAACTATCGAAAACTATCGACTCGACACAGGAACTTCCACCGGAGGGAGAGTACAAGTCGTTGCCAAACTCGATTCTAGATACCGCGATTCAAGCTCAGACGAAACGAGTACCGCACGTGAACACCCAAAAATGTTCACCCAACCCACGGTGGGACAAAGAGGGCTCAAACGTGTATGAGGAGAAGACCGCCGCGTATAAGACCATCCAGGACAACGGGTTACTCGCTCTTTATCGTCCCTAAGACGAAACAATCATAATCTTTGCCGTGTGTTAGTTTGCTATCATTTCAAATTTATGCTCCCAAGGGATTCCATGAAAAACCCTACTGATCACAATATTTGACCATCGCTGATTCGAGCAAAACTTTGCAGATGTGTTCGATTTATGAACATGATTTTTTATGGCTAATGCAACATTTTTATACAAGAGCAAATTTTTCAAAAGGGGCGTGCACTATTTTCAAAAATATTTTATTCGATTACCGTATTTTATACAGAAAAAACTATCTACGAAAGAGTTACAGGAAATGAATACTCCTGCACGAAAAAAAGAAAGGCTGGAAAATATGTATAATGGTTTTATAAAAAAATAAAAATTTATATTACAAATTGAAATTGTAAAATAATCCTTATTTTAATTATGTATATTTTGTCAAAAAAACCCAAAAAGAAAAGAAAAATTTTAAATGCTTGATGCAGAACTTATCAGTAAAATTTTTTTTCTTGCAATAACTGTATAGACCTTTTTAAATTTCATACTAATTGACAGACAAAACTGTTATTTTACTATAAACTATAATTACAATTCCTCGAATTTAAATATCGTATTTCCAAATATCTCGACTATCGAATTTTGGTAGATTTTTGTAAAAGGCATTTTGATTTGAAATGACATTTAGAATCATATTCTTTAATAAAATTACAGTTGTGTCTGTCAATTACTATGAGATTTAAAAACAGGTATACATTTACTGTTAGAAAAACTTCATCACTAATAAGTTCTCCATCATGCAGCCACATTAAAAATATTTCTTTTCTCTTTAAATTTTTGTTGACAAAATATAAAAAAAATTAAAAAATGCATTTTTTTTCAATTTAAATTTTAAACATAAATTTTTGCTTTTGTGAAAAATCACAACATATTTTTCAGCATAATTTTTTTTTTTCGTTCATTCATTACCTGCACTCATTCTCAGATAGTTTTGCTACATAAAATAAGGTAATCGATTTTTTTTTGAAGATTTCGCGCAGGGCTTTCCTTGCAGGTTGTGCAGTACTGATACGTGGCGGTTTCATATTCGTACGTCAATAGTGTTGTTTGAGCATTTCCGGTTCATTTTAAAGTCTTTTTACGGTTCATTTTTACGGTTTATTTTTACAGTTCATTTTAAAGACTTTTGACCTCTCGAAAGAAAATCTTTTTCATTTTGGGAATGACCTATAAAATCTACGACTTTTAATGTAGAATACATTTAAGATTTTAATATAGGGGTCCCGTTTCAAAATATCGGGTGTGGCAGCCGCGTCAGATTTTGAACGTTAATAACTTCCATTATATTTAACAGAATGCTTTGATGATTGGGCCATTTTGTCGAAAATATGTTCAGCAATATTGTATTAAAATTTGGAGTGTGTATAATATGCATTAATAATGAAAAATTGTGTATTTGAAAAATCTTTCGAAAGCTACTCGGAAATGGCGAAAATTTTCAGTGCATCTCGGTCAGAGTCGTCAATATGGTGCACCAACTGAACATTTAAATGATGAAAACAAATATTGGTCCGCTACAGATTTGTTTCTATTACCATTTATATTTGGCTGCTAAGTGCGAACAGAGGGCTGAACAATACCGAGAAGGAAATATTTGTGAGCTGTACATAGCAGGTGGGTGTATCAGTTTGGGTTGTTACGTGCTATTTGCAGAGGTTACCATTTTTATTTCCGATGGTCGGAAGATAGCTTACACACACAGTGGGTCGTTGAGGCGCCAGTGAACCGGAAGCTACGCTCTACCCGGAATCGCTGGATGGACCTCAGCATCTGCTGGCTGGCCGTTGAGTAGGCTAGGTCCACCGCCGGGGACGAGGCGGGGAGCTTAATGGCTCACAGAAACGTACATCGGTATCGGGAGCGGTCTGCCGCCGGGCAATTCACAATAGGGCCGATTCGGCGCCGTGAACTACCCGTCAGAATCGTGACGCAAAGGGGAGATAATTGGCTCACGAAACAAACACCGGTAACGAAAGAAATTCCGTTGTCGGGGAACTCTCAATCGGAATGGGATAAGCGGTAAAGCTGGAAGATTTTAGTAGAGCTAAATGGCTCAAGAAAACGGGTATCGGTGTCGGGGGAAATCCCTCCGTCGGGAAACTATCGGTCGGACTAGGATGAGTTCACCGTTGAGCACTATCCAAGCGGATCGTGATAAGACCGGGAGCTGAATGACTCACGGAAACATGAGCTGAATGGCTCAGGGAATCAGCACCTAAACGGCTCACCACAGGGACGAGAAATAAACGGCGACGTAATGGATGGAGACAAGAAGCAGGAGAGGAATAGAGAGTTAAATCAAAGCTCATAGGTCGTGCCACTCCATGAACCAAGCGAGGCTCCGAGATAGAGCAGCAGGAAGAGGTGCGACGAAAGCGCAACGAACCCCCCCCCCCCCACGAAGTAATACGATGACGTAGTTCCGTGGAGAAGAAGGGCGTAAAAAGTAAGGAATGTTTTTAGTGGCTAGGCACGAACGTGAGTTGTGAGTCCCACACAGTGCCAATACACTACAGGCCAGGCTTTCGAAGCTTTTTTAACCTTACTATAAAACACACACACACACACACACACACGGAAAAAACGACATTAAATCAGCTGACCGAAGCTCGTTCGTGATTGGTTCCCGCTCATTTCATGTACCGAGCCGCCAATCTTCAGGAAGTATTGATTGGAATGGTTGGTTTCTATTAGTTAATTTTGTTAGATGGACTACTTTTTAACATCGGGAGAGAAGGTGATTTTTAGGATACAGCCGTCTCCGTGAACTGACTGTAACAATTAGTTTGTGCTAGTAACGAGGGCCAATTGCAACAAAAATCTCCCACCCAGAGAACCTTTTTCTTTAGAAAACTAAATAGCTCTTATCAGCACGATCTAACAGTAAAACAATAAATAAATTCGATTCCTTCACCAACTATTATTTTTATTTCCGGCAGGTCGAAATTAGCATACACACACACGGAAAATTCGATTTTTGATCATCTGACTCAATCAATTCCTTTTTAAATTTCTTATAAAAGAAATGTATAGAATTCGCTCAAACTTTCAAGATTTTTTCCGAGGCCCGGAGGGCCGAGTCTTATATACCAATCGACTCAGCTCGACGATTTGGGACAATGTCTGTGTGTGTGTGTGTGTGTGTGTGTCTGTGTGTGTGTGTGTGTAACGGACAAATTCTCATTCGTGTTTCTCAGCAATGGCTGAACCGATCTTATCCAAACCAATTTTAAATGAAAGAACTAAAAAACAGTATGAACGCTATTAATTTGTTTTTGATTCTGATGTTTAGTTTCCAAGATATGAATGTTTGAATGCGCAAAAATGGCGTTTTTTGCAGTTTTTTTTAAATTATCTGCCGAAATTGACAATGTAGATTAACAATTTATATGTTTTTAGACAGCTTTAACGAATACCTTTCGAACAAGCTATAGATTGTTAAAATCGGACTATTATCAAAAGAGATATTTAACATTAAATGCGGACGAAAGATTTTTATCATTTCCCATAGCCAGCAATATGACCAAATACATGTAATCTATTATTAACGCCAAAACGGCTTATTTTAGGTCAATAGTATCTTCGGAGAATTTAATGGAGGCAATATGCCCTTTCTTTTGGTATTGTGCTTTTGCTGATTAATCCCCCTATGAGTGAGATATTTTCACAATTTTTTTTGGAAGTGATTATATCGAAATGATACCTTCAGCAAATTTGTAGCTCTTACTTTTGCGAATAACGTTACTGAAGACTTCAAATATCTATTTTGAATACTTTAAAAGTTATGGCTTGTTGTTTGTTGATTACTCTTTGTCGCTTATTTATTGTTCAATATAGTAATAATCCATTGAAATAAGCCAAACATTATTTCGATAAAACGAATTTTGTATTTCATTTTACTATCTACAACCGCTAGAAATAATCACCGAACACTTCCAAGTTATCTGGAAGGAACTTGATAACTTATCAGTACAAAAATGTTCATTTGTGCGAATCTTCAGACTGCAATTTTTCTAACTTATAACCATCGGATCGATCTGAAACATATCGGAAAATGAAAAGCGAAATAAATAACTCCAAGCAACGGTGTAGCCAAGAGAAGGTTTTGGGGTTTAACACCATACAACCCCCTCCCCCCACAACACCCAAAAAAAATATTGGATTGAAGTTGAAAATTTATTGATGCAGACTGATTTAATTCAATATTACAATAACAATTATCTGATCCGTAGATTGATAACCTGTTGTTGTAAACATCATGAGGACTTTTGATAAATTGTCGGAATGGGGTCCTGATATGTAACTGATCTCTTGGTCTTGATTTCACAGTTGTCTAATAGCATCAATATCAAATTCCTGTCTGAAAACATTCCAATAGAAAATTCCAGAGTTCTGTAATCAATCATAATCCTCAGATTTATTTTCAAATTGATCTCGTTTTTGTAGAGATGTACTGTAATAAGGGTCTTTATTTAATAGGAAGCGAAGTTAAAATTGATTTAATTCTATGAAACATAGAACAGCCCAACGAAAAATGCTTAAATTTCAACAATTGCTTAAAATGTTTTTGCCTTTCTCATTCACTCTAAAATTCGTCGATGTAATCCCGACCGGGAGGACCGATGTCATATGCTAATCGACTCAGTTCGTCGAGATCGGAAAATGTCTGTGTGTGTATGTATGTCTGTATGTATGTGTGTATGTGGAAAAAATGTGACCTCTGTTAATCAGAGATGGCTGGATCGATTTGCACAAAGTTTGTCTCAAATGAAAGGTACAATCTTCCCATCGGCTGCTATTGAATTTTTTATTGATTGGACTTCCGGTTCCGGAGTTACGAGTTGAAGAGTGCAATCACACAACAAATTCCCATATAAACTGAAATGAAAAATTTTCAAAATCAAATTTGTACTTTTGATGCCAAATGACATTATAATGCATGAAACATTGAGATTTGATGTAAACTCGAAAAAATAACGTTTGACAAAAATTGATTTTTTTGGACTTTGGTACTTATTTGCTCTGTTACTATTTTCTGAAAAATTAATTCTGCATAATTTTAAAACTTCAAAAATTACGGTTTCGGAATTATGCCGTTTAGACATTAAGATCGATTTTCACCAAACCCCCAGCAATTGTAAAATTGGTATTGTAAAAAAACGTAAGGGCGATACTTCAATGCTGATAGGTGGGACCGAAAAAGTAAACAATCGCCAAAGGGACTATATACTATATATACAATCATTTTGTCAATTTCAATAGCAAACACAAATTTTAATTTAATAATTTCAAATACTTCATGAAGTTTTGGGTTTCGATCACTGAATCATGCAATCTAGGATGTAAAAAACACAATAGTTCTAAATTGGAAATAAAACCAAGTCTGGAAATATGCACTGTTGATTTTCTTTGAATGCACTATGAGTCACAAGGGCGATTTTTCGGTACAAAAATCAATAACTCCCAAACCGTTCATTTTAGAGAAATTATGTCTGAGAGAATATTTTTGGGGATTAAATTCGCTTTCTTTTAAAGTAAAATGTAGCTAGGGTGGTCCTCTCAAACATTCTTTTCGAAAAAATATTTTTCGAACAAAATGGTATAGCAAGGTACTTACTTCAGCAAAGTTGTAGAAAAATGTTTTTCAGTTAACATTTTCAAATGAATTAAAGTTATAGCACTATCGGTTTCTATGTTATAATTATTTTTATTCTTTAACTTAGTGTGTTTCTGAAAAAGTCAGTTTTTTAACTATAACTTTTTAAATAGTTAGTCTATCTTCATACTCTCTATGAAGCAATTTTAGTACTTTTTATTGCGCATATTTCTGCTGAAGAATGTGAATCGATATCATTTTTCGTTATCGAGTTACGATCATTTTTTTAAATAAAAATGATAGTTTTCAATGTCCTCTAACTCAGAAGGTTGCAAAAACTAGCAGCTAAATTTGTACTCTTTTGAAAGTGCATCAAAAATACTATAAAATATTTCAAAATCAAAGTCAGCATTTTTGCCCTTCGATGTCAAATATAAACAACAACACCACGAGTCGTGACAGTTTAATTGGTATCAATCTCATTCATGAATCGAATCGCAGTAGCCGACGACTGCTTTGATCAACGCGTGTAGTGCTTTGTATTATTAGTGCTGTTAAAATGCATAAAATAAAGTTGTTCGATCTCTGGAAAGTGGCCAAAGGTGAAAATAAAAATAAAATAAAAGTTGTGTTTGAGGAAATAATGAGATAATTTGATGTGGGACAAAATGAAAAAAATAAGTTCACTCAGAATGCAAAAGCTGTAACAATTAAAACATGTAAAAGGTTTGATCAATTTTGGAAAGACAGTAATCGAATTGTGACGAAAGTGCTCGATAAAAATTCGAAATATTTTGAGAAGCCGTTAACAGTTCCTACAAAAGATTCAAACTGCACTTCCTCCCAAACCAGCATTCACAGAGATTCGTCGCTTACTTAGAACAGAATGAAGGGTAATCCTTAATTCATTTGCTTTTTAAGGCAAAATGCGCTACATTTTATATTATGTCAACACTTCCATTACCAACAAGTTTCATGAGCGAACAAGGAGCTGAGGCTCGGAACGATCGGCTGAGTCACGGTAGAAATTGTTCAAGAGTCGCGAACATGGAAGATGTTTTCTTTAGAGCAATGGACTCGTCTAATCCGGTTCTTGCAGTTAGAAGATCCCGATACAGTAAACGCACTGAAATAAGTTCAATATTAAATGAGTTAGCACTTTGAGAAAAGAGACACGATTCAGATAACTATAACGACGACGATGCTGATGATGTTGATGATTGTGATTATAATAATTATGAGGATGACGATGATAATAAAGTAGTTACGTAGAATAGTAAAATAAATATCTGTCTGAGCCTAACGTTTTCAATATTTGTGTACATATATTTGACAAGTTCAAAAAATCATTTAACAACTCGACTTTTTGATCTAGTAAAGCAGGTTCTAAATGGCAATGACCAGACCCTTAAAAACAGCCGTATGCTGATGTCATTTAATCATAATGTTGATGTCAACATTTTTCGCTGAATGACAAAAAAGCAAAAGTTGATTTTGAGATATTTTACAGTATTTTTGATGCACTTTCGAAAGAGTACAAATTTAGCTGCTAGTTTTTGCAACCTTCTGAGTTAGAGGTCATTGAAAACTATCATTTTTATTTAAAAAAATGATCGTAATTCGATAACGAAAAATGATATCGATTCACATTCTTCAGCAGAAATATGCACAATGAAGAGTATTAAAATTGCTTCATAGAGAGTATGAAGATAGACTAACTATTTAAAAAGTTATAGTTAAAAAACTGACTTTTTCAGAAACACTAAAATGACACCCTAAGATAAAGAAGAAAAATAATTATAACATGAAAACCGATAATGCTATAACTTTGATGCATTTGAAAATGTTACTTGAAAAACATTTTTCTACAACTTTCCTGAAGTAAATACCTTGCTACACCATTTAGTTCTAAACATAATTTTTCGAAAATAATGTTTGAGAGGACCACCATAGCTACATTTTGCTTTAAAAGTAAGAAAATTTAATTTCCAAAAATATTCTCTCAGACATAATTTCTCTAAAATGAACGGTTTGGAAGTTATTGATTTTTGTACCGAAAAACCGCCCTTGTGACCCATAGTGGAATGGTGGGTTTTTTCAAGAAAAAGCGTTGATTTCTTAATTCTCAGTCGCGTTGGAAATTTGAGTAAAGTATAAACTTCAAATCGATTAAAAAAAATCGATTTTTTTTTTTGGCTCAGTACAATATACATAACCCCTTTAGAAAAATCAGTTTTCCCACCACAATGCATTGATTGAGAAATTTAGATATTTTATTAACAGAGCATTAGCTATTGCTAATGCTCTGTTAATAAAATTGCTAATTCGTTTGTATGTCTATTTTATGGGCCATTTTTTCGCCTTCCCATTGATTTGGTTTGAGATTTCTAGCACTGATGTTGTCCTATGCTGATTTGAGTGATTCTCTGAGTCCTGCCACTATCCCATGTAGTATGTGTTATCAAAAACATCGCGAAGCATCAAGTTCTAAATGTTCTCAAACGATATAATATCCGAAGAGAGTGATAAGAGTTATAAGAAATGTCTCATCACACTGTTAGGTGGATTAAAAGCGTTTTTATTTCCACCAATTACATGCACTGAGTCGCAAATCTTGAAAAGTTTTTGTTCGAAGCTCCTCCTCTTTCTCAATGCAAGTGAACTGATTTCATTCGATGGCCAGCCCATTTGGCTTCAAACGCTAACTGATCCGATCACAAACACACTGTTGGTAAGGGGTAGTACGCGAGCGTTGATTTTCTTTGCTTTCGATGGCCCGCCCCTTTGGCTTCGAACGTAAACTGAACCGAGTAGTGTGTTACACCCGTACTGGCAACATGCGAGAAAAGGTACCGGTGTCCAGTTTGCAGAAAAAGGATCACTACGCCGAGCGTGTCAGTGCCGGAGCACTCGTTTACCTGTCAGCAGTGAATATCTTGCCATCGTATTGAAGCTGACAGGAAATGCTGCCCGTGATAGCAAATAGATCAAAAGAAGGCTTGCGCAACTGAAAAAGCAAGCTTTCTTTCCGAAACAACGAAAAAACCGCACTTTTCAGAGCAACTATTTTCTTCGCATTAAAAATAAAACTGTTTTCACTACGGGCCATGGCGCGAATATTTCTTCGTTACTGCTGCTGATGCTGGCTGCTAATACGACAGTTAAATGAATGGTGAATAAACTGATTCGCGATAATACGCACTACTATCACTCTCTCGTTCGTTTATTTGCCATGTGCCTTTTCATTCCTGCTAATTAGTATTAGTATAACCAAAACAAATATGCGTCTTTCCCCACCATCCAATTAGTGGCCACCATTTCTAGCTTTTCCAGTTATTGATCCAACAATATTTTCAAATATTGTTGCAGATTGGAACAGAAGGAAAATAGCACACACTTAATTTTTTCTGCCGAGTTTTGCATCATTTGCCGAAATCTCAACAGCTGAGATTTCAGTAAACAATTTTTTGCTGAGGTCTAAGTAAAAATGATATTTGATAGAAAATATTTCGCAGAAAATAAGCAATCTATACTGAGAGATCAGTTTCTAAATTGCTGACTACAAGGCTGTTGGGAAATTGCCGAGCCGAATTGAATGTGTATTAACACATTTGAAGTACTGACTCCTTATGTATTCTACATCTGTCGGGTTATGTTGCAGACATTACCTATCCATCCTTTTTGTATTCACTATTTTTAGTGAAGCATTAAAGTGGAAAAAGGGGTAAAACATCGATTTGAAAGTTTGAGATCGCACCATTTCGTCAAATTTGATATTTTTATCCGCTCTTAGGGCGTTACTCCAATAAATTTAGATTACTTCAGAGACTTATGAAAATTGTGTTTCAGATCGATCCTGAGGCAGCCGGGTGTACGCAGTTTTGGAATTCCACGCTCGCCTAACCTCAGACAGAACGTCACCACGGGCGCCACTGTTCTTTTTTACGCCTTGAAAAAAAAATAATGTAAATAAAGACGAAAACCTTTTGAATCCCAAAAATGTTTCCTTCCATGTGATTATGTTTGATTTCATGATGTTTATAGTCATTCCGATTCTAACACACCAACTAACGATTCTCTCGATGTCCACCTGAAGTGCATAACAATCCACCAGAGTTGTTATGATGCGACAAATTATCAGATCATCTGCGTACATCACATTACAGGATGTCAATACGCTGCAAAGTTCATTCACAAAGAGCACGAAGAGGAGAGGTCCAAGGTGACTCCCTTGAGGTACACTCGACGTGATGTCGAAAGAATCTGAAAGTGCAGATACAAGTCTCACAGATGCACTGTGGTTTACATACTGTGTCTACATACACCGCATCAATTTATTATCATTTTTCTAATATATCAATCAGCGTTCACTTATAGCTCATTAGGTGCGTCGTTGTTGAGCGCTTTCTAACAAATTCATGCTGGTCTGCAGTGCTTATGTGTTTTACTGCAGGGAAGAGAATATCTCATAGCATACCTTCAAAAACTTTTGGTAGGAAAATCAGGATTAAAATTCCCCTGTAATTGATGACGTCATGCACGTTATTGGTTTTATGGATTGATGCTATCAAAGATTCCTTCCACTTAGCGGAAAAATACTTTCAACGAATGGCACAGATATCGGTTCAGCTAACAAAGAAGAGCTTTTGGAGCCAGCGTCAATCTGGCGCTAACTTAGTCCGTTAACTAAGTTAGTGTCGATTTCTGATGAGACGAAGTCGAAAGTGCAAATTCCATAACTAATTTAGTTACAGGTGTTGTGCTCTTGACACGCAAAGATGGTTCTAAACAATTTTCTCCTTAATGGAGAAAAAATAGTTTTTACCAAAATTTAGCAAAAATATAGCACAATGGAAAGAAGACCAGTCATCAGTAGCTAACAGACCGACTTGGTCGTTAGCCAGGAATGATTGTTTAAAACCAATTGAGCTGCAGTTCAGTGCACCTGACTCCACAACAAACAAATGCGAATGCACATATTATGTTACCGATTTCCTATTGCTCTTCAACCATCATCAATGCCGCATGTCACGTACACCATGTGGTAATAGAAAATTCCAAGCAACACTTTATCTTCTCCCAGCTTCACTTCCCGAACGTTCGAACACGATTCCTTCTTCAATATGGCGCAAATGGTATGATTTTCAATGTCCATAACACTTACCAGATGGCCATCGTTTCGATATCGAAAGTTGCCAAAAGTTACCGCTGGCTAAATTAATTCCGTCATGCACCGAGTCTCAATTAAAAAGTCATCCTACGGTAGGGAGGAGCTTATTTTTCCCAATGAAGGCACCACTTACCTGCCAAAGGAGCCGATTATTGCCCAATAAAGACACGAACACTACACTGCTGCCCACCGGATCGGACCGGATGGTGGCCGAGAAATGCTGCCAGAGTGTACGTGCGCTTCACAGCCCTGTCAGCAGTCAAAGTTTGACGGCCAATTTAATCATCCAAATAAATTGAACTCAAGCTTCCGGGGGGTTTTCCGGGTTTCTTCGTTTATAGTTGACGTTGCACATCATACGAACCGGAAGCCCTTTTGAGTGGGTAGTTGTCGGAATCAATTTCACACGTATACGGTACCGAATCGACGTGCCATTGTTGCGCAGGCGAAAAAGCGTAACGTGACTATTTTATCGATTCAGGGTGGGTTTACTCGATACAAAAGTGATATTCAACTCTAAAGTGTAACCCCATTGTTGCCTGGCATGTGTGTCAGCAAATTTTCCATTCGATGAAAGCAGCTCGACACAATGATATGACCAATTACGCAAATGTATCGCTGAAAGCTTGAATAAAGGACCTCATCTGCTGTCGTGCTCTCGAAAAGCCCTTCCATTGTGAGGAAAAGTTTCATCGTAAAACCGGAAACCCTATGTTAACATTGTGAACCTTTTTTTTTGATAATGCCATTGTCGTTATTAAAATTCATTAATTTCCCCCAATTATGTTCCCTTGTAATGACTGTATTAACACAAACTGCTCTACCCGAATAGGGTTTCCATAAGCGAACAGTTGAACCTTTCCCAACCGAATACGAATTGATATTGCTGAAAGAACGACTTTCGGTTAGACCTTCGATTAGGATGCTGCTTCTCTGTTAAATTGAAACCTAACGAAAAGAAGCACCTGTGCTTCAAGGCTCAAATCCGCCTAACTTCTTGAAGGAAAGGATAAGAATAAGGCGGTTGCTATTCAACTATCAGTGCGTGGTGTGTTTCAGCTTCAATAGATTTCATGTCTGTGAATCATAAAATTTATAACAAACCAAAAAACAATGTAATTAGTGTATATAAAATAATCGAATGTGACATTTTTGATTGCATAACTATTCTTACACGGCAAATCAAACAAAAACTATCCACTAGAACCGTCTTACAGCTAGAGCCCCAAACTACTGGCACGCAATCAAACGCCAGAAACGATTGTGGAATCATGAGTTGGGATTCAAAATGAAACTCTTTCACTGTCGGTCCTACATCGGATTCTTAACAACGGCACAATTCGCACCGAGATGGGCGATGATGATGCTCTACCACCACACACATCTGCTCGCCACTCACTCATATAGTCTCGGTGGTAGGTATCTGTGTGCATAGTAGGAACCGACTTGAAACAAATCCGCTCCGGCAGAAAATTGCCTTTATCAAGAATGCCTCGGTCGGTCGGTGGTAGGTAGGTTGGTAGGTAGATAGGTGCTGGAGACCATGCCGCAGGGAAGATGAGAAGGGTTTCAAAGGAAAATATTATTTTAGAATGATCGGAATAAATTTAATAACGGTAGTCGAGCGGAATCGCTTATTCAAGCGTGGTGTGGGATGCGGGATGCTGGTGTGATGCTCACCAAATGGTTCCAGTCAGGCGTGACCAAGTGAAATGAAAGGTTGTGTATTGTTTCCCGTGGAACGTTGATCCTGGGGAATTCAATTAGGTGATTATTACATGATAAGAAAGGTTGTGGGTTTTTTCTGGCAGAAAATGGTATACTCACTACTATGGAACATACTATGATAAATCAGTAACCAGAAATTTGAGTTGGAAGAGATTATGGTGTAATTTGTCATAATCCTCGACTAGTAAATCCAGAACTTGACATTGCAGTATTTTTCGATTTCTCCACGTACTAATAGTGTAAAAAATCTGCACTCTACGGTTAATTTAAGACAATAACATCATCAACTTCCTCAATCATGGTGCTGGCTGTTGATTGAGAGGTACTTGACGCAGCTTTTGCCGTTGCCAATATTACCTGTACAGCAACCACAATTTTGGCGATTATTTGTGGGTATGCAAACAATTCTCTGAGTAATTGTACCATCGTTTTATGTTTTATACTGCAGAGTTAGGCAGGAGGAAATAGGTCGGTTCACCCGGATTCTCATCACCATCTTCCAAATATGACATGAATCTTTTAATAGCCACGGTTTATTTCATTGTTATCATTGATTTTCGCATTATACATGAGGATTTTGATCATAGCGTTGTCACAAACAACCATGATTTTTAAATAGTCAAGTCATGAATAAAAATAAACATAAATTTCTACACGTGACTAAAATATCACGACAACGTGAATATAAATTATGATAAACATGACAAAGTTCATAAACGTAAATCATATTATTTCTGATTAAACTATCAAACTAGCCTAGGATCCTGAAATCATTACAAGAATCACTAATCATGACTAAAATATCAAGATAACGTGAATAGAATTTACGAAAATCACAACTAAGATCCTGAAATCATGAACAATAATTCCGCTAGTCTGACAGAAAAATCCGATAGTAAACTCATGAATATAACAGCACGGTAGCGCGATTAGAAATCACAAAAATTGCGAATAAGCTCTTGAAATCATGAACATCGTTTGACTGTCGGCTGTGTATTCCCAAATCATGAACAAAAATCATAACAAAAACTAAGCATATCAAGGGGACAACAACAGTTACAAAAGCAAACATTCGAATGTAACGCCTTGTATATATTCGGGGCGAATTAGTTTTTTGAAAACACAAATAGTTTCATTGGTTCCGGTTTCCGTAAATCGTTCAGTTCACGAAATCGTGACCTTTTGTTCATGAATGTATGAAAGGATTTTTTTTCGTGTGTACTAAGTTGCATCTCTGGTTGAAATGTAGGGCCTATATTGGAGGCTTACGCATTCCAGGAAGCACTGAAAACTTCCTCGTTTGATCATAAATGTCTAATCCGACGTTATCAGCTTCGGCTTTGTGTAAACGCTTCCTCGAGCTGTTATGTTTGGCGGTCTCCCAACAGAACAATGTTAGTGTTTATATGTGTGTCTATAGTTTTTGGGAGCAGTAGTAAATGTCCTCACAAGGGGATCTTCAGAGCCGATTTTTTTGAGAGGTGAAAGAGCATAATGATGACTGAATAGTCAAACGAACCCTGTCGAAAAAGACGCACATAGACAAAGTAATTCCATTAAACATTTCTCGATACGAGTTTAAAGAAACATACAATTTTGCTCCATCCTGTGTGATTGTCATTCAAAATCTTAGCTGATTGAAGAAACGGGTCGTTCAAACAGCCAACCTCGTACTTCAGTAGATCCACGCATGAAAAACTCAAATCAGTGACCACACCGTCCATCTCAACTTTGTGTGCGGGTATGTAGACGTGGTAATCCTTCTTAAAATACTTGTTGCCAGTGATGTAATTTGCTTGCGTTAGACCAGATATCGTAATTTTGAACATATCTGGGGGAACGTACGAGATATCTGCTACGCCCGACGCAAAGTATGCACTTAAAGAATATGAATGAAGATACTGAAATGTAAGAACACGGACAGTCAACTGAAATCACGATTTGCGGCTGGCATTTATATGAAATGAGCAATAGTCATGTCATGTCGTAATAGTGACTTGTCAAAAAATGTACCCACAAGAACATATGACCTTGAATAGTAAGACAGCAGTAGCGATGACGACATGGACGTGGCTGGCCGATTAACCTTTAAGATATAGTGGATAACGCAGCTTATGGTTCATTATCAAGAAAATAATATGAACACGCAGCAGCAAACTGCGTCAACAAAATCTATCGAATAAGGAATAAATTAAGTTGTTAAACTATCAATTTCACATTGTAAAAACCGACCAGATCCACCAAGCAGTAAACACATATCACTCTTGGATTATTCATTAGTTAGCGGAACTCATGCATATAGGTACCCAACAATAGATAGGATGAGCACCGTTTCGAGTCCTGCACGAAAAAACCATAAATAAACTGAATAAATTATAAAAAATCAATAACACAAATGTAATTAAAAAATAATAAAACCGAAAAATGAAAAAAATTCAGATTCAGAAATGAGAAAAAACAAATCAAATTAGACTAGCTCATTAAAAGAAAATTAGTCAATGTTTAAAAATAGTTATAGAATTAATAGAATAAATACAATTGCTCAAACTAACGAATTGAATCAAATAAATTAACAGAAATGACTGCACATGAAATGAACAAAAAGGAACCTTCTAAAATGAATCAAATGAATCGTATGAATCAATTGAATCAAATGAATCAAATGAATCAAATGAATCAAGTGAATCAAGTGAATCAAGTGAATCAAATGAATCAAATGAATCAAATGAATTAAATTAATCAAATGAGCAAAATTAATAAAATGAATGAAATGAATAAAATGTATAAAATGAATAAAAAGATAAAATGAATATAGCGAATAAAATAAATAAAATGAATAACATGAATAAAGCGAACAATAAATAAAATGAATAAAATAATGGAATGAAAAAAATAAATAAAATGAATAAAAATAATAAAATGAATAAAAAGAACAAAATGAACAAAATTAACAAAATGAACCAAATGCACCAAATGAACCAAATGAACCAAATGAACCAAATGAACCAAATGAACCAAATGAACTAAATGAACTAAATGAACCAAATGAACCAAATGAACCAAATGAACCAAATGAACCAAATGAACCAAATGAACCAAATGAACCAAATGAACCAAATGAACCAAATGAACCAAATGAACCAAATGAACCAAATGAACCAAATGAACCAAATGAACCAAATGAACCAAATGAACCAAATGAACCAAATGAACCAAATGAACCAAATGAACCAAATGAACCAAATGAACTAAATGAACTAAATGAACCAAATGAACCAAATGAACCAAATGAACCAAATGAACCAAATGAACCAAATGAACCAAATGAACCAAATGAACCAAATGAACCAAATGAACCAAATGAACCAAATGAACCAAATGAACCAAATGAACCAAATGAACCAAATGAACTAAATGAACCAAATGAACCAAATGACCCAAATGAACCAAATGAACCAAATGAACCAAATGAACCAAATGAACCAAATGAACCAAATGAACCAAATGAACCAAATGAACCAAATGAACCAAATGAACCAAATGAACCAAATGAACCAAATGAACCAAATGAACCAAATGAACCAAATGAACCAAATGAACCAAATGAACCAAATGAACCAAATGAACCAAATGAACCAAATGAACCAAATGAACCAAATGAACCAAATGAACCAAATGAACCAAATGAACCAAATGAACCAAATGAACCAAATGAACCAAATGAACTAAATGAACCAAATGAACCAAATGAACCAAATGAACCAAATGAACCAAATGAACCAAATGAACCAAATGAACCAAATGAACCAAATGAACCAAATGAACCAAATGAACCAAATGAACCAAATGAACCAAATGAACCAAATAAACCAAATGAACCAAATGAACCAAATGAACCAAATGAACCAAATGAACCAAATGAACCAAATGAACCAAATGAACCAAATGAACCAAATGAACCAAATGAACCAAATGAACCAAATGAACCAAATGAACCAAATGAACCAAATGAACCAAATGAACCAAATGAACCAAATGAACCAAATGAATCAAATGAATCAAATGAACCAAATGAACCAAATGAACCAAATGAACCAAATGAACCAAATGAACCAAATGAACCAAATGAGCCAAATGAGCCAAATGAACCAAATGAACCAAATGAACCAAATGAACCAAATGAACCAAATGAACCAAATGAACCAAATGAACCAAATGAACCAAATGAACAAAATGAACAAAATGAACAAAATGAACAAACTGAACAAAATGAACAAAATGAACAAAATGAACAAAATGAACAAAATGAACAAAATGAACAAAATGAACAAATGAACAAAATGAACAAAATGAACAAAATGAACAAAATGAACAAAATGAACAAAATGAACAAAATGAACAAAATGAACAAAATGAACAAAATGAACAAAATGAACAAAATGAACAAAATGAACAAAATGAACAAAATGAACAAAATGAACAAAATGAACAAAATGAACAAAATGAACAAAATGAACAAAATGAACAAAATGAACAAAATGAACAAAATGAACAAAATGAACAAAATGAACAAAATGAACAAAATGAACAAAATGAACAAAATGAACAAAATGAACAAAATGAACAAAATGAACAAAATGAACAAAATGAACAAAATGAACAAAATGAACAAAATGAACAAAATGAACAAAATGAACAAAATGAACAAAATGAACAAAATGAACAAAATGAACAAAATGAACAAAATGAACAAAATGAACAAAATGAACAAAATGAACAAAATGAACAAAATGAACAAAATGAACAAAATGAACAAAATGAACAAAATGAACAAAATGAACAAAATGAACAAAATGAACAAAATGAACAAAATGAACAAAATGAACAAAATGAACAAAATGAACAAAATGAACAAAATGAACAAAATGAACAAAATGAACAAAATGAACAAAATGAACAAAATGAACAAAATGAACAAAATGAACAAAATGAACAAAATGAACAAAATGAACAAAATGAACAAAATGAACAAAATGAACAAAATGAACAAAATGAACAAAATGAACAAAATGAACAAAATGAACAAAATGAACAAAATGAACAAAATGAACAAAATGAACAAAATGAACAAAATGAACAAAATGAACAAAATGAACAAAATGAACAAAATGAACAAAATGGACAAAATGAACAAAATGAACAAAATGAACAAAATAAAAAAATGAACAAAATGAACAAAATAAAAAAATGAACAAAATGAACAAAATGAACAAAATGAACAAAATGAACAAAATAAAAAAAAATGAACAAAATGAACAAAATGAACAAAATGAACAAAATGATCAAAATGAACAAACTGAACAAACTGAACAAACTGAACAAACTGAACAAACTGAACAAACTGAACAAACTGAACAAACTGAACAAACTGAACAAACTGAACAAACTGACCAAACTGAACAAACTGAACAAAATTAACAAAATGAACAAAATGAACAAAATGAACAAAATGAACAAAATAAACAAAATGAACAAATTGAACAAAAATGAATAAAATGAACAATATGAATATAATATATAGGGTAAGGTGGGGTATATCCGACCTAGTAAATGGTTTTTGGCTGTAAAATGCTCATTTTATATCGGATCAATTCGTTTTATATACCAAATTAAAGGTTAGACTTCTGGGCAACTTTCTTTGTATAGCTTTTTTCGTACCTTGCGAAAATTTGAAGACGCAAGCGTTTCACGAAAACGTTCATTTTTGCTGTTTTTGAAAATGGTGGGGTAAACCCGACCGCCTATGTTTTTGGTTTATTTAGTACAGATATTACCCAAATTTTATGGGTTTCCAATGATAAATCAATGAATGTAATGTTATTGAATTGAAACATGAAGAAAATGGAATTAAATGTCAATCTTGGAATGTCAAAATCACGAGCACGTAACACGTAGAGATATTCCCATTTTTATCGGAGCAATTGCTCGACGAAAGCTATATTCATTACATTTTTGTGTCTTTCGTTTGTAATTATGAACCATTGTGCAAAAAATAATAAATAATTACATTAAAAATACATTTAAATTTGATAAAAGAACAGTTTCATACCAAAAAAAGCGGTCTGATTTACCCCACTATTTAGAGGTCGGATTTGCCCCACCGCGTCATTTTTCATTACGATGCAATTAAAAAAAAATATGAGAAAAGTTGGACTAAATTCATCTATGCACTTTGTAGGACTTTAATCAAAGAATTCCAATACAATTACATTTTTTATACAATCACTTTGACAATCAGAAATTGATTGTAGTCAATGATGCACAAAAATCAAATCAAAAGTTGTAAAAACACACTTATTGTCGTTTGAACATCTCAAAGTAGACTAATAAAATACTGTCATACCACCATTATGATTATTTTCGATGCTCTACACGACAACAATAACAACAATTCCCGAAGTGCTTCCAACTTTCGATAACAGAGGGGGGTCGGGTTTACCCAACGGTCGGATTTGCCCCACCTTACCCTAAAATGAATAAAATTACCAAAATTGACAAAATTAATAAAATTTACAATATATATATATATATATATATATATATATATATATATATATATATATATATATATATATATATATATATATATATATATATATATATATATATATATATATATATATATATATATATATATATATATATATATATATATATGTATATATATATATATATATATATATATATATATATATATATATATATATATATATATATATATATATATATATATATATATATATATATATATATATATATAAACCAAATATATAGGTAAAAAATCAATTGAGTGTTGAGAAAATTAATAAAAACCATAACCAACATAAGCAGTACAAAATTAATTAAAAAATTAAAGTGAAAAATCAAACAATGTTGAAAAGTTAGAAAATATTCAAAAATCAAATTATTACATTGGATTAAATTAACAAAATGAATCAATAAAAAATAATCAGAATTATGAAATGTTTCTCCCTAGAGAAGAAGTTGGGATATCCTAAAATTGGGCATAAAGAACACCTAACTTTGGTATAGCTAGATTCATTTTTTTTTCCAATGTTGCGATTTTTTCTCATCAGTCTAACGGTCAAGTCAATCGGTGCTTTACTGATGTGAAATGTTCGAAACACAAAAATCCAACTTTATTAAACTTAAGTAGCGAAAGCAAACAAATATTGATTTTTTCATAGCCTCGCCAGCAAAGACAGACGCTTGCCTTTCTCATGTATTGATCGTTTCAATTCCCATTCTATATTATCATTGAACTGCAATCGACCGAACCGAAGTAAAATATATGAAAAATACCGAAAATAAAATCACATCGATGATGACGTTTCCATCCAACGATAAATTTTCCACAATAAACACATACCAGGTGTGAACATTTTTTGAGCCAAGAAGACGTAAAACCTCAAAGCCACCAGTACCTTCATCATCACCTCTGAGACTTTAAAGCCCCGGGAAGAAACCATTCCACCTTTCAGCTCCAAACATCATAACAACAAAAACAAAATTCAGGAAGGAGGGCACATCGCATTGAAGTGACTTCATTCAGGCTTGAATATTTATGGTTATTCTTGAGAAAATATTTTCTCTCCTCCTCTGATTAAATTAGATTCGTTACGCCCGGTGGTGGGTAGGGGCCCCCTTTGTTCCAGAGTGCCGGGTAATGCCAGAACCTGCAAGGTCGCCGTGTAGCTGCTTCTCTCCCTCTTGTCTGTAGTATTTCAAACAATAGAATATTCATCGTTTGCAGTGCCGCGCTGGGAATCTTGTATCTTTACTTGCATCAACCTCATTCGTTCCGGGGCGATGGAATAGCAAACGCGAGAAATCAAATTAACCAACCGATACGCGAGTATCAATTCGTCTGGATGGAATAATTATTAGATGTACGTAACGGTATTAATGCTGGTTGATTCCAATTAGTGCAAACCTTTGCGCTTCAGTACTAGGAAATGTACCAAAGCATATTCAATATCGATCGTGAGATATCAAAACCGAACCGTCTGCGAATCATTGACCAAACTGCACAAAATCATTAACAATAAAGTTTCAATTCGACTAGCGACTATAGCTCCATGAACTTCCACGAAAGCTAGTACAGGAAGTAATCCTATTCCAGGTAAACACCCGCAACCACCACATTTCGAAGCATACCGAAATGGACTCTACAAAAGAAATTGATTCCGTTACTGCCGGAAGCGAGCGGTTATTGAAAACTGTAAACTCAATTTCCACCTCCTCATCGCACATCCCACATCAATGACCTCACTGCCAGACAGCCCCGGGTCAGTGTACCAAATAGCTAGACGAACTTTTCGAGTTTCGTCTCAAAGCGAGAATACGATGAGGATGCCGACAACCGTGCGATAGTGGCAAGTCATTTCAACTCACTAATTCGATTTTGTTTTTCTGTTTTTCCGATTTTCTCGTAACTTTAGTGGTTGAAAACAGTATCGACGGGAGATCCGTACCGATGGATACATTTTGGAACAAAATCAAATTGGTACATGACAACTTGACGGAATTGCATTCGCCACCGCCGGTCGCGTCATGCAAGAACACGGATGAATCCGGAAAATTAAGCTCGATGCCTCGGTCTGTAGTCCGTGCGCACCACCGATAGTCTACAGCAAACCAAATCACAAAATTAGTCTGAAAACCTTCGCAAAGCCGTTGCCGGACGTTGCCCGCCGTGTTAATCCGCGCCTGTCAACGCGCTGTCAATTCTGGTCGGCCGCTCTACAGTTTCGGGCCAGTTAATAACACTCGCGTGGTGATAGTTTCGGACCTGATTCAATCTCATTAGGAGTTTCCCCCATCCCCGAATCCCGATCGAAAGAGGCATGTGAGCCTACTGCACAGCGTTGTTCCTGGTGGAGCTGTCAATTATTCAGTCTGCTCATCGAGAGCGCTCCGGCTTCCGGCAAAAACGGTATCGACCACATGCTCTAGTGTGTGTCTGGCTTGTGTGGGTGGCCGTAAAGCTTGCGGGTTTAACACAAATTACACGAGTTAAAATGATGACATTAGTTAGTTCATGTCTTGCGGATTAGTTTATGATGCAGTGAAATCGGTGGAAGGTTATTATTGGGTATTGGCAGATATGAACGATTAGGCAGGGATTAGGTTGAAATAAATATGATATGGGGAGAGTTTCATTACTAGACTTCCGCGATAATCGAAAAAATAAATAATCGAAATATTTATTCTACACTCAATACTAACTTTGTAAATGTTTTCAAACGATGTAATATCCGAAGAAAGTGTTATAAGAAATGTCTCATCACCCTGTTAGGTGGAATAAACTCGTTTTACATTTCATACAAAAGAAATGTATAGGATTCGCTCAAACTTTGGAAACTTTTTCCGAGGCCCGGAGGGTCGAGTCTCATATACCAATCGATTCAGCTCTACAAATTGAGACAATGTCTGTATGTGTGTGTGTACAAAATGTCATGTAATTATCTTAGCAATGGCTGAACCGATGTTAACGAAACTAGTTTTAAATGAAAGGCCTAACGTTACCATTTGACACTATTATTTTTGTTTTTCGATATGTTGTTTACTTTCTGAGATATGGGTGATCTTGTCAAAACAAGACGGGTTTTAAGCGAATAACTTTCGAACAAAGCGATCACATCGCACAAACTAGAAAGAAGTAAAAAGCTTATGAAAATACCTTTCTAACAAGCTATAGACTGTTAAAATCCGTTTACGAGCGGCGGAGATATTAAACATTTTGTATTTTTATTCCTCCCTTACTAATTTTCACTAATTAAAAAGGACACCTTTTCATACAGAATATTGCTTTATAGGTATTTTAGGGGCAAAACTAAACCGATTTTGAATATCGGGGTATGAAAACACATCTACTTGATTCAAGGAATTCGATATTGAAAAAAATTTGAATTACCTCTATAATAAATGAACTACTTCTCAAAAATTAATATGTAAGTTCATTTCAAAGACAAAATAATGCGTTCATACTGAAATTTTTCTAGAGTTCATGTAATTATCCCTTGGATTAGGCATTGCATTCAATCGTGAGGTAAATGTTGATGGTATACATAAAAGATCAAGTAATTCACCTAGTAGTGAGATAAATGATTTCTCATATAATTATACTCGCGGCATCACCGAAAGCAATTGTATTTTTGAATCCCAAAGCTCTAGCGAAATTTTAGCACTTTTGCCAGATTTAGGTTGTTTATACTGGTCCTAGCGTAAAAATTACTACTTACATTATTTATAATAAGGATGTAAGGAATCAATATATCGCATAATATACCTTTAAATATATGGTCACGGCACTAAACATCATTTTCCATTTCTCACGCGCCCCCTCTCCCTGTCTAACTCTCACTCATTCTCTCACTCTCTCTCCCTTCATTAGTGTTCCTGGTAAATGTCACGACTCACATATTTCTTGCTGTTTCTCAATCTATTTCTAAGTTGTGTGATAAGATCTTCTGATAACCTGAAACATTTATTAATGCCCAATCATGTGTGCGATGTAATTGTGGAGGTTTGATAAAACAATACTCTTTTTTGTCTGCCGTTACTCTGTAAATATATTTGTTCATTTTAGTGTATGAAAAAAAGCTTAATTACATCCTACTTGGTACGTAAATTACCTTATAGTCCTGAGAAAATTTGCAAAATGATTGTATTATGAGAAAACTATAACTATTTACAAATGTTCACACCCAATTTAATTCAGTTCTATTCAGAGCTTTTATATACACTATAATTAAGGAAATTCATGGTTCTCTAGAAAAATATTTAATTTAACTAGGTAATATGGATGTTTGAAGACGAAAATTTTAATAAGAGACATTCCACATGCGTTATGTAATCTTTTCGTATCTGAATTGAATTTTAAATGAATCATATGCTCAAATATGTCATGTGAAAAGTAAGAATATCTTTTTCGTAATGCTATTATTGAAAATATATATTCATTACATTGGTATGAACTATTATGAAGAATAACGGATCAAAGCCCAAAAATATCCACGAATTAGATCCGGGAAAATAAGTCTCCTAAAAACCCCATTCTCGATGAGGGATACAAGTACAATGTTTCTTCTAACTTATCGTTGTCCATTTTTGCTCTATACTAAGTAAATCAATTGTTGTTTCAGTCACAATTATTAGAGAGGCGTTGGATATACTGTGCACTGAAACACGTTTGATTTACATTTTTGTCATACACATTACTGTGTGGCAACAAATGAATACTGAAAATTAGAACTATTTTTTTTCGTAGTATTGGTTTGTATAGGACTCATTTATCCATATTTACTGAACGAGAATTCCGAACGAAACAATATACACGCTATAAGGATGACTTCAGAGTACATTATTATCTACTGAATGCACGGCTTTTGTGCTATCGACATAGCCTAGAAACTTCACACTATTTACATCAATATAAATGAAAATTTTGAAAATTCTACCTGTCTCGTTCACGAATTGCATTCTTTTTCTTTCCCCGTCGCTCTCAGTTTAAGAGGTTTGAAAGCATATGTGACCTTGTCTTACTTTACTATTTCCAATTGCGGATATTTACGCATTCTGCAGAAAAATCTTTTTTTTTTTTTGGGAATATGTAACCAAAATGACAACTTTGAATTCCAAAACAAATTGAACGTTCCAGGTTCCTGATAACTAATTAAGGTTCATCAATAAAGTAGAAATACCAGATAATCGTAAACGACGCCGCCAAGAAAAGAACAACGAAAACAAAAAGGTTAAAGCAAAAAAGAATGAAAACTTTAGAAAGTTGATTGCATATTAATTTGCCATTTTTTCAGATGATGGGAAATATATCCATTTTCTTTTTCAAAGAACCGTTTTCGTGATTTTTTTAAAAAAAAAGTATTTTTGAGCACTTTTTGCAGTTTTTGGCCAATATCTCAGGAACAAATCTTCCGATTAACACAAACGACTCACCATGCGAAAGGTATTGATGTGCCCATTCTAAAAATCTATAACATGTTAGGATAAAATGTCAACAATTTAGGGTTAAGAGCAACCAAAGTCAAAAAAGTAGTGTTTGGTAAAATTACTAATTTTTGGTTAATTTTTCATAAACAAATAAATCAGCGAAAAAAAATCTTTTGAAATCTTATGTGACAGGCAAACTTCTCACGTGAATTTTAAGCATAAGATCACGAAAATCCGACAAAAACTGGTGATGTTATTAGGCACCGAGTGAAAATTGCTCTGTTTTTCACATATCTCTTTTGGTCTTAAATAAGATTACACTAGTTTACAAGAAAAATTAAGTTACGAGAAAAAAAGTTTTCTAGATTAATTTTGGGTCGCTGAATACGAAAATAATACTCTATTTCTCTTTCAACGACATTCGAGTTTAAAAAAAAACGTTTTTCTTTTGCTTCCGCTTTTTTGTTTTTGCTCTATTTTTTATTACAGAAAAATAATTTTTCATATTTTCAGAATCTAATGTGACAGATTTTAACAATTTTAAGGTAATCGCGATAAGCTAAGTAGAAAGGTGCTTCTTCAGTTAATTTTGGATCGCTGAATACGAAAACCAAGTCCATTTTTTCAAAGAAGCATTTTCAAGACTTCTTTGAAAAAGGTGTTTTGGGCACTATTTTAGTTATTTGTCAATATCTTGTTCAAATAGGATCCGATCGAAACAGGTCGAAAAGTATTGATGTGCCCTTTCCGAAAATGTATAATATACGTAGATCAAATCTCGACAAACATATGAAGCCAACTGTCAAAATTCTCTTTGAAATGAAATTTCAGACAAACTGTTACTCGCAATCACAGATGTTTATAGTAAACAAAAGAAAAAAGTTTTCTTTTGCATTAACTACTATGAACTGCGTTTAGCCAGTAACGGTTTGTCCGGAATTTCCTTTCAAAGAGAATTTTGACAGTTGGCTTTTAAGCCGTAATCGTATGTTTGTCGAGAAATGTACATTTATTATGATTACAATCGACCAAAGTAAAAAAAGTGTAATGTTCGACCTTTTTTAAAAAAAATGCATAATGCATGCATAAATCAAGGATAGAAGAAAATTCTTTTAGAATCTAATGAGATAAACAATCTTTTTGCATAAATTTTAATCCAATGGTCACAAAAGTGGGATGAAAAATGTAGATGGTACGAAGCACTGAGTGAAAATTGTAACCTTTTATTTTTCGCTCAATCATACTTTCGGCTGAAATAATCTTATAATAATCTTGATAGTTATTGTTTGTGTTGGGTGCTGTATTCTCGAGCTTGCATCCATCCATCCTGCGACATTTGAATGGTTTTGGATATTTCATTGTACAACTAAGTGCTCTGTGGAAATATGGTTGGAAAAGTTTTGTTTTGTCTGTGGTGAGTACATATTTTACGAATTAAAGCAATTTTAGCCTTCTGCTTCAACAGGCCTCACAGCAGATTCTCAGTTCACAGAATATTATGTGGCTAGTGCTACGATCTCACTTAGACTCCTTCCCGATAGGGACTCGAATATTTGACGACTGGCTTATGAGACCAGTGCTACACCCTCTAAACCGCCGCACCAGGGCAGGGTCCGCTAAAATCATAAAATTTCCATTTCGCTCAATGTGCCATAGCATCAACATTTTGCATCCGAAGTAAGTGATATTAGGCTTAAAATTAATGTAAACATATTACTTGTCATCTTAGATTCTAAAAGATCCGAAAAAAAATTGTGTTTTGGTAAAAAAAAATCATTTAAAAATGAGTAACTTTTAAAAATGGTCAAAAATGCACTTTTTTGAAACTTTGGTCGCTTGCAGCATTTGCAGCAATTCTACATATGATCGACACATATTATATGGTTTTGGAAAGAGCATCTCGGCACCTTTCAACCTGCATATTGACTAAATTAATTGAATGATTTTGACACGAAATATTGACTAAAAACTACGAAAAGTGCTCAAAAACGAGTTTTTTGAGAAAATCACAAAATCGCTTCTTTGAACAAAAAAAAAGAATATTGTTTTCGTACTCATCGACCGAAAATTAGTCTAAAAAATACTTTTCTTGAAGCTTCATTTTTCTTGTAAACTAGTGTTATCTGATCCATGATTGGTTGGTACAATTAGACCAAGTAGCGAGCGTTGCTAGGACTGTCCCTTTGCCATCGAATGAACTGCGACACATATAAAAAGGGAACATAAGAAAAATTCGTTAGTTTGTGTTCCAATGTTGTAAGTGTAGCAGCTGACGCGTTTCATGTCAGCTCGCATTCTTCGCTGGTAGGTGAAACATTCCATGTGATTGCCGCCAGGCTCTGAAAACATTTCACTCTAATGATACACTGGCGTGCCAGTTTCATGCACACAGACGATACGATGATGACGCACCACAGAAAAAGCAGAAAGCTCTTTCTGTTGGAGCTAAATAAACGGATTCGCGATGGGGTGGTTTGGTTCGAGAGAACCTCGCTCTCTTGCTCTTTAAATTATATGTGGCGTCAGGTGCGTGTCCAGATAAATTCACCACGGCGCGCGTTTCAGAGTGCACTGCGGTGTATACATTGAAGTGTGAACTTACGTGTGCTTTTTGGTTCGTTTTCCTCTGGCAAGCAGTAGTGCGGGTGTGATTGACGATTAGATAAGCACTGGTTGTTTCGTTGTGTGATGGTTAGGGCATTGCAAAAAAAAAATTTTTTTGGATTCACAAAGGCCCTCCCTCTCATATAGTGACAAATGTCAAAGTAAGCTCAGATGCCAAATTTCACATCATTTGGACAATTTTAGACCCCCGCCTACTTCGCTTAAATTTTTTTTAAATTGGTACTATGGGAAAATATGGAGGAAAAATACATTAAATGCTATAACCTTTAAAGTAGCAATCAGAAAATTACAATTTATACCTCTTTCGAATGGAAATTATCTTAGTATTTGAATGGAGATTCTTTTGTTTCTAGGAAAATACGGGAAAGTAGGGTACTGGGTCATTTTGGACCCAAAATCCCATTTTTTCTGCTCCGTGATGCAAATCATACATATTTTGTAGTTTTTCTAATGTGAAAAAACCTCAAAAATCGATCGGAGCCTTTTTAACCTTTTGCCGAATACGAGAAGTTGGGGTTAAATGGCCTTTTGTCATTCATATTAAACTTCATCATTTTCTCGTGCATTTATCTCTATTATTCTTCACTCAATTTTCATAAACTATACCTTGTTGAACGTGGACAATTTTTAAGATTATAACAAAAATAGATTCGATACCGGTAAAATTCAGGAATATTAAATTATCTGACATATAGTGTCGATTTCATATTTTTATCATTAAATCGCACATATTACTCCATTTAACAACAAAATTCTCATTTAATTTACTACTTTTAGTGTAAAATATGCTTAGGGATTATTCTTGGAAAAATAGGGGAAGTTGAGGTATTAGGACAAATAATGAAAAAATGAGATTTGTAGAGTAAATATCAAAAGTTGGTGTTTCTGAATTTTACCTCTAACGTTTTTATTTTTGTTTTATTCCTCAGAATATTACACGTTCAACAAGTTACATGTTATGAAAATTGATTGAAGAATAATAGAGATATATGCATGAGAAAATGATAAAATTTAATATGAATGACAAAAAGCCCTATAACCCCAACTTCTCTTATTCGAACTAAGGTCAAAAGGGTTCCGTTTGATTTCTGAGATTTTTTCACATTAGAAAAACTACAAAATATGTATGATTTGCATCACGGAGCAGAAAAATCATTAAAAATATGGGATTTTGGCCAAAATGGCCCAGTACACAAATTTTCCGTATTTTCCTAGAAACAAAAATTTCTTCATTCAAATACTAAGATTATTTCCTTTCAAAAGAGGTATAAATTGTAATTTTCTGATTGCTACTTTAAAAGTTATAGCATTTAATGTATTTTTCCTCCATATTTTCCCATAGTACCAATTTAAAAAAATTTCAAGCGAAGTGGGCGGGGGTCTAAAATTGTCCAAATGATGTAAAATTTGGCATCTGAGCTTACTTTGACATTTGTCACAATATGAAAGGAAAAAAAAATATGAGTATAAAATTTTTTTTTTTGCAATGCCCTAGTGATGGTGTTGGCTTAATGGATGCTGATATTATGATTTTCTGTTGATGATTGATGATTTGATACGAGTTACTTCGTAAAGCTTATTTACCAGTTTATAGGAAACCCAGGGAAACTTAAAATACTCTGTTCTCGAGGCAAACTGAGAAAACGTTTTACGTATCATCAATGTTTAAACACAATTAAATAACGATCCGTAAAACAAGATAAATTGTACAACAGGTTGATGCATGACGGGATTTTTACATCTACATTAAAACCAGCTTAGTTTATGTGCGGCCAGATGACGCAATATGCATTTTACTTATTTTTTTTACAAATATCACGGCTCAACAAGTGAAAAGTTCCATTAAAAGTAATGTCCAGGTACTGCATTCGTTGTCGATTATCATACGTGACACTTGCAAGGTTATTGCGAAAATTCCACTCTAAGAAACCTGCTTTGTTAAGGAAATATGATCATAGCTTAGCTATAAAACATTAATTGGGAGAATTTGATAAATATCATTCAAACAACATTTTCCCCTGTTATCGCATCGCAATCATAACTTACGCTTTGAAAAATGGGCAGGGTAAAACGCATAAAGAACTCAGGAACTCCCATGTTTTCCCCAGGAAATACAAGGAGTGCTTTCCATGCTCCATCAAACTGAGAGCCTCCTTGGTACTGAAACGATGTGGGCATGGTTGTTAGTAGGTAAATAGAAAACCATAACATAGCTGTCATCATCTGATGAACACTACGTTGATATGCTTAGTGCGAGCATCTTTACTGTCAGATAAGTTTGGATGTTTCAAGAGTATAAATATTACATTTACGTACAGTATTATCATTTCATCGCGAAACGTCTATTGTTTCAATGTTGATCTACCTGGAGTGCTGTTGTCGATGAGAAAGGATCCTTAGTTCCGTGTATTGCGAGTAATGGTTGAATAGAATACACAACGTAGGGCCTAGCCACCAGATGAAATACTGTTTCTCTCGTTAATCTGCCGGCGAACCGGTGCCAATAATCGCGTTTTCAGCTTCCATTAAGTTTTTCATTTGCGTTTCTAACGTCGCGTATACTCGGAAAAATTATGTGCACTCTCTACCCACCACGAAGTGGAAGGACGTCCATCGTTATTCGCGCCAGGTACTCGTTTCGACGGACCTTTAATCGCAGTGTCGATAAACAAGCCATCATTGTGAAGACAACCCCATGGTATACCGTGGGACCGTGAGGTGCGATGTAAAGGGGAACAACGATAATAAGTCTGCATTTGATTCAGATTTGACAAGCTCAAAACTTCAAAATTGTGGAAAACCTACTCCGTAAGTTGACCAAAGGATTAAAATATTGGGACATTTGGGGTCTTTGATATCCATGTGGAAATTCCTGCTTGTTTCTAAGATTTCCGAGGCGAGGAGCCACTTACTTAGATGAATATAATTACTATCGAAAAGAAGACTTATCGGCATTATTTTTGCCATCGGAGAATTATTCAAATTGACCTCCATTGAGCCAGAGGGGATGTCAAGTCGGTCGTCGGAGATACCTTCCCATTGGTAATGGGTAATTGGTACTTAGTCGTGGAACACTTGTAGTATCAGTAATTAACCAAAACATATTCGCTGAGCCCTTGCTAATACAGCCCGTTAACAAAGTGTCTCAAAATAGCCTCCAGCTATTATCAGGAAATTTTCATTTTTACTTATACATACCATGCTTGATCTTTCGTTACTACGGGTAGAAATCATTTCGAATTTTACTACATACTCGAGAAAAAAGTGTTCTGCCGACCGTAGAAACCAGAAGAGCCTGGTGAAGGGATCATTTTTAAATTAAACCAATCTATACTATTCAGCTACAAATATTACGGTGAATTGCTTTGCCAGAACGTGTATTGCATTGAGAGAATACGAATTGAATGAAACTGAATCAGATTGTATAAAGCACTCCCGATACCCATCATCATAAATTTCCCTCAACGGAAAGTGATGACGTTGTTTTAGTATCAAATCTCCCATCTCAAATTACATCTTAATGTCCATGCTTGAAACCGTATGTCATCAATCAAAACGTCAATCATTCCGACTGTAAACAAGTCCTCCACCCTGCATCCCTGTGTACCGGTTGAATCTCGGTGATGACAAGGCAGCCGCAGCACCCAGATACGTATCTATTCAAATAACTGTAATCAGCTTGAAAAGGAGCATTACGTAAATTGAAAAAGAAATCGCTCCGATGACAGTGGCCGACAAGGCATCAAGCTTTTGATACCGTTTCCATCAAGGACGATGCGGAGATGGTGAAGCTTAAATCGGGAAGATACGGTAATAGGTCGGTCGTGGTGGGGGGATAGAAGGTGCATAGCGTAAGAGTGTTTTTATTTATATTTCCATTCTGAATGCGATGGTACACTTGCCGTGTGTCATGTGTTGCGTTGAAACACCGACGGACCCCTTTCTCGCTGGGTTCGCGTGAGAGATGATTACTCCAAGCCAGGATGCATGATCGGGGACAACTGTCGGCAGATGCGTGTGGTGACGAACGGTGAAAATTCATGTATCATCCATCCATCGTTCCATCCAATCAGTTGCGTATCACGGTGCGGCTCACAGTCTGCTACCCTTCTGGGGTGATAAACTGTATTCTTCCTGCGTAATCGTACCCTTTTAGGATTATGGGAAGACTTATTCAGTAGACATTGTAAAGACTATTAAAATGGGGTATATCTTTAGTACTATGAAAAATTACCAGCAACAGTGAAAGATATCTTTTGACTACATTGTCGGTATAAAGTTGCAGTTTCGGTTATACGACATTTTCATTAGATTTCGGAACAACAAAAGGATGTTTCTACAAGCCTGCGAACGACTGCCAATGAAACCATAACTTCTGCTAAAGATCTCCATGGAAATTTAAAATTCCAAATTAACATCAATCTCAGAAAACTCCTACATCAGCGAGTCAAATTAAAACCCTTTCAGCGTCAACTTTAAGACGAGTTCAAACAATGCGATGAACATGAATAATTTAAAGCTCATTTAATTTAACCGCTTAATTTATGGAAAACTTCAAACGTCGCGAGGGCGGCCTCCCTCGCCCCAGCATAACAATGCACGGACCGCGCGAAACCACAACTTTTTCCCGAGTTCAAAGTGCGGTTTTGTTTGGACGATGAAAACGGGGATAAACCCCTTTCGGCGAACATCGAGACCGGCCATCCGTGAGGAAGTAATTTTACGCTTGTTATGCTGCGTATTTTCTAATTAGTCGCTCCGAGTGACGTTAATAATAATAATAATAAGCTAGCTGGTGGCATGGACAGGATATCAAGCATTCAATAAAATATCAGATTTCGGCGGAATTCAACCGATGACAAATTTACCCGCAGGATGTTAAACATCAACCAGCGAAATTCCGTGCAGCTTTTCTCAAAATTCGGAAAGCTTCCACCTCACTGCTAGATGCACTTGAATCGGGGATTTTATACAATTTGAATACAAAAGAAACACCATATCATGAAATTCCGTCGTCGTCGTCGTAACGTGTCTTGTCGTCATGTGCACAAACATCCCTTCCCGAATGCAATCCTCCATGCATGAAGCACGGCTGGAATAAAGAATTTAAGCACAAAGCTTAGCTCAGTCACAAAACACAAAGAGTACAATCGGCTCCCGTGCATTTCGCATACCGACTTTCGCAACTGATGTAGGTAACAGTCACAAACTGCACTTCTCTTTCTTTTATTCAATTTACGAAATTCTATACAATTTGAGCGAGAAACTCTTCATTCAATTTAGGTAAATTTTCTGTAGTGATGCAGAACAGTGCACAGTAATTGGAAGCAAACTGAATGAATCCATTACTGCCCCCCCCCCCCTGTATGAATGTTCGGTTAATTACAATTTTCGTAAACATACATCTGTCCGGAGGACGTTTTCGAGTGTCAAAAGACGAAACTTCCTCCACGGACGGACCGAAAAAGCGGATCCTTGCTAGGCCACCGAAGCAGTAGTAGGTACTATTCCACCGCAGGCACGTAGCCAGAGGGGGGGCTAGGGGGCTAAAGCCCCTCCCGAAATTTTTCAAAAATAAATTTATAAAACCGGCTACTTTTAACAAAATTTGTTGCTGATTTGGTTTGAACAAATTATTGAGAAAAAGTTGAAGAAGGCTATTAATAACCACCAAAGGCAATGGTCACGAAATTCAGTGTACTTTATGCTTTTGCTCGAGCCAGTGCGAAGCGAACGACAAAAATAGTAACTTTTATATTGTGTGCCTTGTCTGAAGAATAAAATAAACTGTTACTATAATTGTTGCTGTAGTAATCTATCGAGATCAGTGAGTAGCAGAAGCAAGAAGTGTTGCTCCAGCCAAATACGGTGATTATAAAATTATTGATGATCGCATAGTACCGAGCATTCATAATGTGGAACATTTCCTCAAGGTGTAAATAAAAGTTAGAAAATTCTTTTAAAAGTGGACGGGTCAAAAAGTGGTAAAACAATAGGCAATCACGAAGGGCGGCTAAAATGTTGGGACTGATTGAATCTATAAGCCAATAAGTTTGGATAAGTTTGGATATAAGGATTTCATGTTTTCAGTATGTGACAGTCTTTCGTTCTGTTTTTGCTCATCATGGAATAAAATGATAATATTAAATAAGAGAGAAAAGAGAGGAAAAAAATCAACCAATCGAAATCGATTCAAGATCACTCTTCTATCTTTTATCTTTTATACACTCACCACGAGTGCTTTCGGAATTGCACTCTGATCTTCTCATTTCGTCTTCGTTATCCGTACAACTTTGATGCGTTAGGTGCAACAACTTTAATTGAAACTTTTTCCCAAATAGTGGTAAAACAAACCTGTAATCAGACAAACATTACAACTTTCTTCAAGAAGTTATACATCTCTTCCAATTTTGATGATGATTGTAAAAAAATCAAGAGCTATTTATTTTTATTCAAAAACAAACCAATTACTGAGCAGATAAGTGTCCACATATTTGTTTAACGAATTGACAAAAAGTTTCGCTAAAGTTTCACAGGAAACGGATAGTTTGCTGTAATTTAAAAACAGACAACTCTAAAAGAAAGCCTCTTCGGCAAATTAGATGTTAATAGTAACCGTTCGTGTGAATAATATAATATTAACAATTAATATTTACTTAATTTAGGTAATCTTCTCAAGTTCCAACGGTTTTGCAAGATCGCTGAAAGTCAATAAAGCTAAGGTTCTTATTCTTGCTTTGTAGTGAAATCAGCAGTTTTTTGCACTCACTTTACATTTTGACTTTTACTATAGTTTCAGGAACCAAGGAATATCAGTCTACGATATTTTTAATTCGTAAGTCCAATGATATAAAAAGTATCTAAAAAGAATATACTTAAATAGATAAATAAATAGTTATTTTCACTTGCCTGATAATATTGTCGAAGACAGTCTTTAACCCATTCTCCACGAGAGTAAAATGAAAAAAAAACCTGATTTAATCCACCTAGTGGTGCAATTGTGTCTTTCTCATTTGTCCAAACTACGATTCCATGGCATGGCGGACTAAGGAGGAAGATCCGGGGGGTCCGGACCCTGCCGAAAATTTTCAACGTGTTAAGAAATTTTAAAATAGTTTTAATTTTAAAGTAGCAACCCCTCATTGCATACTCCTACCTAAGCCTTTATAGATCAAGAAAATTAGGCTGACAATTGTTAGAGTGATTGCATAACCTTTCTATATGAAAAAGGCAAAAATATGCCAGTCCAAAAAAGTCAATTTTTGTCAAAATTTTTGTTTCGAGATTTCATCAAATCTCAACGTTTCATGCATTTTAAAGTCATTTGGCATCTAAAATGCAAATGCGATTTTGAAATTTTCCCTTACTCCCCTTTGAGAATTTTTCATTTCAGTTTATATGGGAATTTGCTTTGTGGTCGCACTCTTCAACCCGTAACTCCGGAACCGGAAGTCCAATCAATAAAAAATTCAATAGCGGCTGATGGGAACTAAGACTAAGTTTGTGCAAATCGGTCCAGCCATCTCTGAGAAACAGAGGTGACATTTTTTCCACATACACACATACACTCACACTTACATACACACAGACATTTTCCGATCTCGACATAAAGTTGAGTTAACGCAAACTTCGGATGAAGTCACAGAACTAGTAATAGTAGCAAGACGCCTGATCATGAAAATAGGAGTTAAACTTATTTTCCGCATCTACAAATCGCCTGCCTTATCAGAAGGTTTGAAGCAAATTCCGACATTTACTTTGTGCGGACATCCCTTGCAACCGTAAACTTGGATTTCACATTGATATATTCCTATCCATGGAGATAACCTTGACGTTGGTTTCGTTCTCCTGATTAGCAAATTCGTGTAAAGTTTCGTGAGACGGGTTTTTGGATATTTTCCTATACCTTGTAAACGTGTAATCTAGAATGCGTAGCATTTTCAAGCAGCCCTAAATACTTTGAACTCTTGAATATTCATTTTTGTAACTAGAGAAATTTCTAAATTAATAATAATCAAATTCGTCGATGCACTCTAGCCGTTCTTGTAACAGACAACATACTTTTAGTGTTTTTTAGTGTCTATTGCCTTAGCTTTGGAATAGTTTTCACTTTTCATAATTACGTTCAGTTTCCAGTGACTATCTCAAGTCATCAAAATTAATACATTTATGCAATAATTTTTAAGCCCCTCCCGAAACAAAATCCTGGCTACGGACCTGTTCCACCGGGAAATTCATTAGTGACCGGATTGTGAATTCTCTTTCGAGTACGATCGTACGACGGAGTGGAGGGTCAAGGGAAAAGGGAGAAACGAGGTCCATATGTTATGCATTGAGTTGAGACCCGTAATCCGGTTGAAGCATTCGAAGAAGGACGTAACGATGCACTTGAGTCTGCTCTTCGAAGCAGGTTAATTGGATAAATGAAACGAAAGGATCCACCTCGGACGGATGGTGGTGGTGGTGGCGACGGCGGCGGCGGCTGCGTTGGGCATAGTCCTTATGCTGTGGGAGTTCCACACGTACCTCAACATCAGGCAGTCAACGCGGTGGCAGCAGCAGCAGCAGTCAGCAGAACGTCCTCGGGACAACTTTTCCGAATGTTTGAATAAATTTAACTATTTAATGAGCTTGTTATTTGCGGTGATCTCAGCTCCGGAGGGACAGTAACTCAACGGGTGATGTTGCTGTTGTTACTTTTAGTTGTAGAGGGCACATGGAGCTACTACTCGAGAGATGGAAAGTGGGCATGTTGCACAATAATTTGAAGCGAGGATGCACATGTGCAGCTCGTTGCAGATTGCAGAAGGCCTATTGTGAGAGAGTGGTGAGTATATCTTTCATAATATTAAGTCAAGTGTGCAGTTCGTAAGGGTAGCAGCAGTGTGTTACAATGACATAAGGAATAACATTACGCCTAGTGAACCGGTCAGAATTGACGACCTGCAGTAGGCTTCCATTGATTGAAAAATGTTCAATTTTGTAATTTTCAAAAGTTCAACAATCATGACTTGAAAAAATAATATCATGTAAAAAACAAAATGCGTGGTAATTTGTTTTAGAAAAGAACAATACAGCATTTTTTCAGTTAATTTCAAAGTTTTGTTTAAAATCTGACGGAGTCACTATAACGATAATGTGATTACGAAATTCCTACCACAACAACTGTATTTCGTCCATAACCAACGCTTCGAAGGTCTATACTTTCATAGTCAGGGTCCAAGGTCTCCAATAAAAAGACCCCATTCGTATCACAAGCAGACCCCATTCGTATCACAAGGCTCCTAAACTAAAAAACCGATTTGATCCACCCTGCAGTATGATGGGACATGCACCTAACTAGCGATGAGATGAACACAGTTTCGAGTCTCGCAGGAATAAAACCAGGAATTATAAAAATGTTTTATAAAAAAATCAATAAAATTAATGATGTTTAAAGAAAGGAAAAATAATTTAAATGGATTAAAGGAATAAAACAAATAACTTTAATATAAAGAAGAAAATGCAAAAATGGTACGAGATTCGATGCCAACAAGTGACAGTTTTTGTTAGATGTGGTAAGAATCTTTATGTTTACTTAACCTTTCGATAGTCGTGTCATTGTCTACGTTAAGGCGACCATCTAAAGCTCTGAGACAACTTCACTTGAGTTTTATAACGCGGAGATACCTACCTATGAATTGAATCATGTAGGGGGACCCAGGACTATTAAGACAGTGGGGGTAAATCGGACCTCCTCGATTTCTCAGAAAATCCCAAGAATTTCTGACTGTCGTACATATTTGTGGATCTGCTATTCTAAAACATTAACCGTTATGGGTTCAACAAAATAAACGCCTTTAACAGGCCAACGAAGGTACCCAGGTAACCACAAATTGAAATGCTCATAACTATGGCTTCCTTTAACCGATTTGGACACTTTTAGATGTTTTGGATTCAGGAACTTGTCCACTTTTGGATTCTGTGAAATTAAAGTGTTACAGGGCCCTACGGCAATTTGAAAAATGGAATTGGACTGGAATGGCTACTCTCGGCCCCACGGGAACCTGCTCCGGAATGTCTGTTCACCAAATGGTTCCAAAACCACGAGATACTGCCTACTGATTCAATTCCAAGAATTTTGATACCCATATTGCTACTATTCCAGTGAAGTTCACAAATAGTATTCCAGTGTTCTTCCGGAAATCCGGATTCCCGAGAACCGAATGAAGTAATCCGATTCATTTTCACCAAGTCCAAAAGTGGATGAGTTTCTAAATCTAAAACACCCACAATTATCAAAATCGGCTGGAAATTTCCTTAGTTATTGGCATTTCAGTTTTGTGGGTACCCGGGTCGGCCTGTTACGTAGTAAAAAAAATCAGGAGCCCCTCCTCACTCCCCCCATACTATATCAACAATATTATTAACCCAAAAGCTTGACTTAGTGAAGTTCTAAGATGTCACAAAGTTTCAATTTCGAGCTATGGATTAAACATGGGGATTTTATTAATTGAAACCCAAAAAGGTACCAGTGCACCGCGTCGGACACATAACGGTTAATCATAAATCGAAACTATAAATATACAAGAATCGAAAACAATTTGATATATGAACTTAGATGCGTTTTTGCAACGGTTTTTCGAGTGGCAGTGTATTCATTCATAAATAGGCTTTGTAATATGTACCTATTAGCAGAATCAAAATAGGTTAGGCTCAGTGGAAATAAACCACGTGAATCGATCAATGAATTGATCGAACTTAAATAATAAACTTTCGTTGTGCTTTCCATCGATCCGCGTAAATTTGTTGCTAACAAAGTTTTCGTCTTTGCGCAACGAAAGCACAGATTGCTATCATGCAGCTTACGCAAAAATATCTTTTTACCATCTGTGGTAATTGAACCAGGAAAAAAAACTGTGATAAATTTCCCAAAAATCTGTGAAAAATCACAATACAGTGCAGACCCAATTTTATCAGCACCTTGGAGAATTTTAAGCTGATAAAACATGGACATTGACGAAATCGGAACATATACTTTTCTGTCGTTTTAATAAACCGAAATAAAATATTCTTCTTAGGTCCTTAAATATAGCCTCGCAACCTTTTCTGATTATTTACTTTAAGTTCCCCTTAAGGGGGTCTGACTGCAAAATTTAAAAAAAGGTTATTATTTTTATTTTTGCATTTCTAGGATCTCTAAGATAAAAAATATATGCCCAAGAAAGGATTTACTCGAATTCAACTTGGTTCGTCTGCTAGAGCCCATCAAACTACCAACAATCTATTTTCATATGAAGCTGATAAAATCGGGTCAAAAAGCTGATAAAATCGGGGGCAGATGAAATCGGGGGCTGATAAACTCGGGCCTCTACTGCATTTCCAAAAATTTATGAAATTTTAATCCAAATGCCAAAAATCTGCCATTTGTGAAAAAAATGTGATCAAAAGTTGTGAAAAAAAATCTGTGACGTTATAGAAAAATCTGTGGTCTGATAACAACATAGATATACACATTCGCCTGAAACATCGAATCCAAGCGCACAAAGCAAAATGAGTCAACGCTGATGATGATGGGTAGAGCGAAAGAGACAACGAGTACCACGACACTATGTTAACCGTGTTTGCAAATGGCGCTCGAATGTACAAGCGATTTTGTGTACGAATAATTGTGTTCGAGATTGTACATAAAAGTGTGCTGGAAACGAGCACAACACAAAACAAAGCATAGTGATTGAACGGACAAGCTCAGTCGCGTGTTGGACGGCACTGGGTAGCGTACCTCTACAGCCAGTGTAACGGACTTCACACTCATCTACACTGGCTGCGAAGAGACACAGCTGACAGCGCAGCGATCTTCTTCGTCTGCCGTTCAACAAGCAACTGAGCTTGTCCGGCCAAAACCGTTCATTAACTGGTCGATGATGACGTCATTCATAGAAGCGTAGTGCGCTACCCGAGCAGAATTTCAGAATACCAAATTCAGGTATACTGTACCCAATACTGAACACCACAATAAGGTATTGAGGAGCCTTGTTTAAGAGGTAAAATACTTGAAATAATAACTGAAACATGTACTACGAATAACTACTTGATAATGAAACGAGTTATTATAATACCTGAATAATAACAAAACCTTTTCAACCTTCCAATAACTAAACTCACTGTATGGAGGTATTTATTAAGGTATTGACTTGGTATTTGTAAAATTAACTGGAATACATAAATAATACTAAAATTAAGTATTATACATCATTGAGGTACATATTTAGCAGGTATTGAAGAATGTTTCTTCAATACCAGCTTAATACCTCAAAAAGGTATTAATAAACAATTAATACCAGGTTTTGGTATGATACCAGTAAATAGTATGTTATTCACCAGGTGTTTTCTCCTGGTTGGATAGGTACACAAATCTGTCGTGCCGGACTTGGGAAGCGCTAACTTCTGTGTGTAAATGCGCGAAATTTTGACTAGGTTGTACATTATTTAAATTTTTAATGCCATGATATCAAAAATCTTTGGGCTTATCTATTGGAATTTATACTTAGAAGTATTTCGAGGCGATATGCGCAAAAAATTTGAAAATTTATCGTGAGATGGCTGAATTATAAGCGTTGGACCACTTTTTGTTACATACCATTTTTGTAGAATTTGCAAAGTGCGCCCCCATATTGAAAACAACGACGTAGTCCTACGTCAAAAAATGAGTGTTGTCATATATCGATCCCAAAAGATAAATGAAAAAATAAGAGGATATTAAATACGGAAACTTTTCTAAGATAAACGAAATGAATTCGTGCGACCAACGAAATCGTTCATCATATACATAAACATTCATTGAAATAAACGAATCACTTCGTTTCATTCACGAAAAATAATATCGTTATCAACGATAACATTCCTACAATGTACACTAAATATGTAAAATTCACGAAAGCTTTCGTTCATCAAGCGGCCATTACTGCACACCACAATCTTTCTAGTCCACAATAAAGGTGAACAGGTTGAAAAAAATCGATTTTGCCAGATCGATTCTAACTAATTAAAAAAATCGTTGTTGTCAAACATCGATCCCAAAATATCGATTGAAAAAAATAATATGCTAATGAATACGAAAACTTTACTAATATGAACGAAATAAATTCGTGTGAGCAATGAAATCGTTCGTAATATACACAAACGTTCATTAATATAAACGAAACATTTCGTTTCATTCACGAAAAATAATGTCGTTATCAACGATAACATTCGTGCAGTGTACATTAAATGTGTAAAATTTATGGAAGCTTTTGTTCACCAAGCGAAAATACTTAGCGAAAGGTTAGTCAAGTGGAAAACGTCGAGCAAGTTAAGCAGTGGTTGAAAAGCAGTGCTGATCAGACCGAAAGCGCGGATACAGCAGCTTCATCAATATTGCCGAGTGAACCACGAAAGCGAGAAGAGCGACTATGTGATCTGTCCCGCACACAACACGTTGATGATCAAAACCAGGTGGCGAAACTCCGTTTACCCGAACAGCTGGAACTCTTGGCGGAACAACTGCGTCAACAGCAAACCTTCGCTGGAGAACGACGTTGGTCATTAGAAATGCATCCCGAACAGCATATGCAGCAGCCAGCCTTCTCGTTATGGAAAATTTCACCAGAGTTCATCAATAGTCGTTTGCAGATGAAAAAGCAAACTTCTATGTCAGGTAACGATCAAGGTAATAGCAAAAAGCTTATCTCAGATAAAACTTACCATCTCGGTCAGGAAAATGATCGCAAGTGTGATGGGACTGAGTTCATTAACCCCTTGTTTAAGCAATTTGGGTCCAGCTCAACTAGTGGTCAAAATGCAACACAAAATTTATTGCAATACACCCCAACGCCATCTCAAATCGCGGCTAGACAAGTTATGCCTCGTGATCTACCGTCCTTCTCTGGCAGCCCTACCGACTGGTCAGTATTTTTTAGTAATTTTATGAATTCTACGTTGGCGTGTGGCTATAGCCCAGCAGAAAACGTCGTGCGACTCCAAAGGTGTCTGAAGCCACCAGCGCATGATGCAGTCCGCAGTCGACTCCTTCTCCCAGAATCAGTTCCACACGTAATCGAAACACTTCGTCTTTTATACGGTCGCCCCGAGCTGCTCATAAACGCACTGCTGGAAAAGGTTCGCACTGTCCCTCCGCCGAAAGCAGAGAAACTAGAATCTCTCATCGACTTTGGAATGGCGGTTCAAAGCCTGTGTGATGACCTAGAAGCTGCTGATCAACGTGCTCATCTTTCGAATCCTTCTTTGCTCATTGAACTGGTGGACAAGTTACCAGCGCATGTGAATATGGAGTGGGCGTCACACATGCAATGATTTCCCGAAGTGGATTTGAAAAACTTTGGGGAATTTATGTCGGCTATTGTACGATCGGACAGTCGAGTCACACTCTATAGTGGTGGGTTCAGTCCAGAGGAAAAATTCAAGGTAAAGAAGGGAGCAGTTCACTCGCATGCCGATGCCGATGTTTCACCCGGGGTTAGCGCAAATATTGACAAGCCTTGCCTGGTATGCAACCGTCTCAACCATCGCTTGAAGAATTGTGATGTATTTAAGTCGCGTAGGGTAGAAGAAAGATGGCGTTTCGTCCAGGATCGAGGCATTTGTCGCATCTGCCTGAATTCACATGAACGGAGATCATGTAGAAATTCAATTCAAGGTGGAGTAGGCGGGTGCCAGTTTCGTCACCATCCTCTGTTGCATTCATCTCGTCCACTCTGTGTACCTACAACTTTATCACCGGTACCCTCAGCTGAGAATCACACGCACTCAAATCCTTCGCAATCCCTCTTCTTTCGCATAGTACCCGTAACGCTGCAAGGGCAGGGTGAAGCAATCGAAACATTCGCCTTTCTGGACGATGGCTCTTCACTCACTCTAATCGAAGAGGGATTGGTTCAGCAACTAGGTATAGATGGTACGGCTCAACCTCTTTGTCTGAAATGGACTGGAAATATGTCGAGAACAGAACATCAATCAAAATTGGTACAGGTGGCCATATCTCGCAACGGTCAGCCGAAAATTGTCCTACGAAATGCTGGAACGGTGAAGTCGCTTTCGCTGCCAAACCAAAGTTTAGACTTCAAGAGTTTCTCAGAAAAATACCTACATTTTCGAGGCCTCTCAGTTCCCAGCTACCAGAATGCAGTTCCCCGTATCTTGATAGGCCTGGACAATCTCCGTCTGACGGTTCCGTTGAAAACGAAAGAAGGCTTTATTGGCGAACCAGTCGCGGTAAAAACGAGGCTGGGATGGTGCATATATGGAGGGTCAGCTGTTGCTGGGATATCAAAGCATTCGTTGAACTCTCTCATACTTGCGAATGTTCGAATGATGAATCGTTGCACAACATGGTGAAGGATTACTTCTCATTTGAAGATGCAGGAACTAAACAAGAGTCTATGCTTATGCCGGCGGATGAACAAAGAGCCCTTGAAATCCTAGAACGCACTACAAAGAAAAACGGTGATAAATTCGAAACGGGATTGCTGTGGCGTTATGATTTTCTCGAGTTTCCCGACAGCTACAGAATGGCGGTCAAACGACTCGAATGTTTAGAGCGGCGCATGGAGCGGGATCCTACACTGCGAGAAAATCTTCGAGCTCAGATTTCGAACTACATAGAAAAGGGATATGCACATCGCGCCACCGAAGAGGAATTAAAGAAAGCTAATCCTAGACGGGTTTGGTATTTACCTTTGGGGGTGGTGATAAACCCGAAGAAGCCGAACAAGGTGCGAATGATCTCGGATGCGTCTGCAAAAGTGAATGGAGTCGCGCTCAACACAATGCTTCTCAAGGGTCCTGATCAGTTAGCGTCATTACCCGCTGTGCTCTTCCGTTTTCGTCAATTTCCCGTGGCAGTCTCGGCCGATATCAGAGAGATGTTTCACCAAATCTCTATACGTATGGCGAAGCGACCCGTCGCACAAACCGGAGGTGTTTTTAATGGATGTTGCGACATTCGGCTCGGCTTGCTCGCCAGCATCAGCGAAGTATATAAAAAATAAGAATGCGATGCAGTATTCATTCGCAGGAGAACAAGAACCTGAATCTGGAAAAGGCAGAAGGATTGGAACGGGTTTAGGGACTTATATGGGTTCCAGGTGATGATATGCTCCGATTTTCGACTGTATTGAAAGACGAGTTACAGGTGATGATATTGCGTTGTGCTCGCCCTACGAAAAGGCAAGTACTTAAGTGCTTGATGAGTTTTTTGATCCCCTTGGATTGCTGGCTGTGTTTACTGTCCACGGCAAAACTCTACTGCAGAATATTTGGAGATCAGGAATTAGCTGGGATGATCAAGTAAACGATCAAACTAACGATCGTTGGCTAAATTGGATCAGTCAACTCAAAAACATACATAATTTCGAAATTCCTCGCTGTTATTTCCGAGATGCTTCCATTAATCGATATCAGCACACCGAACTGCATATCTTTGTAGATGCCAGCGAAGAGGCATATGCTGCTGTGGCCTATCTCCGGACGATTAACACCGAAGGTGAACCAGAGTGTACGCTGGTTTCGGCGAAAATGAAGGTCGCACCACTAAAACCGATGTCGATCCCGCGCATAGAGCTGCAGGCGGCCGTCCTTGTAGTGCGCTTGAAGCGTTGTATTATTGAAGGACATACTATTCCCATTTCGAGATGCGTTTTTTGGCCCGATTTCAGCACAGTTCTTGCTTGGATCCGAGCAGATCATCGTCGTTACAAGCAATTTGTTGCCTTCCGTATCGGCGAAATCCTTGATTCTACAGAAGTGAACGAATGGCGGTGGGTACCATCCAAGCTCAACCCGGCGGATGCTGCGACGAAGTGGGGAAATGGACCCCAATTTGACATGAAAGGCTCGTGGTTTCAAGGACCAGATTTCCTTAAAGAGAATGAAGAAAGGTGCCATATACTTGCACCGACTACGGAGGAAGAAATGCGTTCCCTTCATCTGCATCATGGAATAGCATTACCCATTAAGGTGATTGATGTCGGAAGATTTTCGAAATTGAATCGCATTCTACGTACAATGAGCTACGTTTACCGCTATCTTGGGAATTTGCATCTAACAGTAAAAGGCCAAGGCTTCGATTTCTGGACATCTTACTCAGGACAAATTGAGAAAGGCTGAGATCTTAATTAGAATTATATAGTGGGAATGGTATAGTGGGAGACCTTTCCCGACGAACTGGTCACACTCACCCAAAATTCGAAGGTTCCCTTGGAAGAGCGAAAGCCGATCGAAAAAAGCAGTGCCATCTACCAGGAATCACCAATGATAGACGAATTCGGAATTATTCGCATCGATGGTCGAATAAAATCAGCCGAAAGTGCACCATATTCTGCTAAATTTCCCATCATTCTCCCCAAACAACATGAATTAACAAAATTAATCATCAACCATTATCATCATATCTATCGACACGCCAATTCAGAAACCGTATTTAATGAATTGCGACAACGATACTATGTACCCCAACTACGGCCCGCAGTGAAGAGGGTAGCTAGAGATTGTCAATGGTGCAAAATATCAAAGACTCGTCCAAAGGTTCCGATGATGGCTCCTCTTCCGAGGGCACGACTGGCGTCATTTGTCCGTCCATTCAGCTACGTGGGCCTTGATCTTTTTGGCCCCCTGCTCGTGAAGGTGGGAAGAAGTCAGGCTAAGAGATGGGTGGCATTGTTTACATGTTTGACCATAAGAGCAGTCCACGTCGAACTAGTTCATAGTCTAACTACAGAAGCCTGTGTGATGAGTGTCCGTCGCTTCGTCAGCCGGAGGGGTTCACCCGTAGAGATTCACTCCGACAACGGCACTAATTTTCAACGAGTAAGCCGCTTGCTGCGGGGTCAGATTAGCAAACTCAATGAAAAGTTAGCAGCTACGTTTACAAATTTAGCGACGAGATGGATGTTTATACCACCAGGTGCACCTCACATGGGTGGGCCCTGGGAGCGGATGGTACGTTCGGTAAAAACAGCGATGTCAGCGGCTAATTCGGTCCGAACCTTGGATGACGAAGCTCTGTTAACGTTGGTAGTCGAAGCTGAAGGAATTGTCAACACGAGACCTCTAACGTACCTCCCGTTGGACTTCGAAGAACAGGAAGCTCTCACTCCCAATCACTTCCTTCTTGGAAGTTCCAGCGGAGCAAAGCAATCAGTAGTGGAACCTATAAACGCAACAGCAGCACTCCGAAGTTCCTGGAATCAAATTCAACAACAAATGGATACTTTCTGGCATCGATGGGTGCGCGAGTAGCTGCCAACACTCACACGACGTACGAAGTGGTTCGGCGATGTGAAACCGATAGCAGTGGGGGACTTGGTGTTCGTGGTGGATGATGTTAGAAGGAACGGTTGGATCCGGGGACGTGTGCAACATGTAGTGACGGGGCAAGATGGTCGAGTGAGACAGGCTGTGGTACAAACTAGTAAAGGTCTTATGCGTCGTCCAGTATCGAAGCTGGCACTGTTGGAGGTGTCTCAAACCAGTAAAACTGAACCCGGAACTGCCGGTAACCAGTGTTACGAGGGGGAGGATGTTGGATACTGGGCGCCCTGTCCGATCACTCGTAAATACACCACGAGGGTTTAGATTGTCAGGTGCTGTCTTGGTTGACGTCCTACAACGTGTAGTAATAATTTATTAACGCATTTTTTCATATAAACTAAAGTTGTTTCTACTTATAGTTAAATTGATTTTTACTAAACTACTAAAAACTAAATTGATTAATTAACCTAAAACTTACTTGCTACACTAAATTTGTAAGTACATATTGTTGAAGATTAAAACTTATTGAACTAATTAAAATATATTATAGCTTAAAGCTATTCGCACAAATTAACCTGGATTTTATTGCGATTGCTAAAAAGAGTTAGTGTAAACATCATCCGCCGTCCGGAACAAAAACGAAACATGTCCAGTGAACAATCACAGTAATCCAACCGAACATTTGAATGTACCCCTATGTATATTTTTGAAGTGAACTAGGTTTTTGGAAACACAAATAGTTACATGAATACGAGGTTTACATTTATGAATTTAGGAACTTGGTCACAATTTTCGTAAGCCATTTAGTTCACAAAATCATGATTTTTTTCATGAATTTATGAGCAGATGTTTTTCCGTGTGGTAATTAAACACCTCACAGGATTCTGAAAATGGACGCAGGACGACAAAGAGTCCGAAAACTCTACGAGATGACTGTTTAAGCGATTGTCTCTGAAAATGATGAAGTTTAATATCCCAATTGCTCTTACTGGAAATCAAACCAGAAAATCACTCAAATCGACATGCTATACTCTACTCTAAACTTTCTCTACTAAGTAATTTCTAGCTTATTGGTTGTTGTTAAAAATGGAAGCAAAAGGATATATAACTCAGTCGATTCGTCAGTCGGAAATGAATTGAAAATGAAGGCGAGTGGTGCTTTGTGCAGATTCACGCTGGGCGGAATGCTATTGGTATATTTCATGCACTCATTACAAGTCCATTGGCTTCAAACACTGCATAAAGTATGGTGCAAGCATTTACTTCCAGCGTCAGCGTCGTCATTCAAGAACTATTCAAGCTAAATGGAAAATAATAACCAATACCACACATAAGTTTCCCCCGTGTTTGGAAAAAGCAAAAATTAAAGAGGACTTGAGAGGACACACATTAGCTCCCGATAAGTTGCTCAAGCTGCACGCCTCCAAGCCGGCTGCCGAAACAAAACAAAAACCTAAAATAACAAAACTCCTTCACTCCAAATGGCTCCACACCATTCCCCGCCATTTGTGGCTTTTTGCTTCGGTGTGGTGTAAATTTTTGCACGTTCCGACAAGTGCACTCCAAACCGCGTTTGCAGTAAATACAGCTCATAACTTCCTTTTGCATGCTCACTTGCCAGGCAGCGTGTTTGCCTGTTCCCAGCGAAACGAGTGTGTTCGAAACCCGGGTTAGAGTTTGGGTTTTCCAAGGAAGCACGGCTGTTGCACATCATACATATTGGTTCCGATTTGCTTGGAGTGGAGTGTAGGCATCCCCCAAACCTTGGTGGCTGTGCGGTTCGAAGGATGTGTTTTTTTTTGCGGGGAAACACAGAAATGCTACGGAGCGCGGCGGGCGGAAATCTGTTTTTAAAAGTACAAAAGCGAAAGGCGTCCGAGGTGCGGGAAAACTGGCAAAACCAACAGCCCACAACAACAGCAGCAGCTGGCAGCGCACGGCTTTGGCTTTGCGGGCGAGGGTGGGTGGTGCATTATGTTTTCAGTTGAAGGAAAGAAAAACTGGCAAATGAACAGCGGGGGTTGAAAATATGAACGTACTACTGCTAAAGTTTCCAAGTTTCCGCTGTTTCGCCGAAGGGGGTGGAAAAAAAGGGGAAATGCTGGTGTATTGAATGTTTATGTATGAGCAGAAGCTTTGGCGGTGTACGGAAATGAATTGAAAATTAATTAGAGGAGGCGAGTGGTGCTTTACGCAGATTCAGGCTGGGCGGAATGGTAATGAACTGTTGCTGCTGCTGCTGCTAAAGCTTATCTGAATCCCAAATCAATGTTTAGTAGTGATTTAAAAATTATCATAACAATTTCGGATTAAAATAAAGAATACTGTTAGAAATAACATTATTCTTTGGATGAATGATCTGTAGTCAGAACAGGTCCGTTTCTTCCGGTTCACATTCACGGGTGATTGATTTTCTGCACATCCGTACTCGGAAAGGAATCTAATACATCAAAACCTGTTTGTTTAACGAAGAAGATAAACTCGAACCAGTCGGATGATGAGCTGATGATAAGCCAAAGTTGAGAAACCGAAACCCGGTTCGACAGAATTTGTACGGTCATTGATATAAGTGTATAATTACTCTAGTAGCAACTATCACAAGTGGCTCCGGCTCACCACCGAGCAGAAGGCACTATCCGAAGTGGTCTCAACTGCTGGGTACACAGTGAATTCATTGATGCGTTAAGGTAATGAAGGGGTGCTCTAGTGGACGGAACGATACCAGACGCTCTGTTGCAGCTCACTCCGGTGTTGGTTATGAAAAGCTTGTCCAGCTTTGTTTAAGGCGTGCTTGATGTAGTGGTGGGGTTGTATTCACCATGTTGCGGTTATGAGTTCTTTCAAAATACTTGTTGATTTCCAGGAGAAAGTAGAAACAAACAAGGCAAGACTAATCAGCTTATGCAGGCAGGTGTGTATCGATTTTAAACAATTCCTGCTATATCGTTTTCAATCTCCAAATTGCCCAACCATTCAACCCTGATGCAGGTAGAGCGCTTCTGTGTATCCAATGGTTTCATTTCAAGCCCTGGCATCTTGTCTCGAGTGATGTTGAATGCATCCTATCAATTATTAAAATCGTTGCTCGTTGCTGTCTTGCATCCTACACTATCGGCCCGGGGGCCTAAAAGGAGCAGAGCTGATCTTCGGACAGGAGAACAACTATCCAGTAGTGGCAGCTAAATCTTTCTTCTGCATAGACCCCCCCCCCCCCCCCGCCTATTGAAACAAGCAGCTCCTGCTGATGTGGATTCAACGCGGCTAATTGAATGAGAAACGTTCCATCACTAGATTACTGCTGGCGTACACCTTTCCGGTACGGGGGGGTCTATCACAGCGTAAGGCATCCTAGTTTACTAATGCAGCACGCTCCGAGGGGTTCCTGTTTTCCGGTGGTGCAAAATACACTGAAGTAACAAAATATTCAATCAAAAATTAATTTGCCCTTCTGCCGGGCTGCCACAGTGTAAATTTCAGAGCAACGAATCAGTCGAAATTAAATTAAAAGTGTTCCGTCGGGAAGCAAGAAACAGTTCTGCACTCTATTTGCGAAGGAATTTAATAAATACAAAAATTGAAAATATGTGAAGGGTACACACTAAATACGTATCAGTGAAGTTCAACAGAGCCTACTCATCGCTCCCTCGCGTACATCGGACCGAATTTGTATCTACAACGTGTAAACATGCCAGGCAGAATGATGGTTATTTTTTTTCTAGGAGTGAGGTACTCACCACTTGGTAAGCTCGTCTCGGTGAAAGTGTTCGAGTTCTCACGCTGACTGCAGTTCACCTACCGAATACGAGGCGAACGCGTACTTAATTGAATTAAAATTTAATCATATTTAAATAAAATGGTTGTTTGTTTATTTTTTCACAAGTGTTTTCAAACAATCAACACGCTAAGAGATGCGGGCGGCGTACAGGATTCTCATACACAAACACACACATATCGGATGAACAAACATCGGCAAATGGAAGACTGACACTTCACTAGCAGCTGGTACAGGAATGGCACTGCTGGTACCAGCAGAATCGTGTTGAATCGTAGGGATTTCAAAGCCAATTTTCCGTGAATCAGTTGGTGGAAATTTCCTAACCTCAATTTTAGATAATGGTACATCTGAAACCGGGGCGTTAAAAAACTTTTATTTTATTCATTTTCTCCGTGTGGAGCATCTTTAATTTGATTATGATCGCGGTATTCTCAATACCGTGCAAACTACGTGTGGTGTATGTTGGGCGAACATCATTTATTATGATCATTAGGCCGAAAGACTTTAGGCTGAATGAACCGAATGAACATTAAGCCGAATACACATTATGCCGAATATGCATTAGGCAGAAGGCCAAAAAGCCGAATGTTTAACAGAGAGGAGGAAAAAAAGTTGAAGCTTATCCTGACGAGCTTTCGGGATTCTCGATGATTATTTGCTTTGTTTGCTTCTTAATTTATTGTTTATATCCTTCTTTTTATCATGAGCTGTTCGTTCGAATTATATATATTGTAAAGAATTCAACCCAGCCCTATTAAATAATCACCAGCTTTATTATTTCGGGATGTACTTGGATGACAACTTATTGAATAGAGGGTGTCCCATATCAAATTTCATCACGGAAAAAGGGCGGTAGAAAATTATCTAGTAGTCCAATGCTTTTCAAAACTTTCAGACAATAAATTATGACCCATTAGTAAGCTTTTGGTATATTTATTTCATTCAACTTCAATACTATGACCGTACGCTCGCATCTTACAATTAACTGCACTCATTTGGTTCTGTACAACATCTGGCTGCAGTTGCTTCTGTACGGAAATGCACTTTTTCTTCATATCTTCCTCAGATTTGATCTCCTTGGGATGCTTCCGTAGCGCCTGATTCATAATTTTCAATATTTTTCGATAGGCTTTAGTTTTGGTGTATGGTGAGGGAGGGGAGAGGGTATTCATGTCATTGGCTGGATTCGTACCACTCTGCCAACATTGTAAAAGTGGCACGAAGTTAGATTCGTCCAGAAGATCATATCATAGGCCCTCACGTAGCTCCGACAAAAGAAGCAAACGCATCTGTAGATACTCCTTGAGATAGATCTCCCCAGTTTACATTCCCGGTAGTGACGAATGGCGCCCTCTGTTTGCCACATGAGCAGATCGCTTGCCAAATCATGTATTTATTGACAAACTTTGAAAGTTTCAGCTTCCTTAATTCCTCCGGAACATCAATCTTGGGCTGGGCGGTGAAGAACGGTAGCGCGGGAAGCTGCCGGAAGTCCATCTTGACTCATTGTCGCATCATCATCCATGATGAGACAATATGGCTTCGCCAGCATCTAGCTGTGCAATTTCTGGGCTCGTGACCTTCCCCCCGTATTTTGCCATATGTCACGATTTGTAGCCTTCTGCACTTTATACGCATGCAGTCCCTCTCGGTCCTCGGCCCTCTGAATGAAAGACTTGGGCAGATTTAACTGTCTGACCACATCCCTTGGACTTGGACAGATTTAACTGTTTGGCCACATTAGACTTGGACAGATTTAACTGTTTGGCCACATCCCTGGCCGAAGCATTGGGATTCCGCTAAAACGCTTTCATAACACGCTTGTGATCCTGATGATCCTGATAACTAAAAAAGCATCCGTTCTGACCGCATTTCTACTTTCGTTCAATGCTTAGAGTTTGGTAGTAACGTTTAATCACACGACTCACCGTTGACTGCACGATTCCGAGTTGTTTTTCCGATGTCCCCATGAGGTAGTTGAGGATTTCCTAGGTGCTTGCAAAATCAATTCGTGACGTTGCTTTTCGGGTGACGCTATTTTTACCGATTTTCGAAAAACTGACTGCGATAAAAATACATTCTAAAAAACTTCTACCCAAATTCTCAAGAAAAAATTGGGTTATTTTCAACAGAGTTTTTTCCGTGATGCAATTTGATATGGGACACCCTTTATATGTACACGTACCGTACCAGTGGTTTCTACACTGATCCAGTTCTTGCGGTGAAGCCAGTGTTATGCGATTTTGTCGCATAACCAAGGCCAAGGATCTGAAGCGACGCAAACCGGTTAGGGTCCACCGGGCGAGACGGCCACCGATCCGGCATCAGAGGCGGCGGCCCCTCGTAAGCAAACCTGTGATCCACCCGTTTGCCCTGATTACTCGAGTATAAGGGTTACAAATAAGTTTAAGTCCGACAGAGCGGCTGCGACTACTTTATTTATTCATGCCATTACGTCTGTAGCACAAATTGTTAAGGGGGCGTCTGGTGTAGTGTGTAAAAAAATTGACTTCTTTTTTATTCGCCTAATTGCTAGTATTGAACCTTTGGAACAGTCTACGGCAATCTCGGTGGCAACACTGAACTTCTTTTGTGTTAATGTATCTCTGATGCGCATTTGCTCTAACACACGCAGATTTCAATCTATCGGCAACTTTAATAGTGTTTTTTCTCGAAAACGCGTTGTTTTAAAATTGGCGAACACAATAACTCATAAATTAATCAACGAATTGACTTGATTTTTTTCATGAGAATGCACAATATGTGCAGCCTGTCGATGAACCACAGAATTGAATAAAAAATATCTTCCTTTTATTTAGAAGGAAAGTAAGCAATTTTTTCAGTAATATGAGATTTTTCATTTGTCGAAATTCGAACTTTTTTCTATTCTTTTCGTTCATCGAGTAACTACAAGTCTAAATTACTAAATTTCCTATGTCAGACAATTTTATCAAAAGCTATCGTGTTCGTCGCGGAAGTCCACTACGTGAAAATTGTTGGACGTCTTCTCTTGAAACGTGTGGCTCTACGTGACTGAAAATATTTTTTGTTTCGTTTACAATGAATGTATGAAAAAGATCTTAACATTACACAAAAAATCCGATGTTGTCTTGCCTTCAAAATCGTACAACAAAATAACTTTCGGATTAAGCATTTTACCGCAGATTCTCCCCTTAAAGAATACAAACTAATTAGTTTTGGTTAGTTTGCCGCCTAAATGCAAATATTTATTAATGGTGAACAAACTATTTGTTCTATTTAAACATGCAGTGAAAAAGATGACGAAAGCTAAACATCTAGTTTCAAAATATAAAAAAAAAACTTCAAAATTTACACTTAATTTAAAATTAAACATTGTTTTGAATCTTGTGGTCAGCTTCAACTACTCTACTTGGTTCACTGTTTGGTTCAGTGAGCCTAATGTCTATTCGGTCTAATGTCTATTCGGTCTAATGATAAATGACGATTTGGACTAAAGTCCATTCGACCGAATGTCCATTCGACCGAATGTCCATTCGACCGAATGTCCCTTCGACCGAATGTCCCTTCGACCGAATATCCCTTCGACCGAATGTCACTTCGACCGAATGTCCCTTCGACCGAATGTCCCCTCGACCGAATGTCCCTTCGACCGAATGTCCCTTCGACCGAATGTCCCTTCGACCGAATGTCCCTTCGACCGAATGTCCCTTCGACCGAATGTCCCTTCGACCGAATGTCCCTTCGACCGAATGTCCCTTCGACCGAATGTCCCTTCGACCGAATGTCCCTTCGACCGAATGTCCCTTCGACCGAATGTCCCTTCGACCGAATGTCCCTTCGACCGAATGTCCCTTCGACCGAATGTCCCTTCGACCGAATGTCCCTTCGACCGAATGTCCCTTCGACCGAATGTCCCTTCGACCGAATGTCCCTTCGACCGAATGTCCCTTCGACCGAATGTCCCTTCGACCGAATGTCCCTTCGACCGAATGTCCCTTCGACCGAATGTCCCTTCGACCGAATGTCCCTTCGACCGAATGTCCCTTCGACCGAATGTCCCTTCGACCGAATGTCCCTTCGACCGAATGTCCCTTCGACCGAATGTCCCTTCGACCGAATGTCCCTTCGACCGAATGTCCCTTCGACCGAATGTCCCTTCGACCGAATGTCCCTTCGACCGAATGTCCCTTCGACCGAATGTCCCTTCGACCGAATGTCCCTTCGACCGAATGTCCCTTCGACCGAATGTCCCTTCGACCGAATGTCCCTTCGACCGAATGTCCCTTCGACCGAATGTCCCTTCGACCGAATGTCCCTTCGACCGAATGTCCCTTCGACCGAATGTCCCTTCGACCGAATGTCCCTTCGACCGAATGTCCCTTCGACCGAATGTCCCTTCGACCGAATGTCCCTTCGACCGAATGTCCCTTCGACCGAATGTCCCTTCGACCGAATGTCCCTTCGACCGAATGTCCCTTCGACCGAATGTCCCTTCGACCGAATGTCCCTTCGACCGAATGTCCCTTCGACCGAATGTCCCTTCGACCGAATGTCCCTTCGACCGAATGTCCCTTCGACCGAATGTCCCTTCGACCGAATGTCCCTTCGACCGAATGTCCCTTCGGCCAAATGTCCCTTAGGCCAAATGTCCCTTCGGCCAAATATCCCTTCGGCCAAATGTCCCTTCGGCCAAATGTCCCTTCGGCCAAATGTCCCTTCGGCCTAATGTCCATAATAGCGACGCCTGGATAAATAAGAAAATATTGATAAATCGGCTACTTTCAAAGCGACTAAAACTTAGAGAGATGGAGATATTTAAATGGTTTTACGATCAAAATTTGGTCGACTGAAACTTGAGGCATTATGGACATCAGGCCGAATGGACAGTAGGTCGAATGGACATTCGGCCTATTGTCCATCTGGCCTGATGTCCATTGGGCCTACTGTCCATTCGGCCTGTTGGCCATAATGCGTGAAGTTCTGACCAAATTTTGATCGTAAAACCTTTTAAATATCTTTATCACTCTAAGTGGATCAATATTTTATATTTATTCAGGTGCCGCTAATACATGGATTTGCTCGAACCTTTGTCTGGTTTCACCTGGAATTCGTTAGAGATGCAATACATTTGGCCAAGTCGATGCGCTACAACATTGCCAGCCTTCGAAAATATATCCCACTTTTTTGGTTGCGGGGAAAACTGATTCAAATAATTTTCGCGGGGTCCTTGATTTATATAGATTGATACAATATTATTGAAAAACTCATAATTAAAGCCTTGTACGAATTGCGAAAATGATATCAGAATGGAAATTTAATAAATTAAAAAAATAAAAAGAACATTCATGGAAAATTTTAAGAGAGAAAAGGATCAAAAAAGGAACAAACAAGGAAAAACTAAAAAAGAGAAAAAATAAAGCAAAACGAGAAAGCTGAAAACTAACATTTAAAGTAATAGAAAAAGATAATATGCAAATAGCAAATTGACAAAAATGGAAGAATTAGAAAATTATGCAAAAAGGTTAAAATAGTAAAGAACGGCAAAACAATAAAATGGAAAATAAGATATCATGAGCATGAAAAACAGGAAAAACGGCAAAAGAAAGAAAAGTGAATACAATAAAAAAGACGTAAAAATACCAATAATTCAAAATGTTTGAAATATAAAAACAAAATAAAAAATGGAAAAATGAAAAAAGGAAAATGGTAAAAATGTTTCAAAATAGAAGAAATGATAAAGAACACGAATGGTATAAATAGATAAAACTTAAATAACCATGAAAAATCAGTAAGCGGAAAAGTTTTTTTTTTAAATGAATTCATTTGGAAACGAATAAGTGCAATGAAACGATACAAATAGAAATAAATGGGAACAATTGGTCGGAATAGATTGACAAAAAATGGTGGAAATATAAATCAGATAAAAGTGAAATCTTGGAAAACACGTAAAATGAAAATAGTTTGCCAGAAGAAAAATGAAAATGCTAAACGAAATGGAAAAAAAGGTATAATCCTAATAAAAAATACGAGAAAAATTATTACATAAATGGGTTGAATAATAAATAGGGGAACCCGGGGCTATTCGGACCTACTTTAGCAAATCGCCCTTTTAGTTGGATAGATGTGAAAAACTTTACCGGTCAAATGTCCTAATTGTTAGTTAGAAACCATACCTACATTTTGGAGCCATAAAAGATTAATTTGCACCACTCAATGGCAGGTAACGATATATAACAAGATGTTCAAAAACGATGCACTTATGATCAGATAACGACTGTTCAAACTCGTTTCGTACGAGTCAGTTTTCCGACTCATACGTAATACTGTCAGAGCAGAGAGTTACATCAAACATCTCTCTCCCGTCAGATCGTAGAATGATGGGCGATTTCATACATTAAGTATATGCAGATTTGTGCTGATTAAGTATATCCATCAATTCGCCATCAATTAATATTTTAGCTAACCCCAAATTATGTGATGGGCCATTGCATCACTGCTAATTATCACTGTGATGCAAAATAAAAAAAGTGGGAGCAGAACCAATAAAAATAACAAAAATTCAGGGTTCCAGCAAACTCTTGAAGAATTGGAACGGGGCTTCACAGTTGAAAACCAAAGTTGGTATGGAGAGCTACCCTAGTAATAATTGAAGTTTTATGGTAGTTTTATAGCCACTCATAAACATTAGATTGCACTTGTATCGTGCTATAAAAATTCAATTGTTACTTGGGTAGGGAACAATGAAAATAATCATCTTCAATTTTCGGATAAGTCTTGTGTAAAATGCTTATTACATCGAAAGCGGAATCTATGCAATGTTTCAGCCCAATCGGACATCATTAAGGGAAAGTAGCGTTTGAATATAATTTTTTTAAATTTGAAAAAAAAATTAAAAGAATGACGGAATAAGTCTAAAACTAGTATGAAACTTCAACATCTTGTGGCAAAACAAACGAAAATCGCAAATCAGAAAAAAATGGTGATGGCAACTAATTTAAAAATACATGAACCGTCGAGATCTGATATCAGAGCAAAAGCGAAAGATTTAGAAAAGAAAAAAAGAGACATAAAAGTGTAAAAAATAGGGGACATTGTTGTTGTTGGAGTTTGAAAAAACTTTTGACCATTGAATTTTCCAAACGAACTGGGCTTCAAAGCAGAACAAGCCAAACGATGGCAGGGATTTAGAGTCCTCGTCGAGAAGCTAATTTTTGATAAAATGGAACGGAACTTAGTAGTTTAAATCCCAAGTTTGTCTATGTCGGTAAAATTATATCTATAGGTAGTATTGTAATCGTGAAGTTATATAACAAAAATTCATTTCTGTCTGCCAGAGTGTAGGCGGGTATAAATAAATGGGAAAGTTTTTAGTTTGTACCTGTTGTTTTGCTACAGAAGGGGAGCAGTAGTTCACGGGTTATTGGATGTACCTGAAAAAAAAGAAATAGGTTAAGGTTTATATGATAAATTGTAAGAACCAATAATTCTTGGTATAGAATTGGCTCGTATACGTCTGTGATTTGAGAGGAATTCTATGAGAAACCCGCCGACCACAAAATATGACCATCGTCGATTCGAACGAAACTTTTCAGTTATGTTCGCTTTATGAATTTTCATTATTTTCTTTGGAAATTGCAATGTTTTGATACAAAAGACATTTTTTCAAAAGGGCGTAGACGTTTCTGCGAGCATTACATTAATTTTTTTTTGTTTAAATATTCTATTTTAAACAGCCAAACAATCTCTGAATGAGTTACAGGGAATGAATACTTCTGCACGAAAAACATATACACTGAAAAATATATTGTGTCATATTTCACAAAAAAAAAAAACAAAAATTTATGCTGAAATTGCAGAAACAAAAATCTAAAGAGAAAAGAAACATTTTGAATGTGATTGAATGATGGAGAACTTGTCGGTAAACAAAATTGTCTAACGATAATTTTATACATGTTTTTGAATTTCATACTAAGGCCATTACAAATCTTTTTTAAAAATTATGTCCAAGTACAAATTTTTTTCTGAAGGGGGGGGGCAAACAAAAAATAAATATTTATTTTAATAAACACATTTTTTCTTTTTGCATTTTCTTTCGATTGTTCTCGTGGACGTTTCCGCAGGATGATTTCGTATAGCGGGGTTGAGCTATTTGTTTTACTAGAAAAATTCAAGCAAACATTACTGAATCAATCAAAAGTTCACATAGGAAAAGGATGCTAAAGTTTTCGTTTTAAATAATTTTCCCAACAGTGCAATTTTTAAATTCCCAATAAAAGCTTGAAAGTTCTCTAAGAACTTAATGTAAACATTTAAGAGTACTTTAAGGTATTAACTTTTGGTTGGTTGAATAGTTTTCGTTCCGTTGTGGCGGCACATGGACCGACTGTACACACAAGGCATGAAAATCGGTCAAAGGTGAACCTGCTTGATAACAATGTACAGAAACAGGATTGCAACATTTCACTTATGGACTTTTGGAAAACATTCTGGAATGAATCCAAAGGTAAAGTGTGCGTCAATGGAATTATTCATCTCAGACATGGTTTTCTCTGATATTTTTTTCTATTGCGTATTTCGTATACAGTAGCCTGGTGAACGTACATCCTGTGCATACTATACTTTTTCGAACTCTAGTGGAAACATCAGCTTTGGTTTATCGCTTGTGCTTGAAGACTTGTAGATTTGTTTGTTTGGTACATGATAGTAATTCGGCTCGGTTCCGTGTACATCTTCGAACTCTTTGCATTTTTCTCCATCTTGTTGCGCAGTAGGTAGCCACATCAGAGAAATTCATTTGATAGTCGTACGGATTTATGAAATGTATAGCAATCATCAGTTCATTTTTTGCCTTTTTCATATAAGGAAGACTGTGCAATCACTCTGAAACTCGACTTTTTAAGCTACACCCGGAGTGTCGAGTGTCATATACCACTAGATTCAGTTCGTCGATATCTGAAAATGTCTGTATGTTTTATAGTATGGTTAAATAGCTTCAAAAGTGCATTGGCTCTAGGTGGGATTCACTTTTGTGCGTAACCGCTACTAATAGTCCTTACTTCTCTTCCTTCCTTTTGTTCCACGAGACTGCATCGAAGTGTTATATCGTGGGGAGGCTGATTCAGTCTTAAGACAAAATGATACATTAGAGCGGTTTAGCTCCGAACACATATCCGGCTAATCGCAGTGGTGAACTTCTATTAGCCATTTGGCTCCCGTTTCTGTGAACCATTTAGTTCCTGTTTTCGCGAGCCATCTCAATTCCTCGTCGGAAGTTCTCCCGATACCGATGCCTGTTGCGTGAGTCATTTAGCTCCCAGTTTTGTCGCAATCTTCTCGCATAGTCCATAAATCCTACTAAAAGGGCCAACTTGGCGAGGACGGTTCGGCGATACCGGATGGAGCGTAGCTTCTGGTTCGCTGCTTCAGGTTCGTTGAAAACTCGACGACCCACCGCTGGTGCTTCACTTGACCTACTCGATCTTGCCCCAGACGGTGAAACTAGTCTGCTCACATGCTTCGGTCCGGCGATTCCAGCTGGTTCGTGGTGCCCAGTACACTGGCGCCTCAAGAAAAGCTGTGGTTGCTCTCACAGCCTTCCCCTTAACATAATCATCGTAAATTTAAAAGTTCAAATCGATGATATATTTTCCGACCGCGCTGTCTTTCGACTGCTAGTCATCACCAACTCTGTTTTATGATGGGCAATCGTCTCCGTGTCGAGTGTCTCCTCTTCTAGCGATTGTCCGATTACTTGGAACACCACATCATCCGTGAAGCCGAAAATCGTTATATCTCTGGGAAGGTTCAGCTACAATACTCCATCGTACACTGCGTTCCACAGCGTCGAGTCGAGGAACGTCAGTTGTAGTTATGATTCTCCCTTGTCTGTCTCGTAGATCAGTGTTCGGTACTGAAAGTAGCTCTTTAATATCCAGCAAAGTTACTCATGCTGTGCAGCGAATGGGCGATTGCTTCCCAGCTAGTACTATTGAAGCATTCTTCACGTCCAAGGGAACCACCACACAAAAACGATATCCTTATCTCTGCTGTCTCCAAAGCTCCCACAACCGTTTGGATGGATTTCACTGTAGACCTGCCTATAAGGAAGCCGAATTACATGAGATGCCGTTCTCACGGTCCGCGTACTTCGTTAGCTTGTTCAGGATTACTCCTTCTCTCTAACATTACCAAGGGATATATTGACTACGCTGAAAGATCTCCATGTTATCCCGGCATCGGAAGCAACATCAGCTTTTGTCGCTTCCAATTATCGGATCGTTTTGAACATATCCGGGCTCTCATGTATCACTTCACTTTTATGGCTTTCGCCATCTCGATTTTGTTGGTAAATCGATCTTCATCTTTGTGATCATCCTCCTCACTGTACGGCGAAAATAGATTCATGTTGTGGGGAAAACCTTTCGATGGTGACCTCCATCTTTTCCGGGCACCTTTCAGGTGGTGCAGCTGAGCCTTTTATCTTTGTTATGCCAACTTTGTAGGTCGCTCCTAAGGAAATTTGCGTTGGCTTTGTGGCAAGGCTTTCTTGTACAGCTTGACTGCTTTGTTGAGAGCGGTTCTTGCAGCTCGCTTCCCTTGAGCTTTCTGACTTCTGTTTTAATTTTAAATATATTTGACACGGCTCAATGCGTTAGCACAACTGAGCCGTGGAGCGCATCTTGGGGGTCATTTGGTCCGTCTTCTCTCGCGTTTTCGTTTACGTTTATGTCATCATCGGTACTGCATTCATCTTGCTCATCGTCGGATGTTCTTATTTGTTGTTTGTGCATACGGGACGCTATTGTAAATCCTTCTTCATCGGTATTAGATTTCTTATTGGTGGTGTTGCTTGTTGGTTTGGAAACATTTGCTGTAATCGTTGTCACTTCGATGTTGGTAATGGCAGTTGGTTTAGTGGTACTGGGGCCGATCGTTGTTGAGCTGGTGCTTGTGAATGCCCGGTCTGCAGTCGTTGGTTTACCAACTGGTTGTGGTTTAACATACGATGATTGTATACCGGCTTTGGTCGTATCAGGTGGAATTTCTTTAGCATTCTCTGCGCAAGGTTTCCCGTGGTGTAGCGGATGATCACAATATTGACAGGTAGGAATCTGTCCTGGGTGCGTGACTAGTGTTCGTTGAGAATATTCAACACCATGAGGTGATTTGCATGTGAAAGTCAAGTAAGAGGGAATAGGCTTTGTCGGACGCATTATCACCACACGAACTCCGTTGCGGAGTCTTGGGAAGAAGTTCCTCCAACTATCTTCCTTAACACTATTCACCTCTCCGTATTTTGACAGGATTTGTTTGATGGCGCAGGAACTAGTACGTGGTGCCAGGTCATGTATCTTTATTTCAATACTGTCAACATCTATATACGTTGGGATACTGTATAAAATGTCATTACATTCGATGACGTGTTTCATGTTGTTCTGGGAAGCGAATGATTCTGCTTGACTAATGTTTTCATATTCAGTACCGCATGACGTAAATGGTGGAATTGCATCGCATAAAGTACCGCAAGCTACGTTGAACTTCAAGTTCACCTTCAACATTTGCTCCCCTTCATGAAATGATGGTATTACCGGATATTTCGTGTAGTCAACAGCAACACAGTTTGCCCGCATCGTGATATACTTTTGCTTTGCATTGTCACTCATTGTTCACGTTTCACACACTAGGCAGAAGGAATCAATTTTTGCCTTTGCAAATAGACCAAGCGTCGCGCGGGTAAATTTGATTATTTGCCCTGATATTGCAGCGGAGCGATTTCTAGCTTCTGAACTGAGCAAGATGAGAAACCGAAGTGATCTCCGACTTCTTCTCCAAGCTCGGAGGCAACTTATACGTGGATCGATAATCGTCGTATTGCACCCGGCGACCGTTTCTCGGTTTCCCATCCCTTGGTATGGTCGCATTATACGCCCTTGTTAGTAGTGCCGTGAACTCGTTCGCATTTAGGTTGAAGAGGATACCCTCAAATTCAAGTTCTTCGACGGACACGTTCCTGTGAAAAATCGCTGTTTTCCATCTTCACTCGTTTATATATCTCCCACATATTCATATTCATGTGTAGTTCATAGTCCTGTTATCAATGCGGTACCAGATCGCTTGGTGGTCGCTGTGGATATATCCTCGCACACTTTTCAGTCCATCTTTCCGGTTACTCCAAGGCTACAAAAATTGACATCGATAATGGATTGCCGGTTCCCCCTGCGGTAAGTGCCGATGATACCATTATTTGTAAGATCTATATTTAGCTTTGCTAGAGCATTCTTGATCGCTGATGGCCAGATTCCAGCGTCTATCTCGAAAATTTCGCATGTTTCTGGTTCTTGGAATATTTCAGAATTAATGTCTCTTCGGCTTCTTGGAAAACGACTTATTCGATTTTCACAAGCTTAGCCTTAAATGGAAGGTTTGGTAGCAGATTTTGATCTGATCAAGTTCATAAGAAGCGCACATATGGCTGCAGAAATACGGTATGAACACTACGATCCCATATGAAATCTTTAATTGTCAAAAACTTTTCGGCAAAGCTCATGTATATTGAATATTGAACCACATATAAATCGCCAGGAGTCTGATTTGAATTCAGATTGTTTCCTTATCGAAATAATTTTCGAATGCAACGATCGATTATGTCTCTATCGACTGTTGCGTTTAAAATGGAATCGATTCAGAAGTCGGTCTGTATTAGCCTTTCCATTAGATTTTCATTTGATAATACACAGATGGGTCCTTCCTTCCGCGACCAGCAAACGTTTCATTTGATGTTGGACTGGATCGATGATCTCATTTAAAATTCACATTTACCCGAGAATGGTCAAAATAAAAATTATCATGGGATGGTAATTTCTAAAACTACCATAATAGTTTTCAATTACGAAAAGCAAAACTCTATGGAAGCTATTGTTGCTCTATAAAACGTGACAATTTTTTGAATTTTGGTTATTTTAAAAAAAATTATTTGCCCCCTGATTTTTTTCAGCGATTTTGAAGGGGGGGGGGTGACATAATTTTTAAAAAAGATTTGCAATGGCCTAATTGACATACAAAACAGTAATTCTATTGCAGTATATGATTCAAAGCATCATTTTAAATCAAAATACATCAAACAAAAATCTTCCTAATCAAAATGCTCTTAACAAACATTTTCTAAAATATAGAAGCTCTCGAGATATTTTAAATTTATTCTAACAACACAATTATTTTATTTTATTGCGACTTTTTCAGGTTAAGCTTAAAGTTTCAAGTTATTCGCGTTTCTCCACTAACAACATCAGATTTTTCAAAAGGCCCATGAAATTTCCTGTAACTTTTTTTTGACATCAAGGCGTTATTGTAAACCATATGAAAGCTACACGAAAACCACCATCGTAAATTATCCATTTCATTGCAGTAGTGTCAATTTAATACTGCCAACGAAACTATCAATTGGCAGCCGTAATAAGCAGTCCTCATATTGTAAACTTTTTACTACCTTGTGCTAAACTAACTACATAGCATGCGGCTGTAAACATACAATTTGCATAAAATTCAAACGCCGCTGACCAAGCCGACCCCCGACCAGTACGATCGATCCCTTCCCCATGATAAAACCATATAAATCATAACACTTCAACTTAATTTCCTTCCCCCTCCCCGGGCTGGTTCGTACAGTCCGGGTGGTCTGCCGGACTTCCCGCAGCAAAGTGAAAAGGGTGAAAACATTTCGTGACACCAGACATGACTTAAAGTACTTTAAATCAATTACACTTACTTTCTCCATCGCTTCGCGCCGTCAAACCAGCCCGGACGTGAACGGAACACAACCTGACTGGTTTAAAAATTGATTTAAACAACATATAACAACGCTGCCAACATTCATTTCTGCTCAGCACGATATGGCCGCCCACTGCTCCTGCACTCACCCTCTCACCCACTAAAACCGTACCATACCGAACGAACCGCCTCTGCAGAACCGGTAAGGCTCGTTATGCTGCCACAAACGTTCTATCGCGAAATAATCGACTTGTCGTGATGATGTTTGCCGCTGCTGAAACTGCCAGCCCTTTTGTGTGTGTGGCAGCAAACAAGTGCGCAAGCAACGGAACCTCCCGGAGCTCCCGCTACTAGCTTCACGCGGATGATGGAAAACAGAGGAGAAGAAAAAAAATTACACCCTGTATAACATGGATTTCCTGCTGAGCCACACTACGCGATGGGGATGGTGCGGAATTTGCACCAAAGCGACTTGACGTGCAACAATAACGCTCAGCCAGCTCCGAAAGAGGGGGTCTGTCAACGAACTCCCGGACACGTCAATGTTTTTGTCGGGCGCTTTCCGATATGTCGAAAGCCGACACGGAGAGTAATTATCAGCTTGTGGTTTGTAGGTTCTAATTTTTTGTTTTTGTTCGCAGCGGCGATGACGATTGTAATAATGTTATAGCATTACGAATGTAATTAGTGGGAATCACGAATAAACCAAGCGTGAGAGATTTATTTTCTCAGTGTCCGCCTGCAGCTGCTTTCGCGTGAAAAGAGTAAAGCACGATCCGTCGCGCGCAGTCAAAGCACGCAAAAAAATCAAAATTCAATAAAGCCGATAAAATGAGCAACCTTGTAAATAAATGTAGCATTGGCCTTCTCAGCATGGTATTCGAACCAATTAATATTCTATGTGGGCAGCATTTTGTGCGTCACATTGTTGGGCTTCTTCAATGCAGCATCTGTGGTTTTTTATTAATCGCTTTTATGATCACATGGTTCATTCACCCCTTTCGAAAGTGCGTACTGACATTTTGTAAACTTTGATGTTTCAACAATTTCATTCAAAATATTGACACGCTTAACGAATTTATTTGGGACGCTTAGAAGAAGAAATCCGATTACTTCATAATATTCTGTTTTAATACCTAATTATTTTAAAAAATACTACCCTTGCTAAATAAGTCCAATATCTATACAGTATCTACCGACCGATAGCGAAAAAATACAAACAATCTTATCAACAGCGATGACTTTCGCATCTACACACAAACATAATAGTCATTCAATTTGTGCATTTCTCCTGACTAGTCACGTCTAACTAGAATCATGATGCACGTCAGCATGCACAATTGCAATCACACATACAGGTATACCCCGATAGTGCGTACTAGAGCATTGCAAAATTTTTTTTTTTTTGAATTCTCGAAGGCCCCCCCTCGCATATTGTTACAAATGTCAAAGTAAGCTCAGATGCCAAATTTCACATCATTTGGACAATTCTAGATCCCCGCCCACTTCGCTTGAAATTTTTTGAAATTTGTACTATGGGAAAATATGGAGGAAAAATATATTAAATTATATAACTTTTGAAGTGGCAATCAGAAAATTACAATTTATACCTCATTTGAAAGAAAATAATCTTAGTAATTGGATGGAGATACCTTTGTTTCTAGAAAAATACGGGAAAGTGGGTACTGGGTCAGTTTGGCCTCAAAATCTAACGGAACCCTTTTGACCTTTGTCCGAATACGAGAAGTTGGGGTTATAGGGCCTTTTGTCATTCATATTACATTTTATCATTTTCCCGTGCTTATATCTCTATTATTCTGCAATCAATTTTTATAAAATGTAACTTTTTAAACGTGGAAAATTCTGAGGAATAAAATAAAAATAGAAACGTTACTGGTAAAATTCTTAAATATCAATCTTTTTGATATTAACTCTACAAATCTATTTTTTTTCATTTATTGTCCTAATACCGCAACTTCCCCTATTTTTGCAGGAATGAAACTTTTCTCATGTGATCCCTAAGCGTATTTTACCCTAAAATTAGTAAATTAAATAAGAATTTTGTTGTTAAATGGAGTTAATATGCGCGATTTATGATAAAAATGTGAAATCGACATATTATGTCAGATAATTGGATATTTCTGAATTTTACCGGTAACAAATCTATTTTTATTATTATCCTAAACATTTTCCACGTTCAACAAGGTATAGATTATTAAAATTGAGTGAAGAATAATCGAGATACATGCGCGAGAAAATGATAAAATTTAATATGAATGACAAAAGGCCCTATAACCCCAACTTCTCGTATTCGGACAAAGATCAGAAAGGTTTCGTTCGATTTCTGAGATTTGCATCAAGGAGCAGAAAAATTATTGAAAATGGGGAATTTTGGGGCCAAAACGACCCAGTACCCCACTTTCCCGTATTTTTCTAGAAACAAAAATATCTCCATTCAAATAGTAATATTATTTCCTTTCAAAAGAGGTATAAATTGTAATTTTCAGAGTTCCACTTCAAAAGTTATACCATTTAATATACTTTTCCTCCATATTTTCCCATAGCACCAATTTCAAAAAATTTCGCTGAAACAATTCAATTTACGAACCCGGGGGCTCGTAAATTGAGTTGTTCGTAAAAGAAGTGTTCGTTATTTAGGATTTAGTTCGTACAAAAATTCTCTTTACATTTATTCAGAATTTTCCCTCGTCCAAGCAATATTGAATGGTTATATAACATAAAAATTATTCTGTATCAAATAGGCAGGTAATGCTTATATTTACTCATGTTCCAGAATTTCCAAAAAAATCCTGGAGTGAATGTCTTAAGATCTACGGGCGTATCCAGTTATCTTTCGGTCGCATGTGGGTGCGGTACGTACTCATGGAGGGTCCATGAGGTATTGCGTCCAATTAATGTTTATGGTCATCCAAGAAGTTTCTGAAATACAAAACCTAAAATCTATAAGCGTAATAAGTAATATGTTAATGATTTTTTCTCTGTATGTTATTTCAGATCATAACATTATGCTCTAGATAATATGAAGTTCAACAGAATTAAGGTCGTCTTTGAAGATCTACATACATAACAACTGTACAGAATAGAAGATACAATAAATCGATCAAAATGCAAGTGAAGTGAATCAAGATATTTTCGCAACTGCCTTGACGAGCACATGACGGCTATCGGACATTTTTGGGACGGGTATGGCAGGTAGATGACGGAAATCGATAAGTGACGCCGTATTTAAATCCAAAATGGCAACTTTCAGTTGAGTAAAACATTTCAAAACCTTAACAATTAGGTTGTATATGAGCCAATCAAGGAAAATACGGTCTAATAAAGACCGAAACGTCGGGCAGTAACAAGCATTTGTTTTGCTAATAACTAACTGAGACAGCCGTTTAAATTCCCATAGATTAACTATCCCAGTCATCACAAACATAACCTAAATATGGTTCATGACCATTAGAATATTTGTAGAATGAGTGTGACAAACTAAATGACGAAAATCAACGAGGGACGTCTTTTCGAAATTCAATATAGCGACTTCCGGTTGAGCAAAACTTTTTAAAATCTCAACAATATAGGTATTCTTGGAACGGGCGTGACGGTATATTGCGGAAATCCATGAGTGACGCAATTTTGAAATTCAAGTTGGCGACTTCCAGCTGAGCAAATCTTTTCAAAACCGCAACATTTTTGGAACGGGTATAACAAGTAGATGAGGGAAATCGACGTGGGATGTCATCTCGAAGTTCAAGATGGCGACTTCCTGTTGAGCCTAACATTTTCCAACCTTAATAATTGGGGTATTTTTGGAACGGGGGTGACAAGTCAATGACGAAAATCGATGAGAAACGTCATTTCGAAATCCAAGATAGCGTGTTCCGGTTGAGCAAAACATGTCAAAACCTGAACGAAAGGGTATCTTTGGAACGGGGTGACAAGTAGATTGTAGAAATCGATAAGTGACTACAGTTTGAAATTCAAGATGGCGATTTCCGGTTGAACAAGCTTGACCAAAACCTTAACAATATCTATATTTTTGAAACTGACGTGACAAGTAGAGTAAAGAAATCGACGAGCGACGTTGGAATCCAATATGGCGACATCGGCTAAAACCCTTATAAAATGTAGTCACATTTTCCTTTTTACTTTTTAACGGCATTCAATTAGCTAGAGATTACTGAGTAAGGGAAGTTACGAAAATTTAGAGCCATAGTACTCAAGCGAGAGCAAGGATGTGAAATATACAAGTCAGAAAACTAGAAGTGGCAGCGTCATTCGAAACAGGGCTTAAATCTTACAAGCTATTCTTTTGTCTTCTGCTGGCAGGAGACGATGGGCTCTGACAAACGAACCAATTTTGCTTACCTTAAAGATTAAAAAAAGATTTTTTTAAATTTTGCTCTGCAAATTTATGATTAAGAATCAAACGGTTTAGAAGGCAGCTGTTTTTTTTAAAATGGCGTCAATCACCTATTTCCGTTTTCTGCTAACCACCCACTTTACAATGACATCGTTATTGATGAAGGTTTCACTGTTTTGTGGTAAACGGAAACAGCCGTCTTAGCTTTCAAAATGGCGTCAAATAATTTTGATTTAATCCGGAACCGATGCCAGAATTGCCATACCGAGGTTGAGGGACCTGTTGGAGTGTATTATTTGTAGAATTTAGCTTTTCGTATAAATCTATGAATTAAAAAAACTGAAATGATAGGAAAGTATACACAGAGTGGGGCAAAATGATCATTTTATCAGCGCAGCACTTTCTTGGTTCCATTTGAGGTCCTAAATAACTGTGCAAAATTTGGGGTCGATTGGTTTTGACCCGGCGTAGCGCATTGCGTTTGAAATTTGTATGGAAATTCGTATGGGAAAACCTGCTTATTTGAACTTTCAATTCTACAGACTACAATTCTACCTGTAGCATGCCAACAATTAAATAGAAGTGTAGTCCAGGATATACGGAACATCTTTGCTGATCGATATATGGTGTTGGAATGTCCCCAAAACAAATTTTTACATACTTAAAGTTGCTAACACTGCTGGTGTACCAATGATATTTCATATTGCATACCAAAATAACATCATATATTTTTAATTTACCACATTGGTATGCTTGGATTAATTATTCAAAAGCCTTAGCTTAATTTCATTGGTAATAGAGCGTAGTTAGGGAAGGGGGGGCTTTAATATACAGAAATTTGAACTGAAATATTGTCGAGTTGGAATGTTCAGATGAATTATTTCCAAACATTTGCCTAATGTCCTATGCATAATAGTAACAATGAAATGAAACATACTGTATCCCTCTGTCTTGACTTGTATCAATAGAAGTAACATTACAGACTGAATCAACTGATGTCAACACTGCCTAAGCTTGACTCCTACCAGCAGAAGACAAAAGATTAGTCCGTAGGCTTTCAAAAGCTGTTTCTAATGAGCCTACCACTTCTAGTTTTCCAATCTGTATATTTCACATCCTTACTCTCACTTCAGTACTATGGCTCTACAATTTTCAAAACTTTCCTTACTTAGTAATCTCTAGCTAATTGAATGTCGTTAAAAAGTAAAAAACTCTAATTACATTTATGAGATGTTTCTTCAAAGTCACCCCACTTTGATGCCCTAAACATGCCACGGAGATTTCAAATAATTCTGAAATCAGTCAACGGATTCGAACGGTAATAGGGACACAGAAACTGGACTAAAATTCAGATATTTGAAAATGGTTCAAGGCAAAAAATTTTTTCGGATGAGTTATATCCTGGTAATGTATATTTTAAATCAGAATTAAATGATAAGAAAATTAAAAAAACTTTAGGCTGGCGTGATTCGTACAAATTCACTGTCAAATCCATCCAATACATTTTTTATGAAGTCGTGATGCAACAAAACCATCAAAATATATTTTGCTAGGTTTCATGTACTATGCTCCATTGTGCATCGACGAGGAAATTATTACCATTGAAGATGGGTTCATGCTGGCGACCCGAAAGTGAAAATGGCAAGGAAGAACAATTGATTGTGGACACCAAGAAAGCATTAAAGATGACATGACATGGGCGTCAAAAGTAAAGTAAATGGCCCCCGATGCAGCAGGCGAGCAGACAAATGTTTCTCCGCCCCTAATGAAGGTCTTCACGCGCAATTGAAAGCTGCGTACAATAACAGTTTAATTAGTAATTCAAAATTATGTATTCTAAAAGTTGAACTGTAAGTGTACTCTTCAACTGTTTCTGTTACGCACGTTCTACAGACAAGCATAAACATTGAAATATTTAGAAAAACATTTGCATTAAGTTGCAACTTCGTTTTTATTTATTTTCATTATCATATATTGTAAAAATATAGAAGACACAGGGCTCCGTTAAGTTAAAACGATGTGCCGTGCTCAATAAAACGTATTTTTGTACCACAGAAATAAAAAAAGGACAGTTTTCATAATTTTTCTGTCAGAAATTGCTTCCAAAGTTTGTATTTAAACCGTACTAACAAACAAAATACTGTCAATCTGTTTCCTTTCATCGGAAATATGACGAGAAGTTCGCAAAGGAAATCTATAGTTAATGCAATCGATTTGCCATCTGTGTTATGACCGCCGACTAAACAGAGGGTTATACTATTCAACTCCACCACATGCGCAATGCCATACTGATTGAATAATCAAATCTAAACAGAACAATGTATTTCCCGTAATATTGCGAATTTTACCCCTAGATAGACTCACAGCAAAATGATTTAGTCACACGAAAATATGCTCACACCGCATCTGCCATAGATTGGTTGTTGCGGTGACTAACAAAAATAACACCGAATGCACTCTCTAGGATTGTGCATAAGCTGTTCGGTTTGTCTATTCGCTGTCTCCCGTGCAGTTTGATGTGAGGATATTTATTTAGCTGCTTCAAAAATTTGCACGAATAACTATCTACAGACGAAACCGACAAAAACAAAAGATATTTTGCTTATACTTCCTAAAGGAGCTAAATTGAAATCGACCATCGAAATAATACAATTGGTGTACAAACCAACTTAAAGTCCAGTCAATTCGGCTGCTAAGTAGACACTAAACCCAAAAAATGACACGCGACTTATTTGTACGTTCAAACGAATAGTTGGGACTGATGTCCTAGTGGTACAGAAGTTCTGTTTTTTTACTGTACCCAACATCAGACTTACTTCATGAAACACTTTATTGTCAATGCAAGGAACAAGATCCAGCTGTATTATAAAGATAACGCAACCGAGGTACGACTGCATGATTTGTCCCCGAAAATACACGATAATTCATAATTTATAATCATTATAGGGTGTGCTCTCCATTAGAGATGATAAATGGATCAACTTTTTCACAGATATCAGCAAACGGTGTTTGAGTGGTGAGATTGCGGCTGACGCATCCCATACCTTCCTTCGTAACCCTGCGACATGGTTCTACCAGTGCTCATATCACAATGTGTACTTATGACCATTAGTATCCCACGGGTCAGCAATATGAAGAATATGCACTCTACGGAAAATCCTGTGTATTAGCTAAGAAAGTATACAAACAACATCGGAAACGAAATACAGCGGCGCCATTATCTACAAATTATTCGCTGTTATTCAGCCGCCAATACCGTTTCACCCATCAGCGAAAGGTAATTTATCTACGGCTACATCGACTAATTGCGCTTTAAGCAACAATCAGCACCGCCATTAGTAAAATGGGAAATGAGGACGATGATTTCACTACCGTTATCTGAAAGCCATAGTGAAAAAAAATCAAATAAATCGACAATCTCCATGACAGGGTGGACGAAAGCTGCTACACTGAAACCTTCATTTACGAACTCTTTTTATTTAATATTCGATTCACGTTACTATTTTACAAATTAAATTCAAAATAACGAACTATTTTTAGGAAGTTCGTAAAAGAAGTTTAAGTACGTAGAGTACAGAACAGTACAGTATGAAGATGTATTAAACATATTCTTAGCTACCTGCTTCTAATAAAAGTTGAGTTTGGGTTGACGAGTAATGATGGAAATCGATGTTGGAAGCCATTTTGAAATCCAAGATGGTGACTTCCGGTTTAGATAAATTCTCTATAACCTCAACAATATGTGTATTTTCTGAAAGTGGTTGACGTGAAGATGACGGAAATCGATGTATGAAGCCATTTTGAAATCTAAGATGATGACTAAATCAAGTAGATATAGTTATAGTGATTAGTGATGATATGGTTATAGAAAAATTTGCTCAACCGGAAGCTGCTAGATTGGATTTCAAAATGACCTCATTCGCCGATTTTCGTCATCCATTCATCAAGCCCATTTCGAAATTACCCTTATGATTACCGTTATTCAACATATCGCTCAACTAGAAGACGCCATCTTGGATTAAATGACACCAAACTACTATTTCCATCATCTAATCATGAAGCCCGTTGCAAAAATCCCAATTATTGGGCGTAAAAGAATATTGCTGAACTAGAAGTCGCCATCTTGGATTTATAAATGGGATCATCCAGTTTCATTATCTACTTGTCAAGTTCGTTCCAAAAATACCCATATTGTTGGAGTTATCGAGAATATTGCTCAACCAACAAATTTTAGTAAGGATGTGAAACGAACTTTTTTTTCGAACCATTTCCCAAATAACGAACAATTTTTTACAAACTAATTCATTCTGTGAATTCCCGGTTTGGTTCATAGATGGAGGTTTCAATGTTCCAGGGAAGTGAACAAAATAACAATCAGGTGTAATCATGCGTAGTGGAAAATATTCCATTGCCACAGAAAAGGTTTGTTATCTATTTGTTTCAAATAGTTAAAAGACACACAGGTCCGTCAAGCTCACGTATCAATCCATATTAAATTAATTAAATACAAACGCTACATGGAAAAAATCTGTTCATAAATTCATTAACAAAAAATCACGATTTCGTGAACTGAACGATTTACGAAAACCGTGACCCAAAATTACGAATATTAAACCTCTAAATCATGAAATTGTTTGTTCTTTCAAAAAACTAGTTCACCCCGAATATGTACATGGCGTTACATTCGAATGTTTAGTAGGGTTACTGTTGTTGTCCACTTGACATCTTTAGTTTTGTTATGATGCTTGTTCATGATTTGGGAATACTCAGCCGACAGTCAAACGATGTTCATGATTTCAGAAGCTTATTCGCGATTTTTGTGATTTCTTATCACGCTACCGTGCTATTATATAAATGAGTTTACAATCGGAATTTTCTGTCAGACTAGCGAGATTTAAGTTCATGATTTCAGGATCTTAGTTACGGTTTTTGATATGTTAATCAGTAATGTGATTAACGTTTATGATTTCAGGAACTTTGTCATAATTTTAATGTACGTTGTCGTGATATTTTAGACACAAGTAGAGATGCTCTACTGTTAATGATTTCAGGATTTCAGTTACAATTTTTCAGGATTTCAGTTACAATTTTTGATATTTTTGCTACAAATTTATCATGGTATTCGGAAATTCTCGTCGCCTTATCGCGATCTATTATTTTTTATTACTATCGGTTTTTTTACTCAGAGTAACGTGGCAGTATAAACTGCATCATAAAAGTGTGACGGATGCGCGGTATCTTGTTTTGTGAACTATTTCACGAACACGATTTGTGGTGCTCAGCACAGTTTTCGCTGTCTGTCCAGACATCACCTATTAACTTCAAATGATGTTCAACGTCCTAGTAGTTTTCTTATATCTACTGCTCGTACCAATTGTTGGTCGCTAGTAGCTGGATAATTCATGAAAAAGTGTATGGAACAAAAATGATTACACGAAAAATACTTTAAATTTTGTGAAGTAGCTCACGTGCAAATTTCATACCATGTTGCATGAAATTGAAAATGATGAAGGATATCTTCTAAATATCATTAGCACGCAAAATGGATCGTTAATCATGTACCAGGAATATTGAACCAGTTTGCGAATACATGAATAAAATTTTATGATTTCGTGAGCACTGATATATATATATATATATATATATATATATATATATATATATATATATATATATATATATATATATATATATATATATATATATATATATATATATATATATATATATATATATATATATATATATATATATATATATATATATATATATATATATATATATATATATATATATATATATATATATATATATATATATATATATATATATATATATATATATATATATATATGGTCAGTAATATATTAGGAATCATGAACCAGTTCACGAATACATGAATAATGTTTTATGATATCGTGAACTATTTCACAAGCACGAATGGTAAGTCGTGACTATTATAATAGGTATCATGAACCAACTCACGGTAATAATTTATGACCAGTTCACGATAATAATTTATGATCTCGTGAACTTTTCACGAACACGAATAATGGATTGTGAACAATATATAAGTAATCATAAATTAGTTCACGAGGACTCGTGACTATTATACTAGGATTCATGAACCAGGTTACGCATACAATATTTTATAATTTTGTGGTTTATTTCATGGCCACGTATGGTAAGTCGTGACTATTATACTAAGAATCATGAAACAGTTCACGAATATATTAATAATAATTTATGATTATGTGAACCATTTCACAAGCACGGATATAGGATCGTGACCAGTGTATTAGGAATCATGAGTTAGTTCACAAGGATTGAATGGATTCATGAATAAAATTCCGAGTTTCATGGAATACTTCACAAGAAAATATCCAGAATGTTTTGATTTTGTGAACAAATGTTCCTAAATCTATAAATAACATCATGAGTCAACCTTTGATTTTATGAATTATGAAGAAGTTATGAACTAGTTCATATACAGAAAACAGATTTAGTAATGACTTAATCGTGACTTAAGTTCACAAAACAGAAACTAATAGTTCCACTAATAAAAGCGTTATGCGGGCGTTACTGAAGGGAAATTGAACATAATTACGGAACACATTATTTTTGTTCACGTAACGTAAAAACGTGATTGTTCCAGAATTCATGGCACTTGATTCACGAATTTGGGAACAATTTTTTTTCCGTGTAGTTAATACGAAGCATACTTTCGGGTGTACGTACGTATCGTACTATCGAGGTATGCCTGTACCGATAACACACCGAGCTTGAGTGTTCGCCCCGAGTCACGACAGCAGGCAGCAGTCGCTAATGATGATGAACATTCGCGATAGACCCCTTCCACTCCGGAGTTCACCATAAACAACATTCTGAGGTAGTCACGATGAAACTCACATGTGTACATATTCACAGCAAGATGGAATAAAACTATTCGATTCGGGCACCTATGCAACAAACTCGATCGAATAAAGTCGAAGAAAATTAAAGAAAATTTCGTAAAAACAAGCTTCATGGACAGTGCATGCAAGGTTGAATGATTTGTTTATGATAATGCACCAAAGATGCCACAAAGAACGAGAACTGTACAGACTGCATCAAATTCCAATCAAGTAGCGGAAAACAGAAACGGATGACCCGGTGCGGTATACTGAAAAGGAACGAGATAACCACAATCAGTGCAGCACTTCCGGCCTTCATTAGGTTCATTTGTTTGCTAATAAGCCCTGTTCGTTCAAGCAGTCTTCAAATAGGGGAGACAATAGATTTTGTTACAATGTGGTGCCGGTTCAATTCTTGAAAAAATAAGGTGGGATTTCGACCAGAAAATATAGTAGAAATGACGTATCCTGGGATTGGGAGCCGAAACCAGGTAAACAGTGTACAAGTTAATTGTTTTACCAACTTCGATTGTGACGGATGAACGTTAGTTGCAAACACTTTTCCGAAAAGATCAAAACGTTCTCATAGAGCAAAAACATAAATGACCCCAGGTAGCTTCCCTGGGGACTTTAAGAGCAAACATGAATTAAGCTTCTAATTTTGACTGTCACTTCACGAACGGTCAATTCTTAGTGAAACTTGTGCTCCAAATCTTAATATATCTTGCATGACAAATATTATTAGATGATAGACGGTAGCATGGATGTGAACAAATTTCCTGGAATAGTGTCCGTACGCACTGTCTAAATATGAATAATTGATTCAATCAACTGCTGCAGAAAAAATACTAACCCGAGCCAATCTTCTATCATAAATACTATAAAGATTAGATTTCGTCGGTCTAAAACCAAGAAGAATAACTTCTTTTAACAACACTTGATATGAAATGAAAACATCCAAACTATTCCTCCCTGTTGGCTACATGCCGAGAAAATCTTTAACCCAATTATGGATTTCCCCAACTGACCGACCGACGCAGCATTGCGGTAGGTCAGCTCGATAAAAGTCTCGTTCTATTTTCTCCGTTCTATTGTTTCAACTTTTTCGCTGCCAACGGCTACACCAATGAAAAAAAGTCAAACAAAACATATCCGAAAATTCGACTATTCAGAGGGAAGATGACAAGCCTCAGCGTTGTGGTTTTTGTACAGAAGTGGACACAACTTTGGGCGTTCTGAAGCTGTTTGATCTAAAAATAAAAGTATGTCGACTGTTTTTTGGCTTGTTGGAGAATGATTTAAAAGTGACTAATATATTCTTTCTGTTGAACAGTAAAATTTCCATATGAAATCACATTAGCTTTCATCACACTCAAATAGGTTATATTTATCAGCATTAACGCCTTTGGAAACGACAGTGAATTGAATTACACAAAGGCAGTCATTTGACCTATTTCAACAGCTTATCTCGGTTTTTGCATTCCATACCGAAATTGAAAGATCCAAACCGAAAACACAAACAAGTGAAAAACTACAATACGCTTTTCAGCTCAAACATATTCCATTCAGTCTCCTGGAAAAAACACACGCCAAAATTGCAGCAGCTTTTAGCAGATTAGAACACACCATAACTTTCCACTTCTTCCCACATGCTGATACGAGTGAAATTCATGTTCCGAAACGGATATTGCGAATGTGAATTCTTTTCACATATCCTCTCCCCGATGAGAACGTTTTCCAGATTCCGACGAAACGGATGAAAATGAAAGTTCCTGACGCAAGGGGGCAGGCGGTCGTGTGAAGTGTGGTATTCCTCGAGCAGCCAACAAAGCGACAATGATGAAACAGAACCGAGAATCGTGAGAAGCAAATTCTGCCAAGCGGAAATGATGCAAAATTGGCGGCCTGATGCCGAGATGACAGCTGCTACCGCCGAGAACCAACCATCTGCCCCCGGGAACCGATCTGCCATACCAGATGCAGCAGGCTAGCTAACAAGAAAGGGTTGAGCCGAAACTAAACTTCGTCGATGCAACGGGTTACGGAGCCCGATGGCCATTCATGCTCACGAAACACATTCGATTCCATGGCTACAGGAGTTGATTGATAGATCGAGCTTGTTTTTTTTTTGTGCCGCCGGGCGGCGGCGAAGCGTTTTTTTCCTCCTGTGCTGCCCCCGAATGTACTTTGAACGGTGGTCAATGAGAATGGTTTTTAGTGCTGCCTGACCAACCAACGTTCCCTTAGCTGAATGATGGGACGGTTTTCGAGCGTAATTTGACTCACCGGGACGGGGTCCGGAAATGGATGGCGTGAATGGCCATGGATCAAATGGACAGATGTTGCTTCCGGGCTGCCGTAACGACTTCTGGGTGGAATGGTAAATGAATAGAACGTATTATTCGTCGATTCGTTGAATGATTTGACATTAATCAATCTTTTTTTCTCTGTTGCTGAGCTAAGCAACAGAGAGAAAGCAAGGAGGGTATAGGATGTAGTTTTGCTTTTGAATTGGGAAGTGGCTGAGGTGGGTTTCGATGATGGAAATAGTCGGATAAATAATAATTTTCGTTGACAATGTATGACGCTGGTGTATGGTCACGTGTTGAATAGTGCCTTCAGATCAATATCGTATATGTAGGTGTGGCAGAACACACGGTTTACTAATGTTGGCAACCAAAAATATGTAGACAATCCAGAAGCACAACGGCTCGACGTCATAGTGTTCGCTCGATTCAATGAGAAACGGTATGATGAAAGCAAGACGATTTATTCTGAGATCACTCACACCACTCATGTAAGATTCATCCTACGAATACCAAAGAGCCACACCTATATATACCACATTGCTTTCAGATGAATTCTTACTTTTATTCTTCATTCCTATGAGGACCGGGGTGGCCAACCATACGGATTTTCCCGCAGAACAACGGATTCCTGTCTGTTCCTGTCTACGGATTAACTCGTGATATCTACTGAATTTTTTAACTTCTTCAGAAGTCTACAAAAATTTAGGAAAAATAATACGTATGCGAGCTCTTCAATCGAATTTCTATCGGGCATCCATAAAGATCGTTGCACTTTCCCGAACACAAGAGTAGTTCACAGTTCACGGTACAGTGAAGACTCGTTTTAATCAGTCCCTTCACACCAAAAAATATGAATTTTATCATTGACCTAATTGCAAACATGGCACAATTTAACAACCCATAATTCTCGAAATGACGAAACATTACCGTGTTCCGTTTCATTTTACATGAAACATATACTTTACATGCGCAATGACATAAAATTACAGTTACTGCCATTGAAAACAAACGCCATATGTTGAATAAATTTACATGATTTACAAAAATCAACGTAATGTAAAATTTAAACCAAACGTAAAACTAAGTCATTTTTGATGCTCGTATATGTCAGGGTCAGGAGACGTAAACTTACACGATTTTTTTCTAAGTGTGTTGGTGAATTTAAGGTTTATAAAACCGGGACATTGATAAAATCAGAACATATATTTTTCATTCTTTTTATGAAACCGAATCTCTTAAAATATTCTTCTTTAGTCTCTAGATTTAGCCGCATAACCTTTCCTGATTATTTAGCTTAAACTTCCCTTAAGGGGATCGGTCAGTGCAAAATTTAAAAAAAAATATTTTTTTTTGCATATTTCGGATCTGTAAGATAAGAAAAATATGCTCAAGAAAGGATTTACTCGAATTCAATTTGGTTCGTCTGCTAAAGCCCATCAAACTACCAACTATCAATTTTCTTATGAAGCTGATAAAATCTGGTAAAAAAGCTGATAAAATCGGAGGATGATAAAATCGAGTGCTGATAAAATCGAGTCTTCACTGTATTCCTTAACTCTGACATCATGCACACTTTTCTCAATTGAATTCCGAAACCAATAGAACCAATATCGGTTGATGCATTTGAGCAGGATTAGGCTAGAACTCAAAATAACATTCCATCGAGATTTGGGAGGTATTTTTTCTAGCACATTGAAATGAAACATTTCGAAAATATACTTGTTCAATTGGACTACAAATCAACGCGAATTCCTAGAATGTACGATGTAAGGTTTCTCCCGTTTAAAGCCAATACTATCATTTAGTTGCAAACGTGAATGCTTTCTTGTTCGCTAAAAAAATTACCAAATATTATCGGACCCTATATTTGAACTTCATTGAATTTCTAAACGGTAGTGTGACCCAGGGCCGTCTTAAGACCACTCGGGGCCCCTGGGCACAACTGAACTAAGGGGACCTTTAATTGAAAAAAAAGTTTTCAGATTTTAAATCTGCTTTTCCTGAAAATGAGTCCATTTTATATCGGTGGCGGTGGTCAGCTACTTTCTTCCACGTCCCATATCACCCATTTTATAAGTGCTATCTTTGAAAATGAACTATCTTGGTTATGCTACTAATTTCCCTGATCTTATTATATTGCAAATAATTAAGAGGTTTTTTTTATTACATTCAGAATTGTATATATTTTTTCGTATGTAATTTTAAAAGCCATCAAATTGTAAGGGAACACGTATCCGCCGGTTGATGCTAATCGAGCTGACATTTCTTTGGACTGCTCAAACTAATTTCTTTGTTTGTTTAGTGTTTATTTGACCAACTGGGAAACTAATCGACGGGGCATTTAATGTGCGTGGGGAATACGCATGGTCTTGCCTGAGTGAAATGATGACTTTTAATTCATATATTAGGGGTTGAGAATTGGCAGTTCGTAAGAAGAATCAGTAGCTATTTATCAATTTGCAGCAGTTATATCAACACGAAAAATATATGGTCGGTGTTGGGCCAGACCGGACTAAGTCACAAAGCCTTACAAAATGAGATAATCATAGCACTGGATAAAGAATTTGTTAAGCTATATTCGACTTTTAGCTGATTTGAAATATGTTTCAATAAGCAAGAATTATAGCAAAAATTAATTTCAAATTATAATGTAAAGATTGCTGTGATTCAAGTTTCAAACTCGTTTTTCTCGAAATCAATACAATGTCACTTAGTCTGATCTGACTAAACAGCGTCCATATATTTTATTGTAATATTCATTGACTTACTTTTAGTCTCATTAATTAATTTAATGAAATCAAATTAATTGTTCTCATTGTATCGAATGCTTTCAACTTGTCATGTTAACTACATTTCTTCCTGAGTATAAAAATATTCTACCTTGATTATTCACGTAAAAGGTGACAGGTTACTTTCTTTTCGTTCTTGTTTTAGTAATTAGTGTAAAAGTTAGCGTCATCGGTTGTATATTCGACATACATACGCTAGTCGTTTCAGGTATTTCGGTAGTACTTATTTTATACCGTTTAAAATGAGCTTCAGTTAGCTTAACAACGCGCGCGAATAATGACAACATAAAAATCGCCAGCTTATTCAATTGTTCGCGGAGAAAGCAACCAATATATAATTCTCATTTTATTTGCAATATAAATATCAAAGTTTATACACGATAAGTAATACTTGTATTATTGAATCTTCAATTACATAGGTATTGCCATATCTACAGGGTGTTTGGTTCATGGTTAAGAATCTCTCGGGGGGTGATAGACTGCCATATTTGGAGAAAAAAATTGTTCTACACATACCATCAAATCTCAACCGTTACAGAGTTATTGAACTTTTTGAGTAAAAAACTTATTTGTCTTAAAATACCTCTAACTTTAAAAGTATACTTTGTATTTTAAATGTTTTAGTTCCATTTGAAAGGTGAGAAAATTTCCTATTGAATGGTGTTCTCATATCTTTTAAGTAATTAGTTTTAATTACCTTTTAACTGTAAAGTAGTTAAAAGTTAGTGTTTTTGAGGAGGTTTTTGCTAATTTTCTCGAAATAATGAGGTATGATTATAGCAATATCCAGTATCCAAAAGTTGAGTTTTGGGACGATTCATAATTTGTTCTTGGACGTCATATTTCTATCTCTTCTCATTTCTTAGTAATTTCATTACTATACTTTTCCCGTAACCGACTTGCAAGTGCTTAAAAGACTCTAATCTAAAAAATATGCTTTATATCATTATTTACAAGATTTCATTGGGAAGCTGAGAAAATTTCCTATCAATGTATGTACAAATGTCTTTTAGTTAAGTGTACTAAATGATTTTTTACTAACGAAATAACTCAAAATTTGTGTTTTTTTGGAGAGTTTTTTAATTATTCTAATTATTAATCAACAAAATTTATCGTTACTATTGTTCATTTGATGCCCCTTAATGTTCTCTATAACTTTTAATTTGACACTTTGTCTACATCTCTTTTCATTTTGCTGCTATTTAATAGTTAACACAGCATGAGCTCGCCACAAATGTAGTGGGTTCGAAATCGTTATTTTTGCATATGAAACGATGTGATAAAAACGATTTTGCGTCGAAACCAAAAGAGATAATTGAATGGAGTCAAAGAAAGAACTGTAGAGCTTGCTGAGATGCATTATTTCCATGATAATAATGGTGATGTTTATAATTTACTATTTTAAGAAAATTAACGAAAATGCTAATAATAGCACTAACTTTAAACTAATTTACTTTTAAAAGAATACTAAATTCACTTAACTGAAAGGTATTAATACATTTTTCACTGTAAAATTTTCCTGGCTTTCGAATAAAAAGAAAAAAAAGTACAATAAGTGCCGTAATTTTTCAATTAGAGCTGGTACTAGTGAAAATAACATAAAAATATCCAAGATGAATAACCCAAAATCATGAAAATAAGAAAAGGTAAGTGTATCATGTCAAAGAACAAATTAAGCAGCTCATCAAGACTAACAATCTGAATTATTAAAATGATGAGGTTAACTATTATGATTTTCAAGAAATGAACGAAAAATCGTCTGAAATTGTTTAATTTTCAATAAATTACTTTGAAAAGGCTATTTAAACTCATTAGCTGAAACATGTGAGGGCATCACTCAATGCGAAATTTTCTCACCTTTCGAATGGAACTAAAACATTTAAAATACAAAGTATACTTTTAAAGTTAGAGGTATTTTAAGACAAATAAGTTTTTTACACTAAAAGTTCAATAACTCTGTAACGGTTGAGATTTGATGGTATGTGTAGAACAATTTTTTTCTCCAAATATGGCAGTCTATCACCCCCCGAGAGATTCTTAACCATGAACCAAACACCCTGTATATCGACCAATGTCTCGAAACACAGCTTTTCATGGTATTGTATTGTTTTTAGAATGTCGTGATTCGCTGGGATAAAGAAACAAGGAATAATGAAATCGTGAACATACTGTTAGATGCAATTAAACATGAGCAACACTCTCGACTGTCGTTGCTTTTTTTACAAACCGATCATTTTCAAATTAATTCAACAAACTATAAATCTATCCTAAATTCTCGGCAGCCGGCTGCCCAGAGTAATAAACACATGATAACACTTCTGAGAGTTGCATAGATTGTATCTCTTATCAAGGTGAATCCAGACTTGTGTGACTCTTTACCCCATCCTACTAACAAAAAGTCCTTCCCGTGGTAAACGTGGAGATGCAGAGGTATACACGGTCTCCATAACAACGTTTGTTACACTAATAGGAATTTTCATTGAAAAACCCCGGGGCGGTGGGTTGCACTGGTGTTGCATTTTCTAGCAGAAGAGCAAGCCACTAGACGCGTTTCATTTCTACTTCTGCTAGAAAGTGCAAAACTAGTGCAATCCACTGCTCCGGTGTTTTTCAATGAAAAACTACATAACTTTCCTTTCCTCCCCCGATGACTGTAAGGACGTGGCCGGCGCCGTTATTGATATTGCAAAGTATGGAACTCTCGAAACGCGGAGAATGGATAGCTACTCCCAGGCCCCATTCGTTGATTCTTTGTGCAATATCGTTTGTTCCGGTCAGTCACGAAGTAGCAACTACGAATTGTACGGTTACCATTCTCATGGTCATGCTCAATGAGGCCATTTTATATCCGCAGCTTAGATGGACCAACATTGCTATTTTAGAAGACTATTACTGAAATACCACTTTTAATCGACACGTAGCCGGCTACTGCATTTCGTTTGTATTTTCAATAGATTTCATTACTCGTCTTTTGGCTCTGGCGCTAATTAAGGTCCTTTTTCTAGAAGTATACACCACAGGTTTTGTGCTTTCGTTTGGGGACCATCCATAAATGAAGTAGCATTTTTTGAATGATTTTTAACACTCCCTTCCCCATCGTAGCATTTCGTGACAATCCTCTAAATACCCCCGGGTAATTACGTAACTTGACGGTAATTCTTCTCCCCCTTGTCCCCGTATTTTTTTTTTAATGAAGAACGATGTAAGTTATTCCCCTTTAAAAAGATACGTAGCATGACATGACCTCCTGCCCCCTGTCGTCACACATCATCACAAAATTCAAAGCTCCCCCATATAATGCTACGTCATTTATGGATGGTCCCTTATGATAACGGTTCGGAGAGGAGACGATAGCGAACAAGTACAATTTAAATTTTAGACAGAGAAAGAATGACCGGAACGATGACAATTCAACTTTTATTGGACACATTGAGAAAAATATGTCCTCGAGCAGGAATCGAACCTGCGATCTCCAAGTCTCTAGTTGGATGCGTTTACCACTCCACCATCGAGGAACTGTGAACCTGATCCACTGGAGCTAAAATAGATAACGACTGAGTTCTGCCTGAGAAGGGGTGGTAACGATTGCCCTATAAGAGGCATTAGGGTAGATGGGTCCATTGGTAGGTATTGGGGCTGCGTGTTTAGATCGTAGAGTCGCCTCTCTTGTATCGGTGATAGGCATTCAGTGCAGAAAATAAATATTAACAATAATTAGCCTCTTTACCTTTCGAAAGTACAAATGTTTCAATACCTTCATTATTTCGTAAACAAATAAACATAGCGAAGCATCGAAATTACTCGAACCTATTGATATGAGTAGCACAATCCATTTCAATGTTAGTGATGTACAATAGTCAGAATAAGAATGCACGCTGCCATGAGGCACAAATCCTTGAATTCCTACGAGATCCGTTCCATTTCTGCCAGTATATTTTGATTCCTGATTCTGATTCGTGCACTTCGCCATGATGCATAATTTTCCATTTGAGCATAAACTGAGATTTTGAAATTAGCAAAGCAAAGCTGCAGTACAAGAATTTTCTGCTTGTGTTAACCATATTTTAAAACAACATTTCAAGAATATTAATGTTGCGACTGAAATCCATATTATGGCAATGTCGACATCCGCTCGGCGCAACACACAATCGACCACGAAAAAAGGGAAGAAATGTCATCAATGTTATGTAGACGGGAAGAGATAGATCAGAAAAATGTGCTCTCTGCTGAAGTGAACGTGTCGGTAAAATTTATTTTGGATTTCCTTAAAATTAATATTGATATATCTTAAAAACTAAATTTAACAATTAAACATCGGAGCAGTTAGAGTAAGTACTGTTTAGAAGATGAAAATGATGAATTAAATATAGCATAGAATTATTAACTAAGTTAAATCTAACCTAACCTAAAATGGAATTCCAGAACCCGGAATGTTGCGAGTTAGCTAGACTGGAATCGTCTGATAGGAGTTTATTCAATCTACGGGTTGATCACCAATATTGTGAGTAGTATGATAAATTGCAGTCGAATGAAAAGACTAATAAAATCCATTATTTAGCTTGAAGCTAACCGATATAAAACAGTGGCTTCTGTCAAGAATTGGCCAGTAACTTTCGCCCACAATTAATAAAAATATGCATCGTGGTAAAAAATATTGGGATCAATCGAAAAAATATACACACAATGTAAGTCACCGAATGCCCAAGATTCTTCAAATATCTTCAAGCGCACGCACATTTGCCTAAACTCCTTAAATCAGATTTAGGGTAAAAGTAGGGTCGATATGTGTGGATATTTTTAATCACGCTATCACAAGGGCAGGGGTGTTTTTGGGATTTTATGAACCTTCATGACGGCCTAAGATATTTTTGATAAGGCGAAATGTCGTGCAAAAATAACATAATTGGTTCCGTACCAGAATACGACGTCATTTTTGGAGGATTTCATGAAGATTTTTTTGTTCAAGATACCTGATTTCATGAAGAAATGAAAATTTGCCACATCCGTGGATCGCTTGCCAAACAAGGATTTTGTACTGAATTTCAACATTTTCTTCCACTTTGTGTACAGCTTCTTTGCAATTTTTTTTACCTTCTTGGTTGCTCCCGCTACCATCGCTCCGCTTGATTGTTTGATACTATTCAAATGTCACATGGGATAAGGTGCATTAAGCGATTCCGAGATGCTACTGATCCATTGTTACCTACACGATCAAAAGTTATAAACAATTTAGTGGTACAATTTTTTGGAACATGACCTTCAGAAAGATTCTATATTCATTCTAAGTTGGGGGCCCCTAAAATCCGGGGCCCCTGGCCCTGACCCAGTATGCCCATGCGTAAAGACGGTACTGGTGTGACCGATTATTGGTTAACTAAACCGATTAACCTATGGAAAAAGCCCAAAAGAGAAATACAGGACAGTACGGTGACGAAGAAGGTGAGCAAATATTAGGATATTTTATGAAACCAGAAATCTTTTTTCAAATTTCCTCACAATTTACAAGTTTTTGAATGAAATATATTTTGTAATGCGTTACAGTATGCGACTTCGCGAACTTTGAACATGTTCGAAGAAGTTGTTAGGATATTTACATTGAGTTATCCAACAAGAGTCAGTTTTTCATTTGTAAGCAGGTATTTGGCCCTCTTTAGTGCCAATTGATGTATGTTGTTGAATAAATGTTTTCACTTTTTGCACGGATACAAACCAATACAACAAACTAATGGTTCTCTATGTCAATAGTTGTTCCTTGTAAAACAAATCCTGGATTTCAGCAATACAACTTGCGAACCCATGCAGTGTGTGGATTTCAAAGCAGAGCACGATTCAGTGCAACGAAACGACCTGTGGTGTCAAATAATGCTTGAACGTGGCTTTCCGACATACTGAACAGGCTGATTCTTATGACGCTGGATGGGTGAAAATCAAGCGTCAGAATATCCAAAGAGACATTCGACTCGTTTGTGATATTAGATGTGTTGATGCAGAGCGATGCACTTCCCGATTTGTTGTTCAAGAATGTGTTGCCAAGATCTAGCGTGCTAAGCTACGGCACCGTCATGACGAGATCTCACATAATACTTGGCTTCCGAACCATTGGAGTCGAACGGAGCGCAGTGAAAGAGGTTTAGTAGAGAGGTTGCCGAACTCTGACAAAATAAAGTACATGGTAGTTGACAGAGACCCAGATAACTCACACGGTATTGGTTTCGAGGTAGAAATGGATGCGGTTGTCGACAATTTGATATATCTTGGCACAGTAGTGACATTCGTTACATGTGATAACGGAGATAACCGTCAGAAAAAACAGCTGGTGGTTGCAAATCGAATGTACTATGATTTTTATATTAAGCAGGAATTCCGTAGCCTACGGACGCGCACAAAACTTTCTCCATACATATCGCTGATACTCCCTGTTGCTCTGTACAGACATGAGGCGCGGTCGTTAAAAGAGACTGAATTTAGACTGGTCAGTGTTTACGAACATGCTGACATCGCAAGGCTTATAAAAAGCATTGCAGACCACGCTTGACCGGACTTGTTGCTAGAACGTCGGAAGAGCATTCGAGGAATAGATGCGGGCGAGGAACATTCGACGCGATGAACTTTAGACTTTGCAGGAAGGGTATGCCCATACTACGTTCATATGCGCCAGTTGTCGCCAGGGAATTACACAATTCACTCACATTTAATAATGAATTCTCAGGTGCACTAGTGTCATGAAAAAATAATACTCTGGGATCAGGACAGAATTAAACTCAATTTTTTGAAGAATCTGCCTGATCCGACAAAGAGTCAATAATTGAATTTATACATCAGTTTTAACCAGCAAAATATTGATACTCAGGATTGAACACAGGTAACAATACCAGTTGTCGATCATAGTTCGTATCGACCGATTGCAATGGTATTCTGTTACGCCAAGACAACTCAGTTAAGGTAAACGGCTTGTTATTAAAATCCAATTTGCCTTTCGTAAATATTTATATCTCTGATAAACTTTACAGTTAATTATAAGCAACTATTCGTATAATTTGTTGGCATTACGTTTTCTCATAACGATACAGCTTCATGAGTTTTCCATAAGGCTCTTGTTTAATCCACTTCTTTACAATTTCTATCTGAATGTAATTGATAACCACCTTAGTAACAATGTAGGTTGTATGACAGTTTTATAGTCACTCACAAAACTTAGATTGCACTTGTAGTGTGCTATAAAACTGCAATTGTCACTTGGGCTGCCAGCTTATTGACGTTAATACGTGATTTCTGTCATAGATTCGCTAAAACCAATGCAAGGTATCTTTGAATATTTTCCCATTGGCTGATAATTTGGATATCGGGCTACCCAAAAAGTAAATCAGTTTTTTGTGAAGCATGCCCCGCTCAACTTTTGCTGAAGTTTAGCATTTAACTACTTGAAGGATGGTTCGACTCTAAATGCATTTGAAGAGAATACAACAGGTATCGATAGGTAAACTTACGAAGATTGTGCCACGTGCCCAAAATTAATTCGTCTAAGCCTCTGATTACACATTCTGCATAGAATATATGTACAGAAAATCTCGTTCATGAATCACGTATTAAAGAGTCCACTAGCCTCGTTATCTTTAACAACAATTTTTTCTGTCTTCTACATGTTTAATAAACTGATTCCGTTTTTGTCGTAGCTGATACGTACGCTGGTTTCAATCTATTTCCTAGGGTATCATCGAAGGATGGTTGGAAGTGTTGAAAGCAGCTCGTGATTTCAATCGCGCGAATTCCAGGCTCATGTCCAATCACTATCCGTTCGATGCTCATCTCTTTCGTACCATAACATTTGTGTCAAGGGTTACTAATATATCGAGCACGTTATTTGGACGTCTTCAGAATGTCGTGGTGTCAGGTCCTAGTCAAGAGATTTCGCAAGAGCACGAGGTAAACATCCCAATACTCCTATTCGTGATATCTTACCAAACCGGGATCCTGTCGTTGATCTTTTATTTTTTAAAGATTTTAAATATGCTAATGTTGAATTCAGGAGGGATCTTTCTAGAGCCAATTACTTCTTAGTGTGGAACCTTAATATTTTAGTTTCCTTGCATGTACCAGCTGTCGAAAAGCACAGATCAGATCTTTTCGCATTCAGCGTGAGTTACCAGCGACACTAAGCAAAGCAATACTTGCATGCTTGTCGTTCATGCACCGATAAAAAAATTTCCGCGTGGCAGTAAGTATAAAACAGAGTCGGCGTTCGTTCTTTTGTATGTAAAGATTCTTGTCCAAATCTAATGCGGGTTAAACGCCCCAAACCAAAATATTCGGATAAAAAAAACATAATGCTGACTGTTTAATTAAATATGGTAATAATTAAATATGGTACAATGATAATTTTGGAAGTTTATTGCCTGACCACTACATTAAGAATTTATTGTTTTAGGTATCATGAAGATTTTTGGAAAATAGTGGGAATTGGATCTTGTAACTGAACTCTTAGCTGAAGTCCCATAGTTCAAAATATTTGAAGTTAGTGGTATATTTGAGTGCTCAATTGAATAGTGTAATAAAATGTTGTATACGAGAACTCGTTTCGGATTTGCGATCTTTAATTGTGAAAAAAAAATAAAAATACTGCTCGAAAAAATTGTTTGCCGTCACGATCGCATTATTTCGGAACTGTCAACTTTATCTTCCAATAAAATAATTTTGGAAGTTAAACAATAAAATAATGTTGGGTTCTTCAAACAAATTTAGTTCGAGAGTTAATGTCTTCAGCAAAGTTTTCGAAAATTCTATTTCAAACAACTTTGCTGAATGGGCGGGCAAAGCGTAGTTGGTAAGTCGATTGCCTTGTACGCATCTCACCTAGATTCGATTCCCAATCCCCGCACATTAGGTTAGAAATTTTTTCGAACCTAAAAAAGAGCCGAAAGACCCCATAGTTAACTCTTCTACAATCAAACTGAAAAGAACAAAACTTTGTTGAAGACATTCCATAATTAATTTTGAATAAGACATAAATACTCCGTGTGTTCAGAATATCGAAATATATTAGACTATATGGTCGGTGTTAAGTCAGATCGGACTAAGTGACATTGTATTGATTTCGAGAAAAACGAATCTAAAGTTTGAATCGTAGCATCCATTATATTATTATTTGAGATTCATTTTTGCTATAATTCTTGCTTATTGTAACATATTTCAAATCAGCTTAAAATTCGAGGAAATTCTTTATCCAGCATTATGATCATCTTATTTTTAAGGTTTTGCAACTTAGTCCGGTCTAACTTAACACCGACCATAGTGAAACAAAACTTTTTATAACAAGTTATTCTTATCTTACTGTAATTGATAAATCTCTTCTGCTGTGTATAAATAATAAAATTCAAATTCTATTCAAGGTAGTCTCTAAAGTCTTTTTATTGGCTTGACGAAAAATTTTTAAATATTGTTTTGTAACTCGATATATCTCATTTATTTAGCCTTCATATTTTCTACAAAGTTTTTTTTTTAAATGACATTATCAACAACTTTTCTGAAGGCACAAAATCTCTATTTTTGAAGAGTTACTTCTCCATAATCAATTCTAGGTGGTTTCATCACCAAAATTGTTATATCAAAATATGAGCTTTTTATGTTGGAAAGCTTCTTCGGAGTTGCTAAACCTTTAAAGTTGATGATTTCGCAATTATGTGATCTTTGCTTTTGCACTCTTTTATAAAAGAAATTATAAAATCCATCTGTTAGACTAATTTTGTTTCTGAACTTTCACTAATTTATCCAACTTACATTAATTTTATTGAAAATAAATCGATTTACATTTACGATTATGTCTCGGATGTTAGATACCTCTACTTTTGTGCAATAAACAATGGACAAATTCATGATTAGCGAATTTAAGACTGGACAAATCGCAGGAAAATAAACAGATCAATTAATAATTTGCGCCTCTTTAGCTCCAATGAAACAATAACAAAATATACATACGAAAATATCCACACATTTTAATTCAATTATTTACCAGAATTCGTTTTAGTGACCCTGAAAAGAGCCGATGGTGGAGTGGCGAGGGTGGCATCGGCGGCAACATACTTCGTGCTGGTATACTTGGTACTTTCCGATACCGTTTGTTGTAATGGGCCATGGGTTCATGATGCTCATCGCCTTCAACGAGACTTCGGTGTCCGAATGGACTTCAATATATTGTTAAACTATAAATTCATTACAATTTTGTTAAAAAATTCCCACCCATTTTGAAAAACTTCAAACATGGAGGTAGAATTTAGCATTGCAGCCATCAATTGAAACATTGATTTCTGCAAGAAATTAAATTTTTCTTCCAAGATTGGTTGGGGCAAAGCAAGCGTTGTATGCAAGCGAAATCCGAGACGTGGTCCCATCGTTCTTTTAGCCGTGTTACCTGCCACTACAGCATAAGATGACGTACCATTGTCGAATGCTGGGACGGAGACAGAAGATCCTTTTATTTTGAAGCGGATTGACACGTTCAAACAAGTTTTCTTGAAGTGTACCTGAAGAAGTACGTAATTTTTTTATTTGTTGCTGTTGTTGCTTCGAACGAGAATAAATATTTTTTCTCGATTAGGAAATGCCCAGAAATTCGATTTATGGTTTTCGCTACAATTAGCGCATTTGAAACATTCTGTGATTTCTTTTATCAGACAAGCATCCTTTGTGTGCAAATTATCACCACAGATCATACATTTGGAACCCAAACACCAATTTTTGCGGCGTTCCCAAAGCCCTGGCATCTACGACACTGGGTCAGATTTTAAATTTTGTCCCCCATGTCGTCTATAATGTTCCTACTTTCACGTACGGAAAATAAGATGTGCTTTTTTAGAACTTTCAAATTATTAACCTAATTACAGCTAAAATGAATTAAGGAATTTTTTTGGATTATTCCAGAGCGTTGTGGCGCGTTGGAATCAGGTTAACAATATATTTTGATCTATTCCCTGAAAGTTCGAAAGCGGTTGAATGGGTGAATTTTGACAAATCTTTTCTTGTGATGCAATTCGATTCCATGCATGTACTACTCAACCAATTATTGCGTTTGGGACATACCAATGTCGCAGATGCGATTTTCAATAAAAAAAAAAACAAAAAAAAAATACATTTCGTATTGGCAGATTTTTTATGGTTGAAATATGAAGAAATAAAATAAAATCGATTTACAAGCGGAAAACAAATCATTCGTAGCCACAAAAAAGCTAAACCATAAGCATTATGTGCCCAACTAACCCTCATACCGTACAACAATCACAACTTTAAACAACGTCCCATCCACAAATCCGGACTTCGACGAGAACGCAGATTACTTCACATCAAAAGCCCATTAACGAAATAAGCTCTAAAGCTCCGGTTTCGGTCCGCTTCAGTCATTTGCCAGCTCGTCCATCGCCAGATATGTGAAGGACCCGTCCAGCAGCAGGTAGCCCTTTTCCCAGTCCTTAATCATCCAGTTTTAATTGCAGCAGTGGTTCTTTCTTCCGGTGGCTTTGAGGCTGACAATAATCTCCCATCTGTCTGACCAAAGAATGTTTTCCTCGCCGCCCATCAGCCCATCCTTTCCAGGGGACGTTGGGTTCGGTGCTTCATTTCGGTTTTTTTTGCCGAAAACTAGGAGCTCTCCGTAGAGAGCTTTAGTTTAAAAGTTATTTCAGAGTCGCTTTCCCAGCTAGCAGGAGATATAAGTGGACCATGTATCTACGGATGGACAGACGATTAAACAGAATAAAGTATCGTTTGGCCAGGAGCGGAGCGAAACAATCTCGAAAGCCACAAATAAAACTATCCAGAGGGTTTTTTACTTGGGGTAGAAATCTTTCGCCCGGTATTTTGCTTTTCTCGGGCAAGGAATGCGTTGCTTTCATCAACATATTCACTGGTCTGTTTTTTAGAAATTGTTTCACCTTGCTGATATGTCCTATGCGCTTTTTTTTAAACTGATGAATTATTCGCTAGTGTATCGTATAAAACATCCTAAACAGTAAGAGTAAGAAAATATTACTTCATGGTGAATTTAAACAAGTTTATTTTCGACAATCACCCGTTCTGTTCCTCGCTGAAGATAAGCCGTATAAGCTCTTTCTTGAAAAGGAAAACGATTCGATGAAAATGTTTAAAACGATAATTTTATCAACCGTACACGCGTCAAAAAAGGATATTTTATTGAATTGTTCGAGATCTTATGTGTTGTTTGAACGGAAGATATATAGAAACTTAAACGGCGATCCGCTTTCCCCATCCTTGCGAAAAATCACGAAAAAGTTTAAAGAAAAAGTAATAAATTTCGATTCATTAGTTACATAACTCGTTCCAGATGCTGACCTTTCCCCACCATAACTTCACTTCCGAACATATGTGATTGTGGCCCTCTCCCCATCCGTATCTAAACCGGCTCCGATGTTCGAGAAAGTGCGAAGGCAAATAAAATAAACAATCAAGGTCTAAAGTGGAAGTTTTTGGCCGGCGAGATTACCAGATCGCCCCCTTTCCCTGGGACCCTCAAACCTAACCGAGCCAACCGACGAGATTAACGAGCTTTGTTCTGCTGACCTTTCCGGGCAATCCGTAAGAGAGCCGTTCCGTACTTGCTCGCCCGCGCCTGGTGCGATAGTTTTGGTTGCTGCTGCCTCAGAAAATACGGTTAAATAAATGGAATTTAAGTTTTATTGGATTGTTGTTTTGTCAGTTGAAGTCGTTTTATGGATTGGCGTCAAGTGGGAAGTTTATAGCGGTTGAAGATGATATCGCAGTTGTTTCCTTCTGGTTGTTTTTGGGGCCATACAGCATTTCCGTTTTTATACGGTTCACCCCCATTAAGTGGGTGGTGGGACGGAGTTGGGTAAATCTACACTTGCACATAAAATTAGTTATGTCGTTTATAGTGCTACGAGGAAAGTTGGAGAAATTTTCGTAACACCAACAATTACGTCGACTAATGCCTTCGAAGATTTTCCATTAATTTCCGGCTATATGTCTTGATATGCTAATTCCGTTTTGAGATAATTGTGACCTACGCAATTACTGGTTTGTTGCTGAACACATTTCTATTTATTTCTAGTGGAGATTCAAGACCCTTCAGTTAGTATAAAATCATGCATACGAATTAGGTTGATGTCATTTCAGAGAATAAATTGGACGCAGTTTGGAATAATTATTTCTGGTACAAAGTTTGTTGTAGTTAATCATCGCAAAACTTTTTTGTGCAACTTCTATAAAAAGCTACTCGGGTCAACTCAAAGTTTTTGGGAATTTATGTACACAAACTTGTAGGCAAGGGAATTTTTCTGAAAGATATTTCGTATAAACGATTTATAACAAATAATTATAGAAATATCTACTAATGTATGTACATTAGGGCATTGCAAAAAGACACTTATTTTTGAAATCTCAAAGCCCTTTCATATTGACAAATGTCAAAGTAAATTCAGATGCCATATTTTCCATCATTTACACAGTTTTAGACTTCATTTCGCTTGAAGTTTTTAACGTTGGCATATAATGACAAAACACCTTTTTTGAGCTGACAATCGTTATTGCACGAGCCACAATAATTGCATTAGAAGATCACATACTTGTTTTTTTGTTTATTTGGCTGCTATGCTGCATGCCATGTTCAGCGATTTTCGATCTAAGCAAGAGAAGTAGTGTGTCCCGAGTAGGCTTTATCCCATATTAATCAGCCAGTTTTCAAATTATGGTATTTTCACGAACACTTCAGAACTTTCCGAATTATTGGTTCTCCATTTCGTACAATTCATTCATTGTATTCGTTTACTTTTTTTAAATTACAATATTTTGTTATTTCATTCTGTACACTCATTTTCTTAGGTTAATATATTTTATGGATTTTATTCGGTTTGCTCTATGTCTGTCGGATTAAGAAGCAATACTTCGTTTATGCCGTTTTACTTTGACTGATTCAGCCGATAACTGTTTCAGAATAATTAACAACAGTCGACAAACAACTAATAGTAATACTAAATATGGCCACTATTACCAGCGTCCCTTTTTATCAGAACATAGAGCAGAATTATGGTGTGAAAGCAAAGAACATGCTCATTCGTTTTGTTTATTTTATTAATTCTACATATTTCACAAATTTTACATATATGATCATTTAATTCTATTTGGTATTCTTCTTATTCATCTTATTTATTTGAGTTCATTTTGTCAATTTTATTCGCCTCATTCTTTGGATTCTATCTGTTTTTTTGATTCATATTCTTATTTTACTTATTTTCCTCACTGTTCACATTTTCTGCATTTCCTTTAATTTTTCCAGTTCATGCATTTTATTCAGTTTCTTGTTTTTAATAATTTGATTATTTTTAACAGTGATTCATTTTATTCACTTCATACAAATTATTAATTTGACACAGTTGTTCTATCAATTTTACAGCTTTTACTAAATCGTTTAATTTTTCATTTTAATCGTGTAATTCATTTTACACTGTTCATTTTTCTTTTCTTTTTATTCGATTTATCAATTATATTTATTTTCTTGATTTTATCAATATCATCCATATTATTCATTTAATGTTTTATTAATTTAATTAATTCAAATAAATTTCATGTGTTTTTCAATATATTTCATTTAATTCCTTTTTTGAGTTTCTATAATTTATTCAGTTTATTCAAGGCGTTATTCGTGCAAAACTTGAAACTGTGTTCATCCCACCTCTAAATGGGTGCATAAGTTCTGCATACTAATGAATGATCTAACCGTGATATGTGTAAGAAATGTCTCATCACAGTGCTAGGTGGATTAAGTTGTTTTCGTAAACAATTTTGAATTGATTTTTAGCACATTTTCCACGTTTTACTATTAAAAAGTGCGAAAAATGGAAATATCGAGATTTTATTTTATTTTCTTAGTACATATAGAGTAATAATAAATCAAATATATTTCTTACGTATAGTTTAAGCACAACCAATCAACATTGAATGTTACATATTGAACCAAACCTTCTTGGTTATCAGGTCATTTCATTTGTATTAGGTGATCGAATGCGATTAAACTTATTTGAGAAGATCTGAAGAAAAAAGACAGAAAACCGTGACCGAACTAATATCTGGAACTAAATCTTTATAGCACAAGATTAGTTTTTAAAAATTGTAAAAACTTTCCGATTGTGTGTGGTAAAAAAACCCGGCCCGGTGAATAAAAACCTAATTTAAGACAATATAATCAAATTTCATAAAGACCAAAGTTTCCAGTTTTTCTGCCATTATTGTAACTTTCCTAAAGTACACATACAAATGTAGCGAATGCAGTGATCTTAATCACGCATCGAAACTATAAATATACAAGAACCGGAAACAATTTTATATAGGGACTTAGATGCGTTTTTGCAACGGTTTTTCGAGTGGCAGTGTATTCATTTATAAATAGGCTTTGTAGTATGTACCTACCAGCAGAATTGGATAAGCTGAGTGGAAATGAATCGCGTGAAGTGGAAATGAATCCATGAATTGATCGAACGTAAATAATACACTTTCGTTGTGCTTTCCATCGATCCGCGTAAATTTGTTGGCAAAGAAAGTTTTCATCTTTGCGCAGCGAAAGCACAGATTGCTATCATCCAGGTTACGCATACAACCGCTAACAAGTTAGATATACCTACCAACACATTCGCCTCAAACATTGAACCCTAGTGCACAAAGCTAAATGAGTCAACGGTGATGATGATGGGTAGAGCGAATGGGACAACTGGAACCACGACAGCGTACCTCCACAGCCAGTGCACCGGACTTCTCACTCAGCTACAGTGGCTGTGAAAACACACAGCGCAGTGTGTAACGAGTACATATATGCCTATAGGTTGTCTGCAGCGTTGTATACAAATATAGTCTGCAATGTTGTATACAAATAGTCTTGGTATGTTAAGTTTAGTTCATTATTGTTTATTTTATGAAATGCATGGTAAATAAGTAATGAATAGTAAATAAATAATTTCAAGTTGAATTTAAAGGTTTTGTCGACTATTAAGTCGACACAAATCTTCAATTGGGATTACCGCATCCTACGTTCCCATATAGGATAGGACTTGGCATAATAATATAAGCAAATGAGTTCCTAGCATTCGTCTACCAATGAAACTGCTACCGACACACCCGCTGATACGATGAAGATTTGCTACCGATTGAGGCCACTGACCTTTACGCAATGTGCCGGGGGAAAGATTCTTTTTCGCTGTCATGTGGGAGGGAAGCGGTTTGGTATGATTAAAACTGTCCGATAGAAAAAGATGACCCTTGCTGCAATTTGGGATTTCGTGCATTTGAACACGATTTTCAAGAACTTCGCTAAGCAAGTTTCGGTACGAAGATTACCAAATGCCCGGTTAATCTGAGGATTCCAAATGCTAGATTTCTCACTTTGGTCTGACTAGTGGAAGAGGCAGGAGTTGTCCGTTTCTAAAATTCGCGTCGTGGTGTGTTTAAAAAGGTAGCCAAGTGACATGAAGATTCCTTAACAGTCTGCTAAAACGATACGTTTCCTTTCCCAAACAGCTAGGTAGAATCCCATTCAGTGGCAGTCAGTATAGGCAGTGTCGTGTGCGTATTTGTTTGATTAAAGGTAAGCCTCGTGTTCTCGTCCTACATGCAAAGTGCTTATTCTCTGGTTTGTGTGCGATGCTATTTTTCTCGCAGATTCGCAACGGTCAAACGCCCAACACACCACACAATATCGCTAGTGACAGCTTCTGACCCCACCGTCAGCTCTCAAGGTTTCCCGGCGGTACACGTGGCCGGAAGAGGGTTGCTGACGTCATCAACGCGCCCTTGGCAGGGCAGACCAGCCGACACGCTACGATCGGCAACCAACATCTACGTTTTCGGTTGCGACCGGAATTTGCGACGTCCGTACCACGTCGAGCGAATCTGGGGTGACGACTTCGGCACAGGTTCCAGGCGAAGACAGCAGAAAAAACAGCTCCGTAGTCATCCGCAGTAAGCAGCACGTAACGGCAAAAAGGTCGTGAGTAAAATCAATGCACGTTTCCGTTTTTGTGATTGTCCATGCGCATGTGACTTAAAACAGGGCCGCTACCCTAAGTTCAAAGCGAGCCTTTTGTAGTTGACCGGTCGCTTGCATACAGCAGGCCGAGAAAAAGCACACAAAGAGAACACACGAGGCACGAAAAAGCCGTGTGGTGTCCGGCGGGCTGAAATCTTTTTGCACTATTTCAACCAAGAATAGAACCTCTGGGAACTGCTCCCATGTCGTAAGAGGCGACTAACAACATGCTAGGAGTTCCTAGGCCGAGGTTTTGTTCCGTACCGAAGACTTTATCTGGGCGGACCTTAAGGTTTTCCATATTACCCTCTTTCCAGTCTGTATTTAGTGAATCACTGACATATACCTTTTCTGATTCGCCTTTCTTGATTGTGTACCAACGTTTTAAGTTTCTTCTGGCGGTTGTATATTAGCCGTAAATGACGAAATCTAATTCTACACTAAGTAACAGAATATATTAATATACCGGCACTTCCACGCCAAGGTGAGAGTTCGGATCGGAGAGCCGAAGGCGTCGGACGTAGTTGTGCATAGCTCTTCGCACGGTTTTTTCATTTATGTTGTGGTGTTGCTGCTGTTCGGTGTGTGCATTGAAACGGTTAATTATGTGTTTATCAACCTTGAGATGCTGCTGTTGTACCAGTGGTCATTGGATGACACAAGGAAAAAAGAGTGTTTGCTTGCGGAGGAGCAAGCAAATGGACGCAGCGTTTTGGTTTGCGGCAACAGAGTTGCAACTAGGGTTCGTCGCGGTTGCGGTAATTACCGCAACCGCGCGGTATTTACCGCACCCGCACCGCAAAAACTGCGGTGCGGTGGGGCACTTTTTCCAGCGGATGCGGTGCGGGAAATGAGCTTTTACCGCGCGGTATTACCGCAACCGCACTTCAAAAAATAATTGCTTAGTCTGCAGTCTGCATTAAAAAGTAAATTAAAACTATGACTTTTACCATTTAAGAAGATCGCAACTAGATTTATTTTCTTAACGAATGTTTAGCAATGCCATTATTAGGAAAATCCCTCTGTCAGAACGTTCGAGTTATACTTATTACCATACAATAGAGAAACATAAAAAAACATTCAATTGCTCTAATTTCCATAGACTTGAAAATGATTTGAAAAGAAATTCGAATATAATCTGTATTCGACCTATCGCTACTTAATTTTTAACATTTTCGTTATTTTAATATGATAAAACATACTGTTACTTAGAAATAAAATCTATAAGCTGTGCCCAATAGAATTTGGCACCATTATTTTTACGACATATTTCGAACACTATTTATTTTATACTTCAAAGTTAAAATTTACAAAGGAACCTTTCCTAATACATAAAATGCACAGTCCAATCATTGAAAAACAATTGAATTGTACTGTTAAATCCAATTTCAAAATGCATCATTATCATTTCTTCCGATTCATCTCGGCAATCGTGGAATTATGAATTGTTTTCGATGACGTTTTCTCAACAGTGAATTTTGATTAATTTGGAGAACTTAAAGATGAACTAATAATACTGAGACCTAAAAACAATGTAATTATCTTCATCAAATCAACCGAATTTGGAGGAATTGGCAGTAAAGTAGACAAATGTATGAAAAGCGTCCAAAATAAGGAGAGGCTGTTTACCTTATCATTCGTTCCTAAACATCGTACTTTAATTTTCTTTAAGAATTAAAGGTGATTTTTACTACGTAAATGCGAAAAACGTTCATTTCATTTTCATGTGTTAAAGTCATTGCAAATATTAAAATTGAAAGAAAAAATATACAACTTCATTATTCCATTTTTTCAATTAACTGAAGGATAATTAATATAAAAGCTTTCCTATTAATTGCTGCGGAAGAACGTATTTGTATGTATAATGATGAAATACAGCTACATTTTCGCTATGCTAAAATTTAGAGGAATGACAATGTTTTACCTTATTTCGAAAGTATTAGTCTCAAAATGTACAGCATTTTAATAATAAAAAATTGCAAAAGTTGAGTTTTTTCATAAATGTTACATTATTAGCAGTCCGTCAAAGTTAATTTTCGTGTAAATAAGAATAACATTTTATTATATATGGTTGTACAAAATAAATTAATAATTTTTCAACACAATTTTTGAAAATACATGAATTTTACCGCATTTACCGCATTACCGCGCGGTGCGGTGCGGTAAATGCAGTGCGGTTGCGGTAAGCGGTGCGGTTTTATTATTTTTTTGCGGTTGCGGTGCGGACTATCCATTTACCGCCCACATCCGCACCGCGACGAACCCTAGTTGCAACCCGACTCGAGCGGCTGCGGGCGTGAAAGAGACAGCGCTATATGGATGACTTCTCTTATCTGGTGAGCACGTTCCATGGTTGTCTGTGTTTTTACTTTTTATTGGAGCAATACATTGGATGTGTTGTCGTGTGAGAGGCTCAAATTTTTCATTAAATGATTTATGGGTTTCCAGACGGATGGCGCGGGACGTGTGTCATGCGAGTTTTAGGCAGGGTGGTGTGCGGTGATGAGTGGGTTTCTCTCGTTTAGTCTGGCATACTTGCTTTTTCTTTTTCGGTGTTCTTGTGTTTGACTTTGCAGGTCTGTTTCAAATGAATATCGAGATCCGCGTTCTTTACAGGGTGTCTCAAAATAGGCGTCAATACACGGTAAAAAAACTTTACCCATTTTATGTATTCAAATTGCCCATTTTCGGAAGTTATTCGAGCTGTCAAAAAATAGGTACTTTTTTGTTTTTAACAATGAGTAGTTTTTATCCATACCACAACTACTCGATGAGGTAATGTCAATGGGTATATTGATCTTGATAATGGGTGAAAAATCCTTAAGCATTATTTCAAGCGAGTTAACCTGCAAACTAAGGATCGTAGTGGAACCTGCAAATTATCGCCCTGCATCGGAGTCCGTGGCGGAAACGGAACATTTTGGCAATGCTCAGAAAACAACGTCTGTTTAGACTACTGGCGATGTTGAGAATATGCGCCAGTTCGGCATTTTTAGAGCAGCCAAAAGATCCAGCCATCAACAATATATCCGGTTGGCAGTTTTATTTTGTTAAGTAGTTTTAGAATAGGATTTCTATCTAGATTCCTATACTTTTATAAGGAAACAATAATGTGAAATGAATGTTATTTTATGTTTTTTTTTATTCAGAAATAATTCTATTGACAGTATTTTTCATTCTGGCGTTAATTTCATGAATGGGTATTTTTTACGCATTTTGTTGTAACAGTTCTGCGAAAAATAATGGGTGAAACATACCAAGGTTGACGTACAAGATCTGTACTCATTTATGGGTACAAACGCTTTAACCATTTAATGGGTTATTCCACTTTTATTGAAAGTGAGTAGTTTTCTATGCATTAATGGGTACTTGATTTTATCAGTGTAAGGCAAAATCGAAAATTTGCTAATGAATCAAGCGAATTTAATTATTACCTTTCTTTAATCATTTAAATACTTGATATCAATTCAGTAATTCAACTTTAGGCAAACCATTCTTAGAACTATTGTTGCACGATTATCTCCCGGACTCTTTAGATCGCTATCTTTGACAGTGACGAACATTTATTACGTAATATATTAAATATTAAAGTAATTATATTAAAAGTTTCCGTGAGACGAAGTATAGTACCGAAAATAAAGCATTTACCTTACGTCTCACTAGAAAATCAAACAAGGTTTAAACTATTGAAATCAGCAATGAGGTGTCAAAATAATACGCTCAAAAATGATTCGGTTTGATTTCCCATGATAACCACCCTGCTGAAAAAATGGAAAATTAAATATAAAACTTGTAACATCCATTCTGAGTCACCCTGTTTAAATACAAACAAGCCGATTAGTACGAAAGCTTAGTTAGACAGCATAATCGCGTTGATACAGGTTCGTGCCACTAGTTTTCTCTTTCTCTCCACTCGCCGTCATCTGAGTTGACACGTTTTAGTTGGTACGTATGGATATTCCATCGGTGTACACACAAGCAGAAGTGCACTGAGAGACAGATGTATGCAGAGTTTACATGTTTTGGATTCTCATCTCTTTTATTCTGAAGTGATTTTGTTAATTTTCTGTGGTATGTTTTGGTATGCGTTCGATGGGAAGACGGAAAGCGTGTGTTTGACGTACGGTATTCGTTGCGGCGTGGGAGGGGGAGGTATATGAGGGCGATGCCTGGGCGAAGTTCTCCGTAAGGAGCGTGAGCGATGCGTTGAGCGCGGTTCACACGATGCATCGGGCTTCCCTCACGGGTGCGGGGCATCAGAATTGGTTGCGTGCAGTCGGCGTTGGATAGAAGCGTTCACAAACAACATCAACGGCACGGGACTTTTTGACGTGCGGCACGTGTGAGCGGGCGCAGGGAAAGGGTATTAAACTTTTCCTGACGGAACGGTGACGTTCCGTTGACGTTAACTGACGTTGAGGCTGATGTGTCATCTGAATCGTCCTTTATTCGCTCGCTCATTCTCCGCTGCCCATATGTTCGCGGACTCTGTTGTTTAGGCCTATGGCATGCGGATGCGTGAATGTGAATGCTCCCGAACTGTCTCCATGGAGTATGCGTGTAGAATGCGTAATTTTGTCATAATAAAGTGGAGCGATGCGTCGGCGAACGCAGCAAAACACTATGTAAAATGTTCTGCCGCCTTCGCACAGTCTTCAAGATTCACTTCAGTGTGTCATCGGCTTTAGAGAGGTGGTGCGATCGATATGTTCGTGTTATGCAGGTTAGCCAGATCAAATTTCTCAGTCATGGCAGCCAAAAGGTTATCGATTTTATATCCATTTTTATTGGTTTATTTTCCGTGCAATAAATCATGTTTATTGCGTTAATTGCTTTCATTATGTAGATAACTTTCATATACTTAGTAATACAGCGAAGACCCCTTTAATGTACTTTAGGTTGACAAAATGAGGACAATAATAAAAGGAAAAGTCGATGCGTGATCCTATTTGAAAGTTAAGCGGCCGTTGTGCGTCTAACATTTTGTCGATATTCGAAAAAATTAACAAGGGTATTTAACTTTTAATGAAAAAAAGTTGGATTGACGATGTGAATTCAAGTGAAATTGATGGGAGATCCATCAATTCATCAAGCCGTCAATATAAAGAAAGCTTTACGGAATCAATGCGATTAATGATATAAATGCATTACAATACTAGTGATGTAGGAGCTCGTTTCAATTAACATAATCAAATATTTTAGTTTTCTTTCAAATACAACTGCACAAAATCGTGTTTCGAAGTTAGTTTTTCATATTTTTTGATAAATATTTTAGTTTTTGTATTGTTGTATTGTCTATCTCGAGATAATCCAGCATTTCGTCAAGTTATTGATATAGGGAAACATTGGAGTGAGACCGAAACAAAAACAAACGTCTAAACGTTTTTTCACTATATGCTGTCGCTTGTACACAAACTTCTAATTTTTATATATCCATATCATAATATAACTTATTTTATTTTAATATACAGTAATGTTTCGATTATATTAAAACTACCAACGGAAACTTCGCTTCGCGTACGCTAATTTTGCTTTGGTCTAGCAAACTCGTGACTCGTGATTCGCGACGTTTGTGCATAATCTACTGATAACCCTCTTTTAATAACATTGAGATCGACAGTTTTACCCGCTACCAAAGAATACACCCCGCGTCAGGTGAAAGTGATTATAAACGCTTTGCTGCGATCTCTTCGAGTATAGTATTTTGATTAGATCCCCAGGGGACCGTTCATAAATTACGTAACGCGTTTGGGGGGGGGGGGCGACTGGCGGCACGAGAAGTTGTGACATGTTGTGACATACGGGGGAGGGGGAGTAAGCTAGATCGGTACGTAACATGTTTTGCTGAACAAAAAAATATTTTTTTCGAAGAATTGTTACGTAATAGGAAATTCACTTGACTTCACTTGCTCGGAAAGATGTGCAACTCGACAAGGTTAAAATGCAGCTTCAGTGCACCTTTTAGCTCGTTCACAGCCCTGATATCATCCTGGTCTATACACATAATCACTGTCTACGGACTTAAGGCTTTAACTTCTGCCCTTTCACCCAGTGATGTGATAATAATCTCTTGTATAGTTGAGCTGTTAATCGTGGGGTCCTCCTTCAACTCGAGTATATGTATGTAATTGTGTAATACACAATGTGTATATTAGGGTGGGGCAAAATGATCGTTTTTTCAGCACAGCACTTTTTTGGTTCCTTTTGGGGTTCCGGACGGCTGTGCGAGGTTTGGGGTCGATTGGTGTTGACCCGGCGTAGCGCATTGCGTTTGAGGTTTGTATGGAGATTGGTATGGGAAAACCTACATTTTTGCATTTTTAGTTCCACAGACTACAATTCTTCCTGTAGTAAGCCAACAAATAGATGGAGGTGTGGTCCGGGATATGCTGAACGGCTTTGCCGAAGGATGTGTGGTGTTGGAGTGTCTCTGAGCCAAGTTGTAGCTGTTCAAAGTTCGATACATCGAGTTGAATGCCGGGAATCATTTTTGTTGCCAACACTGCGGGTGTACCAATGGAGTTTCATGTAGAGTTCCAAAATAACATTATATTATATTTTGGATTTATCACATTGGTGTGTTTGGATGAATTATTCAAGGGCCTTAGCTCAATTTCATGAGCGTAGGTGGTTTGGCGATGGGGCGTAGTGAGGGGTGAGGGGGGGGACTTTAATATGTAGAAGTTCGAACTGAAATGTTGTCGAGTTGGAATGTTCGGATGAATTATTTCGAAACAATTACACAATGCCCTGCGCATAATAGTGGCGATGAAGTGGAACATACTGTATCCCTTTGCCTTGACTTTTATCAGTGGAAGTTGTGTTGCGGACTGAGTCAACTGATGATGAGTTGATGTGTCAGAGGATTGTATTTCGGTATAATATGCGTGATTTGATGGCATGCTCATTTCTATGCTGTTCGATCACGAGGCGTGAAGCTAATTTCTGGATTTCAACATGAAATCCACCAGATATCTACATCAATTTTTGCCTCAGGTGAATAGCATCGAAATGAGCATCCCATCAAATCATAGTGCGTATTAAACTGAAATATATTCAATGCAATCCTCTGACATATCAACTGGAAATCAGTTGATTCAGTCTGTAGCGTGGCTTCTGTTGATGGGAGTCAAGGCGGGGGGATGCAGTATGTTTTGTTTCATCGTTGCTATTATGCGTGGGACATTGTGTAAGTGTTTTGAAATGATGCGTTTGAACATTCCCACTCGACAACGTTCCAGTTCGAGTTTCTACATATTAAAGTAACACCCCCCCCCCCCCCCCTCACCACTCACTACGCCCTGTTGCTCAGCTGCCTGCGCTCATGAAGTTGAGCTAAGGCTTTTGAATAATTCATCCAAACGTTCCAATGTGGTAAATGTAAAATATATAATGTTATTTTGGAATGCTGTATGAAATACCATTGGTACACCCGCAGTGTTGGCAATAGAACTGATTTTTGGCATTTGGTTCGATGTATCGAACTTTGAACAGCTGTGGCTTGGCTTGGAGACATTCTAGCACCATGCATCCTTTGGCAAGGTTGTTCAGCATATCCTGGACTGTACTTCTATCTATTTGTTGGTATACTACAGGAAGAATTGTAGCCTGCAGAATTAAAAATGCAAAAATGTAGGTTTTCCCATACTGGTCTCCATACGGGTTTCAAACGCAATGCGCTGCGCCGGGTCAGCACCAGTCGACCCCAAGTTTTGCACAGTTGTTTGGGACCACAAAGGGTGCCAAAAAAGTGCTGTGCTCGGTTGATGTGGCTATGATTACGTTTTTGCATATAACAACGCCCCACTCTAGTGTATATGTGGGTATGTATGTATACATGTATGGACAATGCGTATATGTATGTAGGTATTTGTATATGTATGTGTGTATGAATGCATGTGTATATTTTTTATGTGTGCATGTGTGTATTTATGTATGTATATATGTGTATGTGTATATGTGTGTATATGTACATATAAATGTTCAAAAAATGGTTGCATTATACACGGGATTGTTTTGTAGTGCACACATATAATCTATTAATGTGAAAAACTGGGTAGAAGTCAGATCTTCCTCCAATTACAGCTCCTTGGAGATCTCCAATGAAACAACTTACACAAGTCCAACAGGCAGTGACACCAGACTAAAAGAAACGGAAACGCTGAGGAAAACACGGAGTCTATCGGTTCTTTTTTATTATTTCCCCTTTTCTTTCTTAAATAAGCAGGAATTCAAGAAATATGGATGAGAGTCAAAGGAGACATAAAGGGGAGGTAGGAATGAAGGTAGAAAACTGCAAAAATGGTAAGTTTTTTAGTACACATGTGTTATGTTATATATATACAAATTGAACCAATATACTAAATACGCGTCGATTTCCTGCTTAAATGGAATCGAAAGTTTTACTGTAATGTTGTAATCCAATTGATACAAACATTACAGTAAGGCGGGGCTAGTTGATGGAACGATGACCTCGGAACATGTCTGGCACTGTACACGAAATGGGTCATCGGAAAGTCAATTGAGCTAACACCTTCCTAAATCCGTGAACCAAGTTATTTGCATGAATGTTTAAAGACATGCAAACATCTTTTTTCTGTAAATCACTACCAGCTAGTGGGAGATAGGAAGGTTAACACACACACACACACACACACATACCGGCACTTCCACGCCAAGGTTTAACTTCCAAAGCTTTGGCTTAAAAACCGTTTTTAAAAAATGGAAACTTTCATGCAGGAAATTTATTGAATTGGCCTAAGATGGAGCTGTCGAATTTCACAAAAAGCTTTTTATGTTGCAAGTGATCTGTAGTTGTGTTAAATTAGGTATTTTTCTATTATATTTGGAACCGTCTACCGACAAATCTACATTTACGAATACCTCCAAAAGTGACTTCTTGAGGTCTCATGAAGGCCTGACACTAGCTTTATGATACTTTTGCTTTTCTAAACAGTAATAAAAATCTCAACATTCAAGAACTTCACTTTGTCAGAAAATGTAGGGCCATCGGAAGCTAAAACTTCGTAAAATCGCACTCCTGGTCCTTTTTTCAGTGCAGTACTCTACGTCACTCGCTCAAATTTGCACCGCTCTTATGGTAGTCGGTATTTGCTAGTATTACTGTTCTCCCATCCATTCTGGTAGTCAAACGGTGGGATAGCAAAATTCTTACAAGTTTCCTATCTCATGCCTCCACGCGATTCTAAGTCTATTGATGACATTTGGTCCTTAGACCGCAGAATGAGAGGGTGCGAACAGAATGAGAGGGTGCGAACAGATCTAGTCGAGAAAACATTGCCGTAAAAATGAATAGTTGATCGGAAATTAGCCCCAATACGACTAATCTGACTAGTATCTATGAACACGGCTCAATACGTATTGAAAATTCGCCGCGTCTGTTTTTATGAACCTAATTTAAAGCTCCGTTATTGCTAACAAGCCCGTGCATCAGATTAACAATCCTTTATATTTCCCTTCAGTGTTCGGTATTATCGCTCGTATACTTGTATTCCACAAACAATCCGATATGGAAAATAAGAAATACTTTCCTTGATTTATAACATCTCGCGCTATTTTTGCCAGTATAATATGCTGTCACTTGGTAGTTTTCAAGCCAATAAATATATCGTAGAGAAGAAGTAGCGAGTTCTGTCCAAATACTGTTGCAATAAATAGTGATTCGGCCCATTACGCAGATAAGATTAGCTTTTCCAGGCAATACTCCCACGATCGGCTGTGTGGAGTTCAAATTGTTTTTGTTTAGGGAACATAGTATACTCTCGGTAGCCGGCTACCCAGAGTTTAAAAATAACCAAAAACTAAACAAGATCATCTCTTTTTCGAGTGATCGTGCACTCGAAGACTAACTAAACAACTACCTAATAAAATATGCTTTACAGGTCGCATCGTTTGCTTGGAGCGAATCCTAGACCTGATACCCTTCCAAACCACCAACTCCGCGACACCTATGGAAGAGTCTGATGAATCGTCGTCCTTCCGTTAAGTAGGTGGAGCATCAACACTTCCTGTCTACCTTATCCTTTATCCTTCCCCGTGAACGATGGAGATGGGGGCGGCCGGCAATGATGGCTATCATGCTGTTGAGGTTTTAATATGGGTCGGATTGGTATGAATTCCTACTTACCACTTCCTAAGCAACTCTTATTAGATAATCAGCAGTCAAACATGATGAAGTCAGTGTGCAATCCGCCAAAATCATCGTCACAACGCAACGCAACGCAACAAAGAGAACACACGAGGCACGAAAAAAGACGCCACACGGTGATCACAATAATATGTACTGCCCATTAAAGCATAAGAGTCCCATATTGAAAAACAGCAAGCCGAGAAAAACACTATTGAAGATTTACATTCTAATTGAGCCTTATGGATGGGACAACCATGTTTTGATATTTTTTTCGGTATTTTCATAACAAACCTGGTAATCTTATTTGTTCATTGTGATTCAGTGGTGATACAGAATACAATCCAACAGATAACTCATTTTCGTCAAAAATCCATATGGGACTCTTATGCTTTTATGGGCAGTGTAGGAGATAGACAATGGGAAAGGGAAAGGAAAGGACATAAGATTAGACCTAGCAGATGAATGAACAAATGTGTTAGGTTGGAAAAATAAAAATTGTAAAAGCTCATGTGAAACTTTGAAACTGTACAAATGCATCCCTTAACAACTTTGTCTCGTTTTGCATTAGATTTACCTTACGTGAAATAGTCTCGTCTTAGTTCGTTGTGCTGGTTTTTTCATGTCGTCGGTTTTCGCCTAATTATTTTTTTGTAGTTTGCTGTTTACTGGAGAGGTTGACTTCGAGAACAACCGGGACAAATCCCAATTCTTTCATTTTGTCAGTCTGTGGGGGGATTTGTAGACTTTGCCAGTGATGAGAAAACCCGTGGCGACGGACATTGTATTTGAATGTACGGACATCCTGACCGCAGTTTAGGTCTTTAGGTCGAGTACATCGGACACGTTTTGAGTCAGCTAGCTCGCTTCCCTTCCCGTAGTAAGGATAAATAGAACCTTCCCTTGAAAGGTCTCAGGCCGGGCAAACCTTCATCTGGTAGGAGGTCTCTCAATTAGAGAGTGGCGCTTAAATCACCCACTTAACAGTGGGGAGCGGTTCGGCTGGCCAGTTACAAGTGATCTGCTCCTCCGGTTGTTCAACAGTTTATTATTAGTGGGAATGTTGTGAAGATGTTTTAGTGTGGACCACAAGATAAAACCGTGTATGTTTTATTTTACGATTCCCCTTAACCTCGCCAAACGACTAAGTAAGTTTATGAAAATCAACTTAAACCCATCACGGATTACGAAGGCCTGGACAACGACTAAATCAGTGGTTTTCAACCGGGGGTGAATTCACCCCCAGCAGTAAATTAGACGATTGTAGGGGGTGAATTATGCGGAACAAATTTTAGCTTGTTATCCTAACATTCCCGTCGGATAGTTGTCTTTATATGTTGTTTCAGTGTGTGAAGAATTGAGATGCTTACTAAGAGTGCTCAGGAACACCTGATTGTAAAATTTTGGTTTTCATTCAATTGCAAATCTTTTTTTTTCTTGAGCTTGAGCTTGAGCTTGTGCGACCACCCCTGGCTGCTACTCCGTAGCCAACGTAGATCGCGGAAGGAAAGGGAAGGAATGGTTAGTCCGATACTTGCTTTTGCTAGAGGCCGTATATACTACTGCGCACTCCACAAGTATCACGGGAGGAGGATAATTTTGTTAGTAGAGTATAGAAGTTGGATATACTTCTTCTTTACCGACGCCAGAGAGGTGATTCCACTACCTGGACTAGATATCGATCCACCAATTTCATGGACCGGGGACCAACGGCTTTACTTCCCTTCCGAAGGAAGACGTGACCACAGATTTTTTCACCTCGGAAAAATCTCAACGACCTCGGCTGGAATTGAACCCAGGCCAACTGGAATGAGTGGCGGTCACGCTTACCACTCAACCAGGCGCCGTCTCAATTTCAAATCTTTTTTTTCTGCCAGGATAATGATGGTAAAGGGGTGGGGATCAATGTTCAGAAAGGGGTACTTGGAACAAAAAAGGTTGAAAACCACTGAACTAAATTGTGGACGGTCAATTCACCCTTCTTTATCATTTCTCCTTGGCCAAGGCAGTCTTCATCCTCAAACAACGTCATGAAACTATGAAGGTCAGATTATCACATGTTAAGTTTGTCAAATTATTGCTACATTATGCAAATGCTATTAAGAGCAACGCCACTCAATATCTTTTATTTCTATCCTTCAAATTTAGCATATTTCCAATTGCCGTTGCAAAATGTCTCTGTTAGTAAATCTTGGATTAAAACACGAATCTTTTCTATGATGTGATGCTCTATCATTTTAATCCCTAGTAGCTATACCTTACACACTCAATTCGGCTCGGCAATTTCCCAACAGCCGTGTACTCAGCTAATTTAGAAACTGATATCACAGTAAGGCGAAATTTGTTAGCTGATTTTCGGTGAAATATTTTCCGAGTATCAGCTTTGAAACGTCACTTTTACTGAGATCTCAACCAAAAAAAATTGTTTACTGAGATTTAAGCTGTTGAGATATCGGCAAATGTGCGAAAAAAGTTGAGATCCGGCAGAAAAAATTCTAGGGTGGACTTTTTTGGAATCTTGCGCTTCACAGAGACGCTTGCCGATAAATTTTTGAATGAAGATCATCTTGCGTGTGAAATGTCAATTGGTGACGGAATCAATAACCATGCTTTTTCTCCATATGTCCATACTTGTATGGAGCCTTTAATTTGATCTGACTGGTGTAGACCAGTGTTATTTGACCGGAAAGGGTACCATGCATGACCATCAAGTTTGGTGGCAAACCGAAGAATTTTGGTAATGGAATCGAGCAGATTACGTCCAAGTTCCATGGCAAGAGGTCAGTACCGTTTTTACGCATGGGCACACTGGGCCAGGGCCAGGGGCCCCGGGCTTATAGGGGCCCCCAACTTAGGGTGAATTAGAATCATTCTGAAGGCTTTGTTCCGAAAAAATAGTAGCACTCGATTGCTTGCAACTCTACAGCGTATGGGTAATAATGGATCAGTTGTTCGTATTCGTACATTGCACCTTAACCCATGAGACATTTTAAGAGCATCAGACAATCAAGCGAAGTGATGGTAGCAGCTGTACAGAAAGTGGAAGAAGAAGATGTCGAAATTCGGTACACAATCCTTGTTTGGCAAGCGATCCGCGCAAGTTGCAAATTTTCATTTCTTCATTACATCAGGGATTGCACACTTAATTTTTTCTGCCGCATCTCAGCTTTTTTGCATCTTTTGCCGAAATCTCAACAGCTGTGATCTCAGTAAACAATTCTTTTGCTGAGATCTTAGTAAAAGTGACGTTTGATAGCTAATACTCGCAAAATATTTCACCGAAAATCAGCAAACAAATCTCACTTTGCTGAGATTTCAGTTTCTAAATTTGCTGACTACACAGCTATTGGAAAATTGCCGATGCGAATTAAGTGTTTGTGAATGGACAAATCTACATGAAAACCTCTAAAAGTGAATCCTGGACTTCTTTAGGTCTCAATATACTTTCGCGGCCAGATAAGGCATTTTCCACTATGCCGTCGTAATCTGGTACAGTACCAATTATGTTATTTTTGTACGACAATCAGCCCTATCGAGGATTTTTGCAGCATGCATTCGATATGTTTCCTATTTCGACTGGTATTGAAATGATGTTTTTAAATTCTATTTTTTATTCATTTATGCTTGAGTTTACATTTTGTATAATATTGCAGTCTAAGCGATATAGCATATGATTGTCGTCTTTGATGAGCTTCATTGGTAGATGATTGCATCTCTGATTATGAATGAACTCCTAAAAGTTGTGGTAGTGAATTATTGAAATGAATTGTGTTGCTCATATTAATGGGTTCCAGTAATTTTGATGTTTTGCTATGTTTATTGTTTAAGAAACAATGAAGGTATTGAATATTTGTACTTTCGAAAGGTAAAAGGGCTAATTATTGTTATTTATTTTCCTTTGGCCTCTTTCTGCACTGAGTGCCTATCACCGACACCAGAGACATGCCACTTAACTAATAGCGCCATCTTTGAGATACTAATTCGTTAAATATGACAATATTAATATTACTTATAATGTACTTGTTTACTATCTTCGCCTCTCAGAACCGTTTACTACAAAAGAAAGCACAAAACTTCTGTCAGAATATGTAACAAAAATCTACTTCACCAACAATTTTTGCAGGAAGAGACACTATATCAAAGAATCGTTCTATTTCTGCGGCGAAAAATGCGAATATCTAAAATGGATGACCCTCGAATCGCACAATTTGATTTGACATAAAATCGATTGGTTTCATTGGCTGCAATATTCAATATCTGTAAATGTAGTTGAATCATGATTGAAAAAAATGTGGCTTTTTATAAAGCTGGCAATTGACTTTATCCAGCTGCATCATATCAGGAACAGTAAGAAATTGAGAACAACATTATACGAATCAATGTAACTTTTGTAAATCACGCAGTCGTCATCTATTAACAAATAGGATTTTATTGGCATATTGCTAAATATTTGTCTTATATTGTCATAGTGTAAGGACAGTTATTGAATGAATCGTCGATATTGTAGTGTTGATGTTTAACCCGCCTTACTCCATCATCTTTCATTATTGACGGTGGCACTCTTCAGCCTCAAACATCGTCTTAGACTTAGATCAATGAAGGTCAGATTATATCAAATGGGGAACAAATAACCAAATCTCTACGCAGCTCACCTGAGTTCGAACTCCCACAACCGCATATAGTGTGTTAGGCCATTTGCCAATTTCGGTCAAATTGGACAGAAATACTAATATCTTTTTAAGATCAATCAAAATTATCTTCCGTTTTTCGACGGTACCTGGACAATTACAATGATAGAAACATAATTTTTTTCTCCATATATTTTGATTTCTAATCTACAGTATTTTTAATACTTTCACATAGTTAAGTAAATCTCAAAGTCGTGTAGATGGTTCCCTGATGCTGGAGATCATTTTTAGATCATACTACTCTACAGCAACTTATACCTGTTGAATTATAGGGGCCCCTCAGTTCAGTTGTGCCCAGGGGCCCCGAGTGGTCTTAAGACGTCTCTGCAAGAGGTCTGTCATTTGGGATGCAGGCAACTGATAAGACGGCACTAGCTGCGACGCTTACTTTTGGTAACTATTCACAAGTGCTCAGAAACCCCACGCATGAAGGTACCGTCCACATTCCTCAAAGTTTTTGTAAAGCAAAGCAAAATATTGACACTACATTCCATTGCCTATTCATAGTGTATAGGACAATTTCAGAGCTACGATCCGACTAACCATTAAGAATCTTCTCTGGCTGGGGTTCAACACCAGGGTAGTATTCTTTACATGACGGAGCATTTTTTCATTTTTTTTTATTCAGAGATAGAAGCATGTCATTTCAAGCATTGAAAATCTAGCGACATTCATTCAAAACTAACTTTTCTCCCCAGCGCATGTTTTCCAGTTTACTAGTTCAGTGATGGTGATAAGTGGAGTGCACAAAAAGACGATTCAATCCGTACCAACCACCAATGTCCTTTTTCCCCATTTAACAACCCGATTGATCTAGTTTCAAGCTGGTCAATCTCAAACCTACACACTGAATAGAGATCCTATCTCCAAAGGGTGAATCATTTTGACAAACGATGACAGCATCAATTTCATCCGTCCAATTCAAGTCCAGATTTGATCACCTGAAAATGTGTTTCGCAAATCGTTCTCTGATTTCTCCGCCAGCTGCTGTTGACCTGCTAAGTCAATTCGTATCCATCCGGGAACGTGCCACGCTTGTACAAATAAAAATCCTTACCAGCGCAAAAAAAAAAATAGCAAACATAAGAACACCCACTATCCTTTAGCTCCCTGACACGTCCTGGGTCGTTCGATATTTATTGCAGATGGAAACGACCCGGTCAGCAGGGCTCCGAGTCCACTTTTACCCCACAGTCAGTACCATTTCCGGTATGTGGTGGCCGGCGGCACATGTGTGCTCGAGCGAGAAGGTGAGAAATTCAGTGAAACCCTTTTTATCCGATAGCACTCTGCTCCGAGAAGGAAAGAAGTAGGTATACAGCTACATACCACCATGAAGCGATCCGTGCGAAAAGCCGCTTTCGCTCGCATTTTGTGCTTGGATTTTCCGAACAGGTTCAAGTGAATGGCGTTAGAAATGTAGAACACCAAGTCGGGAAATGAAACCGTTTATCTTCGTTCAAATACAGTCAGGTGGTGGTTGGCATGTCCGGTCTTGGCGTGGTACTTTCCAAGCAGAGGGGACGGAAAATCCTTTACAAACAATCCTATCTCGCCTCGAAACAAGGACCTCACCAGGCGCCCGACTGAGGCTGCTTCGGTGTTGTGCGAAAGGAACCATAATCAAATAAAGTTCTCTGCTTCGCAACGGACAAAAAAAAACAACAACAAACCGGTTGGCTTCAAACGATATGACGGACAAAGACGAAAAGTCTGCTGTGACTTTTTGCAGAGCGACAGTAGGTACGCGTTGATTGTGGCTGGTTTAAGGTGACAGCAATCTACTAGGTACCAAGCCAACCAGCGGAACTGTTCACTCAGCGTCGGAACGGACGCGGAACACATTCTAGTTACGGTGGCATGACCGTAATAATGGGGGACAATTTTTCTTGCATTTTCGCACCGTTGCTAAGGGGTCATCTATGATAGATGCGGAGGCAAGTTTGCAATAATTCAAAACAGTCCACAGCTTCTCGTCGACTCGGTGTTTCGTACCCCTTTCTGGTTGAAGGTTGTAAAAAATGCCAAATATTTAAGAAGTCATTTGAAAAAAAAATCATGACGCGTTGATTTTTTCCTGCTCAATTTGAAGATGATGTACTGAGTTTGAATTTTCGTCTTAGGATTTGTTGAATGACTTTCATTCTTTCGTATTTTGAAAGCCGTTTAATAAACAGTGGATAACCAGAAAGGACCTAGATTCCCTCTGTTTACACAACTCATATTTATTCACCATCACGTCACCTCAGCTTCTGGGTCAAGCAGGGATGACGTGTTTCGGTAACCGTTGACAGGAAGCCAATCTTTCTGTCTCACATTTGGATAGCTCTCAACGTCGGTGAAAGGTAGGTAGGTCCACACCGTGATATGTGTGGCATCAAAAGATTACAGGTTTCTGCAGTGACCTTGCATGAGTTCATAAAAGCCATGTAGAACAGCTGCCAGTTTGGGGAACCATGTTAATGCGGAATCGCTGAGAGAAACCACAGCCGGTATACAACGTTTTAGTGGTCTGCTGGATTTATGAATTTCGTTTGCTATTTTCCGGGCTGGATCTTGGGGCAGTTTGAGTATGATTCTCGACGTGTGGAGGTCAGACAGGACACGCGTTCAGTGGTTATATTTTTGTTGAACTGCTAGGTCAACAGTCGGTTAACAGTGCACAGTGTCAAGAGCTGCTGGTGCTTCGGATGGACAGACTGACAGGTCCGAATATGTTCCTTTTTGTACGGGGATTAATTTATTCGACCGAATATGGTTGGAAGGATGTTCCCCTCAACGTTTAACCAGCTTGGTTGCGCAAGGCTAAGGTAGATGTGAACAAAAATCGGACATTGATAGACGGGTGTACCTGCTGACAGCTGTTGCTATTTTTTCGCGTGGATTTCACTAACAGCTGCAGTCTAGAAAATAAACTGTTGCGGTAGCTTGATTTGGAAAATGTGGTTCAATTGAATAATATCGTGTGGTATGCAAAAAGTTTCCTAATAAAGAATAGATAGGTCATCGGAGTTATGAAATGAAATAGTCGCACTGATTTTTTTAAATTTCTTTAGCGTGTCGGTAACAAGAGTTCAGTACACTGGAAATAATCGACACGATAAAACCATATGCAATTAACCATCACTTTCATGAGCGTTCTCATGTTAAAAAGTAAAAAAAATTGCCTTCCTTTGAATTTCACATGAAAATCCATTAAATTTCTAATTAAATTCAAACAAATTCCACGTGAATAAGACATATTTAGGGGAATTATGGTTAAAACCGACACCTTAAGCTTAACGCTTTTTCTAAGTTACCACAAAACCAATAAAATTATAATTTTTATGCAGAATTCTTCTTCAGAAAATTCTTAACAAGACTTAATTTTTTTAGCGCTTCAAAAAAATAATTTCATTAAAAATTATTGGTTGTAAAACATGGAAAACAAGGTGACTTTTTGTAGGCACTGCGGGTAAAACCGACACCCCATAGGGGTAAGATCGACACCCCCTTTAATTTATTTTCTCTTCACTTTATTAAAATCTTTATCTTGATTAAAAATGGGATATATGCGTTATTAATAAAGTGTGAGTATGTATGATGCAAATATGTGCTTTTTATTGCTTCATCATGTAGTGAGGGGAAGAAAGTTCGAAAGCGTAGTACTATAAATAAGAGCATTTTATGCTATAGGATTATTTCTTGATATGAGTATTTCCAAATAATCCTTGCGCACATCATTGCAACCTCCAGTGTCATTTTATTTCGTAAGAGAAGATTTGCAAGCGTTCCACGTTCTGGATTCATTCACTTGTAAGTGACACACACACTTCTTAGTAAAACTATCTTTTTCAGATTTGATTTTTCGGACTCTGATCATCAACGATCTATTGGGGTATACATAAGATCATTGCCTCATTGTGATAAAGTTCGTCTATGACAAACCAAGAGAACACTAGAAATTCGGTTTGATGAGCTTTTGGCAGAAATAGCAAAAGCTTCGATACAATCAGATAAGCAAAAATTCCATTTTTTTATTTTTAAAGAGACTTACAAGAAATAAACACAATAAAAGTATTTCTGTGTATTTCTGCTAATACTATAGTGTTCTAATAGGCTAATTGAAGTGCCACAAAGATCCCCAGTATTTTGAAATGGATCGCAAGTATACACAACCATCTTAACAGCGTGTCGGTTTTACCCTAACCATAGGGTGTCCGTTTTACCCCAACAGCGCACATTTTTTTATAAAAGCAATTAAAAATATTGAGTTTCTCAAACTCGTCTTCAATGCACCTAGTTGATCATAAGAAAGGCCGATGATAATAAGTGCTGAAAAATGTGGTGATATGAAAAGCTTTTGTTCGGTTAAAACCTTAAAATCTACCAACGAAATTTAACATCCAGACGAGTATGAACGCTGCTGTCGTATGTTTTGTTTATTTTTATGACATTCGGCGCACTAACGTAAATCAAATTTTTCTTCAAATGCTCTTAATAAACGTACTAATAATAATGTATCATTATGAAATGAATAAAAATTTGATTTCTAGGAAAAGTTGTGGGGTGTCGGTTTTTCCCACAATTCCCCTATCTATTGAATGTGGGGAATGTGCCATGCTATTGAGTCGTAAAGTATAAACTTTCCACATGACTTTCGCATGAAAAACATGTAGTGCATTTCTACATGTAAAACAATTGATTTTTCCGATTTTTCTGCTAATGAAATCTATAAGTAAAACTAAAGTGATATTCACGTGTGATTCATTTGGAAATTTCAGTCAATGGTATTTCTTATGATGTTGATGCGCTTTTCACACCATGTTCGCATGAATTTCATTTGAAAACCATATTTCCCACACTCGAATGGATATTCAAGTGGCAACCGTAGGTTTAACGTGTTTGTGGATTGAAATAATTCAATAGATTCCCACATGATGTTAACGTGTTAAGTTCTTCAGTGTAGCAGTTCGGTATCGCACATAGCACCGAATCGCACATAGCACCGTATCTCACGTGATCAAGACATTAAAAGAGCATCAGACAACCGAAGGGATAGTAACGGCAGAAAACAAGGTCCCATACGACTAGGATGATACTGAACCAATTCAAACGTTAATACAACATTTCGAATCAAGGTTAATTTTTTCGATCAAAAACAATAAAATGTTTTGACAACACATATACAAAGGTCGAAAGGGGCCGAACCGGAGCAGCAGAACTCGAACCGGGTGGCAAAACTCACAAAAGCTAGCAGTACAGGGAGTGAAAGAAGAAGATGTCGAAATTTACCACAAAATCCTTGTTTGGCAAGCGATCCGCGATTGTAGCAAAATATTTAGCTCTTCGTCGCGTCTGGGCCCGTTAAAGGACAAATTTACATGCGAACCTCCAAAATTGAACTTCTGACACTATTTTGACCGAATTGGGCAACTTTCAATCCCCAAAATGTTTAAAAATATCCTTATGAAAGTATGACTGAACGTATCTCCACAAATCGTCTCTACCATTACCCATCATCTAATTACAGGAGTCAAGACAAATGAGCTTGCGTTTGAAACTATTTGTGGGGACCTCGGAGTTTTGGTGACTTACTCAAGCAACAAGAAGTTCAGATAGTACTTAAAAATCACACTTTAAAGTTCACATAAAGTTCTTAATGAACTTTTAAGCTGCTTAAGCTTTAATGGAACTTGAAAGAATTAGACCACCAAACATATCTGAAAATTATTTAAAAAGAAAAGCTTATGGAGCTCCCTTTTGGTTGATTGAGTATTTTTATTAAGGTTTATTTGACACGGCGCAATGCATTAGCACAACTGAACCGAGGATCTCTTAAATTTTTAAAATAAGTAAAAATAAAAAAGAACTAAGAATGTCTATCTGCCAGATCCTGTTACCGCAGTTTGCTGCTGCGTGTTGAGATCCTTTTCTTTCGCGGTGAAACCGCTTGGGGGTCATTCAGTCTGTCTTCTCTCGCGTTATCATTTCCGTCCATGTCATCATCGATACTGCTTTCTTTGCTTTTGCATTCGAGGGTCATGTAAGAAGGTATTGGTTTAGTCACTCGCATCCTCACAATACGAACGCCGTTGGGAATGCTGGTGAATAAAATTTCTCTAGGTGTCATTCGTAATAGATTCTACTTCTCTACCTTTCGACATGATTCGTTTGATGTAATTTTCCACAGTACGCGGGGCCAAATCATGAATACGCACGTCCACCATATCGTTTTCCATATGCACAGGGATCACGATTCTGGTGTTAAATTCGAGCTCGTGTTGCATGTTGTTATTTGTAATGAAGTTTTCTGGCTGTGCCAGTTCTGAACATGATCGAAACACAGTTTTTAACGTGGTGTAGCTGACTGTAAGTAACTTCAGCGAAATTAAGCTCCATTTTAACTTTAACTAATTATTACACTTCCTGAACTATGTGTCTAACACGAGTTTTATGAAAGTCGAACGAAATCGTGTTATCCCGTAGCACGGAAACCTTTGTTTCATTTGGCAAACTCATTTTACTCCGGAACCGGGGGCAACGATACAGTATATTTTGTGCGCTGATATAGAACAAAACGATTCACTGGTGCCTATAGCCTACTATAGCGCAGCGATTTTTTGCTTCTGCTTTGTGCGAGATTAGAAGATAGACATCCCATGTAGCATTTCTAGTTTTTTAGCACATTACAAGTGCAATCTAAGTTTTAAGGAAGGCTTCAAGAGTACCATAAAAGCTTAATTGTTACTAGGGATGTAACGTTTTCATGCTACCGAAATAAAAAAAAATAAAAAAAATTTCCTTTGAAAAATTCAAAAATTTAATAAACGGACAAATGACGAACGCAAAGGCATATTACAGACACTTGCACTCGGCATGAATTGAAATGAATTGTACCGCTAAGTTCAAGTAATTTTGATATTAAAAATGTCTTATTCCACTATCTTCGGCTAGGTGAAAATCTAAAATATCTCCTATTTATCGAAACTATGTAAGGCTTGCACGCTTATAACTCCGCTATGGTCAAATGAATTTTAATCATTTATTCAGTAACGCCTAACTAGAATATCGGCAATAGTTTAATATCCGATCAATATAAATAAGTATTCTACTGAAACTCGATAAAATTGAAAAGTTCACGGAAAAAGGGAAAATTTTCACCAACGAGGTAGCTATTTCAGGCAGAGCCGTAAATAGGAAGCACCTGAGTGCCTCAATCAAACACGAAAAATTACAGATAGTGGTCTCACGTGCATGTTCGAATCAGTTTTTGTTCTTATGCCAAATAAGCAACATCGTGGTTATAGCGTGTACGAAGTTTTCGGGTACCAGCACGATGTCACAGTTTGATTTGCATAGTGGGTGGTTAGGTACGGACGTTAATAAACCTATTGGCACGATGCTAGGTTATTAGGCCGAAGGTCATTCGGCTGAATGGACATTCGGCCGAATGGACATTGGGCCGAATTTCCAATGGGCAAAATGGACATTCGGCCTAATGTCCATTCGGCCGAATGAAAGCTATGACAAAAAGTCGAAGGACAAAAGTTCGAAGAGACAAATGGTCGAATATACAAAAGGACGAAAGGACAAAAGGCCGAAAGACAAAAGAACAAAAAGACAAAATGTCGAAGCACAAAAGGTCCAAATTACAAAAGGTCGCAAATACAAAAGTTCGAAAAGACAACAGATCGAAAGACAAAAGGCTGAAAAACAAAATGTCAAAAGGTGAAAAGCTCGGATAAATTTAAATTAATAACAGATTTTTTAGCTTTAATTTTTTTTTGAAAAACATACCCTTCAAAGAACGAAAAATCAAAAATCATAGCTAATATATTCATCGATAAAATTTTAAAAGATAGGCAATGTTCAAATTTTTGAAAATCTCTTTTAAGCCTAGAAAAATAGTTTATATTATATTTAGAATTATCTTTTTCTCTGTATATTATAGTGAAACAGAAAAATTTGTTCAACAATATTACACATGGAATTTAAAATGTTGCATACCAATCATAGTTAATTCATCATTTTTAAAGCAGAAGACTAATTGCTGTAATGAAATAAATAAATGAATTAATTTATAAATAAATAAATAAATAGATACATAAATAAATAAAAAACAAATCAATAAATCAACACTGCCGGCTAATGTTGCTCCGCTCAGTCGGACCTGAACAAATTTATAGCCCCTATGGTTGAGTAAGCCGGGCAAACGAGTGGATCACAGCTTTGCTTGCAAGGGGCCGCCGCTTGCGACGGCGGGTCTGGTTGATGGCGGCAGACGATCCAAATATCATTTTTTTTTTTTTCATAAAACGCTTATTTGACACGACATTTGTAAAATCTTGTTTACGCCGGGATTTCTTTTTTAAAGTTCTTAAGACTATCACGATATAGTAAAAATTCACTTTTCTAATACTAACACTGAGGATAATCATCATTTTAAATATTTTTATCTATATTCTATTTTCTTGAATTTCATTGTAAACCTATTGATAGTTTTTCTGTAATCTTTGTTTATTTTCTTTCCTTTGTATATATTGTTTGATCTAACTTAACTAACTGTGAAGAAATCTAAATTGTTTGGGGAGGCAAGGGATAAAAAACTAGGAACATAGTAGGGGATCCAAATATGATGTGTTGTACCAAAAATCGCAAATCATCATTGAGAAAGGATCATTTGCACATCAACCATCATATAAGGAACAGCTCATGATATAAAGAAGGGAAAACGCTGCGATGGAATAAGAAAAATACACCACTTTTTCTATTTTCATTCTTATCTTCTCCTTACACAAGAGACTGATGCTTGCGTATCCAAATTCCCTGTATTTTCTATATAGCGAAGAAATGAAATGATACATAAAAGAGAAATCTGTATCGATTTTGTTTGCTGTTTTCGGTAAATTAATAACTACGAGAAACGAAAGCAAATGAAATTGAAAGACGGGTAGGTATTTATTCTAGAGTGAATAAACTCATATGGACTTGATCGAAAGGAAATGTGAAGAAACCTTTGCCAAAAATAGCCAACAAAATCGATATAGTAGAACCTTGCGGCAATTAAAACATAGTAACATAAAAGAGAAATGCATCCGCGAGGTCTTTTTCGCTGTCGACTCTTAAGGACATAGTGCGGGAGAGGTTCATGATGAAAAATTGCCCACAATCCTCATCAGTACATTCAAAGAATCAACGCAGTCAGTTTCGAAAAATCCAAAACCTACGACGGATTTCCTTCCTACGCGCAGCAAACAGCCTGGGCTATCCCTTCTCTTTCCCGCCTTTCCCATGGCACTGCAGTTTACCAATAATACACAGAGAACTTCATCTAGTCTTCGACAGCATATCCCTCCATCCACCACTCGTCTGCCCCGCTGCTAACCGCACGTATTGAACATACTCGGTCCATCCACTCGCTGAATACTCACCAGAATTACACTCCAGAAAATGCACAAAAATCACAACAGAATAAAAGAGACGTAAATAAGAGACAATCAAACTCTGCATGTTTCAGTATCTCAATGTGCAATGAGCAACAAAAACATGCAGAGCCCGCACATCCCTCATTCATGTCGCTCACACTCCACCGGGATTCCCATGCACCCTCTAGAATACACCTCCAGTAAGTACTCAATGAGAGAACATACCGAATACAGGTTGTCAAACGGTGGGATAACAAAGTCCTCGCAAGTTTCCTATCTCATGCCTCACGTGAGTCTAAGTCTATTGATGACATTTGGTCCTTAGACCGGCGACGCCTTCTGCCGATAGTAGCAGAATGAAAGTGTGCAAACAGATCTAGTCGAGAAAACATTACCATAAAAATGAATAGTTGATCGGAAATCAGTCCCAATAAGACTTTAAACTGACTAGTATAGATGATTACGGGTACTGAAACTTCGCCGCGTGCTTTTGTGAATCTAATTTCAAGTTCCATTATTGCTAACAAGCCCGTGCATCAGGTTAACAATCCTTTATATTTCCCTTCAATGTCACTGTCGATCGTATACGTGTATTTCACAAGCAATCCGATATGGAATAAAGGAAATTACTTTCCTTGATTTATAACAATTCGCGCTATCATAACTTTTTGCTTGTATAATGTGTTATCACTCGGTTGTTTTCAAACCAATAAATACATCGTAGAGAAGAAGTAGCGAAATCTGTCTAAATACTGTTGCAATAAATAGTGATCCGGCCCATTACGCAGATAAGATTGGCTTTCCTAGGCTATACTGCCGCTATACGCATAACTGTCCCATGTTCTATGGGATTCCTCATACACATGGGACAATTATGCGTAGAGAGGCAGTATACTCCCACGGTTGGCTGTATGGAGTTCAAATTCCTTCTGCTTAAGGAACATAGGTTACGCTCGGTAGCCAGCTGCCCAGAGTTTAAAAACAACCAAAAACTAAACAAGATCTTTTCTTTTTCGAGTACTTGGGTACGTTTGAGAGCAGCGGTTGCATTTTGGAGTAGGGGAGCCCGGGGCTAGTTGGCGATTGGGGTAAGTTGGCGGAACCCTCTTTGCTTCGTTTCTATTAGAAATAAAGCGCTGTCTCTCGTTGTGTACCTCAAGTAATGTGAAACGCATTATCCAATATGTTTTTGTTGCAAAATATTTTGTTTTGTAGAAGCTGTGTAAATTTGTAAATTTTCTTAATTTTAAACATTTTGTGTTATTTAAGGTGGCTTTCAATCTACTCAAAGAATGATTATATTTTACGATAGTGCGTGAAAAGAGCTTTCAGAATTCGTATAGATATTACACCTATCCATACACAAAAGTATTTTTTTAAATCCTTTTTTATAAAATATGTGGTTGGGGTAAGTTGGCGGTGATGCACACGGGGTAAATTGGCGGTCCTATTTACAGTGCAAAAATATTCATCAAATATTTTCATTTGTAGAATTCACTCTAAAGTAAGAGAAACTTTTTCTTGTGTCTCTCGTCAATGCAGGGTACAATTATTTTGGCCAATTGCCTGAAGAATTTCGAATTTTTGCTTTCGAATATGGAGTACGCGTCGAAGTCAAAATGACGGGGTATTGTGACTGAAATATAATGAAAAGTGTCGAATAATATACAGTTTTATTGAAAAGACAATCGGCACATTTCATAAGGACCACTGATGTAATCGAATTTCTATTGATTGCTTATTTTCTGGAATTCCGCCAACTTACCTCATACATACTGCCAACTTACCCCGGGGCTCGGGTAAGTTGGCGGCTTTTCCGCGTCACATATTTTTGTCTCTAGAAATGAAGACAACATATCAAACATTTTCATAAAATTCAGGGATGTTGCCAACAGTCTGCCCTTTCATGCAACGTGGTCTATTTTGCAAGATCTACCAAAATCAAAGCGGTAAAAAATGGAAACTGAAAACATCGCCAACTAGCCCCGGTCTCCCCTATGACTGAGAAATTATAATTGCACTACTAGATCTTGTCTATAAATATGTATATAGATAAATAATTGCTTCAGCAAAATTGCACAAAACTGATGGTTATAAAACTTAATAGAAAATATTTTTGACGTAGGACTACGTCTTTGTTTTCGATATAGAGGTGCACGTTGCAAATTCTACAAAAATGGTATGTAACGAAAAGTGGTCCAATTTTAAACGCATATAATTCAGCCATCACAGAAAATAGCGCTTCCCTAGTCCAGCACGACAGATTTGTGTACCTAGCGCGCTACGCTTCTATGAATGACGTCATCATCGACTATTTAAACGGACGGATTTCGCCGAACACGCTCAGTTGCCTGTTGAGCGGCAGGCGAAGCAGATCACTGCGCTGTGTGTTTTCACAGCCAGTGTAGCTGAGTTAGAAGTCCGTTACACTGCTTGTGGAGGTACGCTACCCAGTGAATGCGGCTCCGTTCAAACACTATGCTATATTTTGCGTTGTGCTCGTTCCCACCACACTTTTATGCATAATACACATAATAGTTTGTACATGCGAGCTCCATTTGCAAACACGGTTAACATAGTGTCGTGGTATTAGTTGTCTCTTTCGCTCTACCAATCATCATCGGCATTCATTCATTTTGCTTTGTGCGCTTGGGTTTAATGTTTGAGGCGAATATGTAGGTAGGTAGATCTAATTTGTTACTAAATTGCACAACGAAAGTTTATTATTTACGTTCGATCAATTCATTGATTCATTTCCCCATCACGTGATTCATTTCCACTCAGCCTATAGTATTTCGATTCTACTAATAGGTACATACTACAAAGCCTATTTATGAATGAATACACTGCCACTTGAAAAACCGTTGCAAAAACGCATCTTGTCCATATATAAAATTGTTTTCGATTCTTGTATATTTATAGTTTCGATATATGATTAAGACCACTGCATTCGCTATATTTGTATGCGTACTTTAGGAGAGTTACAATAATGGCAAAATATAACTAGAATGCTTGGTGTTGGGGACTGACCGCTTACCTTCCTGAGTCTTCTATAGCGGTGATAGCAGTGGTGCTGCCAGGTCCAACATCGACCGTTGATTGGGTGGTGAAGGGGTAATGTTCCAAGGGGTACCAAATCCAAAATTGGCGGACCGTTGATTAGGACCAACCGGTGGAAGCTTGTTCGGTAATGACCAATATCAGGTCAAGCTCACTCGCGGGTTTAGAGTACAACACCTTTGTAACACATATTTATTCGACGGGTAAAAAATGACATGCTATTTCAACTTAAATGCTATATTTGACTCAACTCTAAACACAACAAAATGCGGGTCTGTTGCCCGTTCTTGATGGTGACCATTTAGGTAGATCGGAAGGTGATGATCGAGAGGCCTAAATTCGGCTGACGGTATGTGAGAGATGATGGGATCCTACTCTCTTATCACCCGTTATCAGTTCGGCATTTTCGCTGATGATAGTCGTTGTAGGGTAATGCAATCACGGTGGTTCTCCATTGTAGGTAGATTGTACCTTCACCAGTGCATAGGCCGGACCGGTACCTTGGTGCTCTCGACGGTGATGTGAACACGATTGGTTTTGCTGCTAACCAGGAATGTAGTGTAGGGTGGATCATTGTTAGCCGCAAACACTTGGTCTATACATGAAATGTAATTATGATTAAAATTTGATTTTTCTTCATTGGTCTTTTTAGGGTTTTTTACCACACACAATCGAAAAGTTTTTACAAGCTAATCTTATGCTATAAAGATTTAGCTCCAGATATTAGTTCGGTCACAGTTTTATGCCTTCTTTCTTCAGATCTTCTTAAATAAGTTTAATCGGATTCGATTACCTACTACAAATGAAAGGACCTGATAACCAAGAAGGTTTGGTTCAATATGTAATATTCGATGTTGATTGGTTGTGATTAAACCATACGTAAGGAATATGTGTGATTTATTATTACTATGTACTGTACTAAGAAAATAAATATTTTACATTTAGTAGTATAGTCCTACGTCTACAGCTCGTGCAACCCCATAGGGCTGCCCCTTGTAGTTTTTTTGTTAAAAATTTCTGTATTTATACGTATTTTTGTGAATATATTTTGAGAACAAAAAACTCTGGTCTTCCAGAAACTGTAGTTAGTATCAATTTTAAATGATTGGTGTGCGAAAATATTTAAGCTATCGCATCGAATTCAAAATTATAATCTAAATAAGTAAAATTTCTGTATTTCTACGAAGCTTTCATTATTTTTTAAAAAATATTTATCTATTCAGACACAGTAGTTGGTATCAAATAATAAATTGTAGATGTTTAATGTAGTTTGAGAAAAAATAATACGCGGATAATCGAAACAATTTCTTCGGATGTTCGGAATACGGATAATCGAGTCATTTTCTACGGATAATCGAGTCTACGGATAATCGAGATTACGGATAATCGAGATTACGGATAATCGAGTATGGCCTGTACAATTTTCTTTTTGAATATGATTCTAAACGCCATTTAGAATCAAAATGCTCACAGCGAAAAAAAATTCGAAATGTGCTAGTTCTCGATATATTTTAAATTTTGTCTTAGCAACACAATTATTTTGTTCTATTACGACCTTTTCATAAGTTATTGGCGTTTCTTCATCAACAACAATAGGTTTTTCAAAAGACCCGTAATACTTCCTGGTACTTTCCCTTTGATAGCAAGGCGATATTGTGAACCATTTAAAAGCGCTACTTTTTTATATAACATTTTTTCGCATATATACAATTATTTCCGAAATATTCAATTTCCAAAAATTCAAAAGTTAAAAACTAATAACTTGAAAAAATATCATATTCAGCCAAAACAAAAACTACGTATCAATAATTTTTAGCTGGAGTGCTAGAAAAAAATGTTGAAGGAACTTAAAATTTAGTTGTAAATCTGATGTTGAATGACCCATATATAGCCAAAAAAGCTCGATTTAAAAATATCTCTCTACTAGTTCGCCGTTGCACCACTAGATAATACTGTATGTATCAGTTCATCACTGCAAACGAAAATAAAAAATAGAATTTACTTATCTAAAGCTTTTTAAAGTCAATTTAACTTTGTTAGAAGAACTTATTAAGCTTTGAACGAAGTGATCTCTGAGTCAGTTTTGCATAGAGCCCAACAGTGCATGGCTTAATATCAGTACCGCATTCCCATGGACTACGCATTTTTGTGAATTAATGGTTAGGTTTTACTCAATAGTACGTTTAGAAAAATGATAGTGTATAATACCAGTCATGTTAACTAAAATTTTCAAACCAAAATATGTCAGGTATTCTATACTAAAATTCTTCTAAACATACCAATCAGCTAAAACTATCCATTTTTTCACAAAAATGAATAGTTCGTGGGAATCGAGTATTGATACATAAACAATCTCTGTTAGGCCCTATGCAAATCTGACTCAGACATCACTTCGTTAAAAGTGTAAAAAGTTTATTCCAACAAAACCATATCGACTTACACACTTCGACAAATTTATAGCCAATTTGTTTATTATATTTCTTATTTTTACTTGCAGTGATAATCCGATGCATGATGGATTTTCTCCATGTAAATTGTCATCCTTTATAAAGTTCAGAAATGTTGGTCCAGTAGCTAGACTTGCCCGTTTTGCTTCAAACTTGTAGCAAACACTCCTGCTGGGACTAGGAATCAACTCAGGGATAGGCCGATTGAGTTTTCAAAAATTGATTTTTTTCTAGGCAGTCTATTATACTTGGTATACCGAAATAAATCATCTCTATTATGTAATGCTATATCACGTCCAGCGTTCTTTGGGAACTCTTGGTCTAACGGTGTCCACACTAAATTAACGTGAAAGTAACTAAATCTACCAAATCCAGTCCTAACATAAACTTGAACTTAACGCGTGAACGGTTTTATCAGTTTTTATCCCTTGATTGCGAGGCGCTGCTCTGAGTTATCCAGTTTTGGTCGGGACTCCGACGTAATTTCCACTACTTTTTACATAACCATTATTGTCGAGCTGTCGCCCTTTGTCGTGGGAATGAATTAGCCTTTCTAAAATTACTCCATTCAGTTGGGATGATGATATTCATCCATTTCGACCAGACAGAATTGTAACAAAGAAGTTCGGATTGAATGGAATGTTGGAATTGAAGCAAACTATGATAATTATAGTTATGCCCGAAGTGGGAACGCAAATTATGAAATGAAATCACTTTCAACTGGCGCTCGTTCGTTTGCTTCTTGCAAATTCAGCGAGCAGAAGAATTGTTACAAACTTCTAGCAATCTCGTTTGGACTCGCGTTACGCTAGCTATGACAGCTGGAGCATGATTACGCCCTTTGGGCTAGAGTTAATATAATAAGAGCAAGTTTATTGAATAAACAACGTTTACAGAATCCACGGTAATGCGTCTGCATTAACCTTCTTTGCGGGGATTTTGCAGCTCGAAACAACTACTCAAACTCACCTGATTCCATTCCCTGATGGAGTTCGGTACAGTGAGGGTGGCAACCGGAACGGAAATCAGTCTCACGAGTAATGCAAATTCCAGCACGGGAAAGGAACAGACAAAAAAAATCACAAAACTTCAACAAGGAACAAGCTTTTGCTCGGATTAGAGAACTTCTAGGTTGGTTAAATGGTGAATTTTCTTGTTTCTGCGCTTGGCTACACTACCTGTTTGCAACATTGCAGCTAGCTGCGATGATTCACAGTGGGAATAGAATGGCGGTTCTGTTGTAGAAATATCCCTACAAAATGGTGGCACTATCAGAGATATCAATCCATTTTAATTTTTTGAAAATTGTTATAAACTAAAGAGATTTATCATCTGAGAGCATATTAAATTTCCCGCGTGCCATTCCACGCAATTTCGGGGAAGTGATAGCGTGTATGATCAAACTGCGAATTTTGCAGTTTTTTCGTACAAATATGAGAAAAGATAAACTCGGATGATTTTACGTTTGCTCCTGAGCTATTATCATATGTTAGTATATGTAGTAATATGCTAGTCAAAATCAGAGCCTTTCGATGTATGCTGAAACATTATTGAAAAGTTCGTGAGATGACGCCACAATAACCGAAAAAGAGGCCCTCATTTCCACTTAGGACCATTTGAAAGTACAACCAGGTCGAATTTGCAAGATATTGACCTGTCAGTCCGCAAGCCCGCCTACTGTGCCAACTGACGCCGGTTGCTGCGATGTTTCTCGCTCGTTATTATTCCGGCCCGTTGACACAATGTTTACGGTGGTGGTGGTGGTGGTGGTGGTGTTGGTGCTAGTGGCACCACCCTTTCCGAGTTCGCTTCCACAGGGGATCGAAAGCCATGCTCCGTCAAATGGATTCTCTAGCTGTCCGTAAAGCAAACATTTCGGGTGACGGATGGGCTCAACTTGCTGAGGTGAGCAAATAAGCAATGACCGCGGTTAATGGTCGGATGGAGGAAAATATTGCACGCCCGGGTAGTTGGAGGAAGCAGTGCTAGATTGTCACGACCGTGGGTTGGCGAAATTGTGTCTGTTAGAGGATTGAAATTTGGTTTTGTGAGATTTGGATTTGTGATGAAAAAAGATACTTTATATTCATTAACGGCTTGTCGGATAACTGGGACAGCAAATTAAAAAAGTTTCTACCTTGTTCAGTTATCGAACGAAAGTTGTGTCGACTCTTTCGACTCGACGTAATTAAATTTATATTCCCCCGAAAATTGCAAAACTTTCTTCATTTTCGATGAAAGAATCGTAGTTATAACAAAGTTTGTTCGTTTCCTCACCTATATTGAATATTGTACTGTTTTCTTTCGAAGGAGACAGAGCAGTTCACTACTGTGTCAATTTGATGGATTCGATTCATAGTCAAAGTCAAAGTGGATCAAGATTGATTTTTTTAGATATTTTTGGACACCAGATCTTAAAGTCATTAGTCAAAATTGTGTTTTCAGTCCTCCTTACTGAAGTTAGTATCTACCCGTGAAACACATACACATTCCGTTTCCGAACGGAACAGAAGAACTAATCTTGCGGCATTTAAAATCAATTGTCACTGTATACCTTCGCCCCGGAAGCCTAATATGTCTATTAATAACCCCATAAATAGTCCATATAATTCAGAATAAAACACAAGAAAGGGTCGTTTATCATAAAATAGTATAGTCCTTACCCAGCTTTACATACTTCCACAGCATAAAAAGCATCGTCTTACGCTACCGGCAGACGATAGATGCTAGATTCATTGCTAATCGTAATATTTTTCCATCTTTGACCCATAGACCAACATCCGTTCCTTCCTAAGAGTTTATATTTGCATTCTTGGCAATACATTTTCTGCACCCCCCCCCCCCTGCTCTTTACTTCCACACAAAATACGTACTGGCAGCTTAAATGCGGCCATATATTTCCACCGCAAAACAATGTCGTGCTGAACAAAAACTGGAATACCTATCGTCATCTCAGCCCCGAACCGCCGGACAACCAAGATGCGACCGAGTTCCGTAGAGAAATTGCACGGTGGCTACACCGATCGTATGTGAAACAAAATAATGAAATTGTTTACGAGTTGGGCGCGATGTGTGCTTCTCTGTGTATTGGTCATACATAGGATATGTATGTTAGTATGTAGGGATGAGTGCTAATTCTAGTTCGAAGTAAGCCACCCCGATGTGGTTTACGTGTTCCAAACTGGTAGATGTCATATCCTTTTCACGAAGGGACCCTATTCATTCGCAGTTTCTTGTGTCACAGAACTTTAATCCCACCGGGAACTCGATCGTCACTTTAACGTACTGTAGGAGTTTTTTTTTTGTACAGACAAAGCGTAAAGACTAAAATCGACTTCAACTCTTGCACCCAAGCCACTTAAATAGAAGCTCATCCCGCGTCTGCGGAACTGTGGAACAAAGAACGGTCTGCTTTAAGATAGGGAAAAATTCCGCACCGAAAGCGAAGCTACTACCGGGTGGGATGGTGCGCTCCGTCATGAACATAAATTTATCGATTAGACGGGTAATCCCGCCAGGGATAGGACCTTTAGCAGCCTATAGCGAGTTCGTCGCTGTTGTGCTATCTTATGACAAGCGCCATTTAGCTCATTTCGAGAAAAACGATTTTTAAAGTATGAGATTGAATATCTTGAAAATTAAAAATGGTATAAACAATTCAATGAAGACAATTGATGCTTCTATCTATTCTTTATAAATCTCTCAAATATTATGAGGATCGGTTGACAATGTTGCGAGTTTTGACTATAAATGTAAACAAAAGTCGCACTCACACGTGTCATAGGTGTGTATAGATGACAAAATTTGTATGGCGTGTCATAACCGTGCATGGAAAATTTTCCATAGAAAAAAATCATCAATTATTAACTTTTATTCATATGTTTGGTTTAGTTTGGCCTATAAACAATCGGTGAGATGCATTTTAAAGGAAATGAGTCAGAGAATCTAGCAAAAATAGTTATTTTTGGTTACAGTGTTGCCAAATATGCTATATTTCCAGTTTAAAACTAAAACTACATTTTTCTCACAATTCGTGTAATTTTGTTTTGAAAATTATTATGCCATTGTGTTCTTTAGAGAGTTTTACACATCAAAACATCTTATATATCAAGATACCTTGAGGTAATCCTTAGACACAGTCATTTGAAGCAAAAAATTCAAAATTTCTCATCATGTTTTTTGCTATATCTCTGTAACCAAGCAGAATATCAAAATTCTGAAAACGCCACTTTGTAGAGATTTTTTAGACACGTGATGTGGCATATCTAACCCAGTTTACCCAAAAATGGCGTTTGTCATAAGATAGCACAACAGCGACGAGTTGAGCACCCAGTTTTGTGTAGCAAAAAGAAAAGATGGGCTGGTGTTTAGCCAAATTGAGCTTTGAAAGCTATATAATGGTGTGCTACAATGGACTTTAAATGCGTACAATTTGATGATGCTCGAATTCGGTAGTCGGTGCTCAGGGTGGAAAATTTAAAGTTTATTGAAATTGAAGATTAGTGTCGGCAGTGATTATCCTCTTCGTGAGAGTTTGGAAAAGCCACTTGTAACTGTTGCTATTTAGTGATGATGAATTGTGACTTTTGATACGCCTCAGGGTAAGTTAATACGGAAATTAATACGTAGCTTGTTTGAACCATTTCATGCTGTGAAATTCCAAAATCGTTTTTTTTATTCGGAGCGTAACTCTCAGACAGTTCGTGTGTGTACTGTTCTCTGTGCGGTGGTGTGCGATTAGACGTATTGTCTCGGATTGCTTTGTGTCTTTTATTCTCTATTTTGTTTGCGCGGTGAGAATCAAACAATAGCCAGCTATATCATAGTAGACGAGTTCTCTTCTGGAGTAGGACGCTTTTTTCGCAGTCAGTTATTGACTGAGAAATTTAATTGAAAAAACAGTTTGTTTTCCACCTTCGGTGCTGTAATTTTGCCAGTGAATCATCTCTATTAAGGTTAACTTTTATCTTTCTGCATATATTTATTGTTGCTTCCCGTCTGCGTAGGCAGTGACCCCATGACTTGACGGATTCGATAGTTCCCTCACCGGATAGTCAAATGAAGGTTGAGACCGGTTCGACTCCTAAGGTTGCCCCGACTTAAACACTACCCAGAACTCTCAACCGGCTCATATCTGGTTTTCTTACGGCCGAAAAATAAAGTGCTTAATATTCTGTAGATTTCTAAGGATCTGACAGAACGGTTGTCGGCTGTAAACGAAATATCAATGCAGACAAACGATCTTGCTTGCTGCGAGTACTTTACACGCGACGATGATGTGTATATTCCAGCGGTAAGGGTAGAGATTGAAGGGGTCGTCACCGATGAGAGTTTAGCGTACGAGAATCTGCTGCAGTACTGCCTACTTCAGCCGATTAAAATACAGTAAGATTTCGTTTTTGGCACGTTCGGTTTTTGGCATGCTCCATTTTTGACAACAAAAAGGTTCAATTTTTGGCAACAAATGGGTTCCGTTTTTGGCAACATTGTTGTTGTATGATTTTTTCCTTTATAATTTCGACTATGTTAGTCACATTTTCTTTTATACATTTTAAAAACATTCAATTAGCTAGAGATTACTGGGTAGGGAAAGTTATGAAAATTAGAGTCATAGTACTCAAGTGAGAGCAAGGATGTGAAGTAAACAGATCGGAAAGTCGCTTGTCACGGTAAAGATGGACAAGTCTATCTATGCCAAGACACATGCTGGTGAACTCGGGTGATTCGTAGTTATGCTGCCTAAGCTCGACCCTCATCAGCAGAAGACAAAAGTTAAGCCCGTACGATATTAAGTACGATATCTAATGACCCTGCCACTTCTAGTTTTCCGATCTGTTTGCTTCACATCCGGTCTGCGTAGGCACCGACCCGTGTTTTGACGGTTTCGATGGTTCCCTCACCGGTTACTCAAATGGAGGTCGAGACAGGTTCGACTCCTAAGATTGCCCGTGCCACCGAGTTAAACGCTACCCAGAGCTCTCAACTGGCTAATGTCTAGTCGTCTTACGGCCGAAAAAAAATTGCTCAATATAACACGAAACTATAATGTGTATATTCCAGCGGTAAGGGTAGAGATCGAAGGCGTTGTCACCGATGAGAGTTTAACGTACGAGGATCTGCTGAAGTAAGGAGTTGGCTATTCATTGCAAGCATTTGCATTCAGCATTGGTCGCGGAGGATGGTTCGAAAACATACCCGCAATCAAACTCTTATCGGGTATCCAATATCAGAAGTAAATTGTTACGTTTGATAATGCAGAAGACATCATCAACGTATCTCCACCTGTGTTCTGGTAGAAAGCCTTCTTCCTTCAAATATTCCTCTAGGTTTGCCATGAGTAGTTCACAAAGGAATGGAGAGAGTGGGTTATCCATTGAGGCGCCCTTAGCTTGTTTATAGAAGACATCCCGGAATGTGAAATAATTTTCATCCATGCAAAGGCGTGTAAGTTTTATATAAGCTCTTACTTTACTTTTCCACAGAGTATTGCTGTTTTGTTGAAATAAGCAATCATTTAACAGGTTAATTTAATCGTTTACAGGGACACTTGGCAATAAGGCGGTTACATCAAAAGAGACCATTATTGCGTCCTCTTCGATTTCTCCTGAGCTCTAAAGTTGAACTGTGTATTCTTGTGTGCTTCTGATCGGTTGAGGAATTTTTTAGCCATATTTTGAAATGCATTTACGAGCCATTTTGGCATTCTAATACAGGATTTAAAAACGTAGTAATTTTAAAGGCCTTTGGAAACCGAGTATCTAACACGATTCACATTTAGAGAGTATCGAATAATGATACGAATCGCACCGTTGTTTAATGCAGTTATTTTTCTATAATTCGTTTATTTAGCATGGCTCATTGCAATGAATTAATTGAGCCGCTAATATTCACAATATGCAACTAAAATATAAATAATAAGCAAAAGCAAATATTATATCCATCGGATCTCGAGCACACTGCTTTCGATTACGCTTTTTCGTGATAGGAAAACAAACCTATGACAATCGATCTTTGGTGCATTCGATATATGCTGTTATGTTTCTAAAATTACTCGGAAGTTGAGTGATTTAATAACACGAGAAAATTCCAGCAGCTGCCCACTAAGTGCAATCCAAGTGTCGGAGTGGAACCGTTTGCTGTCAACTACGGTCAAAGGTCATTCGAAAAATTAAAGCTGATCCCGGTACCTCAGATTATGATTTGACGAAAAAACTGAAAAACAAGTTACCGAGCAAGTAAACAACCCAGTCTCTAATATAGTAAGTGGCGTTCAGAACACGGCTCCGCGGGTTGTACGACCACGTGCCGATGAAACTCGATGGATATGACTAGATCGACGATGCAATATCTGAGAATTTCAAGCAAATCCCGTGGCTCAAATTCTACAAGGATCCTACGCACGGTAATGTTCCTAGAAGATTCGAGTTCGGCTTCGTGAATCAGTTCACGAAAAAATATGGTTTGGCAAGGGATCTATTCCTATGGTAATAAATCACGGGTCAGTTACGTGTTAGCCATATTTAGCCTGCTGCTATAATAACAAGGAAGGCGTACAATGGTACAACGACAATAGAGATAGTTCATCTTAAAAGTCCGCCGAATTGTTACCAGTTGCTTCTACTAGTGAATTCGTGGGTGAAAATGAAGCGAAAATTAAAGATCAAGATAGCATTTAACAACGACTTCGGACGGATGACAAATCGGTGAAATCAGCTAACGTGAATTGAAAAGTGCGAGCATTTTTTTATGAAATCAGCTGACATCAACCAAAAGTGCGAGAATGTCCTTGAAAAAACATGGTTAGTTTGATGAAAAGATATTTTATTGCATTAGTTTCGAACTTAGAAATTTTACCGACAGAAAAAAATTTCTGAATGGAAAACTCTAATTTCAAGTGTCACTGAAAGTTGATTTTTACTTTTAATTTAGTCATGAATCAGAAAAGCTTTTAATGTTGGGAATTTCGGAAGCTGTAACAAGAAATATACATCTAATTTAGGGATCTAAAAAAGTCTGCTTTTGACAAACGCAAAAAATCACGATTTCGTGAACTGAACGATTTACGAGAACAGTGACAAAGTTCCTGAAATTATGAATAATAAACCTCGTATTCATGAATTCATGGAAACTATTTGCGTTTCCAAAAACTAGTTCACGTCGAATATATACATGGCGTTACATTCGAATGATTGATAGGATTACTATGGTAGTTCCCTGGATATGTTTAGTTTTTGTTATGATCCTTGCTCATTATTTGGGAATACACAGCCGACAGTCAAAAGATGTTTATGATTGCAGAAGCTTATTCGCAATTTTTTGATTTCTCGTCACCTTACCGTGATATTATATTTATGAAAATACTAACGGATATTTCTGCAAGTGCAGTGCGATTTATGTTCATGATTTCAGAATCTTACTCACAATTTTTGATATTTTAATTACGAGTAATTTGATTTATTTCATGATTTCAAAATCTTAGGCGCGATTTTCGATATTGGTATCACGAGTAGTGTGAATTTGTATGTTCCTAATTTGAGGATCCTAGTCACGATTTTTGTAATTTATTTGCACGTTATCTTGTTATTTTATTTTAGAGCTTACTTTGGAATTTAACATGTGAAATGACTCATGTTCTTGACATCAGTAGTTTAATTATGATATTCGTAATTTCTTTTCGCTTTTTCGCGATTTGTTATTTTTTTTGTTATTATCGGTTTTTTTACTCGGAGCAACGTGATAACATTACTTGTTCTATATCATCAATGCGATTTTGGCTCTATAATGTATTTTTGGTGTTCAGCTCAATTTTCTATTTCTATCCAAAAAATCACACTCAACCTCATCAAATCAATAACGATGTTCTAGGTCGTAATAGCTATCTTGTAACTACTGCTCGTACCTCTAACTGGTCGCTAGCAGCTGTACATATGTGACGTTTCATTGAATAGTGCATGGAGCAAAAATGATTCTACGAATAATACTCCAAATTTTGTAAATAGTTCACAGGAAAATTTCATAAGCATGTTGATTAGATATATCTTCTAAATATCACAAGCACGCAAGATGCATCGTAAGGCATGTACTAAGAATCAGGAACTATTTCACGAATCCATGAATACTTCATGATTTTGTGAAATCTTTCACGCGCAAGAATTGTACTAGGAATTATGAACCAGTTCACGAATACATGAATAATATTTTATGATTTCGTGAACTATTTCACGAGCACGAATGGAAAGTCGTGGATATTATACTAGGAATCATAAACCGATTCACGAATACATAAATAATATTCTATGATTTCCTGACCCATTTCACGACCACGAATGGTGAGTCATGACCAGTAATCATGAACCAGTTTACGAATACATGAATAATCTTTGATGATTTTGTGAGCTATTTACCGAGCACGCATATTGGATCGTGATAAATTTATTAGAAATCATGAATTAGTTTGCGAGGATTGACTGGATTTATGAATACAATTCCGAAATAATTCACGAGAAATTGTCCATGAATAACATCCTTAGTAGCCATTTTTGCAACATAACTCGATCAAACAAATCGAATTGTCATCGCAAAAGTTCATGTTCGGAGTGCAGTTACTCTCCAGTTCGATTTACATCGTGATCGATGACAAAATTTGCGTTAAAATTAACTTCAGTTTACTTTGTGAACAAAAATATTTCAGCGGTCCAATCTAAATTGGACTTCTCAGAGTATGTTCAAGAGAATAAAATTTCGAATCTTCCGAAAAAAAAATTATCTGGCAGGCGATTTGTAGGTGTGGTAAAACTGGCATTGAATTATACTTGTCAAAACTAATGCAGCAGATCTGTTTGCATTACCCATTAAAATTTCTTGCTATTTTTTTTTTAAATTTCGCTTGATTTAAACAAGTGAATGTATAAATTATCGCCTGGATCGATAGACTATCCAACTCAATTCATTCGCTAACATCAAAATTGTGGGTGGAAAATACTAAAACACAAATGAAACTAATCTGCTCAGTAATCTCACGTGATACATATTCGATAACTCTTGATCGTGTTTATGAATTTTTATTACTACAATACTAACAATACACAAATGCAAATTGAAATTATCGGTTTATAATAGTATTTTAGTCAGATGATTCTGAATCGGTTAGTTCATATAAGAACACAATCTATCGTTAACTTACAATTATTAATGACCCATAGTCACTGATGGCAACTTTAGACATTTTTAAAGCCAAGTAGCGATGTTTCGCTAAGTGTTCAACCTTCGAAAAGTATCATCGCTGTCTAAGTTAATGGATTTGCGAGCAACTTAAAGACTTAATCACTCGCAACACAGCTCAATGCGCTAGCTTAACGAAGCCATAAATCTATCATATATTTACAATGTGTAAGGCTTAAAACAACAAATTTTAAGTGGGTGTCCGACAGATCAGAGATCTTCTTTCATCTGAGAGAAACAAGGGCTTCTTCGCCTATTGTATCTTGGAGGTCATCCAAATCACTCTCGATGCCATTCTCGTCATCCTGAATGCTGTGATGGTGTTCGTGTTCAGATCTTCTTCCTTATTTCAACTTACGGACCACAAACCGCCTTTGGTATTAGCTTCCGGCTGGCTGTTTATATGGAAGTACCGGACGCAGCTTTTGAGTAATACGTTTGTCCTGGATATAGGATATGGCTTTGTACTGATAACGTTTTGATGTCTCTGCTGTTTCATCATACATTGCACCTGTGTGTGTATTAGATTGCCCACAAAAATAACAAAAATGCTCAGTTCGCACGAATCGAGTACTGACACACAACCATGTACTGCTAGACCCCATGTAAAACTGACTCAGACATCATTTCACTAAAAGTTTAATAACTTCTTTTAACAAAGCCGAATTCACTAGCAGTCTTCCGCAAAGCTGTAAACAATTAAATTATCTTTCTTATTTTTACTTACAGTGATAATCTGATACATACAGTGCCACCCAGCGACAAAATGCGAGTTAGTGGGTTTTCTCCATGTAAATTGTCGAAAAATCCCATACAAACTTCAGGCACGTTGGTCCGGTAGCTAGACTTGTCCGATTTGCTTCAAATTTGGTGCAAGTACTCCTGGCGGGACTAGGAATCGAATCAGGGGTGGGCCGATAGGGGTCATTTTTTCCTGTCACGCTAGTGTGTGTATATACAATCATGTAAAGTGACTAAAATGTTGCTACTGATAGCAACGTTAAGTTCCTCATGATAAAATATATGTGATCGACATCCGACCAAACGAAACGACTGAATCAAGTAGCTTACTTTAAGCGGAGGTTTTCATTCAAATGACCAAAAAGTAGGCAAAATTTGGAATTTTTTGTAAGCCTACAAGAAAACATTGAAAGACATAGTTTTAGGATTCAAAAAGTTTATATTTTCGTCTTCGTTAATATTTTTTTCAAGACGAAAAAAAACGAAAAGACGTGGTGAGGTTTTGTCTAAGACAAGGTGCGCGTGGAATTCCAAAACTGCGCACAGTCTATTGCTTCAAAATCGATCTTAAACGCAAAACTCATAATAAGACTCTAAGATAAATTTAATTTATTAGAGGAACGACCTAAGAATGGGCAAAAAACTTCAAATTTGACGTAGTGGTAGGTCTTAAACTTATCTTAAACTTTTTGACCGGCTTTTGCCCTTTTCCACTTTAATGCTTCATTAAAAATAGTGAACACAAAAAATTTGTAGATTTTATAGGTATTTTCTCCAATAAAAAGGTTTCCTTTCAAGAGGTCAAAAAATAGTCTTTAAATAAAACCGTTTCCAAATGAAATTTCACACAGTTTTGAAAAATCATGTTTGGAGAACGCGACCGCGTTTAAAGTTTGAGAACACTTTTGATGAATTATGCGTGGTAAAGGGCGAACACGAAATTATTGCGACACATTCAACGGGGCATAACTTTTTTACCGTTGGGTAAAAATCAACCAAATTTTGCACACTTTCTCATTGATGTGTATTGTTTACATGCTGTCAAACTCGAAGTCGTGTTTTTCGATTCAACGAAAATGGAGGTGAACCAACGCGAGTCGAGAGAACAAATTCTTTCCAAACACCTGGAATTTCCTGACCTGTCGCACCGGCAGTTGGGAAAAATGTTGAACATTCACCGTTCAACCGTCTCCAGAGTGTTGAAGCGGATCCAGGAGCGGCGGTTGACGTTGGACCACGGCAAAGGAGCTGGAAGAAAACCGGGACCGGAGAACAAAAAGACGGAGGGAAAGGTGAAGCGGATGATTAAAGCAAATCCCAACGTCTCAAGCCGTGATTTGGTTAAAAGATCGGCATGTCGCAGAGCTACGTCCAGAATGCAAAGAAGAGAGCTGGACTACATACATACAAGGTACAGAACTTCCCAAACCGCGATGAACGGCAACAATCGACGGCTAAAACTCGGGCACGGAAGCTCTACGAGAAGATGCTGACAAAATATGGCTGCTGTGTGATGGACGACGAAACTAATATAAAAGCCGATTTTAAGCAAATTCCGGGGTTGGAGTTTTTCACCGGCAAGAGCAAGTTCTATGTAGAAGAAGAAAATGTCGAAGTTCGCCTCCAAATATCTCATTTGGCAGGCCATCTGCTCTTGCGGACTGAGGAGTGAGCCTTTCGTGACAAAGGGCACAGTAAATGGCGAGATCTACAAATCTGAGTGCCTCGAGAAGCGCCTTTTGCCGTTCTTGCAGCAGCACGACAAAGCTCCGCTATTTTAGCCAGATTTAGCATCATGCCACTATTCTAAAAGTGTCCTGGAGTGGTATGAGGCCAATTCTGTGCATTTTGTTCCAAAGGACATGAATCCGCCAAACTGTCAGGAGCTGCGCCCGGTGGAGCAGTACTAGGCAATGATGAAGCGGGAACTTCGGAAGAGCAAGAAGACAGTCAAAGATGAGAAGGACATGTTAAGAAAATGGAAAAAAAAACTGAGAAACTGGTACCGGATGACTCTGTAAAGACTTTGATGGAGGGCATCAAGCGAAAATGCGTTAAATTTTACATTCAAGGCTCCATCGATCAACTTTTCTTTTGATTTTTGAAGTAAATATATTTATAAAACTCCCCTAAAATTTTGGTTTGATTTTAAGCATTATAAGAAAATTGGCATGACATTTTCGGTGTCGTAATAATTTCGTGTTCGTCCTTTAGAATGTGAAGATTACATAAAATTAAGGGTTTTGAACACGCTGATTACGAATCCGAAGTCAGTTTGTCAAAATTCAAAACAACCGATCGAATATGGCGGACCCCCACTAAGAGGTATTTCGTCCAAGATCAAGAAAAAAGGTTTTGTGATTTATAAACAAGAATTTGAGTTAATGTGTATCATAATAAAAAAATAAAATGGCGATTCTATATGGAGGACTAAAAGGTGACCAACATTTTTCGTTTTTCACCGTTTTCTGTGGTTGTTTGATAACTTACGATTAGTCTTCAATGCCTCTCCAGATCAAGCCGTGAAATACGTTCTTGAGACATGTATACATGTACAGTGCAACGCCAAGCATCCTGCGAAGGTGCATAAAAATTTGTTTTACTTGATGAGCAGGTCTTGAGTCGAGAGTGTCCCTTGACGGCGAGGTCGCCGCTTCAATCAATGGCCTGTAGAAACTTTGTGATGCGCGAATCGAAAAACCCGTTTAACTAAATATAGTATCAGGTTCTCACTCCAAATTTCAAAAATTTGATTTCTTTTCTTTGCATTTTTTAAAAAGTATAAACCTTTCAAAAAATGCAAAGAAAAGAAATCAAATTTTTGAAATTTGGAGTGAGAACCTCTCCTGAAACGTTTTATTTTATATTACTATATACGTACTCAATTCTTGCTAACATTAAAATACCTTACACGGGAAAAAATGTTCCTAAAATCGTCATAAAGTGCCATGAATTCTGGGACAATCACGTTTTTACGTTACGAAAACAGGACCATGAACAAAAATCATGTGTTTTATAATTATGTTCAATTTCCCTCCAGAAACGCCAGCATTATTTTATTATTTTATTAGTGGAAATATTGGTTTTCGTTTTGTGAACTTCAGTCACGGTTTCCGCCCTCTCACTACCAAATCAATTTTATGTACTTGAACTAGTAACAACTTTATGAAGATTATTCATAAACCAAAGGTTCACTCATGATGTTATTCATATATTTAGGAACATTAGTTCACAAAATCAAAACATACCGGATATTTACTCGTGAACTATTTCATGAAAATCGGAATTTAATTCATGAATCCATTCATTCGTCGTGAACTAATTCTTGCTTCCTAATATATTTTATTCCCGATCCGGTATCCCTGCTCGTGAAATAGTTCACAAAATAATGAAATATTATTCAAGAATTCGTGAACTGGTTGATGATTCCTAGTACAATAGTCACGACCATGATTGCCCGTGAATCAAATCACAAAATTTTAAAATATTATTATATTCGTAAACTGGTTCGTGAATCCTAGTATAATAGTCACGAGTCCTCGTGAAGTTATTCACGATTCCTTATATATTGGTCACAATCCAATATTCGTGCACGTGAAATAGTTGACGAGATCATAAATTATTATCGTAAACTGCTTCATGATACCTATTATAATAGTCACGACTTACCGTTCGTGCTCATGAAATAGTTCACGATATCATAAAACATTATTCATGTATTCGTGAACTGGTTCATGATTCTTAATATATTACTCAAAAACCAATATCAGCGCTCGTGAAATAGTTCACGAAATTATAAAATATTATTCATGTAGACGTGAACTAGTTCATGAATCCTAGTATAATAGGTACGACTTATCATTCGTACCCGTGAAATAGTTCACAAAATCATCAATTACTACTCATGTATTCGTGAACTGGTTCATGATTCCTAGAATAATAGTCACGTCTGAACATTCATGCTCGTCAAAGAGTACATAAAACTCAAATAGTACATGAATTATTATTCATGGAGTTGCGAACTAGTTTATGATTCCTAGCACATAATTTACGATCTATTTTGTGTGCTTGTAATTTTCACGTGAACTATTTCACAAAATATGGAGTATTATTAGTGGAATCATTTTTGTTTTATGCATTTTTTCATGAAATGTCCAGCTGGTAGTGACCAGCAATAGGTACGAGCAGTATATACAGTAGGATTCCGTTTTTGGAAACAATTTTTTTTTTCAGTTGCCAAAACTGGAACCGCGCCAAAAGTGGATCCTTACCTTAAAAGCTTTTATTTTCAATTTGTGACATCATAAATGTTACAAGAACATTAATTATAAAAGAATATGTGAAATGGAATGAAATAATAGAAAAAATCAACAAATTTAACTTTATTCGCTTTGCCCGCCCCCATAGGAATATAGCAAATATGACTATGTTTGGAAATAAAGTCAAAAGTTATATCCATTATTACAACAAAATGATTATTGAGCATTTTTCAAAAGATTTGCTATGAACAAAAATAATGTTGCCAAAAACCGAACCCATTTGTTGCCAAAAACGGAACTTTTTTGTTGCCAAAAATGGAGCATGCCAAAAACGGAATCTTACTATATTAGGAAATTATTAGGACCTAGAACATCGCTATTCATTTGATAAGGTTCAGTGTAATGTCTGGACGGAAAACGAAAACTGCATTGAGCACCACTAAGATCCTTAAATCATGAATCACAAAACCCGTGACGAAAGTGTCAAAAATCGTGTCTAATATCCTGAAATCGTGAACAAAATATGATGAAAACGTGAATAGGAATCATGACACCAATCAAGTTCCTGAAATCATGAACATAACGCGTGTTTAAATTGTCAAAAATCGCGACTAAGATTCTGAAATAATTCAAATGAAAAAATGACCAAAACATGATGATTACGTGAATAGAAACTACGAAATTCGCGACCAAGATCCTGAAATCATGATCATAAACCCCGCCAGTCTGACAGAAAAAGCCGATAGTAAACTCATGAATAAAATAGCAACTAGTTTTTCCGTAACACAAATAGTTTCATGAATACGAGATATATTATTCACAATTTCAGCAACTGGTGACGATTTTTGTAAATCGTTCAGTTCACGAAATCGTGATCTTTTGTTCATGAATTTATGAACGGATTTTTTTCCGTGTAGACTCTCATGACTAGATTAGCAAACCGTTTAACATTTATTGAATACCTGCATAAGTAATTATCTGTTGTATATGATAATAGCGATAAATAGTGGACTAGAATTGCTTTTAGAAATTTTATCGCAGTCTTCTAAATAATATCTTCTACTTTTTTACGTTAAGATCTTCAAACCAGTTCTTGAGTATCCACTAGATGAAAGTATATTACAGATTGTTTAGGATTAGTCGAAATTTCGTAATTTTTTTTTTTCATTTTTTTAAGGAAAGTTTCGGTAGGGGCTTAAGCCGCCTAGTCCTCCCTCTGGTTAAGTGCCTGAAAAGTGATATCAGAGATATTATAATGCAAATAAATTACCATTATTTTTAATTTCAACTTAAATTATTTTAAATAATGAAATCTCTAACAGTTGCAGATCTACGGATAGAAAAGTTACTACGCATATTTTCATACTAGCAAAATTCTTCAAGTGAGAAAAAAAAAACAATTAACCGAAATAAATCTCCAAAGAATCATGCGCTACCCCAGATAGCGCACTAGGTAAGATCCCCACAGGTGAACCCCACAACAGACGTCTGGACGGAGGAGCTGTTTCAGTTAGAAGCAAGTGCACATAACCGGAAAGTACAGGAAATTAGATACGGTACCTTGTTTCTGTTGCTTCTGGTAAAGATGTTGCTGCTGCTACTGCTACGGTTACTATTTTGTTGCCAGATGTTAGCCCAAAGCTTTTTCTCCGAACGCTGATGCCAGTCATAGGTGCTGGTGTGAGTGTGCTGCAAGGATCCGGCAAGTGAGTGAGCACAAAGAACGGGCTAAATTTAATTATTATTCCAGTTTTGTTATGCGAGAGTACTGCCAGAGACGCTAGTACAGCACAGATTCCAGCAGCACCGGTTCTCCATTTCTCGATGTTGAAATTATTCAGATTCCAAAACGTGCTGAACCTGTTTATGTCCTCGTTTTTTTTTTTGTTTTCCCAGGTACTAACCGATTAGTTCATGGGCTGCAGTGCGGTTTACGTATCACCGCAGTGAAAAATTGAAACTGTCGTGCTTTTCCGTTCTTATACCAACAGATCGTCCCATAAGCAGAAGTTTTGATATCCTCCAATAAATTATTCGGGAATTTTCCAGTCGATTGAAGGAAGCGAATCCACTTCTTCGAGGGGGATAGCCACTAAATCACGATCTATGACACAGCTTCGTACCACAGAATCTAAATTTTCTGCAAGCACTCGGGAACACTCCCCCACTTTCCTATTATTTTTTTTTTCGTGAAAGAAATTCAATTACTAGAACCAATTTCCCGTTCACTTTTTTTATGCTTTCTCTATCCCACTCTCGCACCCATTCTACACGTATTTTTTTACAACGTTGATGTTTGTTCGGTAAACTTCACTTTCGTTTCACGGGTTATTTCCGCCAAGAAGATGGGATAAAAACGTTTGAAATATATTTTGTAATTGATTTTCCTTCCGGCTAAACGGTAAAGGTTTTCGTTCGAGTTGCTAACTCCACACTAAAAATGTTTCATCACTCCCAGCGAAAGAGTATGATATCCGATTTGATCTATTTTCAGGAACTTCCCGTCCGCGCGCCCCTTGTTCTCAATTATCAATTTTACTCAGTCAAGCTACTTTTCCCTAGAGCAGCACGTGCACTACAGCGGCTGGAAACGGCGGCAACGTTGAGGAAGAATAATGAGCGGCTTTCCTGCGATTTTCTCATATATCTCGCTTGCCCTTCCGGAGATTTCGGAGTAATTAGCTGGCCCAACGAAAATTAGTTCCTAGCGAATGTCACCGCAAAAGGAACCCCAACAGCTCGGCTTAATGAAATTGTCGTCTCCGTTTACTCTGTCGTAATAATTCCATAAATTTATTCGGTCATGTTCAACTCGTGGAAAGAAGTCCGAAGGCAACGGGCCAACATAATCAAGTGCTATAATCACTCACGACATTCCACAACCTCGCGCTCGTCGCGCTCAAGCACCTCCCTAATAAACAAAACACAAATGACCTGTGAAATGTCGAATTGGTTTAACATCCTTCAAATTACACCCACTGTTGCAGGACGATTATTCTTTCTTTTCTTTCCCACGCCTTTGATCGAACCAGAGGCTTTCGTTATGCTAATACCGAGCACTCGATTTTCACCTTATAAAATCACGTGGCCCCCGAAACACTGATTCATTCTGACGCACCACGTTCCCACTGCTTTAGTGGCAAAAAAGGATTCCGCTGCGAGTCGACCGTAATCCTCGGCCGAAAAGTGCGTCGTTATCTTTGCACTAAATCACTGCCCGCCGTACGGAGGAGGTCAGTTTACGACCCTGTTGACAGGTTCCGGACTTGTACATTATAATCAGCCTAGCTTACGGCACTACTGCTGAGTAGTTGCAATACTCTTGAGCGACATTTCCCGGTATTTCGATCCTACCCCAAAAACTTTCGTTTCACTTCACGGCTGACTCAGCACACCCGGGGTGCAACTCGAAATTCCCTTGCCTCGTTACGGCAGTGTTTACAGAAGCCACCTGTACGCGACCCCACTTTCAACCTTTTCATACACTAAACTAACAGTAAATCACTCGACAGACAGACAGATAGACAGACAGACTGACTGCCGCAGCCACAGCTTATCCTGGAAAAGCTACTGTACAACCCTTCCGAACGCAGGTGGTAAATTCTAGCTGCCGCGGATAGAACACAACCGAACCGATTCACACTCGAAGCGAGACTGAAGTAGTCTAGCCGGAGTGTGATGCTGTTTATGCCGCCCAACTATCATCGGTTGGGGTGGCGCGCTCGGTAAGAACGCAAATTTTCCACGGTCGACCTAAACTGAGAGTCCTGCCGAAAGCAGAACCGACCGACCGACCGAATCTTCGAACCGGCTCATCATCACCCACTTCCGAGGGCTACATACAATCGCATCCAATGGGAACTCACTCTCTCTCTCTCTCTCTCTCTCTCTCTCTCTCTCTCTCTCTCTCTCTCTCTCTACGGCTTTTCAGCAGCCAGCAGGTTGGGAAATCATTGGCTGTCGTGGGAAAAGTGCTACCGCGTGTGTGCAGAGCGGGAATCCTACTTTGATTATTTGTTGTTCTGAGAGGGTAGGAGCAGCCACCCACCGAATATCGGTGAATCGTTGATGCATCTGTTTTGACGCGCCAATTTCAAGTGTGCGTGTGTCTGTGTGTTTTCCCACAGCCGGCGTTGCGTTCGTTGCTTGGGAAGAAAGCTTCTCGTTTGAGGACGAAAGACACTGTGGGCTGATGGGGGATAAGTTAGGCAATGCTGTTATCGGTTTTTCGGTTTAGCGTATGAAACTGTTTACTGTGATAGTGTTATGGAGCCGAGTAGCCATCTTCGAATAAATATGCAGTTTGTTGCAGGTGTCTATCGATCTTTGAGGAATTCGGCATTCAATAACACAATAAATGTGTACTCACTTAAAGAGTCGTTAGCAAGAATCTAACGAATTGAGCGTGGTATTTAGTAGTAGAGATGTTGAAGATCAGAACTAGATAGCCTGGCTTGTCATATCGGGCAGACAGTCGGGTCAGTTTGACTGATCGAGTATAACTGGATTATCTTGATGTTCCTGCCTTTCAACGCGGCCACGAGAGAAGGCTCTCTGGTCGAGCTTTATGCTACAGTCGGGTCACTGCTTTCCTTGATTTTTTGAGGATGTTGGAAAGGTACTACTTGCTGATAGTGAAGTGAGTCATGGTCATCGAGTCATGGATTGTGCTTTGATTTTGTCTCATTAGTATCTGGTAACGACTTGGTACCAGATAGACGCTAAATTCAACATTTTACTACGAATGGTGTTTGCGGAGCAAGCAACAGGTCCTAAGCGAGACCTGGAAGCACAGAAGAGTAGATTTGATGACAAACATAGCGAAATCTGTCTGGATAACGAGCTAATGCTATGCCCCAAGTTATGTTTCTTCTGAAGGAGAAAATATGATAAAAACAAATTTTACGCCTGAATGGAAAAATACCAATAGATAAGTAAGTCATGGATTGCTTCTGGATTCCAACTCATCCGCAAGTAATTATCGCTGTGCTTCTAAAGCCTCACTCTGGATCTGTTGTTTTTTAGTTGATACTGATGACACGATATCGAAACACAATCCATAACTTACTAAGTTATATAAGTACACCCAAAGCGTAAATACATCTGTTTTTTTTCGCTCTCGAACTGTGAGCGAAAAGCTTCCAAATAATTCGTTAGTGTGCAACCAACCTTATACTTGTACAATACAATATCGTACCTCATAGCTACACGTTGTTGACTACACAGCAGGGATGTCACATTGAAATGCTCTCTGGACTCCCTAGAAATGGGTGGGATGTTTCTTTTCGCTTGGGTGCTGTCAGTTCAATCGAAGATGGCATCGAAACAGTAAGCACTCTGCGAGCGTGTTGTACGGTTTTACGAAACGCATGGTCATCGTGGAAAAAAGTTTGCGGTAGACCACTTTCGAGACGAAAACACACCAGTGATTACAGTTTACCGGATCCTGGCATTCCTCAGCGTAGAGCGGAAGGTCCGGTAGCTGCTGTCCGGCAAAGAAAATGTCGAAGAAGAAAAAGAAGGAAGTGTTGAAAAAGCTGTTCGACAACTAGGATGGAACGAGTTTGTGTGAAGCCGCGGCGTGCCGGCCGAAAATATACCATACATTGATTCACCGAACCCTCAAGATGGAGTACATCATCTGTCGGTAGAAGACTCGGTCCCCCGAGTACACGGACGAGCAGATAGCGATCGTGAAATCGCAGTCCCGTTGGACGACGAAGAACTATCGCGGGACGTCGTTCGTGCTGGACGACGAAAGTTACTTTCCGCTCTCAAAGACCCACATTCCAGGAAATGACAGCTACTACTCCAGCGACAAGTCGGCCACACCCCCCGAAGTAAAATATAAGTTTAAGCAAAAATTTAAAAAAAAGTTATGCTGTACATCGCCATTTCGAACAGAGGGATTTCAAAGCCGTAGTTCAAGTGACGATGCGGAAATACCAGCGGTGGGGAACCAAACGATTTTATCTCGGCTGGATATTATTGGCTCGAATTAAAACTTGTTGGCCAGAAAATTTTTATCTTCCAGATTAAATTTTAGGAAACTTCCCAGGCTAGCTCAGCCGGAATGCTGGTTCTAATTCGTAATCCGGCTCCAGTGACACAACCGATTCTAGTTACAACGGGTTGTGTCATTGGAGCCGAAATACAAAATATAACCAGTTCCGGTTGAACTTAGGAACCGGAACGACACAAAGCCGCTGAGGATCCGCCGGGCGAGGTAGATGCCAACTCGCCGCACAGTAGTCAAAAATCCCCAAAAGCTGGCCAAAAATCGAAAAATTTAGTTTTTCCCTTACAGCTGTTTATTTTTTATATCGTTTACATCTAATGATGTCAGTTCACCACAGATGACTCTGTGAACCGTTGATTTATTACCGACAGTGTAACTGTCGGTAATAGTTTTAGTATTTGTGATAGTTAGGTCAGGAAATGGATGCAGAACTTTCTTTCGTTATAAAATTCGTGCATTTGGTTCGATTCATTCGGGAAGATCGGATTGAATAATTTAAGGTACGATTAATTTAGCGACGCACGTAAATCATCCATTCCCGGTCAGCACAGCACGGCCAAATTCTAACAGAATGCAATTGTCGTTAACGGTAAATCAGTGTCATTTGCTGGTGTTTAGACGAGTTCAAGTAGTTTGAGTGCATGTTACATGTGTTCTTTTCTTCTACTTCATTGGTCTGATTTTGTTGTACTTCAATAATTATTCTCGTAGCATCTTTTTTTCTTTATTCGGCTAATTATTTTATTATATTACTGTATCTTAAATTAGATTCCTATTAACATGCACTTACACAATCAATTGCATATTCGGGGGTGGGCGTAGTTGGTAAATCAATTGCCTTGTACTCAGCGCACCTGGGATCGGATCCCGACCCCATACATAGGGTTAGAAATTTTTCAAAAGAGATTTTTCTAACCCGAAGAGGCGAATGACCTCAATGTTAAAACCTCTATAATCTAAATTAAAAATTCATATTCTTTCACACTTCCAAACGTATAAACACTTGAGGCCTTCGCGATATCACAAGCCTGGTCACAAACGTGAACATGCAAATGTATTCATCCACGCATATTTACGTCCGCGTTCCCGCCAACATTAAAACTTCTATTGCAAACGCAGGCTTAAAAATTTAAAAGCGCATTCTCAATCAATAACTGACTGCAGCGCAATCATGGATCGGTCACGTCCGGAAGTCTCTACCCTCGAACCAAGCTCCCTACACTCGTACTCAGTTGGACCAATAAAAAAATATCGCTCATATCCACTGGACATCACGTTCCATGGCGACATCACCGGGGACTCTAGTGAAATAGAAGAATTCACTCTCTTCTCTAGCATCTGAGCCGTACACAGAAAATTATATATCAGATTCACGGCCTGTACGCGATCATTCAAGAACAGGCGAATGGCCACACGGTTCTACAAAATAATTTATACATGCGAAGTTACATACATGCTAGCACACGGGTACATGCAAACGCTCGAGTTCTTCGCGATCATCCACGCACACCTACGCCCGCGATCTCGCAATCAATATAACACCCCGGTGACTTAGTATACGTTTCAGTGCTTATAAATTCAAAAACACGATCTCAGGAGTGAACCTACAAACGCCCGTGCTCTTGCGACCATCATTCCGTTACGTCCCGAAGTCCCTATCCACGGCCGTATTAGCATAGCTCCAATGCCTTCAGGTGGACCAAACGGAAAAAATGACGCTAACATCAAATAAACATTCTATGGCGACATGACCGGAAACTCTAGTGATAACTCACTCTCTTCTAGCATCTGAACCGTACACTGAAAATTTAGCATCAGAATCACGGTCTACGCAATCATCTAAAACACGTGTGAATATGCGAATGGATACACGGCTACAAAATCGAATTCATACACGCGAGGTCACATACACGCGATAAACACATAAACATACAAACGCTTGAGCCCATCGCAACCTACACTCACGAACATAATAAAGTCTCGGTATTAAGGTGACCATTCATTCATTTATTTAGTTCAACATCAATTTCATGATAACACTAAATCAACAATTTGCCTCCACAATACTCGATTTGTAGCTGCAGCCCCCCAAACGTCGGTTACGCCTAACACTCGCCAAATCACGTTCCACCTGGTCCGCCCATCGTGCTCTCTGCGCTCCTTGTACCAACCGGATCATTAGCGAACACCATCTTTGCAGGATTGTTGTCCGGCACTTTTGCAACATGCCCTGCCCATCGTATCCTTCCAGCTTTGGCCACCTTTTGGATACTGGGTTCGCCATAGAGTACAGCGAGCTCGTGGTTCATCCTTCGCTGCCACACACCGTTCTCCTGCACACCGCCGAAGATCGTCCTTACCACCCGTCGCTCGAAAACTCCTAGCGCTTGCAGGTCCTTCTCGAGCATGGTCCAAGTCTCGTGCCCGTAGAGAACCACCGGTCTCATAAGCGTTTTGTACATGGTGCATTTGGTGCGGGGGTGAATCTTTCTTGACCGCAGTTTCTTCTGAAGTCAAGTTTCATCCTCCACTACCTCGAAGGTATTCCCGCCGATCGTAGCGCTGTTTCCAAGCCGAATCCTGTCGTTTTCGGTTCCGCCTACCAGCATATACTTTGTTTTGGACGCATTTACCACCAGTCCGACCTTCGCTGCTTCCCGTTTCAGGCGGCTGTACAGGTCTGCCACCGTTCCAAATGTTCGGGCGATAATGTCGATGTCGTCCGCAAAGCATACAAATTGGCCGGATTTCGTGAAGATCGTGCCCCGGCTGTTGAGCCCGGCTCGTCGCATCACTCCTTCCAGAGCGATGTTGAATAGCAGACACGAGAGTCCATCACCTTGTCTCAGTCCTCGCCGAGATTCGAATGGACTAGAAACTTCACCCGAAATCCTTACGCTGTTTTGTACACCGTCCATCGTTGCTTTGATTAGTCAGCTTCCCGGGAAAGCTGTTTTCGTCCATGATTTTCCATAGCTCTACGCGGTCGATACTGTCGTATGCAGCCTTGAAGTCGATGAACAGGTGATGCGTTGGGACCTGGGGCAGATCACCTTAACTTCCCTCAACGTGGGAGTTGGTTCATTCCCGTCCTCAACTGCACTGACGTAGTCAAATTCTCCGTTACCTTGGTCATCTGTAGCTACATTCTCCTCGCCGTTCAGGTGCTCGTCGAAGTGTTGCTTAAGGTGAACATCTCAGCACTTATAAATTTTCAAATGCGGTCTCAAGCGTGAACTTACAAACTCCCGAGCTCGCACGATCATGAATCAGTTACTTCCGGAAGTCTCTATCGTCGGCACCAACAGTCCAGGTTCATCCCACGGTTACAAAATCAAATTTATACACGCGAAATTTCATACACGCGGGCAAACGCAGCAAACACGTTAACATACGAACGCTTAACTCCTTCGAGATCATTTACGCACACCTACTTCCGCGATCACGCAAACCTGACAACACTCCGGTAATAAGGTGGATGTTTTAGTACTCACGAAGTTACAGACGTCCGTGTTCGCGCGATCATGTCCGGAAATCTCTACCCTCCGTCCTAGCAACTTAGGTTGGGCCAATAAAAAAATAACGTTCCATGGCTACATGACCGGAAATTCTAGTAATATAGGAGAACTCATTCTTTTCTAGCATCTGAACCGTACACCGAAAATAAAGTATTAGATACACAGTCCGCGCGCTATCATCCAAGAACACATGCGAAAAGCACACGATTATAAAATAAAATTTTTACACACGAAGTTACATACACGTTAGTAGACGCGACATACAGACGCACACGCAATCGAGCACGTTAACGTACAAACGCTCGAGCCCTTCGCGATGACACATGAGATCGCGAAGTCCCGCCGCCAGCACACATCTGAACAGTACAATGAATATCACATTCAGAATCTCGGCCCGCTGCAATTAGCCTTAAGTAGTAGCCTTTTAGTGGGTGACATTTCCCGTCTCGTCTGCAATTGTGATGAGTGATTCTGACGATAAGCCCTTCCGAGAACCTAGCTCTACAGCTCAAGTAGGGCAATCTTTCGAAAAAATGTAGAGTGATTTGTGTTCATGGTTTCAAGATCACGGTCACGATTTTTAATATTTTAGTCACGAGTAAAATGTAATTGTAATTTATTCGATTTTGACACGTAGAGTAATGTGACTCATATTCAGGTTTAATTACTATCGAATTATTTACTCGAAATAACGCGACAATGTGATTTGGTTCACAAAAGCGTAACAACGATTAGAGGCGTTATAATTATTGTTGGTGCACAGCGCGTTTTCGTTTTCAGTTCAAATATCACATTGAACCTTATCAAAAGAATTCGAGGTCCTAATATTTTTTTAAATCTGTTGCTCGCATCTATTACTCGTCGCTGGAAGTTGGGCATAACTATATGAAATAGTTCAAGTAACAATTTTAAGACCATCAGCAGAGTTGCATGAAATTGAAAATGATTACGGGTGTGTTCTAAATATCACAAGCACACAAGATGGATCTTGAATCATGTACTACAAATCATGAACCATCCATGAATGATATTTTATGATTTTGTGAATTATTTCCCTAGTCGTGAATATTATGCTAGGAATCATGAACCAGTTTATGAACACATGAACAATATTTTATAATTGTGTGACTATTAAGCAATATTTACACCTATCCGATCCGTTTCTGTGACGGTTCAGTACTGCGCACGGACACCAATATTCTTTCACACATTTAAATACGAGCATTCACACTTCTCCGGAAAGGCACCGTGTCGGACAAGTGTGAATGCTCGCATTTGATGTGTATATGTCCGTGCGCAGTACTGAACCGTCACTGAATCGGATCGAATATGTGTAAATTGGGGCTTTATACTAGAAAGCTTTAATCAGTTCACGTTTCCATGAATAAGATTTTATGATTTTTACGAGCGCGAAAGGTTAGTCACTAGGAATCATGAATCAGTTCACGTATACATAAACAATTTCGATTTTGTGAACTATTGCACGAGCTCAAATGATAAGTCGTGACTATTATACTAGGAATCATGAACTAGTCCAAGAAAACAATAACATGGTTTCATGGTTTCGTGAACTATTTAATGAGCATGAATGATGGGTAGTTACTAATTCGCTGAAAATCATAAATCAGTTCATGTATGCGTGAATTACATTCAATGATTTTGTAAACTATTTCACGGGCACGGATATTGAATCGTGACTGATATATTAAGAAGCATGAAGTAGTTCACAATGATTGAAATAATTCATGAATAATATTCCGGGTTTCGTGAATAGTTCACAAGCAAATATGTTTTGATTTTGTGAACTACCCCATAGAAAATTTAACAGTTGATAAAATTCCCAGTCGGCCGGCGAAATCGGGTGCTTCGGTGTAGACCGATTAATTAGCCGACTAAGTTGGGTTTCGTTGCCAGATTTAATCTATGTAAATCCGTTTAAGCTACCAACTAATCGATCGATTTGTTTGTTTGAAGTAGACCGATTTCAGCAGATTGCATCGGTCATATTTAATCGGATGTCGCGTCAGCAGACGCCCATGTTAAACCCCAATAAAAGTCGGTGCAACAATCGACTGATTAACCGGTGGCATAGTAGGCCGACTGTGCCGGTGCAAACCGATTTAGTCGGTGGGGAAATCGGGAGGATTTTCTATAGGGTGCTTCACAACCACGAAAACAAGATCATGGTCAAGATGTAACAAATCATGAATCAGTTCACGTCGCATAGCCGGACTCTGAATAATGTTACAATAGCTGTGAACAAAATCACGATTCAACCTATAGTTTTATGAATAATGTTCATAAAGTTGTGAACTGTTATATAGGCGTTAGTGAGTGGAAATGGAACATAATTATAAATACATCATTATTGTTCATGGTCCTGCTTTCTACTTTTTAATCTTCCGGAACTCGTGCTAGTGCACTAAGTGCACACTGCTATGAAAATCTAGCGAAATAGTCTTAGCGCACCAGTTTTCCGATCTGTATATTTCACATCCTTGCTCTCACATGAGTACTGAATTCAGTGGGTCATTTGCGCGATTTCCGAAGGGTTAACGACATTCAATGAGTAGAAAAAGTTATGAAAATTTTGAGCCGTAGTACTCATGTGAGAGCAAGGATGTGAAATATACCGATCAGAAAACTAGAAATAGCAGGGTCATTAGAAACAGGCTTAAAATCTTACTGACTAATCCTTTGTCTTCTGCTGTTAGGAGTCGAGCTTATGCAGTATTAATACGATTCGCTCAAGTACTGTGGCTCTAAATGTTCATAACTTTCCCTACTCAGTAATCTCTAGCTAATTGAACGTCGTTTAAAAGAAAAAAACAAAATGTGACTACATATTAGTCGAAATAAAAAAGGAAAGACGGTCGTTTCGTTACGTAAAAACATGATTGTTCCGAAATTCATGGCACTTTATTCAAGATTTTGGGAACAATTTTTTCAATGTATTTCATGGGTGAAAACTTTTGCACTGTTTTGCGCAACCCCTCAAAATTTACACATAGACTTTTTTCGAAATGCTAATGCTGTTGACGTGTGTCTGGTTATTAAATTTCCTGATCACTTTTTGCCCATTGCTCATATGCAATTGGCACCGTAATATACAGTCTCCTGGATAGATGCTCCCTTCGTCGCCTTCAAATACTCTGCGTCAACTCATTTCATGAATATACAGTTAAACATTTGCGACTAGAATTTACATGAAATAGACGACAGTTAAAAATGAATGGAGTAGCAGGTAAATGTGCCATATCCATGTACATAAAATATTGTTTGAAGGTCGAACTGAAAAAGAAAGCCAAAGTAAACACCGCCAAGGAGTGGAAACTGAGACTTCACAAAGGGTGCCAGAAGACCACGCTACGGCCCTGGTAGTGATACTGATGAGACGTAAAACAAGTTCGTCGACTTACTAATGTGCTCATTATGCACAAAACAGTATAATAAAATTTTATCATTAGGGGGTAATAAAGCATAGAAGGTATACTATGTCCAATGTTCATGTAATCCAACGAAAATTTGTGATAAGATACATTATCAATTGATTTCAAAATTCCTTGGTGAACCTATTTCTCCAGAGGCCAGAATACGACCCCTGTACCCTATGTTTCGAATGGCACCCAAATTCACTCATTCACTCACTCTCCAACATAAGCAGGACTTCACAAACCAAAAGCTAGAGAATCCTGTTCGTATCCTCTGTCATGCGCAGTTCCGCAAAAGTCACGTTTTTGTGCCGAATAATCCTTTTCCCGGGAACACTCATATTGGTGTCGAAACATATTTCGTAGCTTCCGCATTCGTATACCGCCATCATCACAGAATGGAGTCTCGTCTCGTCCAACCATCATCGTCATCAACAACAATAATAACAACAACAGCGACTACGTCATCAGCGTAAAACAACCCTTTTTTCGGTATCATGACCGAATGAAGCAAGCAAATCATAATAAATACGAAACCTTCATCAGTAGAGTGAATCCTTTTACCCGCACATCGCGGTTGTATCCTGCTAGCAGCTTCAAAAACCGGAAAAGTTCCCATCGGAGCGCTGTCAAAATAACGATTAGAATGATTGTCAGACGGATCTCGAAGTGGCATAGAAGCCTAGCAGAGCTTGTTGGCTTAGGCTAAGGAGAAAAATAATCTCAAAACCAGCTGAATGATGGAAAAGCTTGTTTACCATCCGAAGACAATGGTTGTCACTTTTTCCGGATTGAAAAATGATGTTTTCTGCTCTCAGCAGCAACTTAATCCGAAAGAGAAACATTACCCACTTTTGCTGGTGCATGTTCGTGTACAAGATCAAAACTTGTCCGGCACTTGAAACTTCGTGCTATACCTAGTTTCTTTTTTTTCGCCAGACAACGGCAATAACCTAGCTGGGATGAGGCAGTAATGATGATTTTAATGATGAGCTTGACTTTCGGGCTCGGAACAAGTCGCGAACGCTCAGCGCAGTAGAATCTCGAAATTGGCGTTGTTTTGTTACCATTTTCAAATGACCTCATTTTCTGTCTTGTCAACAGCTTCGCTGGTGGTTTGGTTTCGGAGTTTGCTTACCCACCCACCCACGGCCCGCGGCCACGGGTTAGCACGGGATTGTGCTAGCAACAACGAGTGCGCGGTGTAGTGTAGTGGATCAGTGTATCAGTAGATGGATGAAGTAGCCATTCGGGAAGAGTGGAAAAGTTCTGCTTTAGACTCTTGAGCCGTGTTTCAACGCGGAACTTTTCCACCCGCATAGATCTCCTTCGTTGAGCGGGGTGGGATTTCACTGCTAATGAAGCTTTAAAAGTGCGTGGTTTTCATCTCAACGAACTTAATCTTGAAGAATGGGATTTTCGATGTAATTTGTTGTTGGTAGGAATGAGGCTCTGGGGGGCGAATTCATCTCAAGAGGAAGTGAAACGGAAATTTAGATTGTCATTGGAAATGGCTGATGTGTTTAAGGCATTTTTTCAACGTTTAAGTACAACTGGCTATCAACTTTTAACCTCCAAATATTTGATGAAGTTCTGATTTGTTTCCATTTAGGTATTTAGGCTAACATTATTTGAATTGTTATTTGAGTAACTTTTTAAGATAATGACAAGAGATTTTTCTATGCAAATAAATACAATCGATCTTCAAACATCTATAATTATTTTTAGTAACAATTACATAAGTCATTGAATTCGATAGTCGAGGCGGAAACCTAAAGCAACAGGATGTTCAAGTTCCCTGTATACATAGATGTCACTAAAAAAGAGGTACTCCTACACGACCTAATACTGCGCACTAAATTAGACCACACTGAAAAATTTATGTCGAAACATGGTGAAGTGGAATCCGTTACAAAAGGATAGTTGGAGAAACTTTTTCCCTGGCATTCGCAACGGTGTTCGGATGGTGAAAAGGCTGCTGATAGAATCTATCCCTTCCCATCTGACATTTGAAGCCAAAGGAGTAACTATAGCCAAATAATGCTGTATATCACACTTTCTGTCGGGCGGAAAGTACTTAAAATACTTGACCAGAGCAAGCGAAATTTCATAGAAAATTAACGTATGGAGCCTGAGAATTGCTGTCCATCCGCAATGTGCACATGTTTTGTTAGTAGGATGGGGTAAAAAGTTACACAAACATTTCGATTGGATTCGTCTTGATAAGTGATACGATCTATGCAACTCTCAAAAGCGTTATCATGTGTTTCTTACTTTGGGCAGCCGGCTGCCAAGAGTTTATCTGGAGAAACACAACAGACCAAGAATAATAAAGTCATTTCTGCCCGCCTTGCATTGAATTCGATTCAACCAGCTGTGAAGTAAACGTTTTAATGCTTCATCTGGGCACCTACGCTGGTCAAATATCTAAGTACCTATTCCGTAACAAGGCGGCACATTAAAAATAGCCCATTGCCAAAACCGACAAGAACAATCAAGCTACTTCCGTCAGCACCAAAAAAAGCCTTATTCCATATGTATTCGACATATGCGGATAAAACACAACCAATAACTGATACATTTTGTATCTCGAAACCAACTGCCAATTCGTAACAAAAACAATTGTACCTAGTGCCTCCAAACCATCTACCAGCACTACCAGTAAAGGTGGTTCTGGTTGTTGGAAGTATCGAAGGTGACATAGACGTATACAAAAATGTGGGAGAAGGCAGACGGATAGATCCCTAAAAATTCAATGAACCATGCAGCTAATGCTTTACCACATTGAAAAAGAATCCTAACAGACAAAATCAAACTGCATTAAATGAATATAATGGACAGGAATGTATTTAGTTGTTTTATTTAAAAAATTTTATACATTGCAAAAAAACACAAAAAATCCACGGCTCAGTCAAGCTAACGCAATAATTCAATACCCGCGAGAGACAAACGAAAAAATCATAATTTTTGAACAGGTCATGTCAGGAGATACCATATGGCACCACACGTAAGATATGAGTAAGCCGTGTGAAATAAAATAGTTTAGACAAAAAACACGCAAATTCTATTCATAACTAATAGAAAGTTACAGCACGCCTTGAAAGTACTAATTTTACAACAAAAGATTTCGTGGTTTTAAAATGTATTTTCCACAACTCTATACTTTTCGTATGTTTTTAAATATTGAAAATTAATGATTTTTGTGAACTAGGTACATTTCAGTATGTGTATCTGAGAAAGAAAACTAGAAAAAGGAAAAACGGACCGAAGGAAAAATTTCAAATGAGGAAAATTTATTAAAAATTGAAAACCAATAAGGAAACATGAAAATACAGAATCACAAATAAAAGTTAAAGGATGAAGGAAAACCAAGCAAAACCAAAATTAAATAGGGAACGTAAAATAAAAATAATATGAAATAATAGGAAAACGATGAAGAAAATCGAATATAGAAAATAAAAAAAAGAATTTGATGAAAAATTAATAGATCAAAAGAAAAAGAAACAAAATAACTAGTAGAAAGAAAGAAGATAAAATAAAAAAGTCAATATAATAAGGTGAAAAGGAGATAAATCGAAGTACAAAAAATTGAATAATGAAAAAAGGAACAAAGAAAATAAGATAACAGGGAAAACAAAAAAAATGAAAGAGCATAAATAAGAGGAATAAGGAAAGTTAAAGTGCAAAAACAAGAAGTGCAGAACTGTAAATAGGTTTGCAGGTAGCAATACAAAATTGTAGAAGTAAAAAAATTCAAAGATGAAGAAAAAAGAGAACAGAACTAGTAAAAATGTACAATGAAGGTGAAAATTGAAGAAAGATAAATGAAAGAGAAACTTAATTAACCAAAACAATGAGGAAAGAAAGAAAAACGAAAAATACGCAATGCAAAAAAATAAATAGACAATATAAAACTAAAATAATGAAATATGAAACAGAGTAGGCAATGTAACAAATAGATTAAAATGGAAGTAGAAAAAAAGAAGAATAAAATAATGGTGGAATAGCTAAAAAACGGTAAATAATTAAAATGTTGCAAAAATGCAACGAAAAAATTAAAAGAACACAAATAAATAACAACGGAGAACATATAAATTTGAAAAAAAAAACGGAACCGAAAACAGAAAAAGGTAGAAAACAATGAAAACAGAAAAAGGAAACTAAAAATAAAAATTCAATAAGGGCATCGAAAAACACAGCGACAAAAAATGGAAAAAGTTTAGAGTGACAGAAACCAGAATTCCTAAGAAAAATATAAAAAGAAAAAAAGGGAAGGAAAAATACAACCGGAAAAAGGTGAAGTGACAAGGCCAAAAGGAACTAGAAAAAGAAAAAAGAAAGCGAAGAAAATACTGAAGCATTAAAATTGAAAAATATAAAAGTCAGAAAATCGGCAATACAAATAAAAAGAACAAAAAAAGATAATAATAAGCCATTTAAAGTATTATGAGCATATACAGAGGGAAAAGGTAAAGATTATGGAAAAATTAAACAGAAAAAAATCAAAAATAGAGAGAAGTAACCCGGAGAAATAAGATAAAATGGCAAAGGTAAACATCACTTGGGAGAATGGGAAAAAATCAAAATAGCAAAAATGCTTAATGGAAAAAGTTAACTGGATAAAAGAAATGTAAAGGCGTTGGAAAGCAAAAAAAATACAAATCAAATAACAAAAAATAGTAAAAATAGCAAATTGTTAAATCTTAAGGAAAGGAGAAATGCAAAAAGTGTGCAGAAAACACAAAACCAGTAGCGATAAACCCAATTAAGACGTAAATGCGTGAACGTGAACAGCGGAAGATGTGAAGAGAATAAAATAACTATAAAAAGTAAATAGAAAAATGAAAGCGGACGAATAAATGCCAGACAAAACGCAAAAGAAAAGACAATAAGAAGAAAGATACAAAGAAGAAATAAAAAGAAATATATAACACTGACAAAAAACCAAGAGGAAGAATAAATTGAATAAGAACAAGAGAAAAAACCAAAAAATGGAGCAGAATAACTTGAAACGCAATAAAAAAGAAGAATAAAAATTGATGGAAGAGAAAAAACTAGAAACAGAATTAGGAAATAAAAAATAATTGAGAAAGAAAAGAAGAAAAGGATGAAAGAAAGAAGATATATAGACAAAAACGGTGAAAACGAAGAATGGTACAAGAAAATATCAAAAAGAAGTTTTGAGGTTATGTTCGAACAAATTCCTAATTATTCGAAAACAATTTTTAAACTTTATTGCGAGACAAATTGAGGAAAATGCAAATCTGCGTGACGCTATCAAATCAATTAGGAAGAAAGGAAATAAATCAAGAATCAAGAAAACAAGAAATCATTTTAGTCATTTTATTAATTTAATACATTTTACTCATTATACTCATTTTACTCATTTTACTCATTTTACTCATTTTACTCATTTTACTCATTTTACTCATTTTACTCATTTTACTCATTTTACTCATTTTACTCATTTTACTCATTTTACTCATTTTACTCATTTTACTCATTTTACTCATTTTACTCATTTTACTCATTTTACTCATTTTACTCATTTTACTCATTTTACTCATTTTACTCATTTTACTCATTTTACTCATTTTACTCATTTTACTCATTTTACTCATTTTACTCATTTTACTCATTTTACTCATTTTACTCATTTTACTCATTTTACTCATTTTACTCATTTTACTCAATTTACTCATTTTGGTTAAGCGCTAGTCGAAAGAAGTTTACGCAGACCTACAAAAGTCACGAGGCATTAATCGCGAGATAGTATATAATAAAATATAAGCAATAGTTGGCAATCCCTAGTATAATTTGTTTATCTTGCTAAACATTTCAATACAACAACTGATAAATCTCTTAAATTCTCGGCATCCGGCTTCCCAGAGCAATTATTACATGATAACGCAATCGACATACTTATTAACAAATATCTCCCTACCGCGATACATGTGGAAGTGCAGAGAATTCCTTGGTCACTAGCAGCAATATGTATCGGACTAACTTTGCTTCCTTCCCCATAACATCTGCATTCGGGCGTGGCCGGTATCGATATTAATCAGCATGCAGGGAACAATTCAGATTGCACAATGTGAAACAAAATGTTGTACCGAAACGTGTCGCTTCCAAAGAACGTTTTGCAATCTTAATTGTTCCTGGTCAATCACGGATTAGAAACCGCGGGCGATCCTTATGCATATATTTTGTGACTAATTACAGGGAATTGGGGACAAAGTGAACAATTTTGAGGAGGAGAAAATATATGAAAATGAGAAAAGAAAACAAAGAAAAGAATGATTTAAAGGATAAAATAATAATGGGTACGTAATGCCTGTGACATAGCCAGATTGGTGTAACTACACTTCTGGCTGTTAATTCAAATCTAATGACATTCAAGGAATCACGTTTAAATGGGAATTGTGGTGGTTCTGAAAAGAACTTTTAATTTGGTGTTGGTGTTGATTCGAGGATCGTTGGATACTGGTGATTTTTGTTTTTTATGCTCAAGCTCATCTGTTCTCCATAACTGCGATTTTTGACATCATTGGTGTAGTTTAATTTCAAATTTAGATTGTTCTGAATGGTTCGATGAGGGCTGTTTTGTTCGGAGGGGCTGGACAAACTAAAGAAAGCAGTCAGTCCACCGAGACGGCCGCATCCTATTAATCATCTTCTCTCCTGGTTTTGATAGCTAATCTCCCGAAAAGAGGAAACCCGACAAGCTTGAACAGCAGCATTCGACTGATTTCACAATTCTTTCTGTTCAATATTTGCGGCTCGATGCATGAAATTAGCGGGAACCAGCCACACGCGAGCCTCGATCGGATGTTTTAAAATTGGGTTTTGCGTTCAGTAGGCTACTTTACAACCGTCGGAAATAAAAATAATGGCTTCTCTTTTCATCATTTTTGTGTTCAGTTGGTGCACCATACTGACGGCTCTGGCTGAGATGGGCTGGAAATTTTCATTTTCTCCGAGCCGTTTTCAAACATGTTTTCAAACCAAAGTTTTTTCGTTATTCAAACCGAATCGATTGGTATATCTTTAATATCTAGAATAATTCAGATTTTGAGAATATTTAAGTCCCCTCCATCCTCTTCATGGACAAATGAAGAAATTTCGGTTTATGACTGTTCTCTAAACAAATGTCCAAAATTACTGGTGTTTTATAAACATATTCCTCTAACTATCATAGAATTCAGACTCTGATGCAAGGGATACGTATCTTACAAAAACATCCATCGGTTCGCACTCAATCCTAACAATCTCATTTTCCATTAGAGAAATCCATCAACCATTCTAATCAAAAAATTTGAATCAAAATTAACCACCAATAACAATGTAGCTTACTGAAATAAAAACTGATACGCATCGCACGCAACTGCTGAAGATCCGATCGTCGAAAAGCTCCTTGCCGACTTGTTTCCCTACTCACATGGCTTTCTCTCACATCATTCAAACCCCTTCCGCCTAGCCCTATTCCGCGTGTGCATTTTTTTCTTCTTCTGTTCAACTCTAAAACCACTTTTGTTAACGATATCATCTCTCCAGGAGAGAGAGAAAAAAATCCCCGTTCAAGCAAAGCTTCCAACGCTATCAGCAAACAGAATTATCATCATTTTCCCATCCATCTAGCCTCAACTGCCACTCACTTTGGCCGTCGGTTTCCGGAAACAAGCCGGAGTGGACTGAACTCCCTCCCCCTTCACCCAACCGGAAACTGATATGCGAAAAAGATGTAAAACGAAGGCTAATTATCGTATCACACTCGACAGTGTACTGTCTGTGCTCGGCATGTGTAGAAACTTGAGGCTGGGAAAAAAAACTGTGCCTAGTAAAAAAGTACACACTCATGCTACTTTGTAGCAAAAAGCGGGTGCGAACACTGCTGGTGTGATTCCCTTTGGAGTACGACTTTTCAGCGACCAACTACCTGAATGTGTGTGTAGGAAAATTTTCTTTTCAATTCCCCCCAGGTACGGCTACAAACAAAGCCATTTTGCCTAGTTGGCTCGTTCGGCTTTTGATTCTGGAAGCGCGCTCCACAAAGTACATACCTACTTTGCACTGATCAAATATTTATTGGCGCTGAAAGCGGGTGGCCACCGAGCCCCACCGAAAAGGATACCTTTTGCTTCGGTTCGGTAATAATCTAGCCCTTGCGGTTGCCCCATCTAGGCTTCCGTGGTGATGAATTGGGAGAGTAGGACAGCTCACTTGAGAAATTGGTTCGAGTGGTGGGCTCTGTTTGCTTCCCACGAAGCGGCAAGGACCGGATAAAGGAGAAGTTTTACCTAGCACTAAATAAGTTAGGTAGGATAATGACTTAATGGAATATCCACCACAACCGGTGGATGGCCTGGGAAGTGTTGCAATATATTAGATGATTTATAATTAATTTTGGGCAAGTACTCGCAATCTGCTGCAAAAGTTATCAATAATTTTATTTCGGAGCACGTATTTCTCGTTTTGGCTTTTTGTGACCCCTAACTTTAATGATTGTATTTAACAATAGTGCTGTCACTTATTGGAGGTACAGTGAATTCACTGCCCTGCCTTTAAATTCACGTAAATAAAAATTAATAAAAAAAACTGCTTTGTCATTAGGCGGGCATAGCGTAGTTAGTAAATCGATTGCCATGTGGTGCAGCTCACCTGGGTTGGATTCCCAACCCCACACATAAAGTTGGAGATTTTTCTAACCCGAAAAGAGGCGAATGATCATAAGGTAAAAATCTCTTTAATCAAAATAAAAAAAAACTGCCTTGTCACCGCAAAACTTACAATTCAGGACTAAAATTCTTGGCGAATTTGATCCAACTTTTCGAAACGTGGAATTTTCAGTACCATTTTTAGTAAATTAGAAAGTTAGTGACCTTTACATGAAAAAAATGTTCACAAAATCGTGAATAAAATACCATGAATTCGGGAACAATCACGTTTTTACGTTACGTTTTTTTAGTGGAAATATTTTTTGTTTGTTTTGTGAACTTCAGTGAATTTTATGAACATTATTCAAAAAACCAAAGGTTGATTCATGATATTATTCATACATATAGGAACATTAGTTCACAAAATCAAAATATTCTGGATATTCTTTCGTGAACTATTTTACGAAACTGAGAATTTTATTAATGAATCTATTCAATCCTCGTGAGCAAATTCATGATTCCTAATATATTAGCCACGATCAAATATACGTGCTAGTGAAATAGTTCACAAAATCATAAAATATTATTTATATATTCATGAACTAGTTCATGATTCCTAGTACAACAGTCACAACAGACCATTCGTACTCGTGAAATAGTTCACAAATTTATGAAATATTATCCATGTATTCGCGAACTGGCTCCCGAATCATACTACAAGTCACGAGTGGCCATGCGTGCCCGCGAAATAAATCGCAAAATTATAAAATATTCATGTATTCGTGAGCCTGCTAGTGAATCCTAGTATAATAGTAACGACTTACCTTTCGTGTTCGTGAAATAGCTCACGAAATCATAAAATACTATTCACGTATTCGTGACCTGGTTTATGATTCCTAGTACATGATTTACGATCTATTTTGCGTGCTGGTGCTATTTATCCTTAATCATTTCCAATTTAAAGTCACATGGTAATGAAATTTTCACGTAAACCATTTTACAAAATTCGGAGTATTATTCGCGGAATCATTTCTGTTCCATACACTTTTTCATGAAATGGAAACCTGCTTGCGACCAGTAGTAGGTACGAGCAGTAGATATAAGAAAATTATTAAGACCTCGAACATCGTTATTCATTTGAAAAGGTTCAGTGTGATGTCTGGACGGAAAACGAAAACTTCGCTGAGCACCTCAAAACGTGATACTTTTACGCTCCAGCTCACATTGTCACGTTACTTTGAGTAAAAAAACTGATAGTAACCAAAAAATAACACATCACTGTAAGACGAAGAGAATTTACGAATGGCATGATGGAACTGCCGATATCATTCACATGAACATCATGAACGCTCTAGAATTAAATAACACGATAACATGAACAGAAATTACGTAAATCGTGACTAAGATCATAAACACAAATCACATTACTCATGTCAAAAATGTCGAAAATCGTGACTTAGATGCTGAAATCATGAACATGAATCACTGTACTCATGACTAAACTATCGCTATAACGTGAATAGAAATTAATAAAATCGTTACTAATAACCTGAAGTCAGGAACACAAATTCCGCTAGTCTGACAAAAAAGCCGATAGTAAACTCATGAATATAATAGCACAGTAACGTAATGAGAAATCACCAAAATCGCGAATATGCTCCTGAAATCACGAAAATCACTTGACTGTCGGTTGTGTGTTCTCAAATTATGAACATGAATCATAACAAATACTAAACATGTCCAGGATACAACAGTAAGTCCACCAAATATTCGAATGTAGCGTCATCTATATATTCGAGGTGTACTATTTTTTTGAAAACACAAATAGTTTCATGAATACTAGGTGCATTATTCATAATTTTAGGAATTTTGTCACGGTTTAAAAAAAATCGTTCAGTTCACGAAATCGTGACCATTTGTTCACGAATTTATGGACGGATTATTTGCCGTGTAGTCTTGGTGTAACAGTTCGCAATTCGAGAGGAAAGACGTCCACACCCTCGACTTGCGTTGCTGTGTTGAAATGGGTTAGTTCGCGTCGGGAATCAGTCCGTTATTGCTTTAACTATCGTTTTCGTTTGTTATGCATTGCAATGCCACCCAAAAAGGAGAAAGTGTTGAGCGACTGACCAATCCAGCGCAATGGGTTGCCTGCGATTCGTGACACCTTGGAGAATTTCATCTAACGGCTAGATCCAGCAGCTGATGTTCGTCAATTGAGTATACGCTTAGAGTCGATGGACAGTGTTTATTCGTATTTATTGGAGGCTCCGAATGCAACTGGGACACTGGCCAAGGAGGAAGTTTTGGAAATGGACCAGACGGAACATGTGCATTCCGAGCAGTAATACTATGCTGCGAAAGGATTTCTATGTTCCACAGGTTCCACAGAAATAAACCATTCAGCGTTAAACACAACTATGGAGGCAAATCGACATTCCTTCTCATCAGGATTCCAACCCCATCTTCTAAAGAGCGACCTACCGAGATCATTTGGTAATTTCTCACGTCGATGGAGTATTCAAATGACGACATTGTAACGATGCCCAAGCTTTAATACCTTCTATAATCGCTTGAAGGGGGCGTAAAGAAGCCGTTCGAGTCGGATAACTTTGAAACTCCAATATAAAATACTACGATGCCGAATATACCCTAAGAAATTCGTTCGATATAAAATAACAATGCAAACCAGTGCTATCTCTTGGACAGACGGCATTATTTTTGGGGTGACTACCAAGAATCGCTATAAATTATCTCGTATCTCTTTGAAAACAATTCAAAATTAAAACTGCCCTAACATAACAGTCTCCTCGCCCAGCAAAATCTCCAACAAATTTCCGCCTTTTTGTAATCGCACATCCAGTTAAGTCCACCCGTGCTTTAGAAATAACTACAGAAACATGTTGTCGAATGCCCTAGTTATAAAGTACGCATTACACATATCCGAATTATGAAACATGTGTGTATCATTTTTGTGTTTGAATGAGAGTCGGTTGGAGACTGCAATGAGCACACCACCACCATGTTTCTTCCCTGCACTATTGGGATCGCGATTGTTATACTGAGTACCTCGAGCCAAATAATTGGAGCGAGTTGATTTGATCGTTCAGCCACGTGTCGGTCAGAACAATAACATCGTAGGCTCATTACCCGACGTACCTACAAACCGCCGAAAACATGGATTGACGTAATGCACACACAAGCATGAAAATAAATTATTTCTTTCAAACGCAAACTCTCAGCACACACGTCGCTCCCGGCAGTATCGAACTCAATCCAAAATCACCCCACCCACTCACTTTGCAAATCATCCTATGACACCGTGCTGGTACGTCTTCCACTTATGATAGCGTCCAGAAGCTATAGCCATGATGTTACTCGTTTGGCATAAGAACAAAAACTGATTCAAACAGGAATGCGACACCTCTATTTATAACTTTTCGTGTTTGATTGAGCCACTTAGGTGCTTCCTATTGACGGCTCTGCCTGAAATATCTGCCTCGTTGATGTAAATTTTCTCTTGTTTTGTGAACTGTTCAATTGTACCGATTTTCAATAGGCTACTTTTATTGCAGAGATCTTAAGTTATTACCAATTTTTAAGATAGGCATTTCTGAATCGACTGGTAAATAAATTATATTTTAGATTTTAAAGTGACACCTAGCCCAAGATGGTGGACTAAGACATTTTCAATGTCAAAATGATTCTGAAGAACGACGCAACGTAACAACCGGTTCATGAAGCAATCAGTACAGCAACTACATGAGTGTTGGATGACACACGATGAAATCAGTTGAAATGGTTCGATGTGAAGTGCCAACGAGCTATATACAAACAAAATCACACTAGGAGTCATCTGTTGATTAGTTGTGGAATTTGCGTTTCAACTTTGTCTCATCAGAATCTGGCCGCAAATCCTGCGTATTGGTCCGCAAGAAAAGGAGTTTAATTTTAAGCTGATGATAACTGGTTAAATTAATACCTTTGTTTTGGCTTAGCAAGCCAATGCAAGGCGCACATAATCCAGTCACTAAGTTAGTGTCGGATTCTGATGAGACAAAGTCGAGACGAAAATTCCATAACTAATTTAGTTATAAGTTTTGTGCTCTTAACATGCAATGGTGGTTTTAAACAATTTTCTCCTTAGCGGAGAAAAAATAGTTTTTACCCATTTTTTCTCCACTAAAGAGATATATAGCACACAGTCATATGTTACCCGATTGTTTAGGCGTGAGCTATTGTTCAACGGCAAATGTACACACACAAAAAAGCTATGAGAATTGTGAATTAACACGCTAGAGGAAGTGCAAAATGATGTTCAAGAATTAAAAAACGGAGAAATGTATTCAATAATCGCCATTAAAAGATGAAAAAATGCATGGTTAGATGACCTCAAATGACTTATCTACAGATTAAATTGCGATACTTTCTGAGACAATACGCCCCTCAATATCGCCTATACGCTACTCTTCCGTGTTCTGTTTAGCAGAAAAACGCCCCTTGACAGAATATTTTGTCAGTGTGGTGGGTTATAAGACGACGAACGATTACCCTATGGCAATATTGTTTGGGGACACATAATCTGAGCGATATATCAATATTCCTATGGAACCACGAATTCCAATTAATTGCTTAATTCTCGGAGTTGTTTCTCAGTTTTAGTTGATCGATTTGAGCAGTCAAGCACTCAAATGAATGGCTCGCTAGTTTTTTATTTTTTTAATTTTGCCAAATCATGACGAGATAGCAATAGAAAAAAAAATAAATTTAAGTAGTTCGATCTAATTGCGCAAATTCGCAAAACAACTGAGGAATTCGTCGAAGATCCGCCCGAAAATCTTTAAAACCGTGACCGATCTTAGATTCCGATGAAGCTTTAGATACACTGAAAAAAATGTTGTGTCATTTTTTACCAAAAAACAAAAATTCATGTTAAAAATTTAAATTGCAAATGAACCCATTTTTTTAAATTTCATGTTAATTTACATACAAAACTGTAATTTTATTACAGAATATAATTCTAAGTATCATTTTAAATCAAAATGCAATTAACAAAAATCTGCAAAAATGTAATAGTTGTCGGGATATTTGGAATTTTGCTCTAACAAAAACAATTAATTCGTGTAATCATGCTCTTTTTTAAAGTTATTAGCCTTACCCCATACTGAAACGTCAACAATCTAATGTTTATCGTTGTAATGACGTAAAAGAAACTTTTTCAGTGTATTTGAATCAAGGAGAAGCTTTCAATATAAAAGTTTTTCAAACAACTTGTGACATATTTTTATGATTCATACTATTTGCAGTCAAAAAATACAGTATTCTATATTTTAAATCAAAATGCTCATAACAAAAAAAAAATGAAATATTTTAAATTGTTTTAGCAACACAATTAATTTTTTTTATTGCGACCTCTTCATAAGTTATAAGCATTTTTGCATTAACAAAAATAGATTTTTTAAAATGCCTGTAAAATTTCGTGTAACTTTCCCTTTGATATCACGGCGATATTGTAAACCATTTGAAAGTTACACGAAAACAACCAAAATATTGTTCACTCATAGGAACTGATGATTAAACTATATATAGTTGAATTATTTTTTTATTATTTTCATGTTCTTTTAAAATGGTTCACCATAATGCCTTGATGTCAAAGGGAAAGCTGCAGGAAATTTTGTGAGAATTTTCCTAAACCTACTGTATTTGACGGAGCAACGCGCATAACTTTTGAAAAGGTCGCAATCAAAGGAAAAATTCGTTTTCTGTCGAAAAAAGATTTATAGTATCTCAAAAACTACTACATTTGTAAAATGTTTTGTAATGAGCATTTTGATTTGAAATGGGATTTAGAACCATGTTCAATAAGAAGAACATATTATTGATTGCAAATAGTGCGAATTTAAAAAAAAATACGTTAAAAGTTATTACCAGCCATAGTACTCAAGTGAGAGCAAGGATGTGAAGTAAACAGATCGGAAAACTAGTAGTGGCAGGGTCATTAGAACAGGCTTAATATCGTACGGGCTTAATCTTTGTCTTCTGCTAATGAGGGTCGAGCTTAGGCAGCATAACTACGAATCATTCTAGTTCACTAGCATGTGTCCTGGTATAGAGAGACAAGTCCATCTTTACCGTGACAACGTGTTTTTGTTAGGAAAACTTTCTTATTGATAGCTTCTCCATTATCGAAATGCGCTGAAAAAAAATTAAAACGATGAAAAATTGATTGTTGATAAATCGTGAAGAAGAAACGCAAATAACTTTTAAAAAGCGCATAATTTCACAAATTAATTGTTTTAGTTGGAGCAAAATTCCTAATAGCTCGACGACCATCGCATTTTGAAATTTTTTTGTTAAATGCATTTTGATTTGAAATTATACTTACAACCAAATTCTATAATAAAATTACAGTTTTGTCTGTCAATCAGCATGAAAACTATTTTACTGATAAGTTCTCTATCTTGCAAATGCATTCAAAATTATCCCTTTGTCTTTAGGTTTTTGTTACAAAATATAAAAAAATTAAAAATGCTGGGCTACTCATATTTTGAATTTTTCTTAAATGCCACCTTTTATTTCAGAGTATATTTTTTCATGCAGACGTATTCGATCACTTTAAATTGTCCACAGATAAAGTTGCTGAATAAAACACGGTAATCGAACAATTCTTTTTCGAAAATGCTGCATGCAAAAACGGCTAGGTCCTTTTAAACAAATTGGTCTTGAGTCAAAATGACCTCATTGACTGAGGAAAATGTTTAGTTTTCCATACCGGTGTAGTTTATAACGTTTCATCGGAATCTAAAATAATCGGTAACGATTTTAAAGATTTTCGAACGAATCTTTATTGAATTCCTCGGTTATTTCCTCCTGGTAATGTACAAGCTTCCAGGGTGACAACAACGAAATACTGAAAATACTGCATGATGATTGAGAGGAGGTAATCTCAGCTGCAACAACGGTTCGATGGTTCATTTCGCCAACTCCGTACATGAGTGGTGCACGAGAGCGGTTGACCCATTCCGTGAAAAAGACAATGAAAGCGTTGGGCGATGGAAGGAAGCATACGGAGGTGATTCGACTAACGACGCTGAAGGAGGCAGTGAAAATAATCAACACACATCCACTCACATGCATGTCACTGGAGTCATACGAAAACGAAGTTCTAACAGCGAACGATTTTCTACGCGAAATGTTAGACGACGTGGATAAAAGTGTGAATCTGGCAAAGGCACTATGTGATGTGTTGCTACGGATGTTGGAACGTTGAATCGAGGAGTATTTGCTAACGAAAAACTGACGTACGAAGATACTTACTTACTTTACTTGATGGGCAACAATTCGCTTCGTTGAATCTACGCCGAATTCTCCTCCACTGGACCCGGTCCTGGGCCAATCTCTTCCAGTCACCCTGGACATTGAGTGCTTTAGGTCCTCTTCCACTGCAGACAGCCATCGCGTACGCGCCTGCCACGGAGTCGTTGGTCTCTTTCCGGTTCTCTACTGAATATTATCTTCGCCTGTCGTTCTTCCGGCATTCGTGCCACATGACCAGCCCACCGCAGCCTGCCGTTTTTTATTAGCAGATATTTGACGACTGCTTACAGAACATTCACTGATATTTGCGGATTTCTCAGTCTATTATACTTAAGGAAACGATATATTTATAGATTGCACGACGCTTCGGCCGTTTTTGATGGCCTTTTCCCTTGAAAAAGGCTATCAAAAACGGCCGAAACGTCGGGCAATCTATAAATATACCGTTTACTTAAATATAATAGACTGAGAAAGCCGCAAATATCAGTGAATGTTTTTTATTAGCTTGACAATATCCACTCCTTTATATACTTGGTATAACTCGTGATTCATGCGACGCCGCCAGATGCCATTTTATTCTTTACCGCCGAGTATTGTTCGCAGCACCTTACGTTCGAAGACACCGAACGCTCTACGATCAACTTCCTATAACGTCCACGTTTCATGGCCGTACAGGGCAACCGGAACTATCAATGTCTTGTACAACGCAAATTTTGACTTCGTCTGCAAACTACGGGACTTCAGCTGGCTACGAAGCCCGTAAAAAGCCCTATTTGCAGCTGCAGGACGCCTTTTAATCTCGCGGGTAACATCATTATCGCGCATCACTAGACTTCCAAGGTACACAAATTCTTCCACTACTTCAAATTTAACACCATTTCACCACCAACATCACTATTGAACCCACGAATTCTTCCAGCTATCATGTACTTCGTCTTGCTGGTGTTGATTGTGAGACCAATTCTTGCTGTCTCCCATTTAAAAGGCACGAATGCCTCTTTCACGGCTCGGCGGTCGATTCCAACGATATCAATATCGTCCGCAAATCCTAGGAGCATATGCGACCGAGTGACGATGGTACCGTTCCTTTGCACGCCTGCTCTCCTGATGGCACCTTCAAGAGCAATGTTGAGCAGCAAGTTTGAGAGCGCATCACCCTGCTTCAATCCGTCTAAGGTTACGAAAGACGTCGAAATCTCATCCGCAACCCGAACACTTTATTTCGATGCATCCAGCGTTGCACGAATCACGTTCGAAGATACACGACGACCAAAAATCGCTGGAAGTCTTCGTCGTTGAACCTGAGGACTGGAAGAATTAGACTAGAGGGATCATTGAGGAGATGTTTCAAGGTAGGGCGCGAGAAGCAAAAGTGCTGTAAGACGTACTGTAGCGAATCTGCTAGTTCTGGATATGATGATAAAACTGGAAATTCCGAAGAAACACCGAAAGTAATAGGCAGAGGTGTTAACATCGCTGTGGAGACTAATGTTGGATGTGCGTGCTGAATTTTATAAAATTAGTTGTTGCTGTCCAGACACTATGAAACCTACGTCCAGTACCTCCAAATCAACAGCCAGCCCCATCAGCGAGGAATCGAATGCCATAGAAGACAGACTCACACTGGTAGCATTTAAGTGCAAGAAGCAAAGAAAAACTTCCAATCGTTAACACCAAACTGACATTATCAATGCCGTCATGGACGGGTACTAAAACATAAGACAAGTATATGACTCCCAAGATGCATTACCTCGCGTAGGTCACACGCATAAAATATAACGGAAATTTACTAATATTCGTATTTCTCAAAACACCCAATTTGATTAAGCTAACGAAAAAAATTCTTTATCCTATGTCAAGATTAACGAGTTCAACTAGTCTAAATTTGACCCGGATACTGGCTAACTTTATTTGAACTGAAATTCCGGCAGAGAATAGTCAGCATTCCGGCACAAATTCCGGATGGATTTGATTTGGTACGACTAACTGGGAATCTTTAAAGTCGACAACTTTAAAGGTTCTCAGTTCGTCCTACCCAATCAAATCCATCCGAAATTTGTGCCGGATTCTGACTATTTACTGCCGGATTTTCAGTTGAAATGAAACTAGCCAGAATTCCGGCTCAATTTTTGATAGGTTAAACCCGTTAATCTTGACAGTCTCACTAAACTTTTATGATTTCGCTTTCATATTTTCCGTAACAGAAGAAGTTTAAAATCATTTCCCCATTTGGCATACTAACTTTTATAAACTCAATCTCTCCAATGCCTTCCACGTTAAACTGTAGCAGAACATTGAATGCTTTGTGCAGGTATCAATATTACAAGAATTACTTGTCGCATTTCATATTTATCAATTGATTATATGTGACAATGAAACACAGTTTTGCTGTCGATGGATCTATTCCTTTCCCATCTTTCCTTTTCAAGATCGAACCAATTTGTAAGCACAAACTTTCACATCATCACCATCCCACCGAATCAGTCTGGCCCGACTTCGCAAAACTTGTAACACAATTTATCTACAACCGATGTATGTATTGTTACATTTCACATTCGGTTTCCCTTTTCCGATCGAATGTTCCTCAAACCCACCGACAAATTTCTAGTGGTAGTTAAGAAATTCAACACAATTTCGTCGAAAGACTCGACACTACACATTTATTTATAGCAGGGTTTTCTACCCATTCCAAGTCTGCTGACGCTACCCCGTACCCGAATATAAGTGTTTTCGTTCCGCAACAATTTAATTCCGTCTTTTCGGCCTTGTCGGTTGAAAATAAAACAAGGCAGTCAGTTTTGTTACACACATTGTCGGTACTTATGTCCTGAAGGAGAAACATTTTATTAAATCTGAAGGACGAACCACCCTCCACCGGATAAAAAAAACAATAATATAATAACCGAAAAAAAGTCCAACGAACAACACAAAATCATGTGCCACGTCAGCAGCAACAGCACCATTCGGCAGTGATACAACAGCGTTTCATAAAAAAAATAACACAAAAATTCATTGATGTTGTCGCTTCCGGTGGGTGGGGGTGACTGGTAACTGGAGAGTCGGAAGGGGCTAACAACGACAACAACAACATCAACAAAAACTGCTGAGCTGGCGAATGGCGGGACAGCAGTCAACGATGATGGTAGTATAGGTTGATGCGGAAAATTGACGAGACTGGAAAATCAAATTAGCCTCTGAATTGTGTAGCCATAAACAGGCAGAGTGGCTAAATGAGAAAGGCAAACGTGATCAGGGATGGCTAGTGTTGGCGGGCAATGGAAATTTAAGCGGTAATGCTTTCTTGAATGAGTATCGTTTAACTTTTCAGCGTCTTTAGTTGGTAGGTGTTTCGGGTACAGATTTGCTTAAGTTGTAAACGTATAGGACTATTTTTTTCTTATGGAACTCAAAATTCATCTTAAATTTATTGTAGTCACTTAAAATGTTTTTTAAAGGTTTAATTCTAACAGAAAATAAGCTCTCAATTTAACAAAATCCAGTAAATATTTCTTTATACAAAATATTGCTCAATTTTGAAATAATTTTAGTATAAAGGAGCATCGGATAATCATGTTACACTGCAGCTTCCTTGCAAATTTCGCTCAGACAAATTAAATGAAATTCAGACTGCCGGAACTCTACCCAAGTCCAATGTTCCAGTTCGCTGAGACGAAAACCGTCAAATTGAATTTTAATCCTTGAATCAATGCGAACCAATTTCGAACGGTCAAATCATTGCATCGGTTTTTTGCTCCAGTTAGCAAATCGGGGGTGCTGCACTGATAATTTGGATAACGTTTCCGATACCTTCGAGGCATGGTCAGGCTAGCTGATGTACCTATGTAGTAGAGAACGATATCGTAAAAGATTTAGGCAAAATTAGCCTGCTCTTATCTAGGCCGCATCGCTCCGGTGCGGTCGATGGTGAGTAATGCTGGCCTGAACACCTTTGTGTACCGGATTGCCCCGAACATTGCCACATCCGAAAGCACTCCGTAGCAGCAGTGTCATCAAGCGGAATCAACGCGCACGGGAAACATGGTCCGAAACCGAACACGAGAAGCAATCTGATTTCGATAATAGGATTAATTACGTTTTTCGAAATTGGTACGTGACAAACTGGTGAGGTGCGGCAGACGTGTTGTTATGTGTGCCGATATTGGTCGAACAGACACGCGGAGAAAGTTGGATTGAGATTGAAAAATGTGGCTTTCTGCGGCCTAGTGGAGACGTGATGGGTTTTGAATTCGGTGGATCAGGAAATTTGGATCTTTTTTCGCGCGAGACGAAAGTAGCGGCTTTAGAGCCAGATTGGTACACTGCCAAACACAGTTGATGATACTAGGTATTATCATACGAATAATAACTTAAAAGATTTTTTTTATTTTACGGATAGTTTGAAAACTCAAAAAAAAAATTAAATGGTACACAATTTCAGTAAGTTTAAAAATTACAGAAAACATTCCTGAATTGCGAAATTTGTTTTAAAAGGAATACTTCTTCGGTCTCGATTTTTTAGTTTTAAGCCTCAACACCTGGATGGCATGCAGAATCCATGAGTTCATTTTGTTCTCTGGCTAAATGCGTTAATCACGTTACCATGGGCGTGTAACGGGATCATACCCACGCTCTCTAGTCCAAGCCGTAAGCAAGGCCATCTCTACACTCATTCTCCTTTATTCATTCATTTATCTCTTCTTTTATCTCTTCATTTATTTTTTTCTTGATTTATTTATTTGTTGATTTATTAATTTGTTAATCTATCAATTTATTAATTTATCAATCTATTAATTTATTAATTTATCAATTTATCAATTTATTAATTTATTAATTTATTAATTTATTAATTTATTAATTTATTAATTTAATAATTTATTAATTTATTAATTTAATAATTTATTAATTTATTAATTTATTAATTTATTAATTTATTAATTCATTAATTTATTAATTTATTAATTTATTGATTTATTAATTTATTATTTAATATGTAACACATATTGATGGAGGGACACGCAATACGGTGTGGACATGGGAGACTTTCGTATGCCTAACTCTGAGCTGCGACAGTACTCGTTGTTCTCTTCTATCCGTCCGGCCTGTCCAGCGTTAGAGCGAGCCTTTGATGCACTGAAGGTATCCGGTATTACTGCGTCAATGACACCCGAAAGTTTCGGCTATCCTTGACTTCAACTTACTTAACATATCTGCGACTGGGACAAATCTGGTGAGATGTCGGCAGGTGTGTTCTGTCGCCAGGCGGTCAGCCCTTTCGTTGCCGTCGCTGCTGCAGTGACCGGGGAACCAGCACATGGTTATGATTGGGTCCTATTCGGCCTCGATAGACTGGATGAAAGGGTGGCTGGATTTCCCTGACTCGAGGGAGAAAATGACTGACAGGGACTCCAACAGCACAACGACGGGTGTATCTTCCGATTTCTGAGCCATAGCAAGTGCGACAGCCGACTCCTCGATGGAGAACAGCATGGCGCCGGAGGACGGAGGGAGAGTCCTTCCGTTATTCCGCGTACTCCTATTACAACCCTACCTTCGATCTTGGAGCCGTCGGTGAATATCAGCACGTGATTCCTATACGTGGTGGCCATCAGTCGGTTGTATTTGGCTCTGCTTTCCTATCGGCGGCGTCAGTTCTGTAGACAAACTTGTGTCCAGGTTGGGTCCACGGTGTGCCAAACCCAGTATAAACGAGCGATTGCAGGCAGATCCACGTCTGTGTATTCCCGATGGATCTCGTTAGATGACTGTAGTAGTCCCAACGCTCTCTCTAGAGATGGTGAGTGCAGCCGCCCAACGAAAGTAAGTCGACAGTCCACGGTTATCCTTAGGAGCTTTGGTTCCTTATGGTAAGGAACGACTGCCCCATCCAGCAGAATCCCTGTTGCAATGTGGTTTGTTTTGCAGCAGTACACACTTTGAGCGAGTGCAAAGTTGAAACCGACTCATATCGCCCGTCGGCTCACCGCACTTACGGCGGCTTCAAGTTTACGACGGGTTCATCCGATGCTCCTTCCTATAGCGACCAGCACGATGGCATCGGCGTAGACGTAAACTAATCTCCTGCCGGCATGCTGATGAATAAGAAATTTATGGCCACCAGGAACAGTGTAACGGAAAGACGTTGGCCAGCTGTTGCAGTACTCCGTGACGCCAAATGGTATTATGTGCCTTCGCAATATCGAGTATCATGCATGCAGGTCGTCGGTTACGGATTGGCGTGCCACCTCTCCGAATCTGGCAAGGTAACCACTGGTCCCTAGCCCACATCCACGATAATCCAGGAGTTTGCACTCTACCAGTAGGTCCAGCAACCATTTGCTGTCCGTTCGCTCCATCATCTTGACAAAGCAGGGGAGTAATCTAAATTAGTTATGGAATTGGCGTTTCGATTTCGTCTCATCAGAAACCGACACTAACTTAGTGACAGTGATCTGGCGTTCTGTTCCCTTGCAATCGCTTTGGGACAGGGATTACGAGGACTTCTTTCCATGAATTGGGCATCGGTTTACCGTACCAAATACGGTTGATACAGTCCAAAATCGCTCGCTTGGCTACCAACTGAGAATGTCGTAGTAGAGGGTAACTACCCTAGTAACAACTGAGGTTTTATGGTAGTTTTATAGCCACTCATAAAACTTAGATTGCACTTGTAGCATGCTATGAAACTTCATTTGTTACTTGGGTAGCGCCATCTAAGCCGGCAGACTTACCGTGTACCGATTCTAATGACGTACATAGTTCGCTCTCGATGAAAGGCTGGTGGTATACTTAACTTGAATCAGGTTCGAAACGAACGGACCAGCTCTCAACGCTTTACTTGATTGTCAGGAACCGAGCTGGGAGGGCGGTGCCTGCAAACAAGGACGCGAAGTGTCTGCCTAGTTCGTTCCCGATGATCGTGGAATCGATCATCGTACACCTGTTAACGGCAAAGGAGTAGTCACTGTGTCGCAGCTTTCTGCTTGGAGCGTTAACTCTCCGCCAAAACTCTGAATTCGAGGAGTCTGGTATATACCCTCCAAAAATCAGCTCCAACCTTGCTGAAGTCATCAGCTCGTACACAAAAGTCATCTTCAGTGCCCGCATTTATGAGATCGGCGACGTAGCGGGACCAGTCGGCCCGATCGTAAAACCATCGCTTTCGACGGATTGTTACAAGGGGGTCTAGGCATACGTAACCTAAATAGAGAAGTGGTCACTGTCTACCACACAGTCTACCCACAACATCCTGCCAGCACTTCCGAGCGGATATTTATTTATTTCAAGTCGTCAATCAGATGTAGACCGGTTTCTTACAATAATTATTAAACTAACTTAACACTAGTTGAAATTTTGGTTTACTTTAAACTGCTGCTTAAGTTTTGTTTTCGACATAGTGAAGTCAATGCTTTCGCAATGTTTGTTGTAAATATTCATCATTTGGTTTAAAGGGCCAAACTTGGCATAATTAGTGCGATGGCGAATTGTACAAAAGATGCTGCGGTTACGTAGTTGTCGAGAAGGAGCATAAAAATTTAGTTTCGATAAAAGTTCGATTGAATCAATACGATGTGATACAATGTCGTTTACAAATGATACCATAGAAAATTCACGACGATCTTTCAAGGTTTGAATGTCAATTAGCATGCACCGTGCTTCATAAGATGGCAAATGTAGTCCAGTCCAACCTAGTTTACGAAGAGCGAACATCAAAAACTGCTTTTGTACTGATTCTATCCGGTTTGCATGCGTTGCTGAAAAAGGCGACCAAACTATACTACAATATTCTAGTGTTGAACGCACATAGGCTACATATAATGTCTTTATTGTGTAGGGATCTTGGAAATTATAGCTGAAGCGTTTAATAAAACCTAGTGTGCTGTTTGCTTTGTTAATTATTGTGTTATAATGATCTATGAATGTTATTTTGGAATCTATAATAACTCCTAGATCTCTTATTCTGTCACACTTTTCTACTTGTTGATTTCCCAATAAGATTCTATTGTTCTGTATATTATTCTTTCTACTCAATGTTATGGAATTACATTTTTTTACATTCAATTTCAGCAGGCTTTTATTACACCATGTATAAAATATATTTACTTCGTTTTGAAATGTCTGAAAGTCTTCACCATTTCTTATTTCTAGAAATAGTTTCATATCATCAGCATATATAAGAACTTTTACATTTTTTAGAATGAAGGAAATGTCGTTAACAAATAAAATAAAGAATAGCGGGCCCAAATGAGACCCTTGAGGGACTCCTGATGTAACTTGAATTGGGATTGATTTTATCCCTTTAAATCTAACAGCTTGTTCACGATTTGTAAGATATGATTGTACCCATGTAAGAAGTCCTGGCTCAAACCCCATTTTTTCTAATTTAAAAAGTAGCATGGGTATGTCGATGCGATCAAATGCTTTGCTAAAATCTGTATAAAGAGCTTCAACGTGGTTTCCGTTATCCATTGCTGTTAATGTGTAGTTAATGAATTCGAGTAGATTTGTACTTGTAGAACGCCCTTTGAAAAAACCATGTTGCACATGGGTAATTCTGTTCTTGATTTGGTGGAATAAATTTTCATTAACAATCGCCTCGAAGATCTTGGGAATGCACGAGATGATAGCTATTCCACGATAGTTACGCACATCGGATTTTTTACCATTTTTAAAAATTGGAACTAGGAAAGAGCTTTTCCATGTTTTAGGAAAACAACCTGATTCTAGAGACATGTTAAAAAGCCAAAATAAAGGAGCGGTTAGTTCTATTGACAAAGTTTTTAAAAACACCGGTGGAACGCCATCAGGTCCAGGGCTTTTAGAGCTATCCAAGTTTTTTAAGGCATCCATGATTGTATGTACTTTTATCTGTTTAATGTTAATATCTCTTGAAAGTTCTGGGAGGAATGAAAAGTATTCACGCTCTCGATCCTTCTCTGAAAATGTAGTGTAAACTTCCTGGAAGAATGTTGCAAAAAGATTGCAGATTTCCTCTGAGTTATCGCCTACCTTTCCATCAAGATGCATTTCTGTTGGGAAATAATCCGATTTTATTTTAGTTTTTACGTAATTAAAGAAGTTTTTTGGGCAAGTTTTTATATTGCGTTCTGTTCTTGCATTGTACTCTTCAAACGCGATATCAATGGCAAGGTTCAATTGATCGCATAGATTTAAATAATTTGTTAAGTTATCTTCGCTGTTGTATTTTTTGTAGATTTTGTGTGCTTTCTGCTTACGATTTTTTAAATTTTTGATTTCTCTATTAAACCAGATGGGATGTTTTGAGTTATAGTGACGCCTTCTTCTTTTCAATGGTATATCTTCGTGAATGACTTCAAATAATATTTTGTAGAATATGTCTACGGCAGCTTCAACATTTTCTTCATTTCTTAAAATCATTTGCCAGTTTATTGCGACGTCTATGGCGGATCCCGTCTCTCCATGGATAAATGTTTAACTGTCGTCGTTGTGAACATCAGCGTCGCTGTTTTCGACTACTCCGGTGATGTCGTTTTCTATCCTATTTCAAAGACGTGAGCCCCACTTCGTACGGTTTACATCTCCCATGATGTTGAATGGGGTATCAACATGGTCAATAACCAGCTGAAGTTGCAACCCACATTCCGAGTACCGCCGGGAATAAACAGGGATGTGATAGTGCACTGAGCTGGATATTCGATCCTCCGGACAGTGACTATTAGTTCGGTTTCCAAAGATATTGGTCAGGATAGTATATCGACCCGAATGGCTACACCCACCGTCCGGTAGATATTACCCCAGCTGGCGGCATCCTATGAATACCGATGACCAAACCATGATGCCGGGTTCGGTTAATCCCGAATGTGTGTCTCCTGCATCCCACACAGATGGGCTGAATCTTAGCAGATTGCCAAAGCATCCTAGCAGGCCATTTGTGTTCCACTGGATGGCAAGTATCGTTGATTTGATATTAGAGGCGTTAGAGTAGAGGGTAGACGGTGGATGGGCTCCTCTTCTTCGTTTCGAGGGTTCTTTTGAACTCTATTTCTCCCAGGACTTCTTGGTAGCTGGGGAGGTCTTTCCATAACCTCCGATGGCATTGTTGTCAGTGCCTGCGAGGGCTATACCAACAACAAACAGTTCCAAACTGAGTATATCGTACGAGCTGGCTTGGCGTGAGGCCGTGTCTCCCGCACCAGCAGCCCCCCGGGGGGGGGGGGGTGTGCATCGCAAAAATCAAGCTGGTAGGGTCCTCGGTAAGGCTACGGTTGCTTCCGTGTTGGCAGGGATTAGTTTGTCAGTGCTGCTGGATAGTGGACTGTTTACTGAGTGCTCCTGGGCTGTAAACCTTTCTGACAGCGATACCTGTGGGCGAAAATTTGCCGCCAGATGGATTTCGATCGGGAATGAGAACCACTGTAGGCCGCTCGTACCAGCAGCCTCCGGGGAAACATCGCAGCAAGGCGGAACGTCCCCGGTCAGAGCCGATATGGAGAAGTTGACATCACGATTGGTGACTGCTTGATTCCTGACTGTTCTAAAAACTACCGGGTGCCAAAAGCAACCGGAAACAGGGTACTCTGGGGCCCAGCAAGGTGTGGCGCACTGGCAGTCGAGGTTCCCGTCGCTATGGGATTGCTGGGTTAGTGGATTTTCTGAATTGCTGATTGGTTGGTCTGCCTTGGGTGGTGAATGGATAAGATGGGCGCTAATGGGGATGATAAAGGTTGGAGCTCCATTGGCCCTGTGCCTCCAGAGGTGCATCGGACGTATCTGGAACTTTCCCAGTCAGGGTTGATACAGGCGGACTTTGTTTTATGTTGCTGTTGAATTCGTTGTTTTTATTTTTGGCATCCCCCGTTGCTGTGATGTAGTCGTTGCAGAGCTAGTCGGCCATTACGTAGGACATGCAGGGCATGAAGTTTTGTGGTGTTTTGGTGTCAGAGATGTTTAGGTGTCCAGGTGATGAAGCGCTCATGTTGCGAGTATTAGTTCGGGTTGTCCGTTGTGTTTTTGTGGTGCTGGCTCTAAGTTGTTTATAATAGCGCTTCGGAATTTATCTCCGTCACCGGTTTCTTCTTTGCTTTCGTTCGTCACGAAATCTGGGATCACTCTGCTGTTTCGCGGCTATTAGATGGTTGCATTCGGTAGATATCGCTCATTGGCCTGGTCATTTTCTTTTAGTGGATTATTCTTCTCCTCTTTATCTTAATAATGAAGCGTCCGATCCGGCGGCCACTAGTTTTGTATGACGGGAGCAGGGTAGTGGAATTTGTTTCAGATTTTCCTGTACCGGACTCGGTCAAACGTAAGCTATTTCGTTTTCTTTCGCACAAATATCGACTAGAAAAGGTACTAAGTTTCACTACCTTTATTTGTTTTGCGATACACTTTCACGCTGCCAGAGAAGTTGGAAAAGAATGTTCACATACGGTTGAATTTTTCACTTAATTTTAATCTCTAATTTCTTTTAATAGGCACGGATTAACTAACCACGCACGTCGCGCGTGCCAACACTAATTACCCTTAACTTCCTACGACTGCCTCCCAAAACTGGGCACAAAATACTTTTATCATATCGTCTGTGTAGACTCAGCCTTAAACAAAACAATTTTCTTCGCTTGCGAGAGAAAAGACCCCGGTGGATGAATCAGTAGTTCATTATGATTCACACTCGGAAGTCTGCGTCGCCATCGCGGCTAGCAACAACAAGTTGTGTTTAATTAAACAACTTGTTTACTCGGCTCCGTAAGCTGGCTTGAAAAGCGCGAGTGCATCAAAATATCAGCTCAGCTTAAGGCTATAGCTGGTGATGTAATCCAGGAAATTAGCTTCCATGATGCATCACTTGGTGAAATTTTGCCAGGGTTTATTCTGGCCAAAAACTATGGGCGCTGCAATAAGGTCCGCCTTCAGCCTAGTGACAGTCGATTCTTTCTTGAAGACCGTGCCTTTTTGAATTTTTTCGGTGCAACTAATTCATTTGTTCTTTTGTGCGATTAGAACTGCTAGTGTGTACAAATCCGAGGTAAATGTATTCGGAGAGGGTTGTACTATGAAAAGATATCACCATTAGGGAAGAATTGCTTACTACTTTGATGTACAGCTTGATAATCCTTCGCACCGCTACGACTCCTTGACCTTTCCGATCGTCAAGAAATTCTTCGTTGTTCATGTCTTTGGTATCAATTTCATAAACCACACCCTGAGTGATGTTGAGTGTGGAGTGAGAAACCCCCTTGCTAATCGATCAGCTCGTTCAATGTCAGCAGAGCGTTATGTGCTTTTTTCGAGGTCGTCCTTTAGACGTATCGTGTTCCTCCACCGAACCACCTTTGTCGGGTCGGATTCGAACACACCTTGTACCATTCATTCAATGCTATAGCTCGCAATGGCAGGGTCTGCTTGTCAATGATATCGCCAGAGTTTAAGTACCCAAGGAAAGGCCACTGGCCGCTGTTCCCCGGAGTAGGAAGAGGGCTTCCCCCCCATTTGGTGGGTGTTTATGGATCGTAAGACGGGCGGAAGCCGGCTCTTTCGAAATGCATTCACTACACTATACTACGCTATTGCGTGTACCTATGGATTCCCGCGCGCACGTGCCGCTATTCAAACCAATGTGCGTGGTGGAGGCGTACGGTTGACCACGGTTTGTACTGTTGGATTTGTTGTAGGCGCGCTATCGTTCAACTCCTACGGAGTCTGTACTTCTGTTGTCAGTGAAAGACGATTTCGAATTTTTGGCTTAAAATTCGAGTAGCCTTTGCACATTTAACGCTTTAACCTCATTAACCGGATCATTCGCCATGTGTATAAAGATAGTTACATTGCATGTTAGAAGGTTTAGATTGTCTTACTCGAGTTCGGATGGTTATTGGGTTCGTCGTTGAGGTTTTGAGTCTCGGGATGAAAGAGCCTATGGAAGACCCTCATCGGTATCCAGACTAGGTATGGTGGGGGGGTCCGCTGAAAGATGTTGATGGGTGACTTAGCAAATTGAGGTTTGTAGTGATATCACGGAAGTATCCGGTTCGGGTATGGCGGAGGACCTGCTGGGCGTTGGTGTTGGTAGGTTGGTGGAGTCAAGTTAGCCCAGTCGCGGTCTACCTTAGATGGATTCGAGAAGATTGACATCTTTCAAGATAACGAGTAGTGCCTCTTCGTGCACTGAGTCGTTCACCAGTGTGTCCCAAAACGAGGAGAGCATGTCGTGCTGTCCTCACAGGTTTTCAAACTCCCGGCAGTTTAGAAGTAAGTGCTCCACCGTGAGTCTTGTGTTACAAGTCGTGCATACTGGAGGATCGACGCCGGTGATGATGTGAGTATGGGTGATCCTCGTACGATCTACGCGGAGGTGGTAAAGCGCTATTTGTTCTATTAGTCTTTCGCGATCTGTCCACTTTTCCACATTACCTTCTGAGGGTAGCCTCGAAGGTTCCTCTGGTGAGTGATGAAGCGTTCAGAAGTCCCTAATAATGTCGAATGACTGGATCTCTTTGAAAAACAGGGTGCGAGAGTTGCGACCGAACGCGCCCAAGTGGTCAGCATCCTCGTTACCGCGGATTCTGCTGTTTCCAGGAGCCCAGCATATTGTAGTGAACGGGACACAGAATTGCTCTATGGCTTGGATGTTGCGGTGCTTGAGCTTCCCTGATTCCTATGCCTTGATGACCGAGAGGGAATCGGAGAAAATTACTATCGGGGTGACTTCAGATTTGTTGGTAATGGCAATGGCACTGTGGCTTCCGTGGAGAACACTGAGCACACGGAGGGTAGGCGATGAGCGAAACCCGCTATAATTCTGCTAACATATGCGCTCACCAGCTTGCCCTATTTCAAACCGTCGGTGTAAACATGTAAATGATTGGAGTATCTGTTTCGACCATCTGGAGGAATTTGGTTCTAACAGTACTGGGACGGTCGCCTGCTCTCATCGATATATCCAGACTACTGTCTAAGTCCGGGACACGGTCACGCTAGGCGCTGTTGTTGACCCAGTGTAGCTGTGCGACAGTGGGGAGAAGGGCATCGCGATCTGTATGTTCATGGCTGTCTGCAGCAGGTGGCATTCATCATCAGATGTTGTTTCTAGGAACTCCACAGCTCGTCTTAGAACGGCTACCACCAATGTCCTCCAGCGGGGAAGGATGCCAGTTTCAACTTCGGCGGGCATACTCGGCAGCAGATCCGAGGCCGATCTGACTGCTCCGTGATAAGCGGTGCGAGGGTAAACTAAACCCTCTCGCCCACGACTAGTTATCTCAAGGCCATAGAACAGACGACTGTGGATGAGGTCATGGCTGATATTGTGTGCAGTTCTGCTATTTCACCTCACTGACGGTGCAGACATGTCGTTTTCTGCTTTCGCAATCATTTTCACCTGTTGAAAGTGCGGAAGAAATGTTATCTTCCAGTCGACAGTCACGCCGATGATTGTTGTCTTCTTCTGGAATGGTATTACTGATTCTTTTGGGGCTGAGATGGTGAAACCGACCGACTCGGCTCACCGCGATGCACTGAACAAAGACTTTAAAGGCAGCCTGCTGCTTTAATCCAGTCGGTTTTCCAATAACTACAAGAATTACATCGTCGACGTAAATGAACACGAATGTGCTTTTCGGGAGCATGACGAAGAGCTAGTTTAATCTGACCAGGAATTGTGTGACTGCAAGAACCAAGCCGTAGGGGACCCTGTTCGTCTCCCAAGATAGGTCTGATTGGTTCCCTGAAATATCGGTCACTGAGATACGACTAAGGCTTCCGCGGATGCTCCATGGGTGCAACTAGCGAAGAACACCCTCGCGCAATACCTTATCGTAGGCCTTGACGAGATTTAGGAAAGGTATGTCCGCGTACAAGTCGTTGGTTATGGAGTCGTTTAATATTTCGCCGAGGAAGCCTAAGCCTGTGCCGAGTCCCTTTCGGAATACGAACTGATGACGATCAAGGGGATGCTGATCCTGGAGAGGGGTTAACAGGTATCTTTTCATCGTTTTCCCGATGATGGGTCGGAAGTCATTTGGCCTTCGGGTTCCCTCGCATTTCTTCGGGATGAGTTGGTTCGCTTCCCCAGATCCTGTTGAATCCGTCTAGTAGCACCCGCGTGGCAACCGGAGGTAGATGTCTTAACAGGGGATAGCCGATGTCGTCGAATCCGGCAGAATTGCCCTGTGCTGCACTTATCGCAGTGGCGAGGTCATCACCGGAGAATGGTTTGTTGTAATTTTGACTTGGATCTATCGTGAATATTGTAGGACTGCCTTCTATAGCGCTCTTCGTTTTGATGAAGAAGTGAGGGAGGGGGAGTCCCCACAGAGCAAGGCAAAATGTTTCCCGATGTCGATTGCAGTTTGGGAGCGGTCAAGTCTCGTGGTACTGTTGACTGTTACCCTTCTCCAGAATTCCGCAGTCGACAAGTCGGAACTTATCCGATCCAGGAAGAAAGCTCAGCTGACCTCCTTGGCTTTCGCGATGGCCTGCCTAGTCTGATTCCTTAAATGTCGAAAATCCACCGATCTCTCATCCTATTGATGACGATTAGGAGGTGGAGGGGTGGTTGGGGTACTTTGAAGAGCTCGAAGATTTTACAGACTGAGTCATGGCTTCTACAAGCTCCTTGGGCGAGTATTTGCGGTCTCGACCAAGGGCGTCCGAAATGATGTCTTCGTAGGTGGGCCAATCCGTGCGATCATAGATCCAACGTCGGCGTCACGATGTCGATGAGGGCATCCGATCACGGGAGATTGAGATGGGGAAGTGATCGCTGTACCTAATGCCGGCTAGAACCGACCATTCGCAGGCTCCGGCGATGAAGCTAGAGCAAATGGTTAAGTTTAAGGTGGACATGGATCGGCCCCCCGCGAAGTTAAGCATCACCGTGTCGCTGTCATCAATTGCATCAATGATGGTGTTTTGAACCCAACGCTGTGTGAAGGGCATTAAACTCACCCATTAGTACGAAGGTAGTCTACTGTTGCTTGAAGAGATTCCGCAATTTATTTCCGACAAAGCCTACTTCCTGAGGAATGTATAAAGATGCCACCATGCATCTTACAGAGGAGTTGATCTTTCTGGTGACCACGATCAGGTCGGTTTCTAGGCCGACCGTCTATTACAGGTTTGACCCTTTAGCTGAATAACAAGTTTAACGTCGCTCGAACCACGGTGACGGATCCGTATCACCTTTTTTGTGTGTATCTTGGATAGCGAGGCACATTAGCGCTGAGCGTGCAATCATACGTTGGAGGTCGTCTAGGTTTGCTCTCCGGCCGTTGGTGTTCCGCTGGATGGCCAGTTTGGTGGGTCTGGGCTATGGCTGGGACTACGTTTTCTCGCCGTTCTACTACTGGGCCCCATTCGTTTTAATCTTGTCGAAGTCGTTAGGACAGGTGCCGACGAGATCGAAATTTGCGCGTTCGGGTTCGGGTTTTTCAATTTTATTAATTTCAGGTTCGAGTTTGAAAAAAATGAAACCGACTATCTCTACTATACCGACGATTTAACCGGTTTTCTGTAACAGTAACAACGATTCTCCTAATCCTAATCACTATCAGACAAAAAATCTGTACGAACCGGAACTAAAAGTAACCTAGTTCCAAGTAAACACGTTTGTAAATATTCCACACAAAATCTATTCGTCCTATCTAGAACCATTCGGTTGTCAGTTGGCCCTTTGGACACTTTCTCTGTCCCCAAAAAAACCATCACCATTTCAATAGAGTCATCGCGAATAAAACGACTGTATCAATTTTTTATGAATTATTATCTCCAGTTCGCTTGTGTCCCGCAGTGTCTGTTTGTGTTCGCCTGAACCGCACTCACATTCACACACACATACTCAACCTGGTAGTGGAGAACGCCACCGCCGCTGGAGAACAATAGCGCGCAGCACGTGCACGCTCTGTCGTGTCATGTCGGTCTATCGCTGATGCTCTACATCCCGTTCCACACGGCACATTGCCTGCAGGAGTACCAAACAGGGAGTAAATAAAATTTCATAATTCATATGCAAGCATCGACAAGGCAGCTCGGAGGCAAATTTGTTCCACCCATTTTCCCACACCGTCTGTCAACCATCCCAGCCGTCAGTGGAACACTGGGTCGAGCCGAGAACTGGATATCGACGCGAATACAGCTGAGCTTAGCAGGAGGGAAAAAAACGTCCTACGAACTATCAACGAGGCACTTCAACGAACGCTCGCTGGAATGGGCGAACACTTTTACCAACTATTTCCACCAATTACACCCCAGTGCATATCTACGTGGCGGTGTGTGTTTTGTGTATATCCTACTGTTCAACTTCTACGCTTCAAAAACCCATCGAACCGAGAGTCGGAACATTTGCGCTTGTTTATGTTGAGTTTTTTTTCCCGCCACGGCCGGCTCAATGGTTCCTCAGTTGCGAATTACCGTGCACAATGCGTATCTATGTGTGCAACAACGTCGTCCGCAATGAGTGGGAAAAGCAGGAAAAAATGCAGCGATGAGTTGATGAGTGATGTTTTGCATTCTACAGAAGCACTTGTTGTTGTTGTTGTTGTTGTTATTGTTTGTTTTATCAAATCAAGCATGCTATGGACCGCAGCCGTAACATAACTGAATAACATACATACCTAAATACAGGGTACAAATCACAGCTGCAACATTAACAAAGAGAGATGGGTGGCTTCAGCGAAGTGGGTTCAGTAGCAAGATGTTGTTAATTGACGACACATTGTTTGTGCAATGGTTTGGCATTTGCCAAAGTGTTTAGAGGTGTTGACCAAACAATGCACGTGATTTTCAACATTCCTGGTTTCCTCAGTTGAAATTTTCTCTTAATAATGGTTCGATGTGACTATACGTTGCCCCAAATGTATTTAATTCATTTTCCACACCACGAACTCGGGATAGTCTCGAATGATTATCATAGTGATTAATGAGACACCAAAAAACCACAGTATCAAAGAAGCGCTGTACAGAAATATTACATTACCAATTCAATTCAATCTACACTTCTCTTTACAATATCCCACTGCTTCTTCTACGAAATAATTTCTGCAATTTGATCTTTGTGCTAACATGTTTAACCTAATTGTAGCTAATTAAATTTAGTGTAAACGATGTCCAATTTTCCAAAAAAAAATCCCGGATCAGCTCCAGTCTGAAACGAGAAAATTTCCAAGACATCCTTCCCGACTCACAGTACAATAAAAAACACCAGCAAACAACGGAACAAGTAAAACATCCTTGAATAAACAAAGAACCATCATCATACAAGACATTCAGGAATAACCTTTTTTGCTGCCCCCACATTGTGCCATGCTTTTCTTGTTGACTTTGAGTAATTACAACTACCACAAGCAGCTTAGTTAGCAGGAACGCTGTACCAAGGAGTAGGAAGAATACTGATAAAAGATTCATTCTCCTGCCCTTACCACCACCCACCTTTCTTCCCATCTGCGTCGGGAACAGTAGGAACACGATGGAATGGTCTGTGGAAAACCATCATCAGTTGTCATGCATACGTGTACGATTTGCTTTAGCATTCCGGCACTTTAGGACGGAAATTTCACGGCTTTCCCATCCGCTGTGGACGACTCCTGACTGTACCTGGGAATGCACCGACAATTAGCCTCCTACAATAGTGCATTCGTTCTTTTTCAACTTTTCGCTCGCTCGCTTTTACTTCACCCTACGGACGGAATGATCCTTAGTTGATGATGTTGGTTGGACGATTGGCCCTACCCCATCTCGTCGCTGTTGTGCTATCTTATGACAAACGCCATTTTGGGGTGAACTGAGTTAGATATGCCACGTTACTAAGTTTTAAAATCTCCATAAAGTCGCGTTTTCAGAATTTTGAAATTCTGCTGGGTTACTGAGATATAGCGAAACACGATTATGACAAGCGCCAATTTCTCGAGTGATCGAGTTGTGCTATCTTATGACAAAGAAAAAAGAGACGACATTCTAGGTTTGTTGGCTTGCTATAAGCCGAAAAGCTTATAGCAAGCCAACAGATGTCTCTGATGACATAGGTAATTCCTATGCAGATCAACCATAACCATTAGCTAGGTTCTTGTCTCGGGAGCAAAACTTTTCCTACCATAGTTTTTTTCTGGGAATGGTTGGCTTATATATTCATGATTATTGAACAAATTTCCTTTTGAGATTTCCACTTGTTTTGGAAAGTATACCGAAATGTAGTGATGGATTATGCAAGAAAAACATTTGTTTCGTCTAGTCACCTGTCAACAATAACATTCTTTGATATACATTGTCTCTAAATTGTCAATGAAACCAATTTTTGTTCATTGTTTTTCCTAAATAAAGGAGGAAAATTGGAAAAACTTTGTGTTTTAATACCATCATTTTGTAACCTGATATTGCTGCTATCGCATGGAAAAGTATGATATTGAACATAGTGATCTATAACGCATAATTTTACGAATCAGTTATAATTCATTTTTATATGAAATCTTCTGTACACATTTGTGACACGTCATACATATTTTATCATCAATACACAGTTATGACACGTATGTGAGCGACTTTGGTTTACATTTTAAGCAAAAACTGTAAATATAGTCAACCGATCTTCGCACAAATCGAGAGTTTACTTCAGAAAAGATAGAAGCATCGAATGCCTTCTCCGAAAAGCTTCTAACATTTATAAATTTTAAGATATTCAATCTCAAACTTTAAAAATCGTTTTTCTCGAAAAGTGCTAAATGGCGCTTGTCATAAGATAGCACAACAGCGACGATCTAGCAGCTCAGAGGAAACCCCAAAGTACATCAAGATTGTTATCCCAGTTCTCCCCCACTCCAGGCCGCCAGGCTACTGACTACGCCATGTTGATGCCACTTGTCTCGTAATTTAAGATAAACAAAAGAAGTGCATCCGAACGGTTCCATTCCGAATAGGGATCTTTCCCTGGCTGTTGACTGTTGCTGCTGCTGCTGCTTTTGTATCTGTGTGTATGTGCGTGTTTGTGTTTGATTGTTTCTCTTTGATGGATTTCTTAAATGAAACAACTGAGCTTGCATTTGTGTTTCTCTAGAGTTTCCTTTTCACGGACAATTTAATTTGCAACAAATGCTACTACAGACGAATTGTTTATTTTTTTCTTTTTTGATTGAAGTCCTTTGTTTCGTCTTGCTTGCGTTTGAATCTGTACCTATCTGTTCGTTTTGAGTTTGATGTGATATTACTGGATGCAATTAGCAGATTTGACATACATATTTTACAACTGAAGACGTACGCGTTGCTAATGTTCTAGATTTATTTGGAATCTTCCAGATATTTATCCAATGGACTAGCAGGACATTTCGTCAGATATTTGGAATTATTCCATATTTTTCCATACATTTAATACCAACGATCCCGAATTCTGACGTCTGTCGTAACGGACCTGCAATATTGAAGAATATTTCTAGAGAAAATTTTCAATAGGACGTAAGTAACATTGAGAGCCTCTCTTTGTTTACTTTCTCTTTCGTTTATTACGTCATTACAACACTTTGCACTAGTTTTCCAGTACATATCGAAAACTGACGGTTTTTACTAGAATATTATGCAAATAGTAGAGTAGTAAATGTTGAAATGGCCGAGTAATGAACAGAAGAGAAAGACCCCAAAGAGAATCTCTCATTGTTACTTACGTCCTATTCTAAACTTTCTCTAGATTTATCCTTCACAATAACCGCTTACGAGCCCCTCACTTCACTCGGGCCCTACCACAAGGTTCACAGAACAAACGCGACAATTACCCCGCCACCGTAGATGCTATGAAGCAAGATTTCTACGGCGATTACTTTTTATCGGATACTGACGATATCCAATCCGCAATCCGCCTTCGCCAAAGAGTTTTCGCCCTGCTTACGTCACCTGTCCTTCCGCTAAAGATCGGTGTCGAATGGGTCATGTTTGGCATTCATACATGTATGTAGAACAATCATAAGTTACATGTTTATTGACAGAATACTAAAAATAAACAGGGGTGGGCGTAGCGTAGTTGGTAAATCGATTGCTTTGTACGCAGCGCACCTGGGTTCGAGTCCCGACCCCGCACATAGGGTTAGAAATTTTTCATAAGAGATTTTTCTAATCCGAAGAGACAAACGACCTTAAGGTTAAAACCTCTAAAATCGAAATAAAAAATAAAAATAAACACAAACAAAACAAAAATAAGAATGTATATACCAAATTTGTGCAGGATACGATCGATCCAACGCACAGTGGGGCCGGACCGGACAAAACCCTCAAAATTTATTATCGATTTTCATACCACGTATATTTTTTTCTAATTGTACCACACCTAGAGCTGTAATCTCCAAGTTTTTGAGTCAATCGATTGAAAAATATAAGTGCTACATTTTTTTGAACCGTGCAAGGTCTTGGAAATCTGAAAAAATTTGAGTGACAAAAAGTTTTAGTTCATTCTAATTCATCTCGCTTTAATAGGTACTACAATGATAATTTAACAACACATTTAGGCTTTTCTAATAGAAAATCATCTCAGAAATTTTATGGTGTATTTCAATTTGAGAAATAATGAGTAATTAAAAAGTTACCAATGAAATCAATATAACTATGTTGTTAAACTAGGACTTATTTACATTCAAAGCGTCATCTCTTTATCGGTAGAAGCGTGTTGAAGGATCTCATCTAGTACAACTGACGAAGAATTCTATCAAGTTTTCAAAAATCATAGTGTCATCTTGCGCCGTTTTGCGCCGAAGGTTGATATTTGGTCATTTATAAAATTTGTTTTTTCATGAAGACGCATGGTATTTTTTGATTTCATGAAGTTTAGCATTATTATTCATCGGTGGATTTGTTTTTTTTGAACGCTGCTTGTAAATTCAGGGTTTGGGGCGATTTCCTTGATACAAATATCAGTATACCTTATCCGTCTTGCAACTATGGCTCGTTTTTCTACATTTTCACAGTTATCTGCGGTATAGAAAAATTCAAATAAATAGAAGCCAGTGATGCAGGCTAACTGCAACTATTATAATATATCTTTTCATGGATCCTGTCTCTTTGGTAGGTATTGGTCGTTAGCTTTACTGGTGATCGATGTAAGGTAAACGTGTGAGTGTGTGAAGTGTTCTTTTCTACCCGATTTTTAGTTAATGGCCAGTGATGTTACATTTATTTTCAAGTGCAAACTCCCTATTGAATCCATCATAATCAACAATCAAATTCAAAACCTCTCTCGAAAATTCATTTCCAAATTGAGGAGAGTTTTATGCAAAAACACCCACGCCTCATTTTCAAGGCATACACATACAATGTAAAGTATGCTCAGGATATTTTTGCGCGAAAAACCAAGTCAGTACCCATAAGGAGAGATATTCATATCAACATTGGAATTGAAAATAAAAATAGAAAAGTATTGAGCGGCTTAGCTGTAGTATGCATCGTATGAGCTACTGTGACTGGAGCATAGTAGGGAATAATTTGAGATCTTCGTCAAAATCAAATAAACATGTTATCTTTTAATAGCATTGGCGATAACTAATAAATAAACCAATAAAACAAGAATTTTGAGGCATTCTTTCAAACACCTTAAGATATACAATCGTTTATAACTCTCGACAACCATATGATTACGGCCTAAAAGCCAACTGTCAAAATCCACTTTGAATGGAAATTCCAGACAAACCGTTATTAGTCGAACACAGTTCACAACAGTTTATGAAAGAGAAAACTTTTCTCTTTCGTTTACTACCAACATCTGTGATTGGCGTGTAACGGTTTGTCCAGAATTTTCATTCAAAGTGGATTTTGACAGTTGGCTTATAGGCCGTAATCATATGTTTGTCGAGAACTATTCTAAACGCATATGTTTATAAATTAGTACATGAGGATTATCTCTATGAAGGGATGATTTTTTTACGATAGTATTCAGATTGGACTGAAGATCTACAAACAAATATATAAAATTACAAAAAATTTTTTCACCAGATTTCGATAAATTGGAACCACCCTAGCTAAACATTCACTAAGGACTACCCTAGGAAGTCACAATGTTTCTGTTCACTTACGAAGTATCTGTTTTGAAAAGTAAATAAAATTCACTTTTGCGAAATTTAAAAAAAAACTATCAGAATCACCCTAGGCTGTCTAGTTTTCACTTTAGTGACCTAATTTCGCTAACCTAATTCGAGTTCAGAGCACCAAAAATACCCTTACACCGTGTCCAATAAATTCTCATACAAAATGAAACCCAAATTATTCTGTATTGGTAAGTCAAATTTTATTGAAATTTTTTATACTGTGATGCTATGTAATACTGATCATTTACAGCATATGTTTTGGAATGACACCGCCTTTTAATTTCTTCACCAGCTTCAGACGTTTCTCAAAACCATCACAAGCGGCACGCACGGCTTCCATCGGCATTTCGTCCCAAATCCGTTGAATTACGGTTTTGAATTGGGTTATATTGGACACTCTGTATTCGTTGATCTTCGACAACATGTATGACCACACAAAATTTAGGATTAAGATCCGGAGAGCTGGGAGGCCATTCGTCCTTCGCCAAAAAGTCGTTCAAATTGTTCCGACACCAGCTCTGAACGACATTCGCTGTGTGGGAAGGCGCTCCGTCCTGCTGAAACACATAATGGTCATTTCCAAACATTGTTTGCACACTTGGCTTTACGATTTTCTCTAAAACTTCTGTTTTATAATACACAGCGTTAATTTTAACGCCTCTGTCGATGAAAACAAGCGGAAATTTGCCATGCTTGCAAATTGCTCCCCAAACCATCACTGCACCGGCGCTTTGGAATCGAGGAATATTCCTGTCACTATCTGACACATTCCTGGAAGTGACAGCCCACAATCGGTCATTTTGGACATTGTGAGATTGCTGCAGGACAAATAATTTTTCATCAGAAAATATAAATTCTTCCCCAGCGTGCCGTGATAGGATAGCACTTGCTCTTTCAAGTCTTTTTTCCTTGGAAGCTTCCGAAACTCCGTGTTCTTTACGTTTCTTGAAAGCTTGCAGTCCCAAGTCGAGTTTTAAAATATTGTGCATCGATGATTTCGGCATATTCAGATCAGCAGCCATTTTCCGAACAGAGCGCTGAGATTTTCGCCTAATCCGTTCCTTCACGACTTTAACCACTTGCCCAGTCCTTACCGAACGAGGGCGGCCGGATCTTTTTCTGTCATCCAATAAGCAAGTGTCACGGTACCTTTGGATGGTCCGGTAAACATAATCGCGCTTTACTCCAACACTCTTTAAATTTTTGAAAGTAGCGCCCGGGCGCTCACCAGCCAAAAATTTTTTTATCACCACGGCACGGAATTCCTTCATCGTCGGTAGAAAATGTAAACTGAATGAAAGAATGTATGTTATCATGTCAGTAATAGTGCAAACATAGTACAACATGCCACCAATACATAGCTAATATATGTGTTGTGCGTACACGACAACAATGCCTTTGAAGAAGTGTATGAGAATTTATTGGACACGGTGTATGTGATATGTTCAGTCCTTTTAAACTACTTTTGAGGTTTTGTCCAGCTGTGCAACGTTCCGGACTTCGTTTTCGCTGCCGATTCCGGGGGAATAATTGTACAGTTAACTCTCTCTGTGTCGATATTCTCTATGTCGATATTTTCTCTATCTCGATATCTCCCTGTCTCGATGTACCTAGCTTTATATTTGCCTGCATAACTCTCTCTATGTCGATGTGTTTTTTTTTTCTCTCAGGACATCACAAAGCATATACATAATGAAATGAAAATTGGTGATCAGGGCGCTAAGTCCTATATCAATATTCTGCATGTAGGGGCAGTAAAGACATGATTTGGGGTAAAGTGGATATTCAATGTTTTCCTACGAGACTTTGTAAAACGAATTCATCTTAATCTGCATATATCGAGGTTTTCTGACTTTTCTGACTTCCGTGCTACAGATGGCTGCATTTTAAATATTTTTATAGCACGTTAAAGTCAAAATTTTGAACCCAAAAATGCGTTATTTCTATAATGCATTTTTGAGTTCAAAATTTTGACTTTAACGTGCTATAAAAATATTTAAAATGCAGCCATCTGTAGCACGGAAGTCATACTTTCGTGGTCAAAACAATTTCAATTAAGGGAACATGGGGAGACTTGACCAAGCGCAGAATTCTATTATTGGCTATGACGAGTTCTATTAGGTTCTTAAAAATTTCAAAAATATGTTTATACTAGTTTCGGTCCGTTAAGGTAGTTTTAAAAGTTTGGAATGAAAAATTCTTTCCTTATAGAAAAGATTCCGTATTTAATAAATTTGCTTTAAATAATGTAATTTTTTATCAAACTTTGTATTGTACTCGCCTAATAATTACTTCTAAAGTACTCATACATTATTTTATACTTTATGAACTAATGAAATGATTTCACATAAATCGGAACATTGAAATAGTTATTACTAAAATTTGCACGAGATTGAACGCAATAACTAATGTTGGGGAGACTTGACCAAGATTTTATGGGAAGACGTGACCGATGAAAGATAAAATTTATCTGATATTTACTATGCTGTCGTACCTACTGTTAGTGTTAATCACCTCACAAAAAAATCCCACATCAAACATCAGTCTATATCTTGTTGTACTAGTAAACAAAGTAGTAGTAATATGGCTGATTTCGTGACGTGTTAATATGCAATGTAAGCAGTACAGTTAATCCTTAAAAGGAAATGCATTAAACACAGTCGAAATTTATGAAATATAACCCTTTTTATATTTTTTACTGCTACTTAATGACCTCGACAATATGGAAAAAAGGATTACAGTATTATTTATGTCATTATTTTTTGTTCTGATTTTTCAAAATTCTCTTGGTCAAGTCTCCTCAGGCATTGGTCAGGTCTCCCCGCATTGGGGAGACCTAACACAAAAAAAACGATCTAAAACTTTTTTAACTTTTGAAAAAGTAAATTAAAAATTCCGCAAAAAATTATGAACACGAATAATACCTTTTTACATTAGGTATACCTCAATGACTTTGGAAGGATTGAAAACATTTTTAGAGATTTATGTAGGTTTAGCTGAAAACCTGGTCAAGTCTCCCCATGTTCCCCTACATGTGGGGCAGAATGATAAAATGCAAATAAGGGATTCCTTCTCAAACGGCAAACTTGATGTTTTGCAGTGTGTGTGCACTTTACCTCGTCGTTTACTACTAGGGTTGTGGTACCGGTAATACCGGTACCGAAAATCCCGGGAATACCGACCCATTTTTGGTACCGTAATACCGGTACTGAACAAAAGCCAGTACCGGTATTTTCGGTACTATACAATTTTTTATGACAAATATGTTAACTCTGCAGGGGGATCTGGTTCAAAATATCGGCTTGCAAGATAACGTTTAATTATATTAATTTTCCTTCTAGATAAATCGTTGAGATAACACCTTTGTGTGGGAATGAGGTGGGGCCATCATCATAATAATTCTACAAGTTAAAGTTTTATTAGCGACATTCTGATTGGTTTCCATTATTCACTGGGTGGCGCGTAATAAGACTATGGTCTAAGTCATGTCTGTATTTGGTTTGCACTTAAACCTTTATCTATAAAGGAACGAACAGCGATTTAGTAGCTAACAGTTTTAGACTTGGTGAACTGCTTCAAATGGGGCGATTTGTAATTATTGGTTATCGGAAAATTCAGGAAAACTCCATAAATTACTGGAAAGCAAGCCTTGATATGCATTAGAGAATAGTAGGTAAACGACATAAAGATCGAAACCAATTTTCAGAAAAGCAAGAGAGGAAATGCGATTAACCTGTTCGGATTTACTGCCATTCTCGCTTTGATTTACTGTTGTTAATAGGGTTTCATACATTTACCATCTGTTCAAGTCGACGAAAGTCGCACCACTTAGTAGGGTATACGTGCCCTTATTAATCTCATTAGTCACGATGCCACACTATATCGCTGATAAATCGGCTTACACTGGTTAGATTGCACTTAAATAGGTATCAACATCCTTGCTTTGTTCTTAAGAAGACGATCAATAAAAAATCTGGCTTGAAAAATGTAAAATACTCTCGTTAGATCGAAGCGAAAGGTCGAGTACAACGCACTCTTATTCATTCTACCATTTGAGCTGATGCGTTGAATAGAGATAGCAGACACTGCTCTAACTAATGTGTTCAAATGGGTGAGATGAATAGAGGTGCTAAGATGAATTAGGGCACAGTAACCCTAGTTATTGATTTCAAAGTGGCCTAGATTTCGAAATAAAAGAAGGTGCCTTATACGAAAAATATCTTCTGTGAAAAGTCTTGCCATTCCGAAGCAATTAAAACAATAAACATGTTTTTTGATCAACGCAAATCAATCATCTGAGAATAAGATCATCAGTTTGAGCATTCAATTTCAATTTTAAGCTTTTTTCGAATTTTTTAAAAAAAATATTCGGGTACCGGTACTTTACCGGTACTACCGGTACTGAGGGCTTCACTACCGTAGTACCGGTTCTCGCCAAAAAGGGTCGGTACTGCGAACCCTATTTACTACCCTACTCCCCCCAATACGAGCATCTATCTTCACTTCCCGGTATGCATTATGATGTCCTGAAGGAAAAGTTGTCTCAAAGAAAATCATTGTGTTCTATATGTCGATCTCTCCCTATGTCGATGGTCCCTTCAATATCGACATAGAGAGAGTTAACTGTATATCTCATAATGTTGAACAAGTGACAATGTGGTCAAGCAATGAAATTGATCCCAAAAATATGTAATAAGCTTGAAAGTTTATATAAAATCTCGTCTAAAATGATATCAACACTGTGACTCAACTATTGACATTGGATTCAACGTGAAAATCATGAATTGGTCAATTCATGAATCTTGTTCTAGAGCTTTGAAGTATTGTTCGAAAATATTTGTTGCATTGTAATAAATTAGTAATTATAACTGGAAAGTTGACCACATAATGACTTATCGGAAGATCTGGAATATCCGCGCAATAATGAACCTTGTCCTAGAGCTCTGAGATATTTTCGAAAACATATAAGGGTATACCATTCGCATAAATTCGTACTTGTGACTGGGGACGGGCATAGAGTAGTTGGTAAATCGATTGTCTTGTACGCAGTTAACCTGGGTTCGGATCCCAAGCCCGCTCATAGGGTTTAGAGATTTTTCGTAAGAGATTTTTCTAACCCGAAGAGGCGAATGACGTTAAGGTTAAAACCTCTATAATCGAAATAAATAAAATAATAAATAATACTTGTGACTGTGACAGAGTCCTTTCGGATGATCTTGCGTAGAATTGGCAAGTTCACAAATGGGGTCTCTGTTCCGGTCACAAATACAATTTCTTTGCAATAATAATTCTAAAAAAAAACTTTCGAGGAAACCATAAACTTCCAGAGCCAGTCCCGGATGTTCTAGAACGATACGAATAGGGTCCATATCCCAGTCACAAGTACGAATTTATGCGAATGATATTCCAAAAAATCTTTGAACTCTAGGACAAGGTTCATGAGTTAGCCAGTTCCACTGATGTTCCAGATCTTCCGAAGAATCATTATGTAGCCAAAAAAAGATGTGTAGGTCATAACCACGAACTCCGTTCAAATGAGAATTCAAGAAACACTAAAAACCCATGGATCTAAATGACTTAAATTAGACAATTCTACAGATGTTCCGGATTTTCCGAATGATTTTCACGTAGAATTCAGGGACAGTATTTAAATCAGAGTATCAATATTATTTTAGATGAGATGTTATATAAGCTTTCAAAAATATTACAAAACTTTGGGATCAGTTTCATTGATTGGCCACATATTGTCGCTTGTTCAGTATTATGAGAAATACTATGGTATCGCCGGAATCAACACCAGAAGCGTAATGCGGAACGTCCAAGATCGGGCCAATCATGTACAAAACTGATATGTACATTCTTATTTTTGTTTTGGTTGTGTTTATTATTAGTGTTCTGTCAATAAACTTGTGATTTATGATGCCGGTTCTGCATAAATCTACGTATGCCAAACATGACCCCATTAGGCACCAATTCCCGCTGGCCAACCTGGTCAAAAACGTAATATTTACCAGAAACTGAAAATTGAAGCTCTAACTAACAATGGGGTACAAGTTCATATAGATTTGATTGAAAAAGTGCTTAAAATTGAGTTCGAAATCGGGGTCACCTTTATTCGTAACTTTTTTACTGCCCTTAACCGTCCGGCAGTCGCGTTAGTGCACTGAGTGCACGCTGCTCTGGAAATCTAGCGAAATCGTCTTAGGCCACCAGCGGTTGATCGTTTAGTGGGCCATAAGCGCGACTTCCGGAGGGTGAAGGAATGTCCGAAAAAATTAAACTCGATTAAAAATCGTTACTCTCCATGAAAGAGGAAAAGTCAAGAAATTCCAAACTTCTAGGTGCAAAACTATCGCTATAGCCTTTTGAAAGTTCATTTTGGATAATGTTGACCCCAATACCTAAAGAAGTTTGACACATCAGTCAGAAAAATATTAAGTCTTATTCAGTTTCGTAAAACTTTTATAAAACAATGCGGAAACTCATCATTAGAAAATCTTTCGAAAACGTCGCGAAAAATCGAAATTTCCCGGCCTGATTCGGACAAACCCATCAATATGGACCACCAATATAACACTAAAATTTTGTGAAATTTTAAATATTAGCTCACTGCAGATTTGTTTGCAATCTCATTCTAAGTTAGGTGTTTAAAGGTGGCGGACGGAGCATTTATCGGGAGATTTTATGAAATCAGTTGACGCTAGGAATTTAAATACGACGGACAGAAGGTTACTCCGGAAGACTATACGTGCAGATCGGTTTGTCCCAGACATTACCCACTCATTTTTTTGCGCATACGAGTGAACCAAAGATACTTTTATGGTACTGATGCTGATGAAGGCTTTCACATGTTCATCTTGGCAGTTACTAAAAAGTCGGTGGCACCCAGTCATGCACGAGGTGCCTTTTTAGATTTTTGCATTATTAGTCTCTGACTTGTATTCAATTTATTTCATCTCTGATATATTCTATCTCCACCTTCGTATTTTTTAGCTTTTATAGCGCAAACATGTACTTTCCTGAAAAGACTAAATAGTAAAATGGTAGTCGAATTCTACCCACTACCTAACGACTCCGAGTTCTCGTTTAAAAATATACACATTGAACTCGGTCAGACCATATCTGAGCTTCTTTCGGATCAAGCATAATCCGCTAGGTAAGGGGAGGGCTAGGTAAGATTTCAAAAGAACTAACGCAGACAAGAATATTAAATAACAGTGACAGATATAACGAAAATTCACCCAGATAAACTCAGAATTATGATATTCTATCTAAAGCATGTAAATGGTATTAGTGGTGACAAGGTTTGTCTGAAGGACTGCCGCGTATACACGACCGCTCACAAAATTGAGAACGATGGCGGGATCACCGTTTCGAGTTTGTTGTTGTGCGTGGATCTACTGGAGCATGGGGTTGGCTGCTATAAGTTTTCATTGCTGCATTGAGTGAAGATTTGTGAAAGGAAATCGTACTGGGCGGGACAAATATCCCTTCAAACTGTTAAATTACGTTTGCCTAGACAAGGATCATCTGCCTTCTCGGCTGGTTGTTCATAATGCATTACAGCATTGCACTAAACGTAAGCAAATGTCCCATTGTAGTAATAATAATGCTCGGAGTGAGAATTGCGCAGAGTACCATGGGAATGACCCTTACATTGATCTGATTCCATTTCCTATGCGCAAAAAGTGCCCGAGGAAGCTGTAACGTTCCTTTAACAGTTATGTGCCCAACAAAAAAACACCTTTAACAGGCCAACGTGGGTACCCGGGTACCCACAATTTGAAATGCTCATAACTATGGCTTCCTTTAACCGATTTGGACACTTTTAGATGTTTTGGATTCAGAAACTCGTCCACTTTTTGATTCTGTAAAGTTGAACCGGATGAATGGATCTGGTTCTTGGTAATCCGGATTTTCCGGGGTAATGTTCCAGTACTAGGGTATGATTTGTAAATTTTAATAATGTCCTAGCAATATTAGTATCAAAACTCTTAAAATTGTCTCGGAAGTCTGTTATTTATTGTTATGGGAACCTATCGCAATTTAAAAAATGGAATTGGAATGGAATGGCCACTCATGGCCCCACGGGAACCTGCTCCGGAATGTCCGTTCCGGGGTCAAATCACCAAATGGTTCCAGAACCACGAGATACAGCCTACTGATACAATTCCAAGAATTTTGATACCCATATTGCCAGTATTCCATTGAAGTTCACAAATAGTATCCCAGTACTGGAACCTGCTTCCGGAAATCCGGATTCCTGGAAACTGAATGAAGTAACCTGATTCATTTTTACCACGTCCAAAAGCGGATGAGTTCCTGAATCCAAAACACCCAAAAGCATCAAAATCGGTTGGAAATTACCTTAGTTATTGGTATTTCAGTTTTGTGGGTACCCGGGTACCCACGTCGGCCTGTTACGTAGTAAAAAAATTCAGGAGCCCCTCCTAACTCCCTCCCTTACTATATCAACAATATTATTAACCCAAAAGCTTGACTTAGTGAAGTTCTAAGATGTCGCAAAGTTTCGATTTCCAGCTATGGATAAAACATGGGAGTTTTATTAATTGAAACCTAAAAAGGTACCCGGGTACCGCGTCGGATACACAACGGTTAAGGTTGGACAGAAGATGAGAAAAAATCGAAATCGAAAAAGCAGTTTCTTTCCACACCGTGTGTTAGATCTTCAAAAAAATCAATCAGTTTATGTAGAATGTTTCGATTTTTGCCCATTCTCTGTTCAACCTTAAAAAAACGCACTAGGCACTTCATGGCAGAAATACTAAAAAGCGCTACACCATTTACCAAGACAAATCACTCTGACGATCGCCATGTGGCAACATCTGCTCGTAAAGCTTCTAAAGCAATAGGCAAATGAGATTAAAAAATTTCTACTAAATATAACAGCTCATGTAGGCTCCGACTCAAAACCGAAGCAAACAGTTAATTCTACCTACAAGCAGTCCATATCATATCAGTGCACAAACTCATTTCACTCCCCGGCTGCGGAGTGAAATGAGTTTGCCAAATGAAACAAAAGGGCCCGTGCTACGGGATAACACGATTTCGATCAACTTTAATAAAACTCGTGTTAGACCCACAGTTCAGGAAGTGGAGCAATTAGTTAAAGTTAAAATGGAGCTTAATCTCGCTTAAATTACGTACTCTCAGCTACATCACGTTAAAAACTGTGTTTTGATCACGTTTAGAAGATTAGCACAGGCAGAAAACTTCATTGAAAAGAACAACATGCAACACGAGGTCGAGTTTAACAACACCAGAATCAAGATCCCGGTGCATATGGAAAACGACATGGTGGACGTGCGTATCCATGATTTGGCCCCGCGCACTTAGAAAGATTACATCAAACAAATCATGTCGCAATATGGAGAAGTAGAATCTATTACGAATGACACCTGGAGAAATTTTTTCACCGGCATTCCCAACGGCGTTCGTATTGTGAGGATGCGAGTGACTAAACCAATACCTTTTTACATGACTATCGAATGCAAATCTCCGAAGGATGAAGTGACCTATAAGCAAACAACGTTAATCACATATCCCGGGCAGACACCAACATGCCAATTCTGTAACCATACAGCCCACTACGGAAAAACATGCGCCGAAGCAACTAGTCAAAAGTCTTCTACTACAGCAAACTCTAACAAGCAGCCACCGGCACCTTCAGATAAACCAAAAACAACGATCCAATTAACCAATAATGCATGTACAACGACCACGACAACCGCTCCCAAACCAACGACTAGCATCATCAATAAAGAAGAAAATACCGATGAAGGCGGATTTACAACAGCGACTCGTATAAGAACAAGTAACAAATAAGAACCTCTGATCGTGAACAGCAAGAAAGCAGTACCGATGATGACATAAACGGGAACGAGAACGCGAGAGAAGGCAGACTGAATGACCCCCAAGCGGCTTCACCGCCAAGGAAAAGGATCTCAACACGCAGCAGCAAGCTGCGTCAACAAGATCTGGAAGACCGACATTTTTAGCATTTTATTTTTTTATTTTTACTTATTGTAAAAAATTGAAAGACCCACGGCTCAGTTGTCCTAAGTGCTAACGCATTGAGACGTTTCAAATAAATCTTTAGATTAAATTAGATTAAAAAAAGAAAACTCATGTGATATTTCTACCAGAGATTAAACTTATTGCAGGACTGGTTAGGCCTAGGCTGAACTCCGGCAACTTTGTGATATTACGAAACACTTCACGGCATCGAAGAAAGTCCCATTCTCACAGTAAGGCATTGTCTGGTCTTCTCGATGGCAGTTGATCTAATTTACTCCACAATTATTGCTACAACTTTAAGAAGGTGGACTGCTTAACTTCTCATGACCACGTATCTGTCCCACTTGGGTTTCTATGAAACTAAGAAAACGAACGATGAAGTTTGCAAAACTTTCGCTGTTTTTTAATATAAAGTTACTACAGTTGAAATTTTCGTTTCATGCAATTCTACCATGTTTACCATTAATTCTTTTATCTATTTTACATTTGAGATCAACGCCATTTATTGTGAATTAATCTGTATGGAACCGACAGGGCCGCAGTGTGATCTTCTGGCGCCTTTAGTGGAATCTTATGCAGTTTTCACTTGACCTTGAAACTGTGTCAGATTCTAACTCCAACAGTTAATTCATACACTTTTAAGGCAGTTGGGGTCAGAACTCTACTCAGTTTCTTCTCTAGCTCTAGGTTTTGTGCCCCTGGTGTGTTTACATAGGCTTCCGTTTTTAGTTTGCCTTTGAACAATCGTTTAGTGTGTACTAGGGTTCGTCGCGGTTGCGGTAATTACCGCAATCGCGCGGTATTTACCGCACCCGCACCGCAAAATTTGAGACGCTTTTTCCCGCAGATGCGGCGCGGGAAAGAGCTTTTACCGCAACCGCACCGCAAAAAAAATTGATGAGCTGATAATTTTGATTATTCTAAATTGATAAACAGACTGCTATAACGAAAGAAAATATAGCTGTGTCCGAAATATTCCGACGCTATTATTTTTACGACATATTTTGGACTAGTTATTTTATACTTCTAAGTAAAACTTCACAAACTAAACCATTTCAAATACATAAAATGCAAGATCCAAATAGAGACAAAATTATTAGATCATTTAAAAACAATCCCTTTTCACTCTTAAATCCAATTTAAAAGTGCATCACTTCTCCCGATTCCTGTTGGAAATCGTTGAATTATGAATTGTTTCCGATATCAATTTGTCAACTGTGAATTTTGTTTAATTTAAAGAAATTAAAGATAAACTAATTATGCTGGAACTTAAACACAACCCAAAGAATATCTTCATCTTCATCAAACCAAACAAATACGGAGTAATTGGCAGTAAAGGTTACAAATGTATGAAAGCGTCCAAAATAAGGAGGGGTCCAAATTAGGATGATTATTCTATCATTCGTTCATCAACATTGTATTTCTATCTTCTTTGATTGCTGTGTAAATTCAATGTGAATTTTTCTGCAGTCAATTTTATTGGACTCTCTCTCAAAAAGTATGCTACATAACTTTTTTTCGCGTACTTCCATTCAAATTTACTATAATTTTCTATCAAATTAAATTCTAATATTTTTCAGTTAAGACTATTTTGTAGCTTTTTTGAAGAATTTTTTGCCAAATACCACATAGTTTGACTTCCGTTCACTTCAATTGTAATTGTAGAAAATTACTTCATACATTTTTAAAGGGAGCAATCTTAGTTTTTGAATGAGAATACATCTGTTTCTTGAAGACGGCGCCAGTGGTTGCGTGGTAAGCGTGACCGCCACTCATTCCAGTTGGCGTGGGTTCAATTCCAGCCGAGGTCGTTGAGATTTTTCTGAGGTGAAAAAATCTGTGGTCGCGTCTTCCTTCGGAAGGGAAGTAAAACCGTTGGTCCCCCGATCCATGAAATTGGTGGATCGATATTCTAGTCCAGGTAGTGGAATCACCTCTCTGGCGTCGGTAAAGAAGAAGTATATCCAACTTCTATACTCTACTAACAAAAATATCCTCCTCCCGTGATACTTGTGGAGTGCGCAGTAGTATATACGGCCTCTAGCAAAAGCAAGTATCGGACTAACAATTCCTTCCCTTTCCTTCCGTGATCTACGTTCGGGCCTGGCCGGCGCCGGTATTGATCAGAAACATTTTAGGATTACCAGGAGTTGCACATTGAAAGATGTTTCGCTAATCCCAAGCATAATTATCTACTGATTCCCTGTGCAACTTCAGCTAGTCCCGATCGATAACGGAGTAGCAGCCAGGAGTGGTCGCACAAACTCAAGCTCAAGCTCAAGCTCAAGAATACATCTGTTTCTTGAAGAATGCGGAAGTTAGAGTTTTGGAATATTTTGTCATTTCTGCTGTATGCTCCAAATCATACATTTTTTGCAGTTTTTCTAATGTTCAATAATTCTGTACCGGTTGAGACCGGACTCCTGATAAGATGTAATGTATAGAGCATTTTTTTTTCGTCAAATATGGCGTCGTTCTTATTGATGAAATACAATATGTTTTTATTTCACTGTATTGCAATATATGCGCTACTATATCGAAGTACTGGTATTTATTTAATTTTTTTTTGTGAAATTCTTTTAAGAATGAAAGGTGGTTTACTCCGTCCATTTCATTTTCATATGTCAAAAATATTGAAAATATAAAAATTTAAATAAAAAAATAAGCAACTTCATTTCTTATTACATTTTTATTCCACATTTTTCAATTAACTGAAGGGTTGCTAAAATAAAAGTTTTCCTATTACTGCAGTAGAACGTTTTTGAATGTATAGTGTTTGCTTTAAAATGTACAGAATTTTATTAATAGAAAATGCAAAAGTTGATTTTTTCATAAACATTACATTCTGAGGAGTCTCTTAAAGTTAAATTTCGTGTGAATAAGAATAACATTTTATTATATATGGTTACACAAATGTACAATTTTTCAACACTATTTTAAAAATATAAAAATTTTACCGCATTTACCGCATTCCCGCGTGGTGCGGTGCGGTAAATAAAGTGCGGTTGCGGTAAGCGGTGCGGTTTTATTATTTTTTGCGGTTGCGGTGCGGACAATCCATTTACCGCCCACATCCGCACCGCGACGAACCCTAGTGTGTACGTTGGAATGGCTCATTATCCACTCTTATTTCATAATTTATACTCACTTAGTCCAGCACATACTTTCAGAGCCCCCCTGAGGCTGGCGCCCTTACCAGGGGCCTGAATACAATGATATAGGCTTGAAATGTGTTTGAACAAAAACAGTTCACTTAAATGAAGAAAGCAGCTTTTCTGTTAGTTATACAAGGTTATGACAGCATAGCGTACATGTTTCTAACCCGCAAAAACGAGCCAAGAGTGAAAATCTTTATTTTTCACCGATTAGTTCTGGGCGCTAAAGGCATGAGCCGCGCAGCCGATTTCAGGTAAAAATCGGTGGCGCGCCGGCGTCTCTCCGATGTTTTTACGTGCAACCGTCGGCGGGGCGCGGCGCGCACCTCTACTGGGCGCTTGGAAATGTTGAACGTGATCTCCAATCCCTAAAAATGATAGAAATCTTTTTAATTTTTATTTTTATTCTAAGTTACGTCCAGGGGCGGATTCAATAAAAAATCGATGGAGGGTCTGTAATTGATTTTGAAATGAAGTAGTACAATACGTGATACGTAATAACCTCATTAAATGAAAATCAGTAAACAATTGGTTGGAAATGAACTAGCGTTTGAAGCTAATTTAAAATTGAAAATAATTTAAAATTTCTCAAAAGTTGAAATTTTTCGGGTGGAGGGGTTCTATACCCTTCTCCTGGATCCGCCTCTCGTACCACCGAATCGACCAAATAGAGGAAAAAAGCAGATGGTTTAGCTCTTTGCTTACCACACAACTCGTTACCATGTTCGATGAGTAGCTTTTCAAACGTAAGCGATGACTGCTACTGGCACTGGCTATGAATGTCGCCGGAGCAATTGCTTTTGATGCAGGGAAAGCCAACTTGTGTCGCGAAATGAATCTATGTGTATCTTTTGAAATCAAAGCTTGTCGATGAAACCAGAAGAACGAAGAGCTTGATTTCATCTTCAGTGGCCTTCCTGGTTGGCAACTAACCGCACTATCCTCAGCATAAGCTTCGATACACTAATGAGGAGTCTTTTTATTGAAGAGTCCAGGTTGAGCTGGAGTTTTTCCTACCTTTGGCATGTCTAGTGCTGAGTTATTCACTTTGAAAGCCAGGATCGGAATCCTTTACAGATCACTGAAACTATTAGTGTTGAATAAAAAAAATACCTTTCGGTCATAACGATTCACTGATTAACTAACATTGTTCATTGAAACAATACAACTAACCAACCAAAGCCCACCAGTATGCAATATTGCAATAGCTGATCGAACAATCCGTTTGTACACAAAACCTCAAATTCTCCAATTTTCGACGTGCAACTGAGTTTAAAAAAAACATCCAACGAACCAGAACAGAAACGTTACCCCAATTGGGACGAAAGCAAAGTTCACGCAAATTGATCCCATTGTTCCACAACAACATACAATGAAATCAGCAGAGGTAGTAGCAGCAGCAGTAGCAACAGCACCGGGAATGACAACGTTGGTTTAGTGCAAAGTTGGGAAACAGAATAAAAAAGCGTCGGAATGAAGCACCTAGCCCGTAAAAAAAGAGCGGAACCGAAAAAAGTTGCATCTGTCCAATGGTAATTGAATTTCCCAAATCCCATGAAGCGCAATGGGTGCACAGGACTGCTCTCTGCCGATGCATCACAATCGTACCGGGTTGGGGAAGGAAATGGATAGGGGGTGTGGAAAGTAGTCCTATACGCTGAGGCAAATAGTTTATTGATGACAATGATCTCCTTTTATGCAGAGTTTTTCCTGCTTTTACATGCGGTGCAGTGCCCACTTTGGGGAAAGTTTCTGAGCAACGGTGCTCAAAGATGGGATAGTTTTCTGAAAGTTTGTTCCGAAGTGTGTTTTTGGTGGGATATGCATGTTCCACTGTTGGGAATCAACTAAGGGATTTGAAAATTTTAAATTAGAGAGATTACACCACAAAAACATCGAGTTTCAACCCACCGCGTTCAGCGTAATGTTCAAACTGTCCCCACGTTTCCCTTTAGCCTTTGGCAGGGCGAAAAAGTTTCACAGTTAAAATTAGATTTCCGCAGTTCATCGGAAACGAAACTACTGCAGTATGCAAGCCAAGTGCTGGGGCGAGTGTACCACTCCCTGCCTCGCGGAAGCTGTTGAGAATCCGGGCATGCAACCGATGCTGGAAATTGTTGAATTGGACGATTTCAATGATTATTTTTCATTCTGTTCATTTCCTGGAATCTGCACAATGGGGCTAATTTTCAAAGGTGTATAGTAAAAGAATTTAAAGCTCGATATACCTTATATGAGACTTTCACATTTTGTCCGTTTTTCATGAAGATCGCTACCACCGTACATCCGAACATAAGCTAACTTCGTGTAACAACCCGGAACATGCTGTCTGTAATAGGATCATTCAACTTAAAATCGATTTAAATTACGTACTAGGTTACATGGAGCAGCAAATGGTAGTACCTAATGGCAATTTACAGCTGGAATTTTTTTTCTCCTTAACAAACAGGATCGTTATTCCCAACCATCAATTCAAACGTCACCGAAAGCATAATCCTTATTGCAATCAGCGAGCAGAAAAGATTTCATCTGTCTAATTTTCGTCCAACACAAAGCCTGACATTCCTTAATCTGTACTCTTTAATCAGATTAAAGCTCACAGCATTATAAGCCTTTCATCGGTAATTTCATCCGATTCATCTTCTGCCCAACCCACAATAGCAGAATGGAGACAGTGGGGTTTTATTTTGTCAGTCAGTCAGTACAAGCGAGGCAAGGATAAGCGCAGACCGACAAAAGCTTTCTTCCGTGTCATGTAGGTGTCACGCACGTAGAATCTTGACAACAACCGCTCGACGCTCCCATCTAGCTACCCACAAAAACAGACACACACATACACACCCGTGCACAATAACAATGGTGAAAGAAACCAGGAACACATGCCTCGCTTGATTTAGCGACATTTCACTTCACGCATGAGCTCCGAAAAAATCCCGAGGGCGTCTTTAAAAATAACAGAATACGTATATCCCTACAGGACGCGCACAATCTAGATAGACAGATAGGAAGACGTAAAGCGTGTGTGTGTGTGTGTATGTGGCATGAGAACCTAACCATACAACTCGGATTCTCGGCTAAAGTTCGCGAATAAAAATAACACTTCTCGCTTACCTGATGGGCTTACGAGAACACAAAACACTACGCAACCAGCACCGGGAAAAAACCTCCCCCCACCTACCACGGTAATATGTATGGTACCTACCAGACAAAAATGGAAGAATCGCGTGGGTGAAAATGAGCCCCGTTAGGCAGGTGGCACGAGAGTGGGTAGGTAGATGGCGTGATGACACTCCTTTTCGTTGTTGTCTAAATCGGAATGCTTTTTTCCGCTTGCAAGGGGGAGGTGAAGAATGATACCCGAAACTGGCACACTACGTTCCTACCGACCGACATACATATAGGGCAACAACAGGCACATTTGTGCTATAGTGGCGCTGTAGTTGCTTCAATAGAATAGGTGAAATAAGTATCACGAGAGGCTGTGACGAGAGGAGGCTATGCGAATGCTTGGAAAAAAATAAGCAATAGCACAAATGTGTCACTCAGATTGTGTGTGTGCGTCGAGAATTAAGCCTAGGATTTTTGAATAGCTAAACGGATAAAACCAAGACTTGGAAGCAAATTTGTAAGGTGACAAGTAATCCGATAAATCCATTCAAGTGATAGATTTATGTTTCGAGAGAGACGGTGTTTACGGAAGGGTACAGTGCGTTAAATGCTTAAAATATTCTTGATAAGCACTCTAGCATTATTTCTAGCCTGTACTATTTACTTGATGGTTTTAGCACTTTCAATTATCAAATTGTTGGAAGAGTAATAAAGATATTCAAAGCATATGAGTATTACTATTAGTACCTACCCATTGCATGGCTTTCAAACAAGTATTTTGAAAGTAACCTTCGAATTTTAATCAGTCGTACATTCGTATCACAACGGTAGGTACCACCCCATAGGTAAATAAGTAAAACACATACGAATGAATACAGCATGCTGCAATTTGTTGAGGTTTTAGAAATAGGCCAATGCTAGGAATTCGCGATCAATCGGATGTGGGTGCGAAACTGCGAATGCAACCGCCACTGTCAGTAGTGGAAAAGTTCAGAGAGTGGTGAGTAATTTTGTAAAGATAGAATAGAACTACCGTTCCCAATTAGCAAAACTCGACAACTCGAGGGCATTGGGTTGATTGTTATCGATAAGCCACATCTTTGAAGCTTGACTAAAATTGGATTTGTTCAGCATAGTTCCTATTTGCTGTTGAAATGTACCCCCGATATATTTTAGGAAGACACAACCTACGAATTCACCATTTGTTAGTTGATTTGAAGGTAGCGTACGATTCAGTAAAACGAAACAAGTAATGCTGGATAACTATCTTAAACTCATTTTTCTGACCGTTGCAAGGCGATCGTTTGTCCCTTTGCCTCTACGGAAGCCAAATGGTGTAGGTATACGACAGTCATTTACTTCGATATAATTTTCGAACAATTTCCAAATACAAGCATCGCAATAGGCCGATAAGAGTTGTGACTGGAGGCTGGCCAAGGAAACATTAAACTCCAACGAGAATATTAAAGTTATTCCGCTGGTGAAAATACGAATTGAGTGAGTACTTTGAACTTTACATCCTTCAAAGTCGAAGTTTGTTTGAGTTTCAGGAAAGCCGTCCCCAGAACATATGGTGCCCGCTGACCGATTTCCCTGCGCCTTTAGAAGAAGCTTGCAATCCGCTGATTCAAGCTGGCCCATTTTCGACCCTGTCGGAGACTCCACAATGCAGCTATATCAAGCTACACCGCCATTGTGAAGGAGTATCGATATCGAGAGCGTACTGAGACGCAACGCAGTTGGTCCCATGGAAACCCTCCGGCACAGTAAAATCTTTGCTACCAGCGTACAACAATCGTCCAAGTCATGTGTGCGTGCCTTTATTTAAGCGGCTGATGCTTTTCACGATTCTAGCTCACCATCTAGCGCTCGTCGCAAGCTACCTCCACTGTCGCTCCGAGACAGCGATGATTGTCAGTCGTTACGATTCGTGGTAGTGATAAGAACCTCCTAACCTGCTCTAAATATTGCTGCAATCTCTGCTACTAGTACTGTCGACGCCACTCCAGCCGAACCTAATCCGTGTTCCAACAGTATCGAGATTTACCAGTAGAACATTGGTGGCCTAAACTCATCATGCTGTTATGACGTCTTCGCCTTGACCGAGACTTGGCTTAGATGGTTAGGCATTTGATGTCTACCGCTGTGACCACAACAGCCATAAGCCGTCGGGTGGTGGTGTGCTTATCGCTGTTTGTCATGGCGGCATAAAATCTCGATTGATCAACGATAACTGTTGGAAGAGCTCCGAGCAAGTGTGGCTATCAGTGAAACTTGCCGATCGATAGTTATTCCTGTGTATCGTGTTTATCCCTACTGATAGAATTCACGATTCCCGCCTGATCGATGCACAACTTTCCCTCGTATCTTTTGTAATCTTGATTGCCACCCCAAATGATGATACCGTTATTTTAGGGGACTGCAATTTTTCTGGCTTGACATGGTGTACAGCAAACAATGGATTTCTACGACTGGATACTGAACAATCTACGCTTATTTTACGGGCAGTTGGAGCGCTGGACTATGACTGCTGCTCGCGACGGAATGTACGACCAGATATGCCTGAAAGCTTTGTATAAACCGGTGATAGTAGCGGGCAGTCTGCACACCATTGGCAACGGCCAACGAGAACTTGTCACGACCGAGTGTGAGGTGATAGAAAAGTGTATTATGACGAGTATCTAAATAGCGAAGCAGTAGAGAACGAGAGTATCGCCAGCATCAGCCCGGGGTACGCGCGCAGGCTACGACAGATGCCCAGCACCTGATTCATGAGAAAATCGAACGGTCGAGGAATGATAAAGCCGCTGGCAATGATCATGTGAGCTGCTCAAACTGAGAGGTTCTCTGATGGAGGGACGTGCTGGTGCTGGTGTCTACTGTCGTGAAATGAGATTGGGACAATCTCACTCGCTAGGTAGATGCGGTACTGAAATCGGTCCTTCTACAGAGCTTGTCCGGCAAAGTTAGGCATTGGCTAGAGCACACCACTGGGTGATTTTGAAGATCTGGGAGGAGGAATTTTGACTGGTTGATTGGATGGAGGGAGTGTTAAGCGGGATTGCTGCAACTAGTTACCGAGTAATCACATTGCTGTACAAGGTGTTCTCCCAAATTCTTTGTCGTCGCCTATCATCATTAGCAAAGGAGTTCGTAGGGCAATATGGCAATGGGTCGAGTGATGCGTGCTGAGTATCAGAGATATATTCTAGTCCTTTTGAAACTCGGAAAGGGCTACGACATGGTGATGGGCTCTCTTGTATATTGTTCAATACCGCTTTGGAAGGTGTGATAGAACGAGTGAGGTACTAAAACATTCACCTTATTACCGGGTGTTATCAAGTTTGAGCGATCACGGGCGTAAGTGTGCGTGGTTGCTCGCGAAGGGCTTAAGCTAGGGTTGGGAAAACCGTGGCATTTTAAAAAACCGGTATTTTCGGTAGTGGAAATATAAATACCGGTAAAACCGGTAAAAACCGGTATTTTCAATAAAAATGAGAACAAAGAAATTGTGTAGGTAAGTAGGTTTATTCAACTAGATTTAGTACCATTTACAGAATTTACAAAATAATCTTTAAGCACACACAGAGTATTAAGTGTTTCATCATTCAACCGAGATCTAATTTTGCTTCCAAAATGCTCGCTCGGAATCAACGGATGTTGGTTTTATTACTCCCATGTTATCATGTAGTAAGCTAAGATATTTTCCTTTATCTCCTTCGGCCTCATAGTAAATGAATTCCGATTTGATTGCCTTGAGTAATGAACCACCAGTCGACATATTTGATTTCGAATCTGTGGCAGATTGTGAAGACCTTGTTTCATTCAGTCGCTTTTCGAAGAGTTCCTTGATGGAAAACTTATTTAAGTTCGAGTGATGTACCTCGTGTTCTCTTTCTGTTGTATCGATGTCGGAAACAGGCTGTTCCAGTTCCTTAAGTATTACCTTAATCAATTCAGTAGCTTGCTTCTGCATCGCAGCTTTCGACGTTTGGAAAAATATTCCGAAAGTGTCCATGTCGTTAAGTTGTCGAACTCGCTTATTAGACAAATAAGCATAAAGGTCAGCTAAATGTAGTCGACGTTCAGAGATTCGAAACACAAGTGCATTGAAAATCTGACCTGAAATCGTTGATTTCTGTTTATCCAAATGCTCCAGCATGAACTGAAGGGCAATATCTGCTTCATAGAGATTAATATCCTTGCGACACAGATGCTCAACAGCAGTTTTAACAGGCTGCAGCGCATTAACAACATTCTCAATTTGCTGTAAGTCAGGTTGATCCAAATCAAATTTGTCACCCGTGTCCAGAAGCGCTTTTTGAACAGCCCTATTCAGTTCATGAAATCGCTTGAGCATAGTAATTAACGAATTCCATCTTGTCTTACAGTCCAGCATTAGGTTGATTTCCTTTCCAAACTCAACCTTCACGTATCTTTGAAGAATATCGTTCTTAGTTGGTGACCGTCGGAAATGTTTAACAATATCGCGAACCTTTTTAATTAAAACAGCGAATTCTATGATAAGATCGCCTCCCATATTTTCATCCTCTTCCACGAAATATCCATCATCTTCTTCCTCGGAATCGTTGTTTGATTCTAGAATTGAACGTAATATTATTTTTTGAGCAATATTCGGTCACAGAAATACAATTGATTGTACCTGCGTCTGAAGTCAAACTATCTGTTACAAGATGAGATTGGTTTTTTTTATACAAAACGGATACGACAGCGAGATGAATTCCATGAGCAAGGCATAACTGATGGGGCATTTCAGTAATTTTTCCCACTTTTTTCATAACGGAAGCGCCGTCTGTTGTAATAGCGATCACATCATCTGTGAGCGAAATGCCGAAATCAGATAGCTTGGCTTCCAAAAGTTGAACACATTTGTCAGCTGGCATGGAGCCGATGATACGCTTTAGACCGATGTTCCAAACTGTGCACCCTCGATGAACAGCAATGTTCAGATATCGCCGGTTTCGTGTTGATGTCCTTTCGTCGAAACTGATGCTTACCTTGTGTTTCTTTTGGCGCATAATATCGAACTGCTTGGTATATTCGTTAACCACAGAATTGTAGTAGCTGGTCACTCTTAGACGGACACTTTGATTAGTTACTGGTAAGTTCTTGAACCCACGAGCAAGCAGACCACTGCGAATGTCTTCTGATTTCGCCAATACGTTGAATGAAATCCCATCCTTTGCCGACATGCGAGCATAAACCTCATCAATATTAAGTGCTCCTGTGAAAAGCTTTGTAATGGTAGCGATTTTCTTCGGTGCTGATTGATTGCTCGACATTTCGGATGCTCTTTTAGTGATTTGAATGTTATGTTGAGATCGTAGGTGGTTTTTGAGACCAGAAGTACTGGATCCCTCGCATTTAATAATTTTGTCACATCGAATGCACTTTGCTGTGCCCCGGTTACTTATTCCTCGAAGGAAATAACTCCAAACCGATGACGATCCATCCTCTGACTTTGGTTTTGTTTCGAAATCCATTTCACTACCGAACAACCGAACATCCGTTTTGTTCAACTTTGCGACGCATATTAGACTTTTCAGTTACGCTTGTGTCGGTTTCGATTTTACACCTCACACGCAAACTATTCGCGATGTATACATCACAGGATCACACAAAAAGAGTAGGAGCTAGGCACATTTGTGAATGTGTTGGTGAATGAAAGCAAGAATTGTATACGTCACATCCTCATTAAACGATTTTCCAACGCGCATAAGTAAACTTACAATAGCTAAATTGCCCAAATTATTGAAAACTCATTGGTTTTCATTAACTGACAAACATTAACTGTTTCATTAACTGACATGCAACATTTAGCAAACTTATATTGAGTTAAAGAATGCCTTGCGCTTTCTTTTGCCAGTATAAATACAGCACAGAATCTCAAACGACATATCATAAACACAGTAATTTTGCATATACTATGATAGTATTTCAAATTTTCCTCAGATTGAATGCAAGAAAAGTAGCGAAATGTTATCTCATCGAAAATACGTTTTGTAAACAAAGATATTCAAAGAAGATAGCACTAGTGCCTTGAAGAGACTTATGCAAATTAATTGATGTTTTTCTAGTAGTACTTTTCCACGATTTGGATAAATTAAAGACAATTGAACGTAAAATCAGTTTTGAAAATTTTAATCATAACATGAAGAAGCATTTATCTGTATAAATTTAAATTCTCTGTGAAAGAATTGAAACTTCGCCGAAATAACATAAAAACAAACGCAATATTTGTGTGTGATTAATAAGCCTGTGAGAAACAAGAGTAGCAGTCGTCAATGACCCACCATTGTCCTGCTAGTATTTGGATAGGCATTTGATTGTTTTGTTTCTACTCAACCAAAGTTTCGAACACTATCAAATGGATTTTTTTAAAGCAATATTCTTTTTTACCGAAAATACCGGTTTTATGGGTATAAAAAACCGGTAATTTCGGTATTGATGTTTCGACGGTTTTACCGGTTTTCGGTAACGGTAAAACCGGTACTCCCAACCCTAGCTTAAGCGTTCGTATACTAACGTGTTTGTCGCGTGTGCTTGCGTGCGTGTGGTTTCGCGTATATAAATTCTATTTTGTAACCGTGTAGTGCATTGACATATTCGCGTGCGTTCTTGGATGGACGACATTCTGATATTAAATTTTCGGTGAACGATTGACATTCTGTCAAGGAGTGAGTTACCCCAAATCACTAGAGTTCCCGGTCATGTCACCATGGAACGTGTTGTCCAGTGGATATGAACTAGCTTTTTTGTTTTTTTAATTGGTTCAATTGAAGACATGGACCTAGACTTCTGATATCGAGGGTAGAGACTTCCGGAAGTGACCGATTCATGATCGCGGCAGTGCGGGAGATTTTAGGTTCACGGTTGAGACCGCGTTCGAATGTCTATAAATGCTGAGATGTTAATATTATCACCGGGTGTAGGTTGCGTGGATGACCGCTAAGGGTTCCAGCGTTTGTATGTTAACGCGTTTGTCGCGTGTATGTACCTTCGCGTGTGAATATTCGATTTTTATATCTAAACGTGTTAATTAGTGGATATGAGCGTCATCTTTTTGTTTGGTCCACCTGAAGGCATTGTATCTTTGCTACTAGGGCCGAGGATTTTCGACATAACCGATTCTTAATCACGCGGACACGATCATTTGGAGGATCACTACTGAGACCGCGTTTGTGAATTTATAAGTGCGAAAGCGTTCACTTAGTCACCGGAGTATTATCGCGGAAAAACTCGAGCGTTTATATGTTGACGTTTCTGTCGCGTGTGCTAGCGTGTGGCCATTCGCATGTTCGCTTGTTCTTGACCGTGAATTTACTTAATTTTTAGTGTATGGTTCAGATGGTAGAAGAGAGTGAGTTCTCCCATTTCACTAGAGTTCCCGGTCATGTCGCCATGGAACGTGTTGTCTAGTTGTTTTTTTCTCTATTGACCTAACTGAACGCATGAATTTGGGCTGCTAGGATCGAGGGAAGAGACTTCCGGACGTGACCGATTCATGATTGCGCAAGCTGTGGGTTGATGCTTGAGACCGCCTCTGTATTTTTCTATTTATATGTGCCAATACAATGATTTAATTACCGGGGTGTTTGAATGTTGGCGATATCGCGTTTGTGACCAAGTTTGTGTTATCGCGTAGGCAACGTTTGTACGTCTAGAATGAGAGAGATTCTGAGTCTATAAGAGAGAGTAAGCAATTTATTGTGTTATTGATTGTTAGTATGAATCTAATAAAAGATATAACAACAAAAGGAAAAATAACATGCCAAATAAAAAAAAAACAAAACAAAAGAAATTAAGAAGAAGCGTGTAAATTGATCGACATTAGTTTTCATACACATGAGTAGCGAAAAAGTAAATTATTAGAAGTACAAAAAACGGACTAATAAAGGAGAAAAAGAGAACACATGTAACATGCAATCAAACTACTACTTATTTAACATTAACGACAATTCGTCGCTGTTGTGCTATCTTATGACAAACGCCATTTTGGGGTAAACTGAGTTGGATATGCCACATTACTTGCCTGAAAAATCTCTACAAAGTGGCGTTTTCAAAACTTTGAATTTCAACTTGGTTACGTAGATATAGCGAGAAACATGATGAGAAATTATGAGTTTTTTGCATCAAATCACTGTATCTAGGGATTTGCTCAAATTATATTGAAGTCTTAGATGTTTTATGTGTTAAAATGTCTGAGGAACACAATGGCATAAAAATTTCCAAAAGAAAAATACACGAGTTGTGAGAAAAACACATTTTAAGTTATAAACTGGAAATATAGCATATTTGGCAACACTGTAACCAAAAATAACTATTTTTTCTAGATTCCCTGACTCATTTCCTTCAAAATATATCTCACCAATGGTTTATAGACCAAATGAATCCAAAGATATGAATAAAAATTAAAAATTGATGTTTTTTTCTATGGAAAATTTTCTATGCACGATTATGACACGTCATACAAATTTTGTCATCAATACACGTCTATGACACGTGTGAGTGCGACTTTTGTTTACATTCATAATAAAAACTCGCAACATAGTCAACCGATCTTCGCAATATTTGAGAGATTTATACAAAATAGGTAGAAGCATCAATTGTCTTCTTTGAATTGTTCATACCATTTATAAATTTCAATATATTCAATCTCAAACTTAAAATTTTTTTTCTCGAAATGTGCAAAATGGCGTTTGTCATAAGATAGCACAACAGCGACGAATTGCGTTCCGTTAGAAGTTTTCCATCGTATGCTGACCGGGACTGGATAATTTACGTGCGTCAGTAAATTATTCGTATCTTAATTTATGCAATCCGATCATCCCGAATTAATCGAATCGAATGTACGAGTTGAACACCGGTAACCAACGAATACCAAGGATTTCCCACTATTCTATCATATACACCAGTTCTGCATCCATTCCCTGACCCATCTGTCACAAATACTCAAACGAACGCACAGAGGAGTAACTGGGGTCGAATCCTGGCCAAAACTATTTATTGCGGCTATTGCTCTTATTATGCCTTAATATGAACTAAAAATAGAAAATAACTAATTTTTGGGACAATTTGGCATCTATCCACCTACCAGTGCGGAGCTCATTTTTCTAGATCCTTCCGAATACTAGTATTTTCGAGGTGATCTTTGTGAATACATTTGTTTTTCTCGATGCATGGACAGTTGGTCAGTGGAAAAGGGAGAAGAAAAGGGATACCTGTGCACATATTCATAGATATACATTTTGCCAAACATAGTATTTGGCCCTCCAGCATTTTGGCGTACCCCAAATTAGTGGAAATATCAATATTCTCAAACCGCTTGGAATTTGTGGATCGGAAAAGATCGGAAGAGATTGAATGTTTTTCGGATAGCCGGAATCTTGTTTCGTAATGTTGTTTCAGCAACTTTGCCGGATCTTGCCGTATAATGTAACTATTTTATCATTCAAATTTGGAAAAAAATGTTAAAAAGGGTGTTTCTAAAGCTGGTCCAATACACAGAAACACTACTATTTTCGGTTATTTTTAAGCTGAGATTACACAAATGGTTGTGTTCAATTTCGTTTGTTATAATATTGTCTTATTTAATACAGTCATCATCATTAGAAAGCGATTTTGCTGGATATATAATAAACATGATTAAAAACCCCTTAAAATATCACCATTTTGCATTCATGCAAAAAATCTTTAGCAATTTTTGGCAAACTCTTTATTTTGCCACAATATGCAGTATGCTTTTAGGTATGTAAAAAAAATATAACTATATAAAAAATTGAAAAAAAAAATTTTTTGGTTATTGACCAAGAATTTCTTCTAGTTACTCCTCTGTGGAACGCATAAACAGATAGACATACGACTAGTATATAACAATTGTATATTAGTACTAAAAACAAGAATTATCACAACACAACTAATAGTGTTCAACTGTTATATTTTTAATGCGCCTACGCTTGTTGACGAAACCGATCGATAAATCAACACACAATGACTCCCACTGCGAACCGTGCTCACAAACACTGCTTTTCTGTACAAAAATGTCTGAAGAATTCAATGGCATAATAATTTCGTAAATAAAAATTCATGTTTGCGATAAAAATGCAGTTTTAGCTTTAAACTAGAAATATTGCATGTTTGGCAACACTGATATTAAACATTTCTATTTTTTTCTTCTTGACAAATTTTCTCCTTAGGTAGTAGGTACAATAATGAACCAAACTTATTCCATCTTTTATAATTTTTGGGCAATGCATGTTTCAAAACACGTGCCCAGCAAAGAGATACAGCAACCGCCGGAAATGAATAATATCTCAACACTGACATCTTGTGAAGCCTACGACTCTCGGTCACTAACTGATGACACTCAAAATTCATTCCTTTCAAAATAGAATGTCAACGACATGAGAGCAATTACCATCCTCCTCGCAGCTTAAGTGTACTTTTAGCTGATTGTCGAAATTCCAGTGTCGAAGAGACATCGATGTTTTGGGTTTATTATAAATTATTCATGTAATACTGATTTCACTGTAGATAATGAGCTCCAGGGGAGAAATCCGAATTATTACTCAGTGTCGCGGCAGCCGATTAAAACTTTCCCGCCATGGTTTCGGCCCAGCTGCTGTCTGCCACCACCAGCCGTAGCCAGTCCGCTTATTTCACATTTATCTCCTCTCGTGCTCCCAATTCGGTGAAATATACAATTCCTTCTCGCCCTTTGGGGAGGGCTCAGAATACCAACGCATTATCACACATATCCGTGTATGGTGTATGCCGTCGACCGCTTGCCATTGGATTGAAAGCTCCGATGCTTCCTCCAGCACGTATCCAAACCCTTTGCAGTGAATAATCCACCACCCACCGAAAAGTTAGCCCGAAGGAATCATGGGAAGCTGTTTTAAATTTACATTTAATTTGTCATGTGACGTTGCGGTGAGATCCTTGCGGTAGGCAATGCTTGCAAGGGTTTGTGCTCCTATGGAGACTGACGGAGCATTCGGGGAGGGATAGGGAGGGGGGGCACGTTATTCACGTGGTTTTGTCGGGCGGAAACTGTTGTTAGTTTTAAATTAAACGGCTGGCACCCTTGAGGGAGCATGGTATCCCACTCGACATGGAAGTGGAAGCCGCAAAAATAATTTACGGTGTGGCAGGATTAAAAGTATTAATTTTGTTTTAATGGCTTCTTCTGAGCGAGTGGGGAATAATGTTGTCATTTGGATTACGAAGGAAAACTAATTAGTTCCTGACAAACGGTTTAAGTTGTGAGATATTTTATCTACTTCAAAATCTGACAGAAATATTGTAACGTAACAACACAGTATGTGAATCGGTTCAAGTAGCATCTCTACAGCACATCTCACGAGTAGGGGAAAAATGTCAAACAGCTTGTTTTATTAACTTCAAATGTATGCATCTCTCGTTCCATTGAGCGTTGAAATCAGGACACACTGTTTCCCATCAGGGCCAGACATAAATCCCAGTTTCATAAATAGACGCCACTTTATCCGTTGCATATTTCATGCGAAACCTCATTCTCGGGCCCCGAGCCGGAAAGCAACAGAACTCACTGTCTAGATGTCGTCCTATTTTCTCCGCACCCGTCAACACGGGACGAAGCAACTCGCAGCATCTGCGTCGAGTGATCCCGCTCTTCAACGAACAAATATCCAACTACTTTTGACCGGCCCGGGGAGGACGGAAGTTAGCATGCAAATTTTCCGGCCAGGAATTTACATACCTACCACCGTAACCGTCCCTCTGCCGGCCACAAACTAACCCACGATGACAGACCTTCAACTTACCCCCCTACCCTCTTGTAATGTCCGGGGAAGCCCAAACGAAACGTGAAACCAAACGACAATCCATCTCGGTGGTTTGCTGCTCGAAAATATCATGCATGAATGTTCCAACCGATGTGTGGCTTCATTTTCCGTGCAATTTTGGATTTGTGTCTGTGAAAGAGATTGACATGACGAAATACACCGCCTCATACAGCAGATTCACGGTTCAAGGAAGACATGACTTTTGCGGTACAATTTTCTCTGCCGTCTGGCAGTTGTGTTTTGGTTGTAGATCGGATGCAAAGCTGTCAGAAGGAGGCGCATTATGGTGCACTGGATGGAGGAGAAATGTTTAGTTTACGAGGTGCCTAGCAGATTTGCACGGTCGATCTCCGTAGATAAATATGTTATGAGAAAATTTCATTTTGAGTTAGACTTTATAGAAGCTTAATGTTTTAAGCAATAAAATATCAATTTAACGACAATCTCGGCTGATTGCTCTTTGAATACGAATTAGATAACTTTTTGGTTGAAACTGCTCATATTGTATTGCTCCAATAGATGGTAAAGAATCGAAAAGCTAGAAGTAGAATCTCCATTTCACGTGTAAAATAATTGAAATACAGTCACGTGAGTATAGTCTAGAATCAACCGTTGAGGGGGGCGTCTGGTGAAAGGGGCAAAAAATCCACTTTTTTATCCGCTTAACCCATTCATGCCCATGTTGTTTGTGGACAACAACGTTTTTAAACAGTTATAACTTTTGATTGAGGCAAGATTTGCTCACAAAAACAAGTAAGGCTTATAAATCTGACTATTGCCTTTCATTTTAGTATTAACAGTTACAAGGATCAGGTCTAGAACTGAAATTATTGCAATTAGTCTGATTGGATTCCAATGGAGCAGTGCTGCCAGGGACAGTTTACGTTGATGACGGAAAATGATTTTTTCATGTATCTTCGTTATGTTGTAATATTATTGAAAACTGATAAAACTTATCAATTTAGACTGTTTTTGGCTACTTTTTACAGCTAAGTGAACCATATCTAAATATTCTAGGAGAACTGCAATGACCATTGGAAGGTAAAAATTGAGCAGCTTCTAGCACTGCGAGGGAAGCACCTATCATTATGAAAATAAGCTTTTCGTGTTTCTAAACACCACCGTTTTCAAGAAAAATAGTTTTGAAACCCTACCTGCACTAGAAAAAAGTTGGGCATGAAAGGGTTAATTGATGGTATTGAGCGCTGTTTCGGTGTCCACGCGGAACTTCTTTTGTTTTAAACAGCCTCGCACGTATTTGCTGTAACACACCCAGATGTCAATCTATCGGCAACAATTTTCGAAAAACTTACAACAGTATAAACAATATACTCTAAACTACTTCTACCCAAATTTTCAAGAGAAAATACCGAATGGTTTATGTTCTACAGCATTTTTTCCGTAGCAATCAGAAAATTACAATTTATACCTCTTTTGAAAGAAAATAATCTTAGTATTTGAATGGAGATATTTTTGTTTCTAGAAAAATACGGTAAAGATGGGTACTGGGTCATTTTGGACCCAAAATCCCCTATTTTTAAGGATTTTTCTGCTCCGTGATGCAAATTATACATATTTTGTAGTTTTTCTAATGTGAAAAAATCTCACAAATCGATTTCCCGTATTTTCCTAGAAACAAAAATATCTCCATTCAAACACCAAGATTATTTCCTTCCAAAAAATGCATAAATTGTGATTTTCTGGTTGCTACTTCAAAAGTTATAGCATTTAATGTATTTTTCCTCCATATTTTCCCATAGTACAAATTTCAAAAAATTTCAAGCGAAGTGGGCGGGGTTCTAAAATTGTCCAAATTATGTGAAATTTGGCATCTGAGCTTACTTTGACATTTGTCACAATATGAGAGGGGGGCGAATTCAAAAAAAAAATTACAATGCCCTATTAGACACCCTTTAATGGCGTTTTTCTCAAAACCGCGTTTTTCAAATTAGCGGACATGATAGCTCAAAAACTAATCAACGAATTGACTTTTTTATGTGAATGCACAATATGTGTAGCCTGTCAATGAACTACAAAAAAACTGAATAACTTTTTTTCTTTTTCTATTCTTGTGAATAGAAGTGAGCGAATTTTACAGTAAAATATTAGACTTTTCGGTTTTCATGAAGCCATTTCCGAAACTCTAACTTTTTCTATTTTTTGTGGTTCATCGAGTAACTACAAGTCTAAGCTTTACAAATCTTGAACTTCCTGTGTCAGAAAATTTTATCAAGAGGTATCGTGTTCGCCGCGGCGCTCCTTGACGTAGAAAAGGTTGAACGTCTATTCTTGGAACTCTCGTATGTGTGGTTCTGCGTGACCGAAAATATTTTTTTACACAATGAATTTATAAATAAATCCTAACATTACACAAAGGATCCAATGTTGGAATTCCTGACGGGATTTGTAGTACCAAGGCTTTTAGTGCAGTTTTACCTGAAGACAAAGTACAACAAAAAATAAATTTATGTTCTTAAAATCAACCGATACAGAACCTTTCCTACTCTGACTGTATGCAGGCTGAAACAGCCATATTTTCAAAAAACAGAAATAAACCTCATTAGACAAATACTTTCACTTGAAAGGAAGCAATTGAACCAAATATTTTAATAAACTTTTCAAGGTCATAGATGTATACGTTTAACAAGCCATGAATTCGGGCAGCACGACGCAATAAATGAACAACACTTGTTCCAACACACTTTTTCGGATGCCGGTATTTACTAACATAATCCAGCCTCTTACTTCAGAACATCGACACACTTGTTCACACAGTAGGACGTGATTTCTCTATGCCATCGAAGCGTATAAAATCCCGCTCCAATCCCAAACTCATCATTCATTTGTTCCGTTCCTTAAGTCGAACCCAAACCCAAGAAAAATGAAATTCATTCTTGTTCTTGCGATGCTACTGGCCGTTGCCTACGCAGTGCCTAGCGAGGAGATCGCCTCCCAGCTGGCTGCCATTGGGGAAGCCATCGAGAACAACCCGGAGCTGGCCAACGGATGGCTGGGTAAGGCCTGGAACTGGGTGAAGAGCAACAAGGATTCGCTCGGTCAGATCGCTGGAGGAATTTTGAGCTTGTAAGATTAGACCTAGGGGTTCTTCAGAAGGGCAGATGAATTTGATGTGGTTTTTTTTTCTTTTGCAGGGGATAAGTCGTTCATCGGACGAATTTTAACGAACGGATAATTATTTGACCGTGAGCTACACTGACTGTGGTGTGAAGATTTCCATGTTTGTTTAGTGTTGGCGTGGTGAAATAAAATTGTTTAACAAAAATAAGTGAGATTATCATTTATTAAAAAATGACACTGATTTTAGGGGCATATGGTTTAAAGTCAGAGAAACAAATCTACAATTTCACTATATACCTTCTAATTAATATAATTGGGTGCTGTCTGCTACCGAAAGGCATAGTGTCTACATAATTATGTTGGATTTAACGTTTCCATCTAATCCCAGATCATTGTATGGCACCACGACTTAATCACCACTCGGACGTGAAGTATACAAAGGAAACAACACATGGTTACATTAAACCACTATTGTTCCGTTTGAAAAGAAGTTCCGATTCTGAGAAAACCATAGCGAGATCGAAAAATGGTTCATCTTGAAAGCCAATGCGAGCGAACTTTTCTATATCTCTTCCATAGGCTGCCATATACTGACTAAATGAATTCGAAACATAAGCAACACTTTTAGTCTATATTGGGCCCTTGAATGCAAAATTTCGCGAACCAAATTTCTCCCTTGGGAGAGATATAACACAATGTGTTCACATTGGTCTACTACTCAAACTATGTTTAGAATTTGCTATGGCCCCGTCAGAATCAAAACTTCTGTTCTATTGGGCTTAAAGTGAACATAAGTGTTCCTTCTTCTTTACTTAACGCCATATGGTGGTCAAGTCGGTTGCCACTTACTGAAGAGATGTAATCGAAACTATTATTTATTGAAAATCAATAAAAGGATTTTTCAAAATCATCCAACACATGTTGTTTTCTGTACGACGTTCAATATTGGACCGGTGTCGGATGATTTTGAAGCACTTTTTTGAACTTCTCAGTGTACATTGATCACAGTATTATAAGATTAGATAAAAGTTATGTTACGAATATGACTCCATAGAAGACGTGGTTTTCTATCAGTTTGCAAGCTATATCCACATATATCTTGTTTCATTGAAAAGCATCGTTATCATTCATGAGAAACAGGTTCACAAGATACCCCCTATGCTTGAAATTTTTTTAAAACTGTAACATTCCCTTCGATGAGCGGAAGTGAAAGATGCAATTTCGACTAGTAATAGATCTCTAGGAAGAATCTTTGGACTTTCTAAATGAGCTGATTATAACTCTTTTTATTTTGCGAACGATTATCAACACATTAGCACTAATGTACATTCTGACGAACATGACTTACGGGATGAACGAGTTTTCGGTTCGTATTTCAAATATATGTAGCGCATTTCTTTTTTTTTTAGAAAGCGCTGGACGCGGTAATATCGAACAGTAACTTATGTCGCAGGACACTTTTTGTTATTTATAATTTCAGTTCTAAAAGTTTCTTTTAAAATTTTGTTGAAGCTTTCTTGATGGAAGATATATTAAGAAAACACAATAAAAAACTAGAATTTTCGACACACTCAAGTACATTTAACCCTTTAAACGAAAATATCAAACCGTTCAAGATGCACCAATTGGACCGATTATGTGGTAATGTGACAAATATTCTGCGGACCTATGTTAATAGTTTACAAGATATTGACGGCTTTGACCGAGGTAGCTTACTTATTTTCATTTGAAAATTTTTAAATTTTTTATATTTTATTTTATCAGCTTAAATAGTACAAAAGTTTAGCAGTCCCATCGAGCACAACTTTACACTAATAATTCAATAAGCATGTCGAAATTAGGTGGAATCAGCGACTCAAATATGCCGAATACGAGCAAATCATTCTTCTGTTGTATATTAAAAATAATTTGAATATGGTATATTGATATAAATTGATAAAATTAAAACCTCAATTTACGGACAAACGAGAATCGCTAAAGGTACATATGGGCTGCGGCATTATGCACTTGACGTGATTTCTATTCCTTTCATCATACACGAATGGTTTTGAAATAGGTTGTACCGCTCATATTTATATATTCAAGTGATTTTAATATTTAGTTTTGAAGGCAATCAAAGAAGGCATTTTTTCGATTATGTGAAAATTTTAAATAATTTAGCATGCTCATGTGAAAAATTGAAATAGATGAGCATGGCATTTAAATAATTGAGCATGCAGTGATTTTGACAAACAAGCACTCGTTGGAAAGCTTATACATCTAGTAATGTTTTGGCAATAATGATGTTATGCCTGGCTAAATATTTTTCAATATAACAATGTACGCACGTTGAAAATCAGCGGTCCAACTTTTATTTGAAGAGTATGAATACTTCAGATCACTAAAAATTATTAACACAAATAATACATGCAATCCATTGACGTCATTCAGTTAAGAAAATGAGATAGTGGAAAATGTGAAAAATCATGAAACGATGAAAGTAAATATTGAAATTGAAATAGCCTTTCTATATGAGAAAGGCAAAACATATTTTTTCAACAGCAGCTTGGTAGGGGAATGTGGTCGGTTGTCGGCACCCTTTAGCCTTTGGCTCATAACATTTCTCCAATTGCATAATATAGCGACATAAGAATACCAATGGAAAGCTAGAGGCCTTAGATAATAACTAGCGAAGGAATTTATTTTATTACGTCAATATGAAAAATGTTACTGACTATGTAGTGAATGGTAATTTTATACTATTTAGAAAAATGTTGTCGGATGTCGGCACCCTAATAAAATTTAATAAAAATAGCACAATATGAATAAAAATCATAAACAATATAAAATAAAATTTACTTTATTTAACTTTAATTTTAACATCATTCCTCGTCAGAAGCACTATGTGTGTATGTGAAAGCTGGTACGCATACTACGCACCACTAATGCACTGGCGGACTGCATTCAAATTTACAGGGTAACCAACTTACACCAAACAGAGTTGAATTAGATTATTTTTTAAAGTCAATATGATACCCAAGTAACTAATAGGCATGGAAAGTGTTTTTTAAGAACCGTTTTTAGCAAAATAGACCGCTCCATTATTGCCGTGCCATGAAAATATTTTTTACAGCTTTTCTTCCTTCAAAATGCTGATTAATTTTTTTTTATTCATTTCGTTTATTTGATAGGCACAAATGCGTTAGCTTGGTGGTGCCAATTTTTTTTTGTTTTTACATTTTGGATATCTTTTAACTAGGAGGTTAAAATGTTGAAATATTTTTTTACAAAAGATATAAATTTTACAGCTATCTTAAGACTAACAATAAGATTCTATATACAAGAAAGGGGGCAAAAGATTTTTTTTATGAAAGATTTTAAAACAAGGAATTCAGTTTGATACACAAGAGGGGGAGTAGTTCTTTACGAAATATTTTAAAGTTATCTTCAAACTAACAATATAGTTTGGTACACAAATGGAGGAACAAATATTTATGAGAAATTTCACAGATGTCTTAAAACTAGGGATACAATTCTATTTACAAGATGGAGGACAATAGTTTTAACAAAGAGTAAAAATTTCAGCTATCTTAAAACTAGCAATACGGAATACAAATTTAATTTTTATCGGAGACTTATGCTTGGTCAAGATATTCAGAGGGGGGGCTTATTTCCAAAATCGGTGTAGCAGCAGTTGCATCAACGACAGGGAAGAGAAGGCGTAGATGGTGACCGAGAAACAGGCATTGTAATTCTCTCTCACTCACGCGAGAAGTAGCTTATCCGATGTCCAACTTTTCCGAGATAAGATGAGTTGCAAAATTCTCCATCTCCACAAATAGCGCGAGAATGATTTTCCGGATAAAATTTATTTAACTTTTTCTTTCTCACCGGAGAAGGTGATAAAATTTTAATTTCGTGGAAATCAATTAAAACTTCAAAAAATCAATTAATTACAAAGAAAAGCAGTAAGTAAGAAGTAAGATAGACTTGTTTGTTCATGTTTTGGAACAACGACAGCAAAGCAGCGAACGCAAAAAGGATACCGTGATAAACTCAGTCACTCATTCTCCGGCTGTTTTATTTATCCGGAGAAATAACAAGTTGTATTTATCCGGAGAAGTTGTGTGAGTGTCAATAACTTTTCGTGTGAAAATGTGAGTTTGTTTATTGTCGCAATAGCAAACTATCCGGGCTCATTTACTCATATGCGATAAATGCAATGCCTGCCGGGAGAGAAGAGCAAAACTTACAACTTTCGGGCAAACGGAAGATCAGCAAAACAAATTAGCGGCTCAGTCTAGTAGGTTGGATTGGTGGATGGTATTCTTCGGACCCGCGGTTTCACAAGGAAACTTCTAAAAACGACAAATAAAAGAGATATTATTTATCGTTCTTATGAAATTATAAATAAGGGACATATAGGGGATATCGCGATTTGCCAGCATATCTCGAACTGGGACATTGGGTGGTCTACCTCGGGCCCGAAGGAAATCCTTTAACAGATACCTTGCGTCCAAATACCCGGCGCATACCCAGACAACGTGCTCGATGTCGTGAAAGCCCTTTCCACAAGCCCAATACGCCGCAAATGCGCATCCAAGGTGTAGTGGTTGGACATAAGTCGGGACATTATACGAATAAAATACCGACCCACATCCATCCCCCTGAACCAAGGCTTCGTTGATACCTTTGGGATAATGAAATGTAGCCATCGTCCAAGTTCACCATTGCTCCACGAGGTTTGCCAACTGTTGAGTGTCCTCTGACGACAAATACTAAAAAATTCGTTGAAGCAGATTGGTCTTTCGTATATGTCACCATCTATTGCGCCCACCTTTGCTAATGAGTCAGCCTTTTCATTGCCCAGGATAGAGCAATGAGAGGGGACTCAAACAAAGGGAATCTGATAAGATTTTTCAGATAACGTACACAACGACTCCCGTATCTTCCCCAGGAAATATGGGAGTTGCTTTTTGGGCTTCACGGCACGAAGATCATCGATAGATCTGAGACTGTCCGAAATGATGAAATAGTGATCTGTGGGCAGAGTGTCGATGTTCCCAAGGGTGTACTGAATTGCAGCTAACTCTGCGACATAAACTGAAGCGGGATCATTGAGTTTGAATGAAGCGGTGATGGTATTGTTGAAGATACCGAAGCCAGTGGACCCATCGAGATTTGATCCGTCAGTGTAAAACATTTTGTCACAGTCGACTTCTCGGAATTTATTATAAAATATATTGGAGATCGCTTGAATGCTGGTTAATAACCAAAAGTTTTTAAATAGTTTATTAAAAGAAAGTTTACAATAGTTATGGTGAAAATGCTAATATGCTGCAAGAAGCATCCGAAATCCAAATAAAATGCTACTTAACTGCATATACTAGTACAAATTCGGTGTTTACTTGGGTAATGTTGGATTTCGAGATGATCTATAGAGCTCAAAAATTGATATTCGCCATCATTCTAACAACAAAGATGGAGGAGACTTCAAAATTGTGACTTTTCCTTGCCGCGTCTTCATATGAAACCGTACAATGTGGATATTTATCACTTGCAAAGATTGTAATAGTAGAATGTCTACATATCCAAAATTGATATTCGAGGCCTACAAAAGTCCAACATGTCGAAGCTATAATAAAAAACCTGTTTCTCTAAACTATGGCACGGAGGCTTTTTATGTTCAACATAATTGTGGAAATGTCCATTACATTCTTAGTACACTTTGCACTTATACACAATGGCATGCCAGCCACGAACTTGATGAGCTACGTGTCGACGGTGAAACCCTTGAAACAAAAAAATATCATACTCCATTAGCCTAATCAGCATTAGATCAATGTTATCTGCTTGCTAACTCATTTTGTCATGCGGGGATGGGTATGTGAGGAGGGCGAAAGTCCCATGAACGAACGACTCCCCAGCTTAAATTGGTATGCTTTGTGATATAGTGGTGGTTTAAAGATGATGGGGTTGAAAGGGAGGGGTATGAGGTGGTGGTCTGAGGGGTGATTTAAGGAGATTTTTAAAGGAGGGGAGTGAACAGTAGAGGGGGATTGTAACCCCTCTCCGTAAACCATCAACTACGCCCCTGTTAAAATCCAGAAACCTTAAGCGAGTCGAAAAAAAAATTTGGCCGGGATTAGGTTGACGTTTTTCAGAGTGATTGCATAACCTTTCTATATGAGAAAGGCAAAAATGTGCAAAATCCAAAAAAGTAAATCTTCGTCAATTTTTTTTCGTGTTTGCAACAAATCTCGACGTTTTATGCACCTTGAATACATTTAGCATCAAAAATAAAAATTCTATTTTTAATTTTTCCTATAGTTTTTATGAGAAATTTCTGTGTGGCCGCACTCTGAAACCCGTAATTCCGGAACCAGAATTCCGATCGATCCAAAATTCAATAGCAGCCGATGGGAAGGTTGCACCTTTCATTTGAGTTTGGGCAAATTGGTCCAGCCATCTCTGAGAAAAATGAGTGACATTATTTGACACATACGCACATACATACACACACACATACACACATACACACACATACACACACATACATACACACAATGGGATGGGATATGACACTCGGCCCTCCGGGCCGGGATCAGGTTGACGTTTTTCAGAGTGATTGCATAACCTTTCTATATGAGAAAGGCAAAAACCCGTGATAATAGATATGACGGATTTTTTACTATAGATTAATCTGCAAACCTTCAATCTGGGTGCTTTTAGAATAGAGAAGTCGCCATCTTGGATATCAAAATGGCATCAGACCTCGAATTTTAGCAGCGACTCATAAAAATCGTGTCGAATATATCCATTAGACCGGCAACTTTTTTGAACTTTTTCCGGAACACTCCTAAATCAACTGGTAATTAGCTCTACAAACCATCTGCCAAATGTGAGATTTTTCCTATAGCTCTAGTTCACTCACAAGAGTTTAGAAGTTTCAATGGTGAAATATATGGAAAATCAGAAATTAAAAATCAAATTCCAATAAAAAAAATCCGCAGTAAGTCTGCATACCTCAAAATTGGCGGTGGCGTAGCTTATTTTATAACGAACAGTTTTGTTGAAGAATGCATATTGATTGGAGGTTCCCCGACAGAGTTATTTAATATTAAAGACAAACGGAATTTTTTTGAAATTTCCTTTTCTAAGCATGTGCGAGAAAGAGAGGCAACACATAACTTTATATGAGAATGATGAGTCTTCGGCAATGTTGATCCTTACACCTTAAGCTTTATATTTACAGATTTTGGGATGCACAAGATGATACTGTCATTTTTTACTGAATTTATTGTTTCTATTGCCAATTTTTCATATATTTTCACATACCTTGAAAACTCTTGTGAGTAAACTGGAGTTATCGGAAAAAGCTCATATTTGACAAATGGTATGTGAAGCCAATTACCATTTGATTTAACAGTGTTCCAAAAAAAAGTCAAAATTGTTGCCGGTCTAATATCCTTATTGATTGGGATATAGAGAATTTCGCTAAACCGGATGTCGTCATTTTGGTTTTCAAAATGGAGTCAACAATCAATCTCTGGCATCTACTCGTCTACGGATCAGTGCCGGCAACCGACCACTTTTCCCTACTTGCGAATGATTACATCGGAGCCCTCGTCGACGCCAGAGTGTGGAATTGAAGTTGCGCATTCCGGCTCATATGGTTACTTAGTTGTGCGATGATCACATTTGCGTTTTGGAGCATTTTTTAGATTCCGCTTACTTATCTTTTTCAATAATGTTTTTTCTATTGTCTACATACTTCAACAACACCTTAAATTATTATATCATTAACTCACGCGAAATATCTGACGCGCATTCATTGATTGCACACGAGCACGTAATGTTTTGAACGGAACCGTAAATTATCTTGAGGCTGATCGAATACTGGCGCCATCTTGAACAGATCCAATTGTGTTCTTTATGTCCTCTTTACTGCGTTTTGGCATTTTTCGCACGAAATTACACTCAATTTTCGTGTCAAAATAATTCTAAGTTACATTATAGTATTTTTTCAAAAACAAAAGTATTTTTTTACATTGATTAAATGTACTGTACTGAGGGTAAAAGATAATGCGTTTTCACAGAACAACACATAAAAACATAAACAATGCCGTAACTTATACAGCTGATCCACAGTAACAGCCGAAATGGCAGTCGTCAACGTTGTTCTCTACTGTGCATCCAATTCAAGCAACATGAGCGACCTCTGCAATAACATAGCAAAGATAATGCCGTGTACCTGCTGTACGGGATTAGCAGAAATTGAACAGAGAATCAATAGATAATAAAACCTTGTGGTTATCCAATCTTGTTCATTAATCAATACCAGCACCATACAAGGATGGCAGGTGGAAAGAGAATGAATGTTAGCCCGACCCCTATACTTGTTATTACTCCGTGGCGCACATACTACTGCGCCCCTTATAAGTGTCACAGGAGGAAATATATTGAAAGTAGGGATAGATATTCGATCAAAAATTATACTGGAATTCACGCAGGATTCGAGGTTCTAGGCGTTCGGACACCAAGAGACTCATTAGATGCCTAACAATTCGTTTTTGGAATATCATTACTATGGAGAGCGAGAAAATGTGTAGCAATATGTTCAATTCAAATAATATTCTTAGAGAAGACAAACAAGCAAATATACAATCACTACAATCACAACAACTGAAGAGGTAGCGATTGTATTCGCGGCAATAAAATGAAATAATTTTGAGAGGCCCAAAACAAGCATTAACTGTAAGCGAATACCTTATTTTACATGAGGGGCATACTAGCAATTGCACGTGCGTGTAATTTTTAACTACTAGAGAGAAGCAAACAGCACTGCAAGGAAATAGTGATATCAATCTCCAGTCCCGTCTACGATTTTCGTATATCCAATAAATGATTATCCAAATATTTTTTATATTGTGGGAAAATGATATCAAAACAGAATTGTTCCATGCAAACCCGATGCAAACTACGAACCATTCGAGAGGAGCCATCCATGGGAAGTGAAAGATGTTCAATCAATATACTTCACATTCTTGCTCTCACTTGACTACTATGGCTCTATTTTTTATTCTTTAGCTAATTCCGTATGTGTTTCAGAGAACCTTCTACCAAAAATCTCCATCCTGGGGGTTATGGTTCCATGATAGATTGGTGAACCATATACAGCCCTGAAAACCTCGTAGAACTCCCAATATGATACCAGAGATTCACTAGAGAAAGATGCATGTATGTCGCGATGGTTCAGATTTAAAATTGTAATGTTGAAAATAGATTTTTTGTTAAAAATAGATTTTGTGATGTGCACAAATATCAACGAGCATTGGCTAACATCTGACGTTGAAATTAAAAAGGACAAATATAATATGTAATTGAATCAACGAATATTTATTTCACTATTAACAAAAGTGATGGTCAACAGATCGCTGATCAATGTTTTCACATAATCATTACTATAAAGAATTCAAGAGTTCCAATCGATGCGATAAATAGATTATCCCCTGCAAAAGAAAATATTGTGTTAAACTCGTGATGACAAAACAGAAGACTTCAATCTTACAAGCTCAAAATTCCTCCAGCAATCTGGCCGAGCGAATCCTTGTTGGACTTCACCCAGTTCCAGGCCTTGCCGAGCCATCCGTTGGCCAGCTCCGGGTTGTTCTCGATGGCTTCGCCAATGGCAGCCAACTGGGAGGCGATCTCCTCGCTAGGCACTGCGTAGGCAACGGCCAGTAGCATCGCAAGAACAAGAACGAATTTCATTTTGCTTCGTTTGTTGTGTTGTGATTGGTTCAATTGGGAACTTGAAGAGTGAATGATCAGTGTGTGATTAACTGGGATTTTATATGCTTATAATAGCTAAAATAGTGTTTGATCAACTGTTTTTTCGTGTGTTTTAGATTTGCAAAACGAGAGTTTGAACAAGTTTTTTTTATTTGTCTTACCTTGGTGACGTAAGTTGATACATATTTTCATACTGGTGAGATGTGTCTCGGAATTGTTTGTGTCGATTCGTTATCCAGATATTCAAACAAATTTACAACTACAAACTGCCTATAAGCCTATATCCAGCAACAGAATTGAAGGAACAAAAATCAAGAGTATGCAAATGGAAAACAGAAGGTCATTTGTAATAATCTTATAACTACGTGAATCTGGTCCGAGTAACTTTATCTTAAGATTCTCTAAAGAAACAAAAAAATCCACCACTAAAACCACAAACGCACGTTTCAGTAAATCTGGAAAGCGAAGTAACACAAACAGATCTCAAAAACAGCTGCTCAATTAGTATTTCTGTACTCATATGCATTTAAAACCCCACACAAGAGCACAATTATCATCGAACCAAACCCCAGCAAAATGAAATTCGTTCTTGTCCTTCCGATGCTACTGGCCGTTGGCTACGCAGTGCCAAGTGAGGAAATCGCCACCCAACTGGCTGCCATTGGGGAAGCCATCAAAAATAACCCAGGGCTGGCCAACGGATGACTGGGCAAGGCCTGGAACTGGGTGAAGAGCAACAAGGATTCGCTCGGTCAGATCGCTGGAGGAATTCTGAGCTTGTAAGATTACATTCATTTTTTTTTTTTTTTTCAAGGACAGTAAATGAGTTTAATGTACTTTTTTACAGGGGATAATTTTTTTTCGACTGACAACATCGAATCGATTAAAAATTCCAGAGTGATATCTTTTGAACCTTGAAGTTTGAAACATTTGATCGACGGTCAACTGAGTAAACGAATTTTTCGTCGAAATAAAAAAAAATGCCACAAATTTTGTTTCAATTTTTCTGCTGTCGCAAAAATCATTGAAGTACATATGTTCAAAACATAGTTTTGTTGACGTACAAAACTGCATGGAAGAAGTCAGTTGCTTTCTTATGATCAAGATGCGGAACATAACTTTCTGTTTCAATATTATGTGCAGCTGATGCTTGGTGTGCAGGACACTTTCCGAGGCTAGCACGAATGTACGAAGCAAAAATCGTCAATAAAATCGCATATTTAAACACAATTTTAAAATCCAATCTACAACCTCATTATGAAAGTAAACATTTGACTTTTTTGTATACACTTACAACGGTTCATCCACCACCAAACCTGACCGAAATCAGATTACACGAACATCCAAATTACATTTTCCGGTAGAGAGAAAACCGAAACAATTTGACCTCTTCATCGGAGCGCGAGCACCCTCCGCCCCGGTAAAAGAGGGTTAAATCTTTTAAATAATTACCATCGTTAGGCCCTGTGAGAAAACCCGACGCTTTTATGTCGCATGTGCGTTCTTCCCCACGAGATGTGTTACGATTTATGAGAGGTCCCCCCCTCCAATTACTTGCATACCGTTAGAGCGCCATCCGGTTCCGTTCGTCCGCCCCCCAGAGCTGTGCCAAGCTAGCCACAGCTAGGGATGGCCATATTTCAAGCCGTCACACACCTTCCCCAAACCCATCCGGCAGCACCACCCAGCAGCAGTGGCATTATTCCGTCGGTGCGTGGTTGTTGCGCACAGATTATCGGAGTTTTCCCAAAAATGTATCAACGCTATAAACATTGCAGCAGAAAATTAATTCATGCGGTGAGCGGCACTTTGCCAGATCATTACTGCTCCGATGGATGGTGGCAGTTTCCGTTGGAAACGAGATTTCCTCGCTGGGAAATTGGGGCTCGAACGGGGTGCCGTGAAAAATGAAACAACCGGGTGAAAACTGGCGCGAGTGGACTCAAATTTCCATTTCGAAGAAACAAAAACCCAAACTTTTCAGCGTCAGTGAGCATTTGGGGGAAACTTTTAATGAAGACAGCAGCATGCAATGTGGAATCGTGCCCGTTGACGATTGTGTTCCTCCCCGAGCAACTTTATCGCCCTTTTATTTCGCAGCAGTGAAGATAACAGTAAGGGATGGTAGAATTTTGACTAGCAGTTCGAAAGATGACGGGTTTATCAGAGGGATACAGAAAGTTTATCTTTTAATAAGTTCGGTAATCGCCCATTAGAAAATAAAAAGTATGCTTTATAATACTTTGCTTAGGCTCTTGGAAATCGAAAAGAATAGACTTTTATAGCTTCTTGCGGGAGTTGGTGGTAGATGGATGGTGGTTTTTGAGGGAGAAAGGATTTTCTTGTTTTACAATTACTTTTTCGGTTAGAAGGGGAATATCAACAGCACGTTTCGCTCGGTAGGAAACGAATAGTCTTCAGTATCAGCATAATGATCGAACCTGTCACTATTAGTAGTCAATGAATCGTTATCACAATGTACCACTTAAAACGCCAATTCGTCAACGTAATGGCGCAAAATTAGTAACCACTTGTAGCATTCGCTATGAATAGAGTTTTCATCCAGACTATAGCTTACCTTGTTTGGAAATACTTGAGTACAAATTGCCAATTCATTATTCATAATTACGGCATTCCTAATTCGCGTTTGGCCTTTGATGACGGGCCTACCCATCAAGTCAATGTCGGTATGCCTTAGCACCATTTCCGTTGCCATTAGCCGTTGCAATGGCTGGTTGATGTTAGGCTTAGCATTGACTTGCGTACGGTATGCAGCCGGTTTCTGACGATCCTGATCCTCCCGGACGAATGAAAATTAATGCCTATGTATGTATTGAATTCCACTTGTCTGCTTACTTACGTTTGATGGTGATGCTTCAGCTGCCGTTACAAATCTGGTAATTTGTCAATAAGGGAACACACACGCCTACTTGGTGCCCAATTTTTTCGTGATTTGGGGCTCTGTTTTCACAGCCATGTCACTTAGCGACTATAGAAGGCAATTTCCGTCTAGCCACTAGATGGCGTTACAATGAGAATATGGGTTTTAAAATTGGCAAAAGTGTTAGATTTAATGACTCCCAAGTAATGAATGACCTGAGAACAGAGGGCGAAATATGCATTCATTCTCACGGCAAGCAGTTTATCGCATAGTTTTTTCATCCCTAGTAGGCAGGGATCCAAATTTTTATATTTCAATCGATTGCTTTGCACTAGAGCTTCCATTTCCCCGAGAATCTCGGCTTCACAGGATTCGGGAAATAAATTAGTGATTTCCCGGGAAATCCCGGGATCCCGGGAATACCAAAAAAATCTTGAAAACAAAACCGTTGATTGAAAAGTTTGAAAAACCGATCCATTGCACGTATAACAGTCCTAAAAAGGTTCTAAGATATCGATTTGGTGGACTACAAATCATTGAATCATTCGATAACTCGTCACTAAATTTATGCAATGCTCGCTTCTTTTGAACGATTTTTCTAAGATTGATAACCTAAATTGTGCAAACACGATTACGATTGAGACAGTATACAAAACGCAGCTGATTGAGCTGCGATTGAATGCATCGAATTCGTTTAGTCAAAATAGGATCAGCACCTGGATTAGGATTAAATCAAAATTAAGGAAGTAGTGCAATAACTGTGCAGTAAGAAGGAGTTCCTTGATTTCCTGTTTATATTCGACCGAGTATTCGGACTGCGCAATCTGACCACTATTAAAAAATATTTCATCCCTGATAGCAGTAAACAGTTTAAAAAGTTAAATTCTGGATAAATTTGGATCGTTTGTCTACATTCAATAATTTAAATACCACTGCATTCATAATTCATGATATTAGTGATATTACATTCCCGACTTTCAACACATTATTCGAAATATGCATTCGGTTACCCGACCAAATATGTTTGGACACTTTCTAGTTATAGTTGCTGTATGCGACTAATCCGCTACAGCTAGAATCGATGCCTACTACTAATGAGTATTGTTTTTGAAGACGACCTCAAATATACGTGGTTTTCTTGTAACGGGTCGTTGGATGCACGCTAGAGCTATTACCTTCCTTCTCCAGAGCTATAGATTTTCACATCTATGGATGTAATAAATATATGTACAAATAGATTGACACAAATCTCTTCTCTAAAGATCGGTGGGAGATGGATTGTATTTATACGTGTACCTAGGAGATATTGACCTTAAACTTCCTAGTCCAAAAATTTAGCGCGAAGACTTCTATTGCACAACTACTTACACTTATTTAACAGGAAATTGAATATATTTATTCAGTTCAAATGCGTTCAAGATCTTATCCCTGACATAGTGTTTTCATATAAGTCACAACAATTGTTACAATTTGTTACTAAATCGAAAAATCTAAATATATACTACTAAATTTCTTTTGAAGCACAACAGTCTTTTGAATCCTTTTCCCAACTCCTGGGAATGAGAAAATAGAAATTCCCTGGATTCGGAAATCCCGAGAAATACGAAAAAACCCGAGAATCCCGGGAAATAAATTCCCGAGATCGAAGCTCTACTTTTCACGCAGGTCACCTGGGTTTGATTCCCAACCCCGTACATAGGATTAGAGATTTTTCTAAAAGATTTTTCCAACCCGAAAAATGGTGAATGGCCCTCAGGTTAAAACCTCCATATCAAAAAAAAATGCTATGGCTTGCGGAAAATGCATTATGGAAGCGCGATAATTTCACGGCATCCAGCCTATGCCGTTTGGACGAAGGCCGTTTGGACGAAGGCCGTTTGGACGAAGGCCGTTTGGACGAAGGCCGTTTGGACGAAGGCCGTTTGGACGAAGGCCGTTTGGACGAAGGCCGTTTGGACGAAGGCCGTTTGGACGAAGGCCGTTTGGACGAAGGCCGTTTGGACGAAGGCCGTTTGGACGAAGGCCGTTTGGACGAAGGCCGTTTGGACGAAGGCCGTTTGGACGAAGGCCGTTTGGACGAAGGCCGTTTGGACGAAGGCCGTTTGGACGAAGGCCGTTTGGACGAAGGCCGTTTGGACGAAGGCCGTTTGGACGAAGGCCGTTTGGACGAAGGCCGTTTGGACGAAGGCCGTTTGGACGAAGGCCGTTTGGACGAAGGCCGTTTGGACGAAGGTCGTTTGGACGAAGGCCGTTTGGACGAATGCTGTCCGGTCAACTGCCGTTAGACCGAATACCGTCTAGTCGACTGGCGTTAGGCCGAATGCCGTTCGGCCGAATACTGTTGGGTCGAATGCCGTTCGGCCGAATATTGTTGGGCCGAATACCAGTTGGCCGAATGCCCTTAGGTTGAGTGCCGTTTGGCCGAACGACGTTAGGCCCGACGACGTTAGGCCAAACGATGTTAGGCCGAATGCCGTCCCTTCCACAGGAATCATCGACATGATTCCCCTTAATGCTACAATGGGACTAATTAATTTTAATTCGTTTATGTGACACGCCTCGTTGCGTGAGCTTAAAGGAATCGTGGGTGTTTTATGAATTTACAGGAAAATAAATAACAAAAAATAACATTTTAGTGTGATTCCATTGAATCCTTCGCACGCAATTTACCTAGGGGATTCGTTTCCTAGGCGGTGGAGCATGTCCGGCGTCGCCTGACAACACCTGAGGGTAATTCACTGTGCTACCTTGATCGTCACTTTCATCCATAGTAGCAACGTTGCTGTTGCGTTGCAGGTTTCGGTCGATAGTTTTATTATGCTTCTTCGTTTGGCTGGCTGCGGTCGTGGAGATTTCATCCTTGTTGACTGCATTTTCATTGGCGGTGATGTTTGTTGCTACTGGTACTCTAGATGTAATCGTTGTAGATTGAATATTTGTTTGTTGTTCAACCGTCACTACTGGTTGGACAATTGATTGTGTTTTAGCTGCGGACGTTGAAGTCTGGACGGTTTTGTTGGTAATAAATGATGTTTTCTTCTTATGGGTTTCCACGCACGGTTTTCCACAATGTGCAGATTGTTCACAAAACTGACACGTGGCAGTTTGATGGTCATATGTGCACAGGGTGGACTGTGCATAGAGAGCGCCATGTTCCAGGGTCACAAAGGAAGGTATGGTGCGGTTTAGTCGCATTCTTACCATCCGAACACAATTGGGAAGAAATTCCTCCAAACATAATGGAAACCACTTTACCATATTGCGACATGAATCTGCGAATTGCACTATCACGTGTGTCAGGAGACAAATCATGTAGTTTAACGTCGACTGCATTGTCCTCCATATAGACGGGGATCTTGACCTTAACGTTATCATGTTCTATGAAGTGACACATGTTGTTGCTATAGACAAATTGATCTAGTGAGACACAAGCACTGAACTGCACCAGTACCACATTGCGAACATGATGGAATTGAACGAGTCTAACATCATATCTGTCAATGCACATTTTTTCCTGTAACAAACGTTCCACTTCCCGCACAGACAGGCAAACACCACATGTCTTGAAGTCAATGACCACTGTGAAACAACGCTTCAATTTGAACTAATCGTGCTCAGGCTGAGACATCTCGGCCGACAAAATGCATACAACACTCACTATAACAATAACGGTGCTTTATTTTATAGGGTTACAATAGCTTAGCGTGCACGAACCGAACGCGACGGGGAGCTGCTTTGAACGTGACCAGTGTCGTTGATGGCTGGAATCAGACTCTGCTACAATGGGATTCTGTGTGTCCCAATTGTTTGCAATTAGTGCAGTTGATGACCTGCGGTACAAAAATTCATTCGAATCATTATCAAAGGAGGTCATTTTGCACAGGCCTACAGTGGTAATATAAATTCATAAATATAATGAAATTGATCATGCAATGCACGAGTTCATTCGTTGTTTTCTGCAATGAAGTATTTTCATGCATTGTAAATTGTAGGTTTCGTTCATTTCATGATCCAGAATGGCCACTGGGTGAACGAAAGCTTTCGTAAATTTTACATATTTAGTGTACACAGCACGACTGTTATCGTCGATAACGACATTATTTTCCGTGAATGAAACGAAATATTTTGTTTATTTTAATAAACGTTTGTATCTATTACGAACAACCTCGTTATTCGCACTAATTCTTTTCGTTCATCTAAGACAAGTTTTCGTATTTAATAACATATTATTTTTACATTGCTCCGACAGAGTAAAACTCAAGCTTATTAATACAAAACCAACGAGTCGTTCGCGTTGGCTCATCTGAATCCGTACTACTCCGGATACTGGATCATCTGGAAGCGAAAGAGGGTTCAAGAAATCTTCCTGAAACCGGCGGACACGGACATGATTACTAAATAGTCACACCGAGACCGTCGTGATGATTAACAATTATCTGACGTGTAGCAACAGAGAATCCATATTCTACCTCAATTGAAGCTCTTTTGACGTTGACGGATTGACGAATGGTGCTCGTAAATAGGGTTCGTCGCGGTTGCGGTAATTACCGCAACCGCGCGGTATTTACCGCACCCGCGCCGCAAAAGCTGCGGTGCGGTGAGACACTTTTTCCCGCGGATGCGGTGCGGGAAATGGCTTTTACCGCGCGGTATTACCGCAACCGCGCTTCAAAAAATAATTGATAAAGTCTGCAGTCTGCATTACAAAGTGAATTAAAACTATGACTTTTACCATTTGAGAAGAAGGCAACTAGATTTATTTTCTGAACGAATGCTTAGCAATGTCATTATTAGGAAAATCCCTCTGTCAGATCGTTCGAGTTTTACTTATTACCCTATAATACAGAAACATGATAAACATTTACTTGCTCTAATTTCCATAGACTTGACATAAAACATACTGTTACTAAGAAATAAAATCTAAAGGCTGTGTCCAATATAATTTGGCACCATTATTTTACGACATATTTTTGAAAACTATTTATTTTATACTTCAAAGAAAAAATTTACAAACGAAGCTTTTCAAATACATAAAACACAAAATCCAATCATTGAAAAACGGTTAAATTGTAATGTCAAATCCAATAACAAAATGCATCATTTCTCCCGATTCCTCTTGGCAATCGAATTATGAATCATTTTCGATGACATTTTCTCAACTGTGAATTTTGATTAATTTGGAGAGCTTGAAGAACTACTAATACTAAGACTTAAAAACAATCCAAAGAATGTAATTATCATCATCAAACCAAACGAATTTGAAGGAATTTTTTTTCGCGTGCATCTATTGTTCGTCCAACTGGGAATATTTTCTACCAAATTAACAAATAATATTTTTCAGTTAGGAGTATTTTTTAACTTTTTGAAAGTAAAGCTTTCGAAGTTAGTGTAGAGCAGTGCGATTTTTTTGTGTTTCTCAAAGTCTCCCTCAAGGCCTCCCTTCATATTGTGAAAAGTGTAAAAGTTAGCCCAGATGCCAAATTTTGCATAGTTTGGACAGTTTTTGCGTTGATTGTAAATTTATCTCGAAATCTTAACGTAGGGGTTGGGTATCATTTACATAGAATCTGTATACAAAGTTTGAAAGAAATCGGTTAAGTAGTTTTTGAATGGCAGGTAACATCGCAAATCATGTTTTTCCAGAGACGTTCTACAGAAAGCTTCGTCACCGAGTCGTTTGTCGATATTTTTGTAATGAAAAATTATAGCATGTTATGGAAATGATACACTATAATGTACAAAAGTTTTGATCAATTCGCTTTATGCAGTTTAAAAAATCGAGAAAGTGTTTTTTACGCCAAAACCCTTACCCCCTTAATAAAACTTGCAAAGTTGAATATTTTCATAAATGTTACATTCTTAGGAGTCCGTCAAAGTTAATTTTCGTGTAAATAAGAATAACATTTTATTATATATGGATATGCAAAACAAATGAATATTTGTTTTTGAGCACAATTTTTAAAATACATGATTTTTACCGCATTTACCGCATTACCGCGCGGTGCGGTGCGGTAAATTCAATGCGGTTGCGGTAAGCGGTGCGGTTTTATTATTTTTTTTGCGGTTGCGGTGCGGACTATCCATTTACCGCCCACATCCGCACCGCGACGAACCCTACTCGTAAATATTACAAAGATTTTCGTACATAACAGCGAACAATTCGCTTGTCTAATGGAGCCGTTTCGTAATAAGCCAACAAAAATCGTTACGTGGATTTCATGAAAAACTCGTAATAAAAAATAAAAGAGTTTCAATAGACCTAAGAAATTATTCATCGTACGTACGAAAAATTCGTAGATTTTATGAAAGTTGTCTGTACGGAACTAGTTCGTAGAGATTTACGAATATATTCTATCAGTGTATTTCACAGTGCAGGATGGTAACTGTGAAAAGAATGTGGAATGCAATATAATAGCGAAACTTAGCTTGGATAACGGTATCCAGACAGCTCACGAGAAATAAAACACTACATTGCATGTCGAATAACGGTTAACGTGCATACATAAAACGAGAAAAAAGACATGCCTGAACCTCGAAGAGGCAAGATAACCTTGAAAACGGAATAGCACTATTCTTTATAACGTTACGCTGCACGGACTGGAAAGATCGACTAATCGGTCCGAGAGTCACCGAACGAATGAATATAAAGCTTTAAAAATCCTAACCCCGATTGAAAGTTATACAATACCTCAATGAAAACGTAATTCCACTGCTGCTCGAGTAAGTAAATTATTCGCCCGAGACCGAGCGCTCAGCAAAGGGGAATGTGATTGATAAGAAGTTAGCATTTCATACGGTTCGTCTACAGGGAATTCGCTTAGCGCCTCATATGAGTTATACAATAAAGCCACTACAGGTTGTAATTGAATAGGATATTTACTCGAAAATGCAGTTAATATATAGTACATATCTGAAAGGCAAAATTAGACGGAATAGCGGAATAATGGTTGAAACCCGCAAGGAAGGTGATGAGGGACGTGGGTGGTCTCATTTCTACGACGCGCACCTTGATTGATGATTATGACGAAGTTCGTGAGTGTTGCAAGGCAATAAATCATTCTCGGAATCGTGCGATGATTTAACTTAAGCATTAGGAAGCAATGTCGCATGTAATTTGTTGATTTACTGTTTGATCTGAAGTATTTCAACGCGGAATAGTTTGAATACATTAGCTAGATTGTGTTTCTCTGAAATTACATTATTATCGAGAAACCGGTGCCAGCTCGGTTGTGTGTGTGTGTGTTTGTGTACAATGTACATTTATTACGAAAGTATGTTTATTCAGTCATGTTTCAATCAACGCCTTGGCTCTTCAAGCACCGACTCGTCAGCTATGGATCAATTTGTCTGCCCCTTTGTGCTCCGTTCTACGTCGACAGCAATTTCAGAATCCAATTTCTTGTTTATGGATTCATAAAAAACCCACCGGCTTCATCTAAAAACATTCCATCCAGTTTTTCACCCAAGGCTATTTGGCCCACCCTGCGAAGTAATCAATCAGAAACTTTTTTCTCCAGCATCGTAGAAAGCTTTCTCTCCGTGGAAGCTTCCAGATTGGACGTTCCGCACACCGGAAGCACGTGTGTATGTTCCGGACGGATGGCGTACGTGGAGGGGTACCAAACGAAGGCAACTACTGCCATGAAGATATTTCCAATCACTTACCAAAACATGCCAAAAATATTCATATTTTTCTTCGATGTCACGTGAATCATAGAAAAGACATAACTCCCCGCCAGCCAGTCAACCAGCCGACCAGCACCTCACATTCCCGCATAGCTTCGTCAAGTCGAAAGATCCTTCGATTTGCACTTGTCTTCCACTACCGCCGAATGGACTCCGTAAGTAGATACAGGGTGGGCGGAAACGGGGAAAACTCGTAAAATATACACTGCTTTCGGGGCCAAAGTAAAACATTTTCTCTCCAATATGGGAAGTAGGTTAGACATCAATCGGCAACAAAAAAAAAACTTTCGTCACACTTGCTAATAGAGGGGAACCGAACTCCAATCAACGGAGCGAGAGAGAGAGAGAGAGAGAGAGAGAGAGAGAGAGAGAGATAGAGATAGAGTAAAAGCAACAGCGAATCACACATTCTATCTCCCATGCCACAGTCGTCAAGCTCGTCAAGTGAATAAACATAATCATATTCGCTGCGATTGTGAGTGGTTTCTGCTTTCATAGTAGGTATGTATTCCAAATACGACTCAGGAGAAGCTGGGCTAGGAAGGGTGGATGCTTTAACGATAAGTGAGTTTTTTTGCCACTTTCTTGTGCTTATCTAACGCTTTGTATGTGTTTATGGAAAGTTTGGGAGATATGCAATTACTTTTGAAGCTTTGATTATTAAATTTGGAAATAAATTTCAGGCAGCCTCTAGATAAGTAATGGATTAAGTTTCGACTTCGTCTCATCAGTATCTGGAGCAACTTTCATAAAATCACAACAGTCTCACAAAACTACACTAATACGTTATGTTTTTTTATTTCGATTATAGAGGTTTTAACCTTATGGTTATTCGCCTCCTTTCGGGTTAGAAAAGTCTCTTTAGAAAAATGTCTAACCCTATGTGCGGGGTAGGGAATCGAACCCAGGTGAGCTGCGTACAAGGAAGCCGATTTACCATCTACGCTATGCCCGATCCAATACGTTGTGGTCACACGTATTTTAACTTTGATTAGAGAGAAAGTTAAGGGCAGTGCGTCCTCATGTTACTAGAGTCAGTTATGCAGGGTGGTGAACCACAAATAAATGACATACGATTCCCTTAGTCCATTGCAGAAACTTGTTTCCACGAGACGGAATGAGCGGATAAATGGGAATCGAGTTACGTTACAACCGAACATAGTACAATGAACTAGCAGGTAATCAGCTTTATAGTGCTGGGCAAGATACGAAAATGCATGAACAAGTGACAAATGATCTGTGAGAAGATCTGTGCAGTGAGGAACAAGAAGCGTTTCTTCAACTACAGCATCATCAACGTGCACGTGCCTAACCGAAAAGAGACGCCTGAACAAGTAACAGGCATTTTACGCGATGCTTGATCATGTGTAGGACAGCTGCTGCGGCAGGACGTTATAGTTGTATGATTATTCATTACGGATATGGCAGAATCAGAATCAGTAGAACTCTTGCATATTTGCTTAAAAGTATAAAATCGCGGTGAATACCTTTTAAAACAATCAACCACAACTAGTTGTGCGCTCCTGGCTAAATGGGAATTGAATGAGCAATGCAGCAGTTGCTCCTGCTTCTGCCATTGCAGCCAAAGACGACCTGAGCCTGATAGGTTAAATCTGTTCGTGATGCTCCCGCACGAGCAGTTAATCCTAATTCAATAGCAATTATCTTATCCCAACCGTGCGCTTACCATTTCCTGAAAATATAGTAGAAGGTATTAACGCAAACAAAGCGGTCGGGATTGCTAGTCACTCCGGAGGGTGCTTAATCTTTCTTCTATAAGGTCTTCCAGGTTCAAGTAGAACTGAACCAACCCCATCGAAGTTTAGTTTTAGCTATGTTGTGTGAATTTTGTTTTATTGCACACTATAACCCTTCACCGTCAGTAACCTTTCGACGTGCTACACGCCACACCGCAAAGCTGTTCTCTTTCTCAAACAGTAATATGCTGAACCTCACCCGTTGCGGTATGCGTCGGCAGTATTATTGCCATTCTAGCCCTCGGGAACACGTCTGACAGCCGGCAGTCGAAGTGGCAAGAGATCCAATATTCTGGCTCTGCTGGATGCCCTTGCCTAGTTAAATTAGTATTCACCACCAAACAACAGCTCTCGTGGGCGGCCCCGTCCGGATACGGGGAGGGGATGAGCTAAGCAACAATGCGCATCGATAAACTTTATTATATTGCCCTCATTTCTTCTCGTTCTCGGAACCACGGTGTTTCGGTGATTTCCGGATGTGGGGAAGGAGGACGCAGCATATCAAGATGTGGCAAACAGGCAGGATGGAGGATGAAAGTAGTAATGAATGAAAGCATAAGATGATGAGGCAGGGAATGTTATTATCATTTGATGACTGTTTGGGAACTGGAGCAAGCGATGCTGATTTACGGAACGAATCTGTTACATAAAAGATTTTTGTGTGAAAATCCACAGCTTGAAGTTAATTAGTTCATGACTGATTGTTTACCATAAATCTGAAGCCAGGTCTGATTGGATTACTATCCTGGAACACAGCAGTAGGTTGTAAAGCATTAGTGGCATTTGATGGGCGAACCACCCGAAGGGCATCAGAAATGTACGCGATTCACAGTCAATCCAACATTTCGATTCAACTTTCAGACTATTAATTAAAACAACAACAACAATCTCGTTTTTTTCGTCGACCTCTGTCTACACAAGATTGTTTTGGACAAAAATGCAGTTTTGGTTTGGCAACCCTGCCAACAGGAACTCGTTGTCAGATGCCTTAGTACACGGATTGACTGTGTGCGGGTTAATACCACCACTGCCGAAGGTTCATAGCGTCTACCGTCTGGACGTCGTAGTCACGATGTTGCTCGTTTGGCATGCGAGCAACGAGGGATTCATTCGGATGCGCAGCACCTCTACATATAACCATCCGTATTTGGTTAAGCCACGTAAGTGCTTCCTACTGACGGTGTTCTGCCAGAAATAACTGCCTCGAGGATGGACATCGCCGTTTTTGGGAACTTTTCAATTTTACCGATTTTCAATAGACTTTAATACAAAATTATCACCATTATTTATGTTAGACGTTTCTGAATCGCCGTGCTAATCTTAGATAGTTTCGTTACACAGCGGATATTTTTTGATCTTTGAATGACACTTAGCCCCAGATAGTGGATGCTTTTTTTCTTATAATTTCAAAAGGTTTGTATCATATTATAGCAGAAATGGGTTTCCCCTCATATACGGCAAATCCTCATCATTTGGGGCAGCTCGGATATCAATTTCAGAGGCACCGAATTGATGGAATACTCCAGCAGTACAAATCTGCCAATACTCAATGTAGGAAACCGCCCAACATTTGCACTAGCTGGCAGAGAAGAGGTGTTAGATGTAACTCCCTGCTCTGGCAGTATTACGCATGAGTTTGCAAACTGGTTTGTACCAAATGAGCTCGAACCGTTGTTATACGATCATAAGAACATCGTCTTTGATCTACGAACTGGGACCTCTACGAAAAGGCTTTGGCGACTAGGTTTCAGGGGTATTTTCCAACGATTGAATCTCCAAGTGACTTGTATAGGGTCGTGGATAAAACAAACTCACTCATAGTAGCAGCGCACTAAGAGGCTTGCCCGCTTCTAATACCGAACTTGTTCGACTCAAAAAGTGATGTAGAAGAGCTTGAAATCGCAGACGCAGGAACGGTTCGGCGGCATTTAAGTTGGCTTGCAAAGCATACAGAAATGCCCTTCGATCCTCTGAGCGAAGTGGTTGGAAAAACCTCTACACAAATATCTGCAGTCTCGACTAGACTAGCAGATTAATTAAGTTACTTTCGAAATCGAAAGACTTTCATGCCAGTTTGATTAGAACTGCTAATGGTGAAAACTCGTCTGACGAAGATGTAGTAATCAACTGAATAAAGCACAAGATTCGCTCTTGGGCTGCATCCGAACATGCCAACCATTGGCGTAGCTTGCAAATTTGCATTCAAACAATTTTTCTGACGGATGTGGGTCCGAAAATGTCAAAGAATTTGCTGCATTTTTTCAATCGCAGTATTCTAGTCAGAGTACTGACTGGATATTGCAAACTGGATTATAACATGGCTACTGTTCAGCGTGATGAGTATTATTCATGTGATCTTTGTGAATCTGATAACGGAACATCATATCATTTGATATGTAACTGCCATGCAGTAATGCAATTGCGTATCCGGATTTTTAATTCTCCATACATAGATGAATCTATGTACAGAGAGCTGAAACTCAAGGATATGATATTGTTCCTAAACCAGTGTGGTGAAAATCAATAGTTTAAGCCGTATCTGAATGACAATATCTCTTCGGGGGTGTTGTCATTATGTTATATCAGTATCCGCTCGGGGGTGTTGATATATCCACTCACATGGGTCGATGGAACACTTTTTCCCCGACTGGGTAGTAAGATTCGAAATCATTTCTACCCGTACTGATGAATATTCAGACAGGGCGTGTGTAAGTAAAAATGAAAATTCTCTGATAATAGCTGGTGGTCATTTGAAAACATCATTTTTAACGGGCTATATGACCAACGGCTCTGCGAAAATGTGTTTGTTGATTACTGATACTAGATGGAGCATTTGTACAGCTAAGTACCAATTAATCCTTCCTTTTACATTTCGTTGCATTAATTTGCTTTCCCTGTGATAGAACTTTCTTTAGTTGGTACGGAAGCCCGCATGATAGTGTTGACTAATTGGCAGGTATCTCCGGCGACCGACATCTTTTCACGTTTAATGGAGGTCGATTCGAATTCCGAAAACAAAAATACCTCCTTTTCAATACAAACCATATCTATTTAATACATCCGGCTCCTAAATAGTCTACTTCCGGAACAAAGATAAACCATTTAGAATCATTGATATATCGTGTGATCTAACTAAACAACACTCGGGCGTGTACGAAGAAGTATTTTGTCTACGTACCCACCCGGAAAGTAAAGATTAATGGTGCAGTCTCGGAGAGGGACCTTCATTGTGAAATATGGAGTTGGCTCCTTCCAGAACCCTTCGCTTCAGTCAGTGAAAATTTTGGTATGAAAACAATTGCGTTCAGCAAAACTCGAGGAGTATAAGACAACAACTTATTTTCCATCTGCCTCATTTCGAGCCTTTCGCTGGATGTGTTTTTCCAAACATTGTTTTTTTAGCGGAGCTGGTCAACCTGTTTTGTGTCTCGGGGCTTGCACTGCCTTCGTTGCAAACAATGGAGCCGTAGAGTTACCCATTGTAGAAACAAGGCACGGTGTGCAAAATGCGAAGAGAATCATGAAAGGTTTTGCTTCTGTAGAGAGACTCCGTATGAACTGTCGACATATCCCGCATATAAATTAAAAGGGGAAAAACTGGATCATTCTTTTGAGGAACGCTCAGAGAAGAAATGCTAAAGAGGGCTACGCCTCCGGCCACGACTAATTGTTACGGTCCAAGTGCAAAATCTGACATTTCCATTGAGGGAACATCTTCTAATGTGCCTATAAATTTTGGAAAATCATTTCCTCTTATAATAGAATAATAGAATAATAGAATAATAGAATAATAGAATAATAGAATAATAGAATAATAGAATAATAGAATAATAGAATAATAGAATAATAGAATAATAGAATAATATAATAATAGAATAATAGAATAATAGAATAATAGAATAATAGAATAATAGAATAATAGAATAATAGAATAATAGAATAATAGAATAATAGAATAATAGAATAATAGAATAATAGAATAATAGAATAATAGAATAATAGAATAATAGAATAATAGAATAATAGAATAATAGAATAATAGAATAATAGAATAATAGAATAATAGAATAATAGAATAATATAATAATAATAGCTTCCTCGGAAAGGGCTGAGAGTGTCCCTTGATGGGTGCTGTTACAAAACGGACGTAAGTTTGCCAGTCCTATTATTTGCTAGGTTTTACACAACGCATTTGCATTATGCAATTCATTTGATTAATGAAACAGAGTTGTATTAAGTCTAAGAAAGTTGTTTCGTGGTTTTTACAAAAAACTCACAATGAAAATTAAAACGTTTCATCATATGTACGAAAATTTTTCATATTTTACGAAAATTTTGTATAATAAACCTATTCTAACAGATTTACGAATAGATTCTCTCAGTGCTATGGGTGGTATTTCCATTATTTGATGCGATTGCCATGGACCACGATATTAGAAAATAGAACAACAATTGCTAATGGAACGGTTCATTGGAGACGTATCAAGGGCGAGTAGATGTCTCTAACGTTTTGAAAATTTTGACTTTGCAATCGAGGCAATAAATTTGAATTCACGGTGTATCTGGGACGAAAACAGTTGGCTTGGCATTATCATTTAATTCAATTCTGAGCGGACACTTGAACCGAAAGGAGCACAAACAACACTTCATAAAAACTTCCAGTTACTTTCTATATTTATAACCTTACATTTTTGATCTGTACACGTTGAAAGCTAGAATTGAACTGATGCCTTCTGCTCTCACTTCTCCTCTAATTAACATAAAAAACGACGCCTTCAATGGTGCGTGTGAAATGGGCAATTTAATTCATTTAATTCGTTTTATTAATTTGATTTAATTATTTTATTATAATTTTATTCTTTTTACTAATTACATTAATTTTATTAATTATATTAATTTTAATAATTTAATTTTTTTTAATCTTGTTAATATCATTAGTTTTATTAATTTCATAATTATTATTAATTTTATTCGTTTGATTCATTTTAGTCATTATTATTTTGATCGTTTTATTAATTTTTTTAATTTTTTACATTTCAATCATTCACTAAGCTTCTTCATTTTATTAATATTATTAATTCTGTTCACTAATCTATTTTATTCATTTCATCCAATTTGTAAATTAAATTTATCCAATTATTTTGTAACTTTTTTGAATTCTTCTAATTTTTAATTGATGAGCTGAACTAATTTGATTGAATTTTTATTCATTTGGTTTACGAATTTAATAACTTTCTGTCATTTTATGCATCATTATTTTTTTTAATTTAATTCGTTTTATTAATTTTCTATCAGTTATTCAGACCGTTCGAGGTTTTCTTCGTACAAGATACTATGTCCATCCCACTTTAATTGTGGGCCTAATTCGCATGTCTTCTGCAAACTCATGAATGATCCAACCGTGATATGTGTAAGGAATCTCTCACTGCTAGGTAGATTAAGTCAGACGTAAGACAGTAATTCGCATTGCGTCATTCGGATCGTTCGGATGTGTATTGAGAGAAATTCGGCGTGTCGGATCGAAACAAAACAGACGCTGCTGTGCCGTGTACTAAATAATAAAATAAAGAAACTTATGTGGACTTTTGCTCTCAAGATTTTTCACATTCTTTGTGTTAGCAGTTTAGGTGTTCTGAAATTTATTTTATTTATTTATTTTATGCATATGTCTTCGACTATTAATCGCACAGACTGGCTTATCAACTAATCCTAATACTAAAAGTACATCTTGCAACATTAAAATCGAAAAAACATGAAACTGTATTAAACACACGACAACATACATTTAACGGGTTGTTTCGTCCGAATTGTGTACGGCACAACGGTAAACGGAAAAAGTCCACTTGACGTGTTTGTCTTCTAGGTGCATTGAAATTAAGTTGACCCAAGAGTTGGCTACTTTCAATGTTCCCGTCCAGGATGTCGAAAATAAGCATTCGTTGATGTTTTATTCTCCTGTCAGCAAGCGTAGGCAGGTGGATTAATGCGCAACGTTGCACATATGGCGGTAAACGAACTGGGTCGGTTCAAGGTAAAAGGCGAAGAGAATACCTGATGAAACATTTCTGCACCCTCTCAATGCTGTTAATGTGAACACCGTGATAAGGAGCCCAAACAGGAACGGCATACTCCAAGATGCTGCGTACCAGCGAACAATAAAGCGTTTTCAAACTGTACACATTCTGGAACGACTGAGTGTTTCGCCTTAAAAATCTAACATGTAGAAAGCTTTGGCGGTAGTAGACGCTACATGCTCGGAGAAAGTTAACTTGCTGTTCAAATAAACTCCCAAATCTTTGATGACGAAGTTGCGGTGTACGTTGGCTGACGACATTTTATAGTTAAACATGTTCGGTGATAGGATCCGAGTAAATGTAATCACGCTGCATTTTTCTATATTCACCTCCATTCCATTGATGGTGCACCAATTTAACAAAGCGTCAATGTCTAGCTGAAGTAATTTACAATCCTCCAAAGATTTTATAAGTCGGTAGAATTTCAAATCATCGGCAAACATAGATTTCGGAGATTTTAAAACCGTGCCAAGATCATTTATAAACAAAATGAAGAGCAATGGTTCAAGATGACTGCCTTGTGGCACACCAGAACAGATATCAAAAGGCGTAGAAAGTGTATCGCCTAATCGAACAAAGGCGCTTCGTCCTGCGAGATAAGAAGCAATCCAATCCGTTAACCAGTCCGGAAATCCAATGCGTTTAAGCTTCTCGACAGCAAGGCAATGCGGAACACGGTCTTGTTGTCTCTTGTCAAGTTTGTCGATGATGGTGGATACATACGCCATAAGGTTTGTGGTTATAGATCGTTTACTGACGAAGCCATGTTGTTCCTCAACGATTATATGACGCACAACAATGTCGTATATCAATCGTTCAAATACCTTCGGGAGGCAGCTGAGAATCGATATCGCCCGATAGTTCTCCACATCATGAACGCTACCACTCTTGTGCACAGGTGTGATAGCAGCAGATTTCCAGTAACTAGGAAAAATAGCGTCAGTCAACGATCGATTGAAAATAACGGACACTGGCAATGCGAGAGAGTCCGCACAGTTTTGGATGAACGATGGTGGTAAATGATCGGGTCCCGCTCCCTTGGTCGCATCTAAAGACTGCAACTTGACGAGAACATCCTCACGAGAGAAAATAATATGAGATAAATTCAGGTTGTGCAGCGGCAAAGTGTTCAGGTACGATTCCAAGAAAGGTGGTGAGTTATTACTTAACACGCTTTGGAAGAAAGTCGAGAACATGCTTGCGGCATCCAATGACATAGCAACTTCCTTTATAGCGAACATTAAGGGGTATTCCTTTCGAGCTCCTACGACTGTTGACGAACGACCAGAAGGATTTAGGATCACGTTGAATATTGCTTTCGATGCGTTGAATATAGTTGCGATAGCATTGTGCGTGCAAATTGTTGTATTGACCCTCCAAATCACGGAGTTCGGCTTTGTGCAATGTGCTCCTGGACTTCAGGTATCTTTTCCTCGCTTTCCTTACCCGGTTTTTAAAGTTCTTCAATTCCGCATCAAACCATGGCTGATTCTCCCTTCTCCTAGTACGCGTTCTAATTGGAACAATTCGTCGCATTATTTCGTAAAGTGTGTCATAAAACGCAGTGACAGCATCATCAACCGAACCAGCAGTAAGAATTTCGTCCCATTGAATATTCGCTACCTCAGAATTCAACACTGAAAAATCACACCGATTGAAGTCAAAATCGCAATCGACTGCAGTATCGACACATTCCGTATCCAAATCTAATATCATTATGAACGGTCTGTGATGCGAATCAACTCTCATCAACGGCAAAGGGGGCTCAGTTAGCTCAAACATGCTCGGCTTATTAACAAAAACAAGATCAAGTAATCTATTGTTGTCATTTTCGAGATAATTGATTTGTTTCAATCCGGAAGAAACAACAAATTCAACAAGAGACACTTCTCGTTCAGAGGTTGCATTGCTGGGTAGAAAAGCATCTATATCATTGTCATATAGCCAGTTCAGATGAGGAACGTTATAATCTCCAACAACGACAATAGTATCACACTCAGCCGCTCGATCGCTTATTTGCTGTATGCATGAAGCGTGCTTTTGGTATAAGTCGATTTCAGAATTGGGAGGAATATAAACGGTACATATATAGAGACAGCCCGTATTTAATTTGACTTGGACAACTATTTGTTCCAAGCTATCATCATCGATGAGGGAAATTGTGCTGCTGTTTAAATGATTTTTTACACCTACCATAACACCGCCGCCACGCTGGTGAGTGCTGGTACGAGGGTTACGATCTCATCGATGAAGCGTATAGTCAGAAGTTAGTTCAGCATTCAAAAATTTATCATTCAACCAAGTCTCGGTAAATACAATAATATCGTACTCACAGATGGAAAGTGCCCCATACAAGGATCTAATTTTTGTTCGGAGACCTCTCACGTTCTGATAGAACAGAGTAAACGGATGGCGTATGGATGTATTTCTAGACAGCTGATCCGGAGTCAGAATGTGGGCAGAATAAGAGAGATGGTCAGGAGTAATTTCACTATTATTGGCCGATTTTTGGTTGAATACGAAACGGGGTACGGTGGTTTGAGGGACGAAAGTCAAACTGCCGGAAAATAATTCCTCTTTGCCATGTTGACGCTGAGAGGGCAGCATCTTTCGGGTGCGGTCCGATTCCGACTTTGAATGATATGAAAGTCAATTCTTAAAGCTTTTTACCTTTTGGAACTAATTTCATCACATCCACAGTCTCATCGGAGTTAAGATTCTGCTTGACTAATTCGGCAATTTGGATATCCGTAGCTTCTGGAGAGAACCCGGAGAGATAAAGCCAAAACATTTCTGCTCCATTTTTCAACCGAGAAAACCAGTCTCCGACCACAATTCGTATCGGCCGATTGCAATGCTGTCTGTTCGCTCAGTAGACTGTATACGCGGATCGAGGATAATTCTGGAAATCTGGGCAGACACTTGAACCGAAAGGAACACTAAAAACATTTAATAAAAACTTCAAGTTACTTTTTATATTTATTTACCTTACATTTTTATCTGTACACATTGAAGGTTAGAATTGAACTGATGCCTTCTGCTCACACTTCTGCACTATTTAACATAAAAAACGACGCCTTCAATCACGCGTGTGAAATTTGTGCACTTGTTTCGACCACCAGGGGTTGTCGTGTTGCTGTCATTATCACGGTAGACACGCAGGGTGTGCATCAATTTTTATAACACCATCATTCGATATGTCGGCTCTAACATCTTCCCCCCGAGAAGCTTTGAAAAACCTGCCTGAAGAAATTGAAGATTGAACGTTGCCAAGAATTGGGAGCAAAGACGTCGTAGGATTCCAGTTTTTGTACGCTAATCCACTACTCGTACTAGACCGTCTTCAGCAGGAAAAGTGAGCATAAAGAGGCCGAGAGTTTAGAACAGCTTCAATTTCTATTCTATTCTAACCCTTACACAGCCAGTATTGAAAAGCATCCTGGGAAACACTGCTGTTATTCTGTAGTGTTTTTCTTGTCAATATTAATATTTGAAGCATATTTTCGTATGTCGCAAATATTAAAACGGCCAGGCCTACTGTGCAGAGTTGGGTTTGAAGATGTTTCAAAATTATACGGCAATTAAACTATTCATTTAATGAATAATGCAATTAACGACCTATTTTGATTCATAAAAGAGGAAGAAACGAGGACAACCGTACCGACCGTTTCATTTTAAAGGGGTTGTAATAAATCGTTGGGAGTGACTAGGCTAAAAAGGTTAATATCACTCCTTTGATCCTTTGGGATGGGAACAGCTTCAATTTTACAGATAAGTGCAGAGAACTCTATCATGTTAAGGGTAGTAGTATGACACATTCTTTTAAGGACGTATTTGGCACTCTTTACAGTTACCCCTAATATTCCCCCATGTGGGGAGCACTCGGTGGAATAATTGGCCAATTAATTTTTCTTGGTTGACAAAATTCAAGCAGCTTCCTTTCCATCAATTGGTATAATTTATGTAGATGGTTCTTTGCACCGATAAAATAAAATAAAATAAAATCCAACCCGAAACTCGGGAATAAAATATCACGAAAACGTGAATATAACTTACGAATATCATGACACAGGACCTGGAATCATGAACATAAATCTTTCTACTTTGCCAGAAAAATCCAATAGTAATTTCATGTGTATCACGGAAACGTGATGATAAATAACGAAAATCGCGGCAAAGCTCCTGAAATTATGAACATCGTTTAATGGCGTTTCTTTTTGTTGACATGCTTCATACAAACCAGTGTATCTCAAAAGTGTGAACAAGAATCATACCAAAAACTAAACATAACCAGGGAACAACCACAGTAACCCAACCAAACATTGCAAATATTTTTGCGTTAACTAGTATTTTTGAAAACACACATATTTTCATAAATACGATGTTGCCTAGCCTTATTTTTAGGACCATAGTTCATGAATCGTTCAGTTCTCGAAATCCTGATTTTTGTTCATGAATTTATGAAGGGATTTTTTTCCGTGCAGAATTTTTAGTATATGCTGTGCTATTCTGTGTATATTGTTATGTCAATATATGCCTAAGCTCGACTCCTGCCAGCAGAAGACAAAAGATTAGTACGTGAGATTATACGCCTAACTACACTGCCACTTCTAGTTTTCCGATCTGTATTTTCAATTATGGACAATATATTCAAAGAATGTTTGATTGACCGTCAGTGATCTAGACCTGCGAATCGAAGCAAAATTTTTAACTGCTGATGTATAACGATTGTACCGGTTTGAATGAGAAATTTCTATGTGACCGCAATAACTAACTTGTAACTCCGAAACCAAAAGTCAGAACGGAATGAAATTCAATAGCAATCAATATGATAACTGTATCTTTCATTTGAGTTCAAGTTTTTAAAAATCGGCCTAGAATTCGCTAGGAAATAGGTGTGACATTAGCTTAGGAACTTGGCGAGATCCTCGGGGGCATCCAGACCCGTCATAGATGGCCAATATGGTCAAAGCTACTCTGGTTGATCATTAGTGATCTAGACCCACAGATCCAAGTGATGCAATATGTATTACATCATTCAGACATCATGGTGTTACCAGTTTATATGGGAATTTGCTTTTAATCCGCACTTTCCAACCTGTGACTCCGGAACCTAAAGTCGGATCAACTAAAAATTCAATAGCAGTTTATGGGAACGTTATACCTTTCGTTTGAAAATAAGTTTGTGTAAAAACTGAGAAACTTGTGTGAGTTTGAATGACACATACACATACACATAGACATACACGTACACATGCACACACATACATTTTCTGATCTCGATTAATTGAATCGAATGGTATATGAATCTCGGCCCACCGGGCCTCCGATAAGCTGTCGATTTTTAGAGTGTTTGTATAGCCTTTCTTTATATGTCACGAAATGCATAATCGCATTTCGGGTCCGGATATATGTTGAGCTGTGAATGGCTCTGACAATTTGTTTCGAATTAAAATAGAAAAAAAAATTGGAATCAATATTTCATACACTTCAAAAATTACTATTTCATTGCGCCTATGGAAAGGACAATTTTATTGTAATTTAGTGTATTTGAGATATGATCTAATGGCGTTTTCGTTTTTTCTTGGTGCTACACCGGTGTAGTGTAAAGAAAGAGATAGACTGATTACACCCAAGTTTGAATGAGTGTAACACCGACTACACCGGTGTAGTGCACTGTCAAAAACGAATATGCCATAAACAAAGCAGGCAATTTCAATTCTGCATTGTGAAATAAAGATCACTGGTTTCGGAACAAAAATGCTAATAGGATTGTTAATCCCTTATGGGTGCTCCCTATCTCTAGAAACTTTTATAGTTTGTGTGATGAATTTATTGAATTGTCAGTTGTGAAGAAGTTTTACAAAAGTTTTACGTACGAAGTTACCCGTGTGTACACACATTATGCGAACGAGGTGTCCATAAATTAGAATCATCGGAAGCCCGCTCAAAACAGCTAATATTTAACCAGAAATCACAAAAATTCGCTGAACACTGAAAGAACTTTTGCTGTAGTACATAGTCAATACTCCTACTGAACCTACAGGTTCATGAATTTCAGCAACCGCTTCCGCTCCGCCACAAAATTTCCGCCAGTTAATAGCACAAGTGCTCGGAAGATATCAGCTACCTTCCCGTACCATTACTCCTGTGCCTGTTGGATCCGTGCAGCTCATGCTACATCACCGGCTGCCACCGTCACTCTCTACAATTTATGTACTTTCACTGGCACAGATCGCGACAGCAAAGTTTTCCGCTTACCGGCCGGGTAGGAACGGGATGAAATTACATACAGAATCTGGATAGAGGGCTCGTGAGTATCCAGCCGCGCAGAACCAGTGCCAGCGGAGGTGACGGTGATGATGATGGTCGTAAATTTCACTCTACTCACGCGGCAGCAATAGCTTGAGGGATTTTGCAGTAGTCAAGAGGCAGTCTGCCTGCTTTAAACGTGAGAAGGCGCGACAGCAACAGATTTTCCCATGCTCTGCCACCCACTCGTTCAATCTTTGACTTCTTCCTCACTGCCGGAATGATTGTAACTTGCACCTTAGCTCGTTCGCGTGTAATATTGCCGCTACTCTCGTGCTATGCAGGAGTAAGCAAGTCGAAAGCTGGTAGCACAAATTGCATCGTCTCCGCTGTTTCTGGTTGAACATAGCTTCTACCAGCTTATAGCTTCTGAAAGTTATGAACAGCCACCACCTGTGCATTCCGCAAAGACGGTGGCTTGAAACGAGGGCAATGCGGAGAAAAGTCCTTCGTTCGCTGCAAGTTGAAATGGCCAGAAAATCTACAGACCATCAATATTCATAAAAGCCGTAATTGATATATTTGAATAAAGTACTGCAGCAGTGTTTTTTTTTACTCCATCCACTACGTTCAACGCACCGAAGCGGGAATCAGCGTACCTCGACAAGATCATCGATGCACGAAGCTGTGCAGCAGTAGACATACCTTCGTACACTTTCTGTCCGGAAGTACTGGAGTGCACTTGCCGTTTTGATACCCAGACAAAGAGGACAAGGACAGATTGGCACGGTGCAGCCACGCACAAAGGATGCACGTCACGTGTCGTGCCGTGGTGGACTACACTACACTCCCATGGTGACTCAACCATCAACCGGAAGAAGAAATCGCCCACTGAAGTGAAAATAATAATTCCCACCAGTTTCCGCTCACCTTCCCCAAGCCCTTTTAACCCACTAGCCGTCTAATTGTACACGTGGGTACAGGTTTTCATTAAAAGTCATATCATCTTTTCCAGCTTAACTTCCCGGACTCGGTTAAACTCATTTCCTACCCTAGCGCAACGTGAATTTTAATTAAATCGAGATCGAATAACATACCTGGAACTGAGAGGCGCGAGTGTTTACAGCGCTGTTGCCCAGTTGGGCTTTATCTACCGTGCACAGTTAGTTGTTTTCCGAAGTTCGGTTGACACTTTCGATAATTTTCTTCGCAACAGGTCGGTTTTCCGTTCTGTAACACCTCGCACCGGACAAGCGTACTCCAGCCATCCAGTTACGAGCCGTCAAACAGTGGAACAACCCACTTTATTGGATCATTAAAGCCAGTCACAGCGTCGAAACGTCGACCACCCACGCGTGGCCACGATACACTTGGAGTGATTTCCACCACTGCTGACCGTAACAACAACTTTGTAAATCCTAGCTGGACAGAACGATTCATTCTCTTTCTCTCTCTAGGTTTAACTTGCTCGAGTAAGTGCAGCAAGTTTGTGTTGGAGAGACACAGCAAAGCACCAATATCAATTATCCTAATGGAATCGAAGTAATATGGCTATAATCGTTAGGAGTTTATTGCAACATTGCGGGAAAATGGATTCGAATGCGCGTGTGGTAGAGTGAGAAGAATTAAGTTGCTAGAACTTCACGAGATCCAACTTAGGCTTTTAGTCTTAGTCGTGTATTCTTATGAATTAGGAATGAACAGGATGAAGTCACTGAACACTTCAACAATCTAACATTCCGTAATTACTCAAGCTGCCACGTTTCGATAATTCAATGACATGTTTGTTTGTTTTTTCCTAGATCAGATTTATGAGATGACTGCAGATTGAAAAATCACGATTTCCAGGACATCAGGGCGCAAGATGGCAAAGTGGACAGCTAATTTAAACTTGTTAGGACACATCTGATGCTGATCTATAAATCTGATAAAAATCTAAATATTCGGAATAAATTTAGATCTTCTCTACCCCACTGCCAGATCTAAATTCTACTTTCTACCAGTTCCAGATCTAAATATTTGATCTGGTTTCTCGCATATTTCAAAATTTGCACAATTTTGATTAAAAATTCAAACCGATTCAAATTGCTTCAAACTGATGTTAACATTATTTTTCAATGATTTCGTGAGATATGTGGAGACATAACTTGAAAGATCGGTGCTTTGTGGATGTATATTACAACTTTATCGGCAATGTAAACTGAATAATAGGTGATGGTAATTAATTCTATTTCTTGAAGGAATCAACTTATTTCTGACAATAGCAGTATGTTATTCTGGACCAAACTTAAAATAAATACAGAGATGTTCACGACAAATGGTATATGTTTATGTTTATTACCTTCACCAACAGGCCCCTTGGCCCCAATGGTGGTTTCTTAAACTAATTACATTTTAAAATTGACAACTTTTTCGCTTTTATCGCATTCCGCGTCCGGTTGAAGTCAAAGACCGTCGCCATACTGTTAAAAATTCGTTGGAGTAACAGGTAACAGCGCTCTGGCAACCATAGTTGGTTCTCCTGAACGGAACTCGCAGAAGGGAGTTATTACTTAGAGCTCGAACGCGGGCTTGAAGATCCAGACGTATATTACGAACGAGGGCTCGAGAGCAGTCCCTCCGAATGCTGAGTGTATCGAGGTGTATTAGCTAGCAAAGATTTTCATAGCTCGGCAGCTGAAATCTGTTTCGCCATGGGAGATGACGAAGTGCGAAGCGTATGAACCTGCGTTGGACAGCCTCGATTCTGTCAATCCCGTTCTGGTAGTACGGATTCCAAACAGCTGAACAATATTCTAACGTTGAGCGGACCAACGCGCAGTAAAGCGATTTAAGACAATATACGCCGCTGAAGTTTTTCGCTATTCGGAAGATGAACCCGAGCTGTCGTGATGCCTTATCCACGATATGTGACGTATGTGGTTTGAATGTTAATGCCGAATCCATGATGACTCCGAGATCTTTGATGTGAGAGTGTCTTGGAATGCTCGAGCCGAAGAAATGGTAGTTAAACTGAGTCGGTTGGCGTTTCCGCGTGAACGTAACGATTGAGCATTTGCTCGGGTTTAAAACCATTCTGTTTAGATCACACCACGTACTAAAGCTGTCCAGTTCCCTCTGAAGAAGCTCGGCATCGGTTTTATCCCGTATTTGTTGAAAAATTTTCATATCATCGGCGAAAGAAAGGCGGGGTCCTTGTAATGTGAAATTGACGTTATTAAAGTAGAGGAGGAATATTACTGGACCGAGATGGCTTCCTTGTGGTATGCCGGATGTAGCAAAGAATGGTGCAGATAGACAGTCCTTAATGCTGATTTGGAGTTGCCTTCCATCTAGGTAGGAACGAAACCAGCGCAGAAGTTGTCCATGAATGCCGAGTTTGTCCAGCTTCGCTATTGCGATATCATGGTTGATTTGTCGAAGGCCGCAGATAGATCCATATAAATAGCATCGGTTTGCAATCCGTCAGCGAATCCATCCATTACATATGTTGTGAACGAGAGCAGGTTTGTCGTTGTCGATCGTTTAGGCATGAAACCGTGTTGGTAATCTGCAATGTAATGTTTGCAGTGAAAGAAAATAGGATCTAACACGAACAGTTTTGATACAGCACTTAAACACGAGATTCCCCGATAATTTTATGAACTGGAAACATGTGCGCTACTTTCCAGCAGGAAGGGAATGTACCAGTAGTGAGTGATAGCTCGAAGACTCGCCGAAGTGGTTCAAGAAGCCCGCTGATGCACTTTTTGACAAAAATCGAGTGAACACCATCTGGATCCGGGGAACAAGATGCTTTCAGTTTGGCATTTGCTGCAAGAATGGCAGCATTATCGACACAAATTCGGGTGATGGTTCGTCCTAGAGAAGGAGTTAAATTAGCAGCGGCAGCGACTTGTTGTGGTGGCAGGCGCTCGTTGGAAAAAACGCTTGAAAATTTGTCGGAGAAAAGTTGGCAAATTTCCTTAGTGTCGGTGCCTAAAACTCCATTAAACGACATACAAGATGGCAAACCGGATTCTTTTCGCTGCTCGTTAACATACTTCCAGAACAACTTGGGCTTGGATTTCAGTTGACGCTCGAGGTTTCGCTGGTGTCTAAAAAAGGCGCAGATTTTTCGATATCCAATCGTAGAAAACCATTACTTGCTTGGCACCACGTCAAGACAGGTAAGTTGAATTCGCCCAGTATAACGATATCATCAGACGGGACGGCGATCGAGGCGATAAAAGAAACGGAGGAAAGATGTACATCGATCAGGCTGGAATCACGAATTCTGTCAGGTGGAAAATACACAACACACAGGAACAAATTGTGATCGGCAAGTTTCACTGATATCCACACTTGCTCGGAGCTCGCCCACCGGTCATCGTTGATCACTCGGGCTTTTATACCACGGCGAACGGCGATAAGCACACCACCGCCTGATGTCTTGTGGCTGTTGAGGGCATTGCGGTCACAGCGGTAGACATCGAATGTTGAACCAAAGACCTGGCGAGACAGAGTACGGTTGTCGAGCCACGTCTCGGTCAAGGCGATAACGTCGTAACAGCAACCCGTGGTCGCGAGCAAATAGCTGTCCGTTGATGAATTTAAGCCACCAACATTCTGGTAGTAAACCACGATGTTGTTGAAGGACGGATCAGGTACAGCAGAGAGCGAAGCCATGTTGTCGTGTAGGAAGATCCTTTCGTCAATTCCACGAACAGTATCGGAACGGTTCGCCTGGTCGACTGTGGTGAGGGATTCGAGGCATCCCGAATCAACTGCGTCGCGCCCCAAAATACGACTATCGTCGTCGTCGAGAGAAATGGTTGGCATCTGATAACAAGATGTCGGAGCAAAAGGCAAAAAACTGGAAGCGAAGAATACATCAGCGCTTGAAGTGTTCGGAACAGATGTATACTTGTCATTTGCGGCAGGTTGGAAGACCCTTTCACCCATCCCACACACAGGACCGGGACGACTGATGATCGCTGGCTGCAAGTGCTCAACTGTGGCGGGGGGATCGAGGGCTTCCATAGTGCCAACTGCGGTGCGTCCCAGTATGCGTTGGAACCCGATGGCGAAATGCGGAGAGCAGGAACGGGGTGGTAGCAGCTTGCGGCGAGAGTCGTACGATGAGCTAGAATCGTGAATCGGTTCAACCGTTGTATCGTTACAATTTTTATAATACTTGCCGAGAAAGGCGGCTTGGAAGACACTTTCCCCACCCACACATACAGGACCGGGACGACTGATGAACGCTGGCGGCAAGGGCTCGACTGTAGCGGGGGGATCGAGGGCTTCCATAGTACCAACTGCGTTGCATCCCAGTATGCGATCGGCATCGATACTCCTTCACAAGGGCGGTGTGGCTTGGTATAGTGGCATGGCCAATCGTTGCGGAGTCCTCTGCAGGACCATTGATGGGCCGGGTTGTATTAGAGAGGTACATGCTTCTTCTGGAGGCAGTGGAAAATCAGTCGGCGGGCTCCAAATGTTGTGGGTACGGCTGTCTTCAAATTCCCTGAACAGTATGCCTTGCGGCCATGTGTCAGGATTAAGAGCTGCATCACGGTACTTTGGGTGAAACATTTTAAAGTTACATGAAAACAACCAACATATGATTCAGCTATATAGTTTATTCAACAGACCCTATGGTTGAAATATAATGTAACTTTCAAATGGTTTACAATATCGCCTTGATGTCAAAGAGAAAGTTGCACGAAAGTTTACGGGCCTTTTGAAAAATCTATTATTGTTGATGGAGAAACGCGACTAACTTATGAAAAGGTCGTAATAAAACAAAATAATTGTGTTGTTAAAACAAAAGTTAAAATATCTCGAGACATTTTAGAAATTTTTTGTTAAGAACATTTCGATTTAAAATGGCGTTTAGAATCATATTCAAAAAGAAAATTGTATTTTTGACTGCAAATAGTAAGAATTATAAAAAAATGTCAAAAGTTGTTGTTAGGAAAACTTTTTTATTGAAAGCTTCTCCATGATCCAAATACACTAAAAAGGTTGCTTTTACGTCTTTAAAACGATAAACATTAAATTTTTGACATTTTTTGATTGGGTAACGCGAATAACTTTTAAAAAGAGCATAATTACGCGAATTAATTGTTTTTGAAGTAGCAAAATTTCAATTATCTCGAAAACTATCGCATTTTGGAAGATAAAAATGTTTCTTGGTAACAAAATATAAAAAATTTAAAAAAATGGATTCTTTCGCAATTTAAATTTTTATCATAAATTTTTGTTTTTTTGAAAAATGACACAACATTTTTTTCAGTGTATATTTTTTTCAGACAGAAGTATTCATTCCCTGTAACTCGTTCTCAGATAGTTTTGCTGTATAAAATACAGTAATGTGTGTGTGTGTGTTAACCTTCCTATCTCCCACTAGCTGGTAGTGATTTACAGAAAAAAGATGTTTGCATGTATTTAAACATTCATGCAAATAACTTGGTTCACGGATTTAAGAAGGTGTTAGCTCAATTGACTTTCCGATGACCCATTTCGTGTACAGTGCCAGACATGTTCCGAGGTCATCGTTCCATCAACTAGCCCCGCCTTACTGTAATGTTTGTATCAATTGGATTGTAACATTACAGTAAGACTTTCGATTCCATTTAAGCAGGAAATCGACGCGTATTTAGTATATTGGTTCAATTTGTATATATAACATAACACATGTGTACTAGGAAACTTACCATTTTTGCAGTTTTCTACCTTCATTTCTATCTCCCATTTATGTCTCCTTTGACTCTCATCCACATTTCTTGAATTCCTGCTTATTTAAGAAAGAAAAGGGGAAATAATAAAAAAGAACCGATAGACTCCGTGTTTTCCTCAGCGCTTCCGTTTCTCCTAGTCTGGTGTCACTGCCTGTTGGACTTGTGTAAGTTGTTCCATTGGAGATCTCCAAGGAGCTGTAATTGGAGGAAGATCTGACTTCTATCCAGAAGTATCAGTTTTTCACATTAATAGATTATATGTGTGCACTACAAAACAATCCCGTGTATAATGCAACCATTTTTTGAACATTTATATGTACATATACACACATAAACACATACACATATATACACACATGTATACATAAAAACAGTTGAAAAATTTTACGATAGAATGATTCATATAAATCAAATTAATAAAACAAATCAAATTAGCTCAAATGAAAATCAGACAATATTAAAAAAGTTATGAAATTAAGAGAGTAAACTAAATTGTTTCAAGCTAACTAACTGTCATCCAATAACTAAAAGAACTGACTAAACCGAATTAATAAAATGAAGAAACTGAACAATATATGAACTGGGAAAAACTAACAATTTAATAAAATGATTAAAACCAATGAAGCAAACAACATGAATAAAACAATAAAAAAAATAATGAATTAATAAGATAAATAATATGAATAATGTGAATAACACTAACCGCCATGTTTAAAAAATGCAAAAACAACCAAGTCCATTGCAGCCGCCAGAAAATTTGTCGTCTAAGTATTGAAATTACCTTTAAATCGCATTCGCAAATAGCATTTGTTCCTAGGGGCAATTAGCACAGGCGAGTAGATTCAAACGTCAAACTATTTAAATCGCCTGACTATCTTCGTCCGCATTTTTTTGACCGGGTACTGACTCCATTCAGATATCCGAACCGGTTCCGGAATGAGTTTAACTAGTCAAGTTCAGATGGCGCTGTCGATGCTAAGTGGGAACATTTTTTGGTAGCTCGCTCGAGTCGCGCACATACATAGTAAAATAATTGTGATGTGACGATAAGATCACTACGTCAAATTACACTATTCCAACGATATTTTTGCCTACCAACACATAACACAACAGGAGAAACGACCTACCGAGCGATTAACTTCGATTTCCTATTAAATATACTATATTTCACTGCAAAATTTTGTAAACTATGGAAGGAACGCAAAATCACTTCTGAGAAATTCGGCAGTGCTCTGAATGCTCTCTCATGAATGTTCTATTAAAACCTGCTGTATAAAATACAGTAATCGAACAAAAAATTTTGAAATTCATACACGTATAAACGTTTACGCCCTTTTGAAAAATTACTCTTGTATCAAAATATTCCAATTGCCAGAGAATAACATGGAGATTCATACAGCGAACACACCTGCAAAGTTTTGTTCGAATCGACGATGGTCATATTTTGCGGTCGGCCGGTTTCTCACGGAATCCCTCATATTCCAAAATTTGCACAATTTTGATTAAAAATTTAAACTGATTCAAATTGATTCAAACTGCTGTTAACATTATTTTTCAATGATTTCGTGACATTCGTGATTTCGTGGAGACATAAATTGAAAGATCAGTGCTTTGTGGATGTATATTACAACTTTATCGGCAATGTAAACTGAATAATAGGTGATGGTAATCATTGGCGTGCTCAAGGGGGGGGCCCTAATGTCATGGAATTTTTAAAATTTTTAATAAGGTTTATTAAAATGTTGAGAACATATAAGAAGAAGCATGTCAAACTTACTGAATATCAGCCATGTTATCTTAGTTGGCAGAAGTTCGTTGAAATCAGGAATCCCTATTGATAACAAGATAAAGAGGAGGGCGAGGGCGGTAACTGAAGCAAAGATTCGGTACAAAAAATACAAGGCTGTTGGTAAGCAATTTCATTTTTTGCTTTGACTAAAAATTATACACTTTGCATTTCATATGATTAATGCAGTCGGTAAAGGCCTAAGCGGTAAAGGGCAAAAGTGCGCACCTAACAGTTTTCGTAAAATAACTATTGGTAGAAAAGCACTAGAAAATCGGCATGATTACAAATTAATACTCTCATCACACATCTTCAAAACGTAATACTAGATATCTCTTGGTTTTGCTTGTAATCCGAGAAATAATTATTTACTTATGAATACTCAAATGCGCACTTTTGCCCCATGATCGGGGCAAGAGTGCGCATAGCACGGGGTAAAAGTGCGCACTGATTAAAAAGCCGATTTATTTCCGCCCATAAATTAAACTAATCAATTTTGGGATATCCATCCCCTTTTACTCTTCCTTCATAACTAAAAAGTTACCCTCTCTCTGTCTCAGTTGATGTTGTTCAGTTTTTCATCATGTTGAAAAAACTTGGATGTTTCATCTTTTAGACAATGTCGTTCATGATCAAACTGTCACCCCTCGTAATATCAGTATTTGTCATAGTTGGGTGGATTACTACAAGAATTCTTGCGAATATGCTATTTATATTAGAAATATATCTTTATTTACATATTCATAGTTTTTTGTTTCTTTTTTAATTACTCTGAGCTTTCTTGAGCTGAGGGAAACATGGTAGATTTGAGCAATTCGTAGTAACTCTGCCTAAGCACGACTTCTACTAGCAGAAAATAATAAAATAGCCTGGAAGCCTACCTACCTACCCAAATAAAAATCGAAGTTTTATAGCACGCTACAAGTGTAATCTTAGTTTAATAGTAAATACCAAAAAATATATGTTTAAATTTTTTTATTTCTTGGAAAGCATGCGATATATAATTCAACCTTTAGGACAAAAAGTTCTGGGGAACGATCGTCAAAAGATTGCCTGATCACAACGTAGCAGCAAGTTCATAAGGCGATCAGTTCAACACATGACTATCGGATAACACACGAGAAAACTGGTTCGATGAGGAGTGCCAATTTTCCTACACAAAGAACACTTTCTATTTTCTACTTGGTTCTCGAGTTGCTCAGAAGTTTTTGTTTGTCATCATTTTTCTTACAAATTTATTAGAGATTCATCCAATACTATAAACAGAGATATTTTTTTTAAAATTGAAAAAGTAATTTTAGGTGAAAATTCACATACCTAAAATAGATATCATAAAATGATGCTAAAAAAAATTAAAGTAAAATAAAAATTATTTTTAAAACTTGAAGCCTACAGTGAAAAAAATATATCAGTGGGCCATAATCCATTACCAAATCCTGACGAGATAGATATAGAAATAATATATTTCGTAAATATTTTGATCTGATTACTCAAATTAAAAAAAAATATTTTTGTTTTTTTATATCTCACAATGAATTTTATATGAATTTTTCCACCTTTCGAGCTCAGTTCATAGTACTTTTTTATTGATTTTTTATATATTTATATTTGCTTTTTGCTCAGTTGTAAAATTTTTCATTGAAACATTCCTGAGTTTTGGATGCTCAAGAAAATTTTAATTGGTATTAAAATAAGGTTTACAGCAAACGACCTATTTAAATTGAAATAGCTCGTGCGTTGAGATCTACTCTGATTTTTTAACAAAATTTTCCCAACATACTTTCTAAAAATTAAAAAAAAAACAAGTTAGAAACATTTGAAGCTCTATGAATGTAGAATCGTTATGAGTCATCTTTTCCGGTATAGTGCTCTTTGTGGTCGGTTCTGGTAGTTTTTGACTGCCATTTGCTTACAATGTGCAAAAATTTTGAAAAAAGTTTATGTTTTCATAAGTTCTCACGCGATGGAAAAAAGAGAGAATTTATTCTGCACAAAAGAAATGAAAACCAGCGTATGATGATCAACAAAGACCAAACATTTATACACTCAAAAAAGTAAACGTTATGCCTATTGATTTTACCCATAGATTTTTGCAATTAACGGAGGCATATAGACATTATTTGCTGGCACATAAACCTAATGTGTGTATTTACAAGAAATATTAATCTTACATTCACATTTCATAACTATTAGGCACATAAAAACCCATTCTATAACAATATGCACTTATAACTTATGTGTGTGCATACATAGTTTATACAGTTGACACATAAAAGGTATGTGTGCGTGTGATAACAGTAGCATTTCTTCTTCATATGAATTTTAGGCGGTTTGAAGCAAATAGAATTAACGTTTGGATTTTTTTCAGTGTATGTGCAGTACAAACAGATTTCATGTAATGTTTGTCTGCTGTCCTGAAGGTGCCATTGTGTCGTCGTTTTCTTCAAATATAGGGCTATCAAGCAATCGAGCTGGCCGTAAAGCAAAACGTTATGTTCAAAATCGCGGGTCAGAGAGATGTATGATCAGGATCTGAACAAATTTAAAAAAAATGTATCTGAAAGGGTAACGTTAAATTTTCATTCGAGATGAATAAAAACCGTAAAAACTCACAATGCACAGTGGTCATAAATATGTGCAATGCAAATATCGTTACTAAACTTAATTTCTTTAGTAAATTTTAGGTCGCTGAATCCGAATTTCACACTAAAAAATAGAATTATCTACCTAAAAGTGTGATATGGCATTTCTTATTCCACTAATCGTTCATATTTAATTACCATTATTTTTTGCTCTAACATTTTTAGAGTAACAAATAGTACATGTTTTGATGTACTTGCAAAAAACCATGATTTTTCATTCAAAATTCTCGAAACTACTGCTTTTGTGCTTGAATACCAATATTTTTATATCGTTTTCAGTGAGCATGATATCTCGTGAACCAAATCACAGACCAATTTTCAATTTTGGAATGTTCTTCGTGATTATAATAGCAAGCTCAAACAAAATTTCAAATTAATAGTGATTGTTTCCCTAATTTTTTTAAGAATACAGTGTTTTGGCAACCGTAAAAATAAAACTTTTCGCATAAATAAAAATACCGTAGTGAGTTATGGTACCAATACTTTTAAAACAGAGCAACAGTTCATGACTTTAAATTTATTTGTGAATTGGAACTACGGATGTGGTATGAATCGCAACGGGCTTTCTCAAAAAATCCGTATTCGAGAGCATCGTTGTGGTACGAAGTAGTGTAAGCCGTACATCGAATATTCCATCCCAACATGTGTTTCAAAAAGTAGCGTCCAATTAATTAATATAACTCAAGTTGTAATGATCCGAAATTTTAGGAAAATAATAATTAAGCTATATAATTTCAAGATCTGCAGTGATAATAAATAATATATTTTTTTTTCGTTTTGTAATAACTCGTCAAACATATACAACATCTTAGATTCTCCGAGCATTCTGGGCGCAGACTTGCGCAGCTGAAGTCTAGTTTAAGTGAAATTAAATAGTCTGAAGAATTTTTTAAGAAAAATTCGTGGGGGATATCGAGGGAAAAGTTAGTTAAAGACAAATTCAATATTTTTAGTTAAATTGTTCGAATACATATACAAACATACTCATCTTTCTGCACTCTATATTCACCAAAACCCGATAATTATCGTACAATACACAGCTATTAGTAGCGTTGTCTGATTAAAATACTAATATTGATAACTACAGTTCGACAAAAAAAATTCTTACGAGCAATCAATTTTCAATATTAATTAACTGATCGGTAAATAGCGAACCACCATATGAATTCATCTATATATAATATAAAAATCAGTTCATTATTGTCAAAATTAAGTTTGAAACAATAAAACGTATATCCATAATCATATAATCGCGAGATAAAAACGTGCCTTAGCTGATTTTTTTTGTGCTATTGTACTATGGGGGACCACTGTGCAATGTATCTTTAAACTGCAATAAATACGCATTATTTTGCAACGTTTTATGCTGAAAGCGTCAAATTGGCTTTGCTTATTGCAGGATACATAAGGCAAATGTTAAAAAAAAATAATTATTCGTAAAAAAACTCAATGCATCAATAGTTTAAGAGAGTTATGTGGGACTGAAAAATGGTCAATTGGTCAAATGGTTATTAACTTAAAAAAATCATATTGCAAAAAACGTGAGAATTGTATTGCGTCAAAGACCACGAGAATTTTTTTCCATGGAAGTTGAAAATGATTAATGTTGATTTTTAAGCCTACCTAAAATGGGATAATAATAAAATACAGAAATACTTTGATTATCTTTTTTGAGGAACCAGTTTCTACATTTAAGAAATAAATGAAATAACGTTAATTCCAATATCAAAATAAAATGACTGTTTTACAATCGATGCTTTACCAGAAATCTAACTTATAATGAAGGCTTTACATAACTGAATGTTTTTAAGCCGTTAGCCCTCCCCCCCCCCCTCCCTAATGGAAAACGCTGCACACGCCTATGATGGTAATTAATTCTTGAAGGGATCAACTCATTTCTGACAATAGCAGTATGTTATTTCGGGCCCAAACATAAAATAAATACAGAGATGTTCACGATTATTGGTGAATCAAAACACTTAAATAAACTACCTAAGCTAAAAAGATAAAAATAAACAAAAATTTCAAAAGCATATAGCAAACATTACAAAACTCGATAGAATGTTTGAAGAACATTAAAAATAACTGGACTAGACACAACTACGTAAGATTATTGGAGATGATTTAACGAAATGACTAATTCAGTGCAATCTAACACGGAGAACCAAAATTCAGCTCAGATGCGAAAATCTTGGCTCATTTATTGAATTGAAGTAGTTATTATTTAGGACGACTAAGCAAATTCTCAATTTGCTGATTTTGATTAGTTGTTCTCGATTCTACTGAATTGTGCTAAAATTCTGGTTAGAATTTGTTTGTTATTTTTGTTGATTTTGCAAGAAAATGATGCTATCACTTTTAGCGAAGATACATTCTCCATTTTCTGAACTATAACTTTTGCTGAAGTTAGTACTATTTTCTGTTTTTTTTTATTCAGTTCGTTTATTTAATAGGCACAAATGCATTAGCTTGGCGGTGCCAATTTCTTTTTTTTACATTTTGAATATCTTAAAACTAAAAGGTTACAATGCACAAATATTTTTTTTAATTTTGAGAAGAATATTTTTTACAACTATCTTAAACTAAAAATACGATTCGATATACAAGATTGAATAATAATTATTTTTTACAAAAATTGTTTTATAGCTATCTTAAGACTTGTAATGTAGATCAATATAAAAGAAGGGAAACAAATTTGTATGAGGAATTTCACAGCTATCTTAAAACTAGGAATACAATTTGAAATACAAGATGGGAAACAAAAAAAAATGAACAGGTTTAAGGTTATCTTAAAACTAGAAATATAATACAAATTGGTTTTTGTAACAACAGCAAGAGTTGTAACAGGAACAGGGGGAGTAGGCGAGCACGATGACGGGGAAAGAAGAACAAAACTTGCAACATTCAGGCATAAAGAAGAACAGTGACATAAGTTATAGCCTCAGGCTGGTAGATGGTAAATGCCTAGGATCGGGTTGACGGCGGAGAATCCTTCAAGAGTGATCAGACCTTCGACCTGCTCTCGCTTTGACTTCATTTTTGCAGGCGTGGTAAAGGTGACGGCAGTCACATAGTGTCACTCTGGTGCTCCGAAAGGAAGGACAGGGAACTCTAAGAACGAGAAATAAAGGATATGGGCTAGATTATGATATTTGTCGATTTAATGAAAAGGTAGATGAGAGACATATAGGGAAAATCGCGACTTGCCAGGATATCCCGAACTGGAACATCGGGTGGTCTACCTCGGACCCGGAGGGAATCCTTTAACTGCGATCTGGCCCCACAATACCCAGCGCACGCCCAGACAACGTGATCGATGTCGTGATAACCTGCATTACAAGCGCACCGACTACTCTCTGTGAGCCCAATACGCCGCAAATGCGCATCCAAGGTGTAGTGGTTGACATTACACGTACGAACTCGACCCACATCCATCCCCCTGAACCAAGGCTTCCTTGATACCTTTGGGATAATCGAATGTAGCCATCATTCAAGTTCCCCATTGCTCCACGAGGTTTGCCAACTGTTGAGTGTCCTGTGACGACATATACTAAAAAATCGTCGAAGCAGATTGGTCTTCCGTATATGTCACCATCTAATGCGCCCACCTTTGCTAAAGAGTCGGCCTTTTCATTTTCAGATTTTTCAGATAACGTATACAAAGACTCCCGTATCTTCCCCAGAAAATACGGGAATTGCTTTTTAGGATTCACCGCACGAAGAGCCTCGATAGAGCCGAGACTGTACGAAATGATGAAGTAGTGATCTGTGGGCAATGTGTCGATAATCCCAAGGGTATACTGAATAATTCGGCGACGTAAACTGAAGCAGGATCATTGAGCTTGAACGAAACGGTGACATTATCATTGAAGATACCGAAGCCAGTGGACCCATCGAGATTTGATCCGTCAGTGTAGAACATTTTGTCACAGTCGACTTCTCGGAATTTATCATAAAATATAGTGGAAATCACTTGCGGGCGTATATGATCCGGGATTCCACGAATCTCTTCCTTCATGGATGTGTCGAAGAACACAGTAGAATCAGAAGCATCTAGGAAACGATATTTTCTGTTGGTTTCAACCAATATATTCTCTAAATTCAAAACTTTTTTTGCATTTAAATCATCTTTTTTTAATTGAATTTCTGTTACAAATATGTTAATTATTGTTTTGTTCAATGTAGTTTTTTTTTCCTCAGTTAATTTAAACAAATGTCAGCTTTGAATTTAAGCCATTTTGCTTTTAAATTCAAAATCTTTCGTAGTTAAATTTAGATTGTCAATAATTTGAACTTAGAACAGCTTCGGTTGAATGTAGCGTATTTTCTATTGATTTAAAAAATTAAATTCCTGCTTTTTTAAACTTATATTTCAACATTGTTTTTATTCAGTTGAAGTCCTTATGAATGCAATCAATATAGGTATTTTCAATATGGTTTTGACGAATGTGTGTCGGAGAATAAGGTCGATGTTTAGCGCCATTCTGGAATCCAAGATGGCGGCTTCCGGTTTAGTAAAATTTACTTTATCCCAGTCAAGATAGGTATTTTCGGAATTGTTTGACGCCACGTTGAAATCCAAGATAGCGACTTCCGGTTCAACGAAATTCGCTATAACGCAATCAATAAGGGTATTCTAGAAATGGTCTTGACGAATAGGTGACAGAGGTTGATGCTTGACGCAATTCTGAAAAACAAGACTTCCGGTTTAACGAAATTCGTTAGAAACCAAAATCAATATGGGAATTTTCGGAATTGTTTGAAGAGTGGGTCATCCAATTTGTTGGTTTGGAACAATTTGACTCATTCTATTAATTTGAAAACTTTTTTAAATTGTCTAATTTTATATTTAGTAAGCTGAACTGATTTCATTTATTTTTTTTTATTAGATTGATTTTTATTTATCATTCCACTCATTTTGTTAATCTGATGACTTATTTTAAATTTTTTAACTGAATTTTCACTGTGGTTCAAATGATCAACGCTCAAAATTAACAGAAAATAATTGTTACCAAATTTCAACTGGATTTTGTGGATCAAACATTATTGTACTTTAGTGATAGACTTTTATAGTAGCAATGTTCGCCCATTTATAGGCGAAGTTTGGCATATTATATCAAAAACTATCGCGATGTTAAGGAATGCAGATATAACATGTGAAAACCCTATTTGAAATGTTTAGGAAGTTAAAAATAGTACAGTGTTCCGAAAACAACACTAAACACATCATCAAGCCTTTGTTGTTCCGGCCAACGGATTATAAATGGTGAATTTGCATTTAATCGGTCCAACTCCTTTATTACTCTTTCTTAGCCGAAACACTACTCATCTCATCCAACGCCATGTAATTACTACATCTTAGCCAGCTTCAAATTCATTTTTTGTTGGGTGGTTTGAAATTATCATATAAATGATTATTATATGAAACTCTCTTGGTAAAAGCCAGCTAACCAACTCATTTTAAAGCTCTTCAAATGAGATGTAGAAGTTACTCAAAATAAATTATCCGCTGAAATTTTAGCAAAATCTTTTATATCATGACTTTTTGTTCAATCTCTTAAAATCCCTAACAACATGTCAATATAATACCGTTCCATCCCAAAAAATGCTTACACGATACACTTTTCCAGTGCTTAATCGTAACAATCCAAAAATAACGCTGTCTTCAGTCACGACTTATTGAGTGCATTACTTTTTACGATTATTACGGCACGCCTAATGATGTTCACAAAAAATATATGATAGCTTAAGTGACACAAAGAATTCTGTTTAGCACCCATCGCCCTGTGCGACTATATCCGCGCGCAACCGGTTCCGCAAAAGAAAGTAATCTTATCTCCGGTCGCAACCGAGTCCCCTTCCACGCCCACAACACGAAAATGCCATTTGAAACGATTGCAAAGTACCTACCTTCCCACTACCTGGTACCGGTATGTATTGACTTGACTCAGACCATCCGATTGTGCAGGAGTTCGCATCACCGTTCTAGGTGTGCACAGACTTTCCACCTTATCGGTGCGAAACCCGTGTCCTCACTCCCGGCGACATACGTTCAACCTCAAAGGGTCTATTTCGGGATTCCGGTTCGCTTATTTATAGCCGTACCGGTAGCGTCGCGACGCGTCGTGCGTGGGTGCGGAGCAAAAGGGGTGGTTGAAGATGAAACAAAGAAGCGATGAAATTCTTACGCTGACACTCGGAAAATAGCACCGAATTCTGACAAGAGTGTAACAATAGATCATTATCTGATTTTACCCTTGGCTGTCGTGTGACAGGAAGAAGGTGGGTCAATGATAATGTAATATTCTTTTCCCTAAATGGAAGCGGTTGGGGTGACGGAAGTTGGTTGAACAATCATTTTATTTCGTGCTAGGGGTCGAAAATGTTACCTTTGATGGAAGTTACAAATAGGCATTCTTAAAATTGAAAAAAAAGTGATAAAATTGAAGCACAAAGACTTATGCATCTATACAACACTCATAAGACTATGGTGGTGGTCCAAACCAAAATATTTATGTAGCCTTCTGACAACAAAATAATTCTTCACATAAAATATCAATTTAAATAATCTTTAATTTCGACAGGATTAATGCATACAATTCCCAAAACTTTATGTCACATGAATGTACAGTAACTCATCCGTACAACCGACAGAAATGAAACGTAATGCCCAACTAAGCGCTGGTGGCACGCTTGGATTAGTACCCAAAACTCAGCCGAATCCGCGGAATGCGTGCAAACAGGTTCAGCTTGCTGGAGGAAAAACACCCCACCCATATTTTGGCATATATTAATCCCATTGCCGCTGCTCTACACCAACCGAAGTTTCGTTGCCATGCTAAACTGACCAGATTGCAGACATGTCATTCCAAAGTACGGACGCAAAATACGAACGGAATGTGTGGCGGATTTTCGCCGCCGTAGTTGGATTTAATATTTGATCCGTCCGCTTCAAGAGACCAATCCGAAAGCGAGAGCGAATGTGATCCGAGCTAGGCTGCATTGAAATTCACGACTTTCGGAAACATCGCAGAGCTCGACCTCGGCACTGCCTCGAAGGCCGTCTCTTGCTTGCTTGCCAGCATCGACGTAGAAGTTTAGGGATTTACGGAATGCGGTTTGTAGTGACCGATTCCGACTCGTCTAGCTATAAACAAGCGCAGCCGAGCTGCAGGCACAAACGCTACCCTTTTGACAGCACCACGAAGTACCGGGTTTTCGCAGCAGACAGACCTTTCCTCCCCTCAACCTACCAGTTATTAGTGGCAGTTATTATGAAAATTTATCCGCATAATTAGTTTCACAAATAAATATAAAAGCTTGGAGGCGCGAAACTGCACGGCGTCTCGTTCGAGCTCGGACGATGCCATCCCTTCAGGCAGAAGTCACAGGACCATTATCGTAACGTATTGGGCCGGAGCGGTGCGTTTATTTTAGGCTCTCTCAATTGAGCCCCTTTGAAGCATAAATATATAATACTGACGCCGTCAGTACAACCACACACCATCGGGCTTCGAACGAACGGGTTGGTCTAATTTATATTACACTTGGTGTGAAGAGAGAATCGTTGCGATGCAGATGGCGACTTGGTTTGAGGAGGAATGCAAAAAGCTATTTTCGATAACCGCTCGTCATCATGCGGTGGTGCATTTTAATATGTACCTAAAATCTAAAGCCACAAATTGAAAACTAAACAACAACAAGCAAAGAAGAAAATCAAAGTCTAGGTAAAACTATTAAAATAATTCAGATCATTGAAGAAACTCTAAGATAAAGTATACGAATGGATCTTATCGGTTTTGCGGAGTACAAAGACATTCCACAATCCTCCAGAGAGGTAGGGGATGGTAGGGAGTTGTGAACAACGTCAATGTCCACTAAACTATAAATTATAAAAATGTGGTAGCTACCCTTAAATGTTTCTATTGTCATGTCGTAACTTTCTCATTGATGAATGTTGAAGTAACTTATGTTCTTAATCGCCGCGTGCCGCAACCGCGAATTCAGGTGGCTTGGCGTGAATCATGTTGTCATCTGCTTATTGCGAATCAGATCGCTTTTCTATCCTATCATTAGTTTAGAAATATCTCTTAATATATTTTCTATAGCCCAAATGAAAATAAACCACAAAAATATCCCATTTCCCGATCAGAAATACAGAACAGAAATATTACAAAACTATATCTCGCATTGTTGCTTGTTATAAATTTCTATTATTTTAACTACTAACGAGACCTAATTTATAACACAATATGTTACAAAAATTGTGTTCTGTTGCTGTTATAATCTTGTTATTTCATTCTGATCGGGTTCTCTTACTTTCTGCGATGGTTCACAACTCCCCACCAAACTAAAAAATGGCTATTCCTCGCTTTTCACGTAAACTTCCATCTCTCAAACTGAATTATTTTAAATTGCGACAGCCTGTGGATGCATTAAACTGTCCTTTACAAATACCAGTTCAAATATTGAAAATCGATCAATGCTTATGGTAGTTAGACCGCGAAAACAAAACTATGTTCACAACTCCCCTCCGTCCCCTCCATATTGAAAATCAAAATCGAGCAGACAAACTAGCATCGTCATTACTTTTATATGTTGAATTTTAGATACACTTAACACAAAAAGACCATGGAACATGGGCAGACTTGACCAGGTTTTCAGCTAAAACTGCATAAATCTCTAAAAAAGCCTTCAATCCCTCAAAAGTTATTTAGATATAATGTGCTAAGTTATTGTGCGTCTTCATGATTTTTGGCAGAATTTTCAATTTAATTTTTGAAAAGTTACAAAAGTTTTTCTGTGATCGTTTTATTTTGGTCAAATCTCCCCGCAGAGGGGGGGGGGGAAACTTGACCAAGAGAATTTTGAAAAATCATAACAAAAAATAATGACATAAAACATACTGTTATTATTTTTTTCCATATTGTCGAGATCCTTGGGTAACAGTAAAAAATATAAAAATTACCTTAAGTAATCGAAACAAGTATAAAAATATTTTTGAAAAAAATTTAAGAATCGAATAGAAAACGCCATAACCAAAAATAGAATTTTGCGCTTCATCAAGTCTCTCCATGTTCCCCTACACCATAAAACGGTAGTACATTGATCATTTTTTAAAAGTTTTTCGAATATTGTAATCTTTAGTCTTTTACACTACTGTACTTCCTGATCAGACGCAGTCAAAACACAAAATCCTCGACTTACTGAAGTTAAATATTGTGCCGCTCATTTAAAACAAATGGTTTGGTACAAATTTCTCGTTAGGGGAAACATCGCTTCTCAAATTCAACACCTGGTAACGAATACCGGAGAGCTAGTATTCAATTTCAAAGCCCCGCTCATTAATTTATTTTAAGCTGACTGACACGCAGTATCGAATGCTTTCAGTCTATTTGAAATATAATATCCATACCCAAATCCAGAATGCCAGAAAATTCAACGTTATGTGTTTCGGCTATGCAGTCTGCGGTTTACAAAATCACTATTTTGTCTTCATCCGACGTTTCGGTCCGTTTGCGACCCTTTTCAAGGATTCGATAGTGTGTGTACTGTTGTGTTGAACACTAGAGTGGCCAGCAAAATGATGAATTTTTGAAAACTCAATTGGCCCACCCCTGAGTCGATTCCTAGTTCCACCAGGAGTACTTGCTCCGAATTTGAAGCAAAACGGACAAGTCTAGCTACCGGACCAACGTGTCTGAAGTTTATATGGGATTTTTCGATAATTTACATGGAGAAAAAACACTAACTCGCGTTTTCGCCGCTAGGTGGCACTGTATGCGTCCTATTATCACTGTAAGTGAAAGTAAGAAAGATAATTTATTTGCCTGCAACTTTGTCGAAGACTGCTAGTGAATTCGGCTTTGTTAAAAGAAGTTATTATTTTTTTAACGAAGTGATGTCTGAGTCAGTTTTGCATGGGGCCTAGCAATACATAGTTGTGTATCAGCAATGTGGTATATATAGGTGTAACACAACATACGGTTTTCTAGTATTGGCAACCAAAAATATGTAAACAATCCAGAAGCACATCGGGTCGACGTCATAGCGTTCACACGATTCAATGGGAGCGGAACGAACGGTATGACGAAAGCAAGTCGATTTATTCTGTGATCACTCACACCACTCATGTAAGATTCATCTTACGAATACCAAAGAGCCCTCTTCGCCATACCTGTATATATTACATTGGTGTATCACTACTCGATTCCCACCAACTATACATTTTTGTGAGATAATGGTTAGATTTGGCTGTATAGTATGTTCACAAGAATTGTAGAACATAATAGGAGTTATGCTTTGGTTATAAAATTTTAGTTCTACCTGTGATCGCATAGAGGGCGCCAACACTAACTTTTCATAGCAGTGAGATAGAATATTAAGATGTTCGGAAGAGTAATTTAAAAATGCTTGATCTACAACTTTGTGGAAGGCACCTAGTCTCTATCTCTTTCCGTTGAAAAGTTTGTGTTGGCGCCCTCTATGCGGTAAAATGTGGAACTAATATTTTCTAACCAAAACACTACTCGTATTACTTATTATTACTATAAATCTTCTGAGCATACTATTGACCTAAACCTAACCATTATTACACAAAAATGTTTAGTTCGTGCGTATCAAGTACTGATCCACAACCATGCACCACTAGGCCCCATGCAAAACTGACTCAGATAAATTCTTTTAACAAAGCCGAATTCACTAGCAGTCTTCGACAATGTTGCAGGCAAATAAATTATCTTTCTTATTTTCACTTACAGTGATAATACGACGCATACAGTGCCACCTAGCGGCGAAAATGCGAGTTAGTGTTTTTTCTCCATGTAAATTATCGAAAAATCCCATATAAACTTCAGGCACGTTGGTCCGGTAGCTAGACTTGTTCGATTTGCTTCAAATTTGGAGCAAATACTCCTGGTGGGACTGGGGATCGACTCAGGCATGGGTCGATAGGGGTCATTTTTTCCTGTCACTCTTTTGAACACACTATATCGAATCTTTTAAAAAAGTCCCAAACGAACCGAAACGTCGGATGAAGACAAAATACTACATAGCCGAAACACATGACCTTAAAGTTGCTATAGTCGAAATTGGTTAAGCGTATTGTGTAACAGGTTGTCGGATAGTATTTAAGCATAGACATAGGAGATCGCTAGTGCTTGCTACTCCGTTATTGAACACAATCAATTGAGATTGAAAAATGTTCATTGTGCGATCTATATTGATCCCTGCATTCTAATTAATACCGACGCCAGCCACGTCTGAATGTAGATCTTCTGGGGAAGGAAGGAATGTTAGTTCGATACATGTCGTTACTAGAAACTGGGGAATCCTCTGCATCGCTGTCGGTGTGGGTTTCTTGAATCGCGAGGCAAATAGGGGAATTCCAAGCAATAATAATCTGTATCTCACCTATATTGATTCTAAGTTCGTTGGTATTCCATTGGATTTCTAGGGTACAATTCTTTTCGTCTGGTGAACATGATGGTGTACTGGCACTAAAGTATCTCCGACGGGTAACGGTGTTTGTTGGACTTGGCGGTATATGAATTTCTGACACAACTGGACATGACCGGGAGACTGAAGAAGTTCCCATTGGGCTGATTCTGCTGTGTCTTTTATCGTTTGGGCTTCGATGGAGTTGCGTCGGACTGACGGATCACCTTCCCAGGGTCTTAAAGGATTGCTTCGTTCAATTTCATTAGCTGCAAAGTCGGTCAAGGCACTCAACTGGTCTTGGTTAGGGATTGTTGTGAAATGACTTACTGGAGCCAGGCCCTCTGCACTAGCAGCCGCCTGAAGCTAATCGACTGGGTACGGGACATCCACGGACCAGGCCGGTGCAGGGGAGAAGTCTTTTTCGATTTCAATACGTATTTGTTATTACTGACTATACTGTTTCTATGGTCCGTCGGGCTGCTATGAGGTGGCGTCGAACTAACGGACCACCTCTCGGGGGACATCAAGGAATTTAGAGAGTGGACCGCGGTGCTCGAGACTTTGGGCAAGCACGTAGCCAGAGAGGGGGGGGGGCTTGGAGGCTAAAGCCGCTCCCGAAATGTTTTAAAAATAAATTTCAATAACATGGCTATCAGCGACTTTTAACAATTTGTAACTCGTTTGTTGTGAACAAATTATTGAGAAAAAGTTAAAGAAGAATGCGGTTTTTAATAACCAAATACAATGGTCACACTGAGTTTCGTGCTTCTGTCCGAGCCAGTACGAAGCGAATGACAAATATAGTTACTTTTATATTGTGTGCCTTGTCTAAAGAACAAAGGAAACTGCAACTATACTTCTTGTAGTTGTAATCTGTCGTGATGAGTGAGTCACAGAAGCAAGAAGTGATCCTCCGGCCAAATACTGTGATTATTGATTACTTGCATAAGACCGAGTATTCGTAATGAGGAACATTTTCCAAAGGTTAAATTGGAGGTTAGATTTACGATAGTTACCTTTATCGAGTTCTACCATGTCAGGTAGGTTTTCGTATGGTGGCAGCGCTCATAGCGTTTAAAAAATTATCCCAGGCGTAACCATTCATTTCGAATAATTTAAAACACATAGTTGTGTGTGATAATGCTAATAGCTTCAAAGTTTGGTTACAAGATCGGATAACGCTTACTTGCAGACACATGTCACATTTGGGAGAAATACAGTACAAAACATAATGCGATATTACAATTACGCATAGTATTCTTTGCACATATAAAGGACAAACTGTTCATATCAAGGACGTTCCTGTTCTGTGAAAAAATAACGAATTATTACGGTTTACCCTGATCAGAAACCGCTGAACAAAAACAATTTCCAAATTTGTGTCACCTGTTCAGGTAATACTGACTACGGAAAAGCAGCGTGAAGTATCTCAAAATCAGTAGCCAGCATAATCATTTTGGAAATTCACACTCGTAAAGGCAACAAGCAAGGAAAAAATCAGATATTTGCGAACATAAAGGCAGGAACCACGATGATTATACGGACCACGATGATTATACGGACAGGAAAAGTAATTCCCCGTCTCGTACACAGGTATCCATGGCTAAGAGCCTATGCGAGATCTGTTGGACAACCATTAAAACTCGTTCAATTATTTTTATTGTTGGAAATAAATAGAAATAAATAAAAGAACCACTGTGCCGATTGGCTAAAGCATTGGACCGAATCCATTAAACGAATTATCAAAAAAAGTAGAAGTTTCATGGGAGACTGAGCCCTAAAATTCTACAAATGTGAACGCTTAATCGCAAGTGATTGTCACGTTTAAGAAAACTCATATGGAATACTCGATAATGGCACTCTTTTTTAAAATTTAAATGACAAGATTTTGAATTGTACCCAATTTGAATTTCTGTATTAGGGTCTGTGCACTCTGTACTCTTAGTATAAATACTAGGTATCATATTAAAGCGTAGTAGACAAATAAATATTTCAATTTACTGAGAACGCTATAGATGAGAGATTTTCTTTGTCTGTCATTTTAACGCAATATCATTTTAACTGGCACTTAATTTCATTTTCATGCGAGGAATTCGTTCCGTATTAAAACACTGTTGCGACTAAAATGTTGTGACTGGTTGAAACTATAAGTCCAATAATTTCGATTTCATATCTTCAGTTTTTGATTCATTTTGGAATAATCAGATAAGAAATCACGGAGAAGGAAAAAAGAATCAGCTAATCTAAATCGCCTAATGTATCTTTTCTATGCAATCAGAAAGAGTGCTTTCGGAATTGCGCAATGATCCTCTGAATTCGGCTTTAATAAAACGGTATTATCAAAAGCATCTTACGTCTTCGTTACCCGCACAACGTTTAACGTTAGGTGCAACAACTTTAATTGAAATTGTTTCCCATATTTTTGTAAAACAAACTTGTAATCAAAAAGGATTACAGCTTTCTTCAAAAAGTCATGCATCTCTTCCAATATTGATAATAATTGTTAAAATAACTTGAGCCAATTAAAAACAAATCAATCACTGAGCAGATTGGTGTCAACATGTTTGAATTGACTTAGAAAATGTAACTGCAAGCGTCATATCGAACTGCCAGAAGGAACTGCCGCTGACAAAAATTTTGCAAAAGAACACATAAATCGGATAAATTGCAGTAATATAAAAACAGAAAAATCTAAAAGAAAGTCTCTTTGGCACAGGAGAAGCAAGTGTACTCTTTGATTTGTCGGAAGCAAGTGTGATGCTGAAATTAATGAGCTCACCCATATTTATAGTTTCTAGTTATTTTAGTGGTGTCATCGATGTTGCATTTAAAAAAACATTTACGTAAATTAGAAGATAACAGTAAGCAGTACTAAGGGATTTCCTTTGGATTAGTGAACAGTCCTTTAGTAGATAAAATTCCGGTTAGTTCAGTAGATTAATTCATTGAAACATATTTTTTGCATACTTAAATAGATAAATAATTAGTTGTTCTCACTTGTCTGATAATATTGCCGATAATATTCTTTAATGTATTAAAGACACGAGTTGGTGCCTAGAGGTTTATTTGTGATACGAGATCGGGAACATCATATTCAGCCAAAAAAGCTTTGACAAGAAGGTACTTCACGACAAGTGTCTACGACCTTCTAAAGCGTGTAGTCCTAATAATCGACAATGGTCCTCGAATGGTGGCAGGGCATATCGTATGGATCTGCGCTGAACAGCTTCAATTCTTTGACTCCAAGTTGCATTTGTTGTTGTTGCAAATTAAAAATGTTTCCAGTAACTATATCAAGTCACCAGAATTAACAAATATATGCAACAAGTTTTAAGCCCCTCCCGAAACAAAATCCTGGCTACGCGCCTGGCATCGGGGTTTATTTGACGAGTTCTGTACCTATCGATGAGACACGAGAACGCTATGGGGCTTAAAAATGGCGAGGTTGTAGTTTGTCGTCTTTTTGCTGGTTGTTGTGAAGCTTGCTATATTTTGTATCGAGGTTGTTACAGTTGATGGAGGATTACGTAGTAACGCTCATCTGAGTCGATTACTTTTCTTCTCTCGTTGTTTAAATTGCTCCTTGATTAGGCTTGGCGGATGAGGCACGGTGGGCCTTTTCTCTCACGGAGCTCTCTGTATGAGGCATCCGCTGTGTTGTTTAGTCCAGTATCATAGGCTGAAAAGTAGGCCAGGGCATTCATCTGCACTTGGTTAGGGATTATTGTGTGGAAACTTGCCCGAGCGGAAGAAGGTCCATCGAATAGATACGGGATATTCGCGAAGAGTCCGGTGCAGGGTAAAAAGCTTTTTCCCTAGTAGATCTGGTTACGTGTTTGTTCTTGCTGTCTGTGCTTTTGTTCTTCGGGCGTCTGTGTGGTGGTTTGGCAAGGGATCCGCGACTCTGGGGCTTCAGGGTTTATTTGGCAAATTCTGTAGCTATCGGAACGCCATGAAGGGTCCGCTGCCGAGCTTAGGGATTTGAGTGTTATTGTCTGGGTATTGCTGATGAGGTTGTGGTTCTTGGGCTTTCCGCTTGGTGGTGTGTACTCCGGTCTGCTCTGTATCGGAGCTAGAATAGTTGCCTGCCGAAGAGAGTAAAAGAGCCCTTAGCGGTGGGTCTTGTACACGACTCGTATGTGTCGTTTGCTTTGCTTCTCTCTTTGTCGTTCCTGCGACCAGATAGTCTTCTTCTGGAGCTTCCGAGTGGAAACCGACCGGGAGCTTCGGGTTCGCCAGAAAATGGGTTGTCCCGCTTTCTATGGGATTTCCTATCTTTGTGGGACTGATATGCGATCATGGGCAGTATAGCCGATAGAAGGGACCGACGTTCCTTTTATCGGTTGGACTGGTTCCTGACGTATAGGTCGTGTCTGACGGGTGGCCGCCTGCGCGATTGCGCACGGTAGCCTGGGGGCACACTTTGTTTGTGTCACTTGATGATGTGGGAGGGAAATACGGGGCAGTTTCTTCGGTCAAATCAGCAGTACCGATTGTTCCATACAGACAGACCCCTGGGGCTCGTCGGTGAGGACCGGTACTTCACCAAACGGGGTCGGTTTTTCGAATTCAGGTGTTTTTGTTGACTCTATTTCAGAAGGGAGCTCCTGGTTAATTTCGTTCCTTTTTCGATTTGTTTCGCCTGTGTTGAGGTTGCTGGAATGTTCTGTTTCACAGCCGTAGTTTGTGGAGCTAAGAATCATGCTTCCGATTTGCTCGCCGTCATTTGGGATGCCTTCGCAGTGCCGTGAAAGCCTGGCGGAGCGCAGCCATTTCATTGCGCAAATCTTTATTCTGTATTTTCTCGTCCAGAAGCTGCTCCTTTAGTTTGGCGATCATCGAATGTACTGCATACCTCTTACCTCCTTGGTAGCTTGGGTGCATTTAGTAGGATGAGAGCCAATTGCTTCTTTCAGCAGTAGTTGTAACAGCAGCGGATTTTGTAAATTTTCGCATATCCTTCGCCGTACGCAGCAGTTGTTTCTGTTGATCGATTAAATCGCCGGAGTTTATAAAGGCTGGTATGGAGTGATTAAGAGGTGGCCCTTCTCCGGAGGAGGCGTTTCTTCTTTCATCGTCCACTCTACTCTCGTTTCCAATCCTCAGTAAAGGGGTGCAGTGCAGGTTTGCACGGTAGAATCAGGGAAGACCGGGATTGAACTGTTCTTTGACTCCGTCAACACTGTTTGAGATTCCTCTCTAAACTTTCGTATTGATCACCGGTGATCGAGACTGTCATTCGATTTGGATCTTCCCCTTTATTGGGTCGACACTTTAACCTTTACAGTACCAAGCTAAAATTTTTCTGAAAATTTTGTTTAAATTTTGCTCTCATTTCGTCAATTTTAGACCGAATTGGATGGAACTGGATTTAAAAGATCTGGAATTTAGTCCAGTTTCTATATACCGAGTAGTGTTCAAATCCGTGGACCGGTTCCGGAATTAATCCGAATTCCCTTGGGGTATATCCGGCATCCCAGTGGGGTGACGGACGAGTTTTGAAGAAACATCCCATAAATTTAAGTAATTGTATTTTGAAATGTGCTACATATGACTATTTCCCATTGATCCTTCACAATAGACATGAATTGGACCAATCTTGGCCACCGGAGAACTGTTCCGGGAGAACCTAAGAAAATGTATATATTTTTCTATCATTCCAGCGATTTGGGTTCATAGCTTTATACGAAATGCGAAGTTCTTCCAATCATACGGTTCTACAGCTCCCTCAAGGCCATTCCGGCACCGGTTCCATACAGATGGACATTTGACGCCATTTTTAAAACCAAGATGGCAGCTTCCGGTTACCACAAAATAGTGAAAACCACCATCAATATGGGTGTTATTTGAAAGAGAACGGCCAGCAAAAGCCGGAAATTGACAATTGACGCCATTTTGAAAAGCAAAATGGCGATTTCCGGTTACCACGAAACAGTGAAAAGCATCATCAATATGGGTGTCATTCGAAAGGGAGTGGTCAATAGAAGACAGAAATTGATTTTTGACGCCATTTTCAAAACCAAGATGGCGGTTTCCGGTTATCACAGTGCAGTGCAAACCGCCACCAATAATGGCGTCATTGTAAAGCGCTAGCGATCAGAAACAGCCGGAAAATGATTTTTGACGCCAATTCGAAAACCAAAATGGCGGGTTCCTGTTCCAAAGAAACAGTGAAAACCGTCATCAATATGGGTGTCATTAGAAAAGAGATGATCACTTGAAAACCAAGATGGTAGCTTCCGGTTACCACAAAACAGTGAAAACAACCATCAATGTGGGTGTTATTTGAAGGAGGAAATTTATAATTGCCGCCATTTTCAAAACCAAGATGGCGGTTTCCGGTTACCACAACAGTCAAAAGTATTGTCAATATGAGTGTCATTCAAAAGGGGGGGGGGTCAATAGAAGACAGAAATTGATTGTTTCGCCATTTTCTAAGCAAAGATAGCGGCTTCCGGTTTCCACAAGGCAGTGAAAACCACCGTCAATAATGGTGTCATTGTAAAGCGGGTGGTCAGCAAAAGACGAAAATTGATTGTTTACGCCATTTTGAAAACCAAGATGGTGGCTTCCTGTTCCAAGGAAACAATGAAAATCATTGTCAGTATGGGTGGCATTTGAAACGGGGTGATCAGTAGAAGACGGGAATTGATGATTGACGCCATTTTGAAAACCAAGATGGCGGCTTCCGGTTTCACAAAACAGTGAAGACTGTCATCAAGATGGAAGTCATTTGCAAGTGGATGGTCGGCAGATACGGATATTGATTGACGCCATTTTGGAAAGCAAGATGGTGGTACCACAAAATAGTCAAAATCATCATCGGTATGGGTTTTATTTAGAAATGAACGGTCACCCAAGTAGCAATTTTTATTTCAACAACTATTTCACACCAACAATATGTATGTGCTGTTGTGACAGACAACTAAGTTTCTTCGTGACTCAAAAGGTACAGATTTAGACTAATTTTCAATATAGTTCAGCGAAACTTTTAAAACTTGCTCACGTTTCGTAGTCTTTACTATGCGAGAATAACCGAATTAAATCACTTTGTTGTCAAAATGTTGAACGCAGATCTCAACAAGATTAGTTCATTCTTGCCGATGTTCACATGGGCTATCAATCGGCAATATTATTATAATAATAATTTTCGATTTGGACATGTGTATTTTTCCTCGTTCAATACTGCGGATCGTGATAGTGCGTTGCATTGGAGATGTATTTGTTGATTCACGCGTTCGTGGTTGGTGTCGGTGTCGGCTACATAGTGTGGTATACGTGCAGGTGTGTGGGGCTTCTTCGATGAATTCATCGTTTATGGAGCGATTGCTGGCCTCAATTAAAGCAGTGGATGATATCAAGAAGTTTTGACTCGTGAGCCGCTGCCGAATAATGTGCTGGGGGAACGACGGCGACTGAGATGCCGCGGTTGCCTACTTTTTTCTTTACTTTGTAAGTAAGGGTTTTCCACTACTCGGGTTCTTGTTTGCCCGGCGTACCCTTCTTTTCAGGGCGGCCTAGGTGTTTCTACAGAATTACGGATTTTCGTTTCACAACAAAAAAAAGGTAAATAAACTAATAGATATACCGACTTTTATTCCACCAAATCTCCTCTTTGCTGCACTCTGTCGATGAAGTTGATCAGCTGCTTCTGACGATGGCGGGAAGGCGGGCGGTTTCTTCCGACCGGCCGGGAACACAACGGCCGCGTTCTCCTGCTGGTGTCGTTGGCTGCGCCGGCAGCGGTCCTTGACTTTTAGCTAGGGAGGTGAGCTTGGCTCCTTTGTTGGAACCTCTCTAGCGACGATGGCGAATTATCGCCGGATCTACTCGCTCCCCGCGAGAGATCCCAGAAGTCACCGCAGTGTACTTCCCAGGGAGCACCTTTGGCCACCCTGCTTCGCTCTCCTTGAAGCTTAGCTGTGAAAGAGAGCTAGGCTCGTTCGGCTGATCCTTCACAGCGAGAGCGGAAAGGCGTCTTCTGGGTCCTTTATACTTAGCCGGGGAAGCGAGTTGCTCCTTGGCGCTTAGCTTCCTTTTCCGGCGACCCGACACCAAAACACTTGAGTACCCGAACCACGGCTCGGCACTTTTCGAACGGGATTGTCACCATCGCACACGCGCACTTCACCGCACTGGTTATTGTGGGTGGAAACTGTCCCGGAAAAACAAAAAAACTCGGGGCGTCTGTTCGATGCCGTGGTCCGTCACTATCTAAAAACCTCGATGGCCGCCTTCTCCACGACACGAAAAAACAAACACCAACACCAAAAAACCGTACCGCCGCATAGCTATGTGTAGCATATCCAGCACACTTATTGCAGCAAGAGGAGAGCGGTTGCCTATCCAACCCCTTTGTTTCTTGTATACAAACTTAAAACAAAAATTAGTACACCTATCTGATTACACAAAACCGTTCGACGATTGTAAGGACGTGACCCCTATCGGCCTACCCCTGAGTCGATTCCTAGTCTCACCAGGAGTACTTGCTCTAAATTTGAAGCAAATCGGACAAGTCTAGCTACCGGACCAACGTGCCTGAACTTTGTATGGGATTTTTCGACAATTTATATGAAGAAAACCCACTAGCTCGCATTTTCACCGCTAAGTGGCACAGTATGCATCGAATTATCACTGTAAGTGAAAATAAGAAATATAATTTAATTGTGTACAACTTTGTCGAAGACTGCTAGTCAATTCGGCTTTGTTAAAAGAAGTTATCAAACTTTTAGCGAAGTGGTGTCTGAGTCAGTTTTGCATGGGGCCTAGCAGTGCGTGGTAGTGTACCGGTACTAGGTTCTAACAAACTAAACATTTTAGATTTTAGCTGAATAGTATGTTCGGAAGAATTGCAATACATAATACGAGTTATGTCTTGGTTAGAAAATTTTAGTGCCACCTGTGACCGCATAGATGGCGCCAACACTAACTTTTCAACGGAGAGAGATAGAAATTAGGTGTCTTCTACAAATATCACCGGTTCAATTTACTATAGAATCCATTCGAAAAATGGTTTTTGAAGAAAATTGCTCAAGGAGCTTAACTTTTCGCGGCAGTGATGCCAACTATGCGATTTTTTTCAGTTAATTATTAAGTTTTTTTTCTTATTACAAATATTTTAATTATGAAGATTCTAATGCCATCGTGTTCTGTAGATATTTTTACATAAAAAACACGTATAATCTCAATATAATTTGAGCGCATCCTGAGATGCTCTGTTTTGAAGGGAAGAACTCGAATTTTTCTCATATAAAAATCCATTTTTATTGGCCAAAATTGAGAAAATCTTCAAACAGTCATAAAAATTGACCCTGATCTGCTAAAAAGCAACCAAAAACGTAATTTTTCATAATTTCTCGTCTACTTCACGATAAATTATGTGTGAACTTAGAATACTCAAGTTAGTTTTTTTATTGTTGTGCGCCTGCGATTTTATATGGGAAATAGCGTTTTTTTGCTTCAAAATATCGCTGATTTGCTATTTGGCTGAAAAAATCGGATAGTTGGCAGCACTGCCGCCAATAACTAATATATTTTCTAAACTCCTTGAACAATTTTCTTCAAAACCCATCTTACGGTTTGGTTCTAGAGTAAATAGAACCGGAAATATGTTCAAAAGGAAATCAAGGGTTTTGACAATTTGCCAAAACGGGGGGGGATGGTTTCCCATTGCCCGAGGGGTGATTGAATAGACACAAAAATTTGGGTTTTTATATATTGGCCCTAGATGAGCAATTCCTCCAAATTTGATTCAAATCCGTGAAGGTCGATTACACGTGCCTTGATCACTGCGCGTGGAATGACCCTTACATAGAATACATGGGAATTGAGAGGGACCATCAAGCCACCTGATTGAAACGATTTGGGCAGGAAGCGTGGAGTAGCCAGATTCTTGTTGCTAACATTTCGTGAACATTGCGCAGGATTTTCTCCCCACCTATTGAGGCTACTTTTTATAACAATGGCTTGCATTGTAATTGGCTTATATGGTCTTGTTATTGGAAGCAAAGGCTTCCGTAGTACATATAAGCGAAGTCACTTTCCGACCACGCAATTCCTTTTTGGCCCTTCGTACAGTAGCATGCTGAGTATGGTCAGAGATGCTTGAACACGTCATGCTTGTCGTGTAAAGATTGCTCAGTGCTATGGAGAGTGTTCCTGTTACAAAGGTGGTAGTACCACCGCCACCACTGCATCTACTGGCCACCCCTTTCAAATGACACCCATACTTATGGTTTTCACTGTTGTTTGTAGTAACTGGAAGCCACCATATTGGTTTTCGAAAATGGCGTCAAAAATCACTTTATGACTACCTCTTTCTGATACCTATACTGATGATAGTTTTCGCTGTTTTGCAGTAACAGGAAACCGCAAACTTGGTTTTCAAAACTGCATAAACAATCAATTTCGTCCTTTTTTCTCACCAATCCCTTTCAAATAACACCTATATTGATGGTAGTTTTCACTGCTTTTTGGAAACCGGCAGCCGCCATCTTGGTTTTGAAAATGGCGTCAATCATCAATTTCCGTCTCCTGCTGACACACCCCTTTCAAATGACACCCACATTGATGACGGTTTTCACTGTTTCTTTGGAACATGAACCCGCCATTTTGGTTTTCGAATTGGCGTCAAAAACCAATTTCCGGCTTTTGCTGATCGCTAGCGCTTAACAATGACGCCATTATTGGTTGTGGTTTGCACTGCACTGTGATAACCGGAAACCGCCATCTTGGTTTTGAAAATGGCGTCAAAAATCAATTTCTGTCTTCTATTGACCACTCCCTTTCGAATGACACCCATATTGATGATGCTTTTCACTGTTTTGTGGTAGCCGGAAATCCCCATTTCTTTTCAAAATGGCGTCAATTATCAATTTCCGGCTTTTGTTGACCGTTCTCTTTCAAATAACACCCATATTGATGGTGGTTTTCACTGTTTTGTGGTAACCGGAAGCCGCCATCTTGATTTTCAAAATGGCGTCAAATGTCCATCCGTACGGAACCGGTGCCGGAATGGTCTTGAGGGAGCTGTAGAACCGTATGTTTGGAAGAACTTCGCATTTCTTATAAAGCTATGAACCCAAATCGCTAGAATGATAGAAAAATATATACATTTTCTTAGGTTCTCCCGGAACAGTTCTCCGGTGGCCAAGATTGGTCCAATTCATGTCTATTGTGAAGGATCAATGGGAAATAGTCATATGTAGCACATTTCAAAATACAATTACTTAAATTTATGGGATGTTTCTTCAAAACTCGTCCGTCACCCCACTGGGATGCCGGATATACCCCAAGGGAATTCGGATTAATTCCGGAACCGGTCCACGGATTTGAACACTACTCGGTATATAGAAACTGGACTAAATTCCAGATCTTTTAAAGCCGGTTCCATCCAATTCGGTCAAAAATTGACGGAATGAGAGCAAAATTTAAACAAAATTTTCAGAAAAATTTTAGCTTGGTACTGTAAAGGTTAAAAGCATACAAGACGCTTATATTCCGCACTTTGATGGAGGAGCAAATTTTTAACTATGTTCAAAGTATCTTGGTGGTGGAGGCGCGATCGGTTCACCGATTTAACACCGATTTCGGTGGATGACCGAGTAGATTACCTACTTCAAAGTCTGCACAACTGATACTTGCCACTGTATCACTGCACATTTTTTTCACAGAAATGTTGTAGAAGGCCTGGGACAACTTTGTCGAATGCGATATGTAATCCAGCCGAAAAATCGAGTGCTTTATTAACCCTCCGGCTAATATATTAGAGATCATGAATTAGTTCACGAGGATTGAATAGATTCATGAATAAAATTCTGAATTTCGTGAAATAGTTCACGAAAAAGTGCAAGAATATTTTGATTTTGTGAATGTTCCTATATCTATGAAAAAATAATGAGTCAAACTTTGGTTTTATAAATAATGTTCATAAATTTGTGAACTAGTTCGCGTACTGAGAATCGAATTAGAAATAACTTGGCGGAAACCGTGACTGAAGATCACGAAACAAAAACAAATATTTCCACTAATTAAAGCGTTATGCGAGCGTTACTGAAGGTAAATTGAACATAATTATAAAAGCTATAATTTTTGTTCATGGTCCTGTTTTTGTAACGTAAAAACGTGATTGTTCCAGATATCATGGCACTTTATTCACGATTTTGGGACCCGTGTATGGTCAAAAATATGCAAAAGATAATTTATTTCTCTTGTTGTTTTCATGCTCGAAAAAAAATCCTAACCACCTTTTTATGGAGAGACCCCCTTAATAGTGACTGTTATTGATTACGTTTATAGGTAAATGAACACGTTTTCATCTTGAGGAATTGTTAGTGTTATGTTCCTATTCAGAAATGATGCAGCTCACAACCAAATTAATTATAAGACTGAACTTTCCGGTCGATTCGACTAGTCTCGAAATTTTATATGCAAAACTTGTTTTATTTAGTAGATTTCTATCAATAAGTTTAACAGACAAACGAGCTGTGGCAAATAAATTATGCATAGTGTCAGAATTCCAATACTATTTATGGATCGTAGAGAGCAAAGTGTTTTTCTATCATTCCCCAGATCAGATTACCGATATAGCAAAACACTGGCCCGATTTGCTAAACCATTCCAACGTTCGGTGTTCTTGTTCGATTACAGTACATATTCCACACTATCGGCCGTTATGCAAATGCAGCTCAGTATACATTCCCCACCGTGCAAACACCTTCTCTTCCAACACGGTACCGATACTATACGATACGAATCAAGTTCACACGAACCTATGCAAAACCACTAACGGAACAGTCGGTCGGGCTCCAGTCATTTCGGTTTCCGTAAGTGAGCTGCATATTTGATCAGCTGTAACTTATGCCGTAAGAGATTCAATTTAAATTCCCAGGAACTAAAGTCGATGTTTTGCTGGTACCTTGCACCGGGCTCTGGAAAATACCTTGCAGGACGCCAGCATTCGGTAAAATATCATTCTCAAACCCCCAGCCCGGCAGCAGTCCAGTTGACCAATGGGTACTATCAGCTACCATCAATTATTGCAGCTTCTGATTCCTTAGTCACTAGCAATCGCAATCTGCGGGATCCGATAATGGTAGAAACAAATTTTCTCAATTATTCCCCTCCGACCAGAACGACAGCTACTCATTTCTGTCGCGTTTTCCGATATCGGTCTGCAAATAATGCTTCAACAACAGAGACAATGGAATTAGTTCTGTGATTATTATCCTTCCGAAAGCGAACTCGGTGCAGTCAGTCGGCACGGACTCTGTATCATTGCCCTCAAAAGGCGTTTCGACGGCATTCTATTTGATGACTTTTGCTGAGGCTGCTGCAACCGAAGCGCTGGTGGTGCTTCGAATGCGTATATGCGCTTACGTTCACCTGGCTTCTCTCTCTCGATGATGATGATGATGCTGATGACCATATCGGAACTCTCGTTATCACCGATCTGGCAAACATAATCACTAACGTCCTGAATTTTCACGCTTGACTTAGGCTTCGCTCGGGTGGGAGTGACCGTGCTGTCGCTTACGGCCTGTCTGTGTGTGATATTAGCAAAGCAAACGTATATTTGGCGAAGCCTTTCCATTTTCTGTTGGGTTGGTCAATAAGTTTGCTCTGAATGGAATGAGAGTCATGATATAAAGTTTGCATGGAACTTGTTTGAATAGATTTTACAAAATCAAGGTAATCATAGTGATTGAATCCGTTATTAGCCCACACGGAAGCCAACTAAAACTTTATCAATCCAAGGAAGTTAGCTCGCACGGACAGTTTTGACCAACCCAACACCCAGGAACGGTAGCAGTATCGCTGCAGATGAACGCTACTGTGCGGTTTTCACATGCTGCAGTGATGATTTCCAGCAGTGTACACTGGACGTTCGGATAACTATGAAAGCGCTAGAAAGTACCTAGTCTGGGATGGAACTGAGATCTATTAAAAACACACAAAGTTCGTAGCAAATATTGGCAGTGACGATGTTTGCGAAATAAATGTCGAACTGGAAGTGATAATCATAATAGGAAGATAGGTAAATATACATACAGCTCAGCCACACCAAGCAGAGAACCTTTGGGAGTTATTACAATAATGGAGAGCATATCATCATTTTCATTCAGGTCATATTCTTTTAATGTTTTGTAAATCAAATGAGCAATATCGTCTTTTGAATGTCATCAGAAATATCGACTAGTAGCACCCGAAAAATGATCTCTTCTTCTTGATTTTAGAGGACAGCTTCCATTAAATCCTTTTGTTTGACAGCAACCTTTTTCTTCATTTGTTCGACCATTTTCTACTGTACGAGGTTTTCTCGCGGAACTTTACAATCACCGCCGGGTACGGCTGTAGCTGTATGCAAACCATGGTGAGGCTCAGGAACTCATGAAATACCAAAAGCAGGTTTGAAATTTGGCTCGACCTCCGAAACAGCGAGCTTCGCGGTTGGCTTTCGAAGTGAAAATTAAGGTTACCCGGGACCCCTGGGCACTACTCGTATAAGGATCCCCTATAATTGAGCAGGTATAAACTGCCGTAGAGTAGAATAATCATAGGCTACCCTGATTTTTTCCAAATTTGAGCCAAATCAATGTTGCAATTATTAACCCATTCATGGCCATGTTATTTGTGGACAACAACATTTGTAAACAGCTATAACGTTTGATTGAAGCAAGATTTGCTCACAAAAACAAGTAAGGCTTATAAATGGGACTATTTCCGTTCATTTGAGCATTAACAGTTACAAGGATCAGCTCCTGAACTTAAGTTATTGCAATTAGTCTGATTGGATTTCGCTGGAGCAGTGCTGCCAGGGACAGTTTATGTTGACGACGGAAAATTAATTTTCCATATATATTCATAATGGTGCAATATTTTTGAAAACTGATAAAACTTATCAATTTAGTCTGTCTTTGGCTACGTTTTACATACAATTGGACTATTGTAAATATTCTAGGAGAATTGTATTGAGCATTGCAAGATAAAAAATGAGCTGCTTCTAGCACTGCACGGGAAGCACCAATCTTTATGAAAAAAGACTTTTCGTGTATCTTGATCTCACCGTTTTCAAGGAAAAATAGCTTTGAAACTCTACATGCACTAGAAAAAAGTTCGGCATGAAAGGGTTAAAATAGATGAGTGATGTCTGTGACATAACCGCAGTGTCGTGACTATACTTCTCGCTGTCAAATCTAATGATGTTGAACGGAAACTTCTTAATAATCATTTTATAACCCGGTATTGATATGTTTGATTTTATCCAATCGGCTTCGCTACTAGCACTAGCCTAGACTGGCTAAAGATGACTCCACCCAGACGACCGCTTTCTATTAATCATATTATTTCTCGGTGTTGATATGCAGTCTTCCAGAAACAGAACCAATCCGAAAGATTTGAACAGCAGCTTTAACTGCAATCACAATTCATTCCGTTCAAGATTTGCTTCTAGATGCATAAAATTAGCAGCGACCAATCACGAACAAGCTTTGGTCGAACATTTTAAAGCGGGTTTTTCGTTGTGTATGTTACTTTCCAACCATTGAAAAAAAGTAATGTCCTTTCTAGTAGCACGGACCGACACAAACTAATTGAAACGCAACTCACCAACCGTGCACAGCTCAGACATATTTCCTTCTCCCTTTTGTAGAGCCCCTTGAGGACATGCTCCGTTCGCTTTTGGGATCTCAATATGTATCATATAAAAAACAAATTTGTAGCAGACCTATATTTAAACCTTATTATCATTTTATTATTCGGCTGGGACACTATACTGACGGCTATGACCGAGATGATCTCGAAAATTTTCACTATTCCCAAGCAGTTTTCTAAGGATTTTTTAAAACACAGTTCTTTCGTTATTACGGCGTGTCATACATACTGAATGATGAATGCAACAAAAGATATAAACGTTCCAAAGCTTATACACCTTTGCATCCGAAATTTTGAAAACTGGCTCCGCATTTAATTTTAAAGTTATAATGAAAGTGAAGTCGTTAGTCACGACAAAATATCCTGTGCTAATGAAAATATATGGCGAAATAACGCGATTTCCTATTTCCATCGCTAGGTGTCGTTGTAAATGTCCAAGCACCGTCGAAAAACGTAATCATCTTTCATAACAAAATACCGAAATTACCCGAACTTATTAATATGAGCGGTGCAATTCATTTCAATATCTGTCATGTCAAGCTATCGGAATAGAAAACCCATCGAGTGCACACTGCCATGACGCATAGTATGCCTTTGCTAAAATCAAAATAATTTTATTTCGGATGCACAAGAATGTTCTAACCATACTTTGATTGAACACACTCCACAATACAAGAATGTTTATAAACATATTTTTCATTGCATACATTTTAAGACCAATCGAATAAAATTGTAAATATAGGTTACCAAATGACCGAGATTCTTCTAATATTTTTTGCCTTGATTTTTTTAATCTGATTTAGGGTAAAGATAGGGGCGACTTTCAATGACACTTTCATAAGGACTTTTTTATATTTTTTTTATATTATAAACTTTTACCCTCAGTGAAAGATACCATGCAGAAGTCACTTTTGGAGACCGTCCGTTTCCATTAAGGTTTGTCCGTTGACGGTGGCAATTTAAGTTTTATAGCATGCTACAAGTGTAATCTAAGCTAAATGAGTGGCTATAAAACTAGAATAAAACCACAATTGCTACTAGGGAGATGTGATAATGAAATGAATATTTGCCACATAAGCGGCTCGCTAGCCAAATAAGGCTTTGGTAGCGAATATAGCACCCTTCCCCGATTTGTTATAAAGTTTCCTTGCGCGTCTTGATTTTACTCAAAATAAATTGACCCATGTATCGAAATGATGGATTGACGTTTGAATTGCTTCAAAACCATTTGGTGCCTCGTTTCCTACAGCTACCATCTTTCCGCCTGGTTATCTGATCCTCGTCAAATATCTTGATTATCTAGAGGTGCAATTGTGCGACTCCGAGTTGCTTCCTATGCATTGATATCTACACGCTAAATAGTTGTAAACAATTTGGAATACAGCCTTTAGAATGATTTTATTCCCATCCTAAGTTCGGGGCCCCCAAAAATCCCGGAACCCCTGGCGCTGACCCAGTGTGTCCATGCGTAAAGATGGTACTGGGCCCGATGCTGTTCGCACCAGTGCCAACCGCACTCTACCACTCTTCCCGACGAGCGGAAATATACACATCCTCTTGGGGATATTAAGATAACAGAACGACAATACCCCGAACATATATTGTCATTCAAATACTGTTTAAACTATAGCACTTTACCACACTGGAACAATAGCATATCCTTGAGTTTCAGATCTTTGTATATAGGTTCCTAAGTATAAACAAACATCCGGACACGCAGTTGCATTACTGCAGGACAGTTATATATCAAATGATATGAAGTTCCGCAATCGGATTCACAAAGATCACAAGAATAACACTCAGCACGCCGAATGGTAGCCATGTGATAAATGAGTTTGCAATGTTCAATCGGTGCCTTGACTGGAATACAGTAATTGTGCTTGGAAAAATGCAGCAAATTCTTTGATATTTTCGGACTCACATCCGGCAGAGAAGTCCTTGTTTAAAGGCAGGTTAGCAAGCTACGCCAATGGTTTTCATGTTCGGATGCAGCCCAAGGTTGAACTTATTCAACTTATCGAAAGTGGTAGAACTGGTTGTGGACCAACGAATTCAACCGGAATGGCCAGGTTCCCATAGAAGGTAGATGGCATTTGAAATGCTAAGTTCTTCGATTTGAATTCGAAATTCTCAGAGTTAAAACAGATTCTTTTCCCGCAAATTCCCTAGTGAAGTTCCGGTTGTACACCACACAGAATAGTGAAGATTTCTGCTTGGAATACGGTACAGTATCTACCAAGCGCATGAGTTTGGTTTAATCTCATTTCACGACAATAAACACCAGCAGCAGTTCGGCCCTCCAAAAAAGAACCGTTAGTACAAACAAACTACGTACTCTTCAAATTGTCGCTCCATCCAGCCAGACAGCCATTCCTCGCGAGGACAAATTTTCACATTGAAAGTATTAAGAGGAAAATAACACGTGAATGCTAGATCACTTGGAGAAAGTGTAAACTTATCCTAAGTAACCATTTGGGGTCACAGTCTTGTGAGGCTAGTTGCACGGTCTATTGGGTTACTGTTCCAGAGCCCAGTGACCTTAAGACGGTATGCACAAGAAAGTGCCTATTGTTCCAGAAATACATTCATTGGTTTTATGTTCAAGAGTGCCTCTAGAGCCTACAACTGCTGCGTTGTCGAGAACGCACCAGCCATCGCCATCAAGGCCATCCTCTGAAGATGGTTTAACTTTGATTGGATTGTCATGACTTCTTCCTTCTGCCACCAAACAAGCCACCCGTATGCCAGTATTGGTCTAACAATTGTTGTGTACATGTACTTGGGTTTGAGTCGCCAAGATTTGCCGAAAACCCGTGCACATTGACCGAAGGCCATGCAAGCTTTCTTGATCCTGAAATCGATGTGAGCTGTCCAATTAAGTTTTGAGTCAAGAATTATCCCAACGTACTTAACTTGAACTACGGCAATAATTTCATAGTCAAAAAACTGCAATGGACGAGCTTCGGTTGTAGTCCTTCGTTGTTGACAAGCACCAATGATGTTTTATTTGGATTAACTGATAGTACAACATGAAGACACCACTGCTCAACATCACAAAAGGCTTGTTGCATCAAATCAAAAAGTGTGTTAATGCAAATACCAGTGATCATTATATGATAATTATCGGTGAAATCATATGTCAGAAAACCAAGCTCATTAAGTTTCTCAAACAAGCCATCGATGACAAGGTTCCATCCGCAGACACTCAGTTGCCTTTTCTCTACTTGTCTTAACGATGAGCACAGATGTCGGCTGCTAAGCATTGCGTGTATCCAGTTCATGATATATGAAGGTACTCCATGACCTCGTGCTGCTTCCAAAACGGATTCGAAAGACACATTGTCAAAAGCACCTTCAATATCGAGAAAGACTTGATTGCTTTTGTGAAAAAGCTTTTTCAATGCTGTAGACAACATTGTGTAACAGGGTGGTACTAGACTTTCCTCGCTGATATGCATGTTGCATTGCATGCAGCGTGTGCTCGCCCAAACTAACATGCCGAATATAGTGTCGAATAACTTTACAGTTATTTGCCTCCATGCCAATGGATTTTTTTTCTCTAAATATGTTTGAAGTGTTCACATCCTCCTTGAAGTAGAATTGGAATAATTACATCTTTTCCCGGAGACTTATACTAAGCAAAACTTTCAATCGCCCATTTGATCAATTCGGTTGTAGCAAGTCTACGAGCAAATGCCCAGGAGTCAGAACTACCTGAAAAGAATTATGGGGCTGTCGTCAGTGATGGCTTCGTACAGGCTGGAAAGTGTGTTGTAAAAGGACAGTTGAGTACTACATCTTCGTCAGACGAGCATTTACCATTAGCAGTTCTAATCTAACTGACATGAAAGTCTTTCGAGTTCGAACTGAACTTTTTTAATCTGCTCTTTGAGACTGGAAACATTTGTGCAGAGGATTTTCCAACCACTTTGCTTAGAAGATAGAAGGGCATTGCTATATGCAATGCGAGCTAACTTAAATGCCTCCGACCCGTCCCTGCGACTGAGATTCCAAGAACTTGTTCGACTCAAAAAGTTATGTAGAAACTTTTTGAGTCAAACAAGTTCGGTATTTCACCAAAGAGGTTCCTCTAAAACTCGCAGTAGACAAGCCTCTTGGTGTGCTGCTACTATGAGTGAGTTTGATCTATCCGCGACCTCATCCAAGTCACTTGAAGATTCAATTGTCAGAAGATACCCATGAAACCTAGTAACCAAGCCGTCTTCGTAGAGGTCACAGTTCGTAGATTTGGATTTACGATATGTGACCTTTATCTAGCGAGGCGTTTAAATGAAAAAAACGGTGTACGTTATCAGTTTTTCAACTCATACGTAATACTGTCAGATCAGAGACCTCTTCTCTGCCGGCTCGTGCAAATGTGCGATTGCGTACAGTAAGTATGTGCAGGTTTGTACTACTTAAGTATTCCATCAATTCGGTGCCTCTCAAATTGATATCTGAGCTGCCACAAATTATGTGGCAGGTATTTGCATCACTGCCGATTATGAGGAGAAACCCATTTCTGACACAGAGTTATACAACCCTTTTGAAATCGTCAGAAGATGATGGTTGATTATGCGGCAAATATGCCGAACAATAAAATTACTTCCTGTTTATGTTATCGATAATCATATTGACCATAACAGCACAAACATCACGAGTTATGAGATCGGATATAAGACATGTGTCAATAGCGCCATTCGCAAGTATACATGCAGGAGGCATTTCACGTGGATTTTTGATGCCATTTTTGTTGAAAACTACGAAGACGTTTAATAGTTAAGTACCTTTCCAACATAGAAGTTTCCTTCATAAAAATACGGTTCTCGAACCAAAGCTGTGGAAGCTTTTCCTTTCTGAAAAAGGCGAGATAGATTCATAGTTGCTGTACATTTAGGCTGATGATTATTTTTGCTACTCTAACCATGGTCGATCAGAGTATTGCACATTTCATCACCAGCACTTATTGTACAGCTACTAGAAGATACCAAACACGTTGGCCCTAAGTCGCCTATAGTGAACCCCGAAATGGGCACTAGGGACATGACCATCATTTGAATCCCACAATTTGCAAAGAAACAAACGTCCACTATGGAGATGGCTTTTGGTCACGGTTTTAGCAAATATTATTTTATTTTGTGTATCGCCTACGTTTCATCGCCTTCATCTTCAGAGCAAAACGTAGACCTTTGAAACGTAGGCGATAGACAAAATAAAATAATATTTGATAAAACCGTGACCAAAAGCCAACTCCATCTGTTGAACCTTTGTGTTCTTCCAGTTAGCGAAAAAACGTCCACTATGTCAGAGATTCGTTCACCACAGCAATGGTATGATCCATGGTACTTCATGCGCGACTGGCATATTTTATTCATGCCAGCCATTCAGTCCTCAGCACGGAGAAACACTTCGACTCGAGGACTCCTGTTTTTAGTTGCCTCTTACGACATGGTAACAGGAACCCAGTAGCTCAGTTCTTGGTTGAAATACTTCAAACCGCCGGACGCCCCACGGCCTTTAGGCTGGTTTTGTCCGAAGAAATATAATATACTGTTATCAACCTCCTAGTGGATCACAGCCAGTTAGTCGCATATATAACCCTATCGTAAGCGGTTTAAGCGTCGACGCTGGGATGATCCTTATCGGTTTACTTCAACCGAGGAGATCAACTGTTATCAACGGTACGAGAAATACGAGAAGGTTGACGAGAGCAGGATTGAGATAACGCATAGAACGGAACCCATCGGCTAGTCCTGAATTTGTTTTTGTGGGCTAACAGAAAGCATGAAGAGATAGACGCAGTTCCTATCAGGTCACGGCTGCTTCAGCAAGTACCTGTATCGGTTCGGTCACTCACATTTACCCACTGCCCTGAGTGCGAGGCTGCGGAAGAAACACTTGAACATATGGTCTTTGAGGGCCTCAGATTCAAGTAAGTGCGAAGGGAGCTTCCACTCTAAGCGAAGAAAATATCGTACAAAAGATGTGTAAAAAATAAAGGACGTGACATAACGTCAGTAGAGTAATCCCACAGACCCTAGTGATACTGCAGACTAAATGAAGAACAGATTATTGGTCTAATTACCAGAGCTGAGAGTTCGAATAAGTGCAGCCGGTCACCATGGTGTAGTCTGAATCCTTCGGTGAGGACTCAAGTAGCGCGCATCAATGCACCGATTGTGAGTCATTGAGGTGCCAGTGTACTGGACGTCACGCTCCCCCTGGAATCGCCGGACCGGCCTCGACACCCTACCGGGTAACTTGTGAGAGATCTTAATCCAACAACTGGGACTAGAGCGAGTTCGTTGCGCTGAACAGCCAGCGATAAGTCGTTAGGGCGCCAGTGAACCGAAAGCTATACTCCACCCGAAACCGCTGGACATACCTCGGCACCTCATTCAACGGCGGGGAATTCACAGTCGGTGTAGGGTTGGTATACTGCCGGGAACTATCCGAGTATATCGTGACTAAACTAGGATCTAATTGGCTCATGAAACGGATATCGGTACTGAGAGAAATTCTGCCACCGGGAAACTCTCAGTTGGAATAGGGTTGTTTCACCGCCGGGAAATATCAATAAAGCTGGAAACTAAACTAAAATGGCTTACGGAAACCAGAACTAAAAGGTTTATGGAATAAGGATCTAAACTGCTCATTTAGTTGCGATCTAAATGGTTCACTGAGACGAGAGCTGAATGATTTGCGAAAATTTACTGCTGGGAAATATCCGATTGAAGTTCGTGGCTAAATGTCCAGAAATGTGGCCGAAAGCAAGAGCAAAGTCAGGAGCTAAATGGTTCAAAGGTCGAACCTCATTTCACGAATCAAACGAAGCTCCGAGTTAACTGCGGAACACTGGTGAGTAAATGGAAGAGGTGTGATGAAAGCACAACTAGACTCCACCCTGCACGCCCTACAACATTTGTTGTAGACGACCCCCAATGATTCAGGCTTCCGAGCTATCTACAAATGTTCTATGAACACTTTTAACGCTATGATGACAGTTTGTATGACCACTCTTAACGATTTCGCTAACTCAACTTGGAAGTTCGGATTTTCGCGATTCGTGAGCAAACGTTTAATGCGTTGCTCCTCTTGCTTGGACACCATTTTGATAACTGAACACGATGGAGGCTTCCTTACGCACGCGCATCAACAAAATGAACCATGTTCAAGTGCGAGTGTTCTGTATTTTTTCTCGTTTAACCCGGTCATCTTACGTAGGATTTCCTTTGATGCCTCTGGGAAGACATATCAGCGTTTTGGTGACTCTGCTTCCTCTTAAGATCTCTCGACAGTGCAAATCAGAGATCGTGGTTCCAATCCATAAGAAGAAAAATATCTAAACATCCCTAACTATCGTGGAATAAGCAGCACCTAATCCCCGATTAACATGGCTTCAAGCCTGGACGCTGAACAGCGACTAATCTGCCGCGTCTAGCATCCCACATAACAGGGAGCATGGGATGTGATATTATTTACACCGAACTTTCTGCCGTTTATAGCAAACGATATAATGGAGAAATTTGGAATCAACGGTAGATTTTGCAGCCGTTTCAATACTAGCCTTCAGATCTAAAGATAAAGGTTGTCATAGGAGGTACTTATTTTTAGATCAAATGCAGGGAAGCTACTTGGACCACTGATGTTTCAGATTTACTTCAATGTCGTGCATTTCGTGCTAAAAACTCATCGCCGGTCTTGCACAGATTATCTCAAAATTTTTCATTTCATTCACTTTATTCAAGATTGTCAATTGCTCCGACAACAGCATGGTACCATCGCTGATGGTGGTATAGCAAGAATTGCGTGTTTGTAAATCCGAAAAAGTGCTAGGTGATCAAATTCTTACGAAACGCTTTCTGGAAAGCTGTGACTGCCATATCCGCAGAACTATTTTACTGCCGAAATCCTGGGGAAAAGGCACAGTCCGTTAAGAGCAAACGGGGGAAGGCAGTCTCATTCGACTGAGTTTTTACGCACTTGATATGGCAACATATTTTTAAACAACTTCGCTTACGCTGGCAAGAGTAAAAGGAACGGTTCCTTTGTTTTGAAAACAATGCACACTAGATCGAAAATCGAACAACCGTTTTACTTTTCGATCACTATTCTCGCTCGTGAATTTTGGTAGAATTAGAAAGCCGACTGGTTTGAATATTACCTAATTCTTCGAAAGGGTTAAAGAGATATTAGTAAACTAACATGTTTTGTTCATTATTACCCAGAAGAGTAAAATTTTCTGAAAAATGCACTTTAATTTACATCCTTGCTTCTCGTAGAGGCAATTGCAAAAGCTTTCGGCGTTAAAATTGTAGCAAATTAGGAAAAATAAACAGTAAAAAAGCTTCCTTACAAAATCTGTTAATCTTCACTCAGTGCGGAGAACAGAGGCTGGATAAAAATATGAATAAAGAAATTGAACCATCGCACTCATTTTATATTGACCAACCTTTTCAACATATTCCTATTGTTTTCCAGGAGATGGTCCAAAACGTATGCCAAAATACCATGAAAAATTTCCGAGCTAAACCGGGTACAGGTCAACCTTTAATTAATTTATCTCGCTACCCCGACATATTGATTTAACTGACAGCGAATTTACATAATTTACCACGACACAAAAAAGCGATAAAGAGAAAAACATACATCCCAATCGGCGACTCTGTTGCAGGACATAAAATGTAGATAAAAATACTCAAATGGGAAAGTGCTACAGCGAACCATATTGTTGCATCCAGTTCGTCGATGAGGACGAGGACGAAGAGAAGAGGTGCGACGAATCCATCGTAACTCCAAATGTTCGCTCTTCCTCTCGGATACATTTGACACCTTTTCCCAATTATACTAATCAAATGAATTCGCTCTGACTCTGTTGTCCGGCACGAGGGAAGCGAAAAAAGCTGCAGCATCCATTAGCTGTTGAATCAGAGTTATATTCGGTGTTGCATTAATTAAATGTAATTACACCAAATTTATAACTTTTTTCGAATTTAAGCGTGTGATTATCATCGCCGCGACAACGGCGACGCACGGGGATGTAGAAGACCAACCGGCGAGCTTCGGATCGTGCCCTCTCCAAAACCCACATTCCAGCGAGCGGCGTGTGCATTCGGCAGGAGGGAATCCTTTCACAATGCTGTACCGTGACCTGACCATCGTTTAAATGAGATAAACCATAGAGCAGGTACCTCTACCTACCAGACAGAGTGTTCGGAGGTGAACGCGAACACATTGGCACGTGTACACATTATACAACATTATACAACATCATTAACGCGTACCAACTGATGATGCTGCGGCCGGCAAACCGGACTTTACTTGTACCCGGCGGTACATGATAATGTTTTCGAAAACAACGCGAATAGTCTGCGGTTAAACGTTTGACAACTGCTGTCAGTGTTATGTTATGCTGTCGTTTGCGGCTTCGAATCGCAGCCGCGACCGCTGCCAAATTGTCCGGCGGGGGATTCATGTTTTCTGGAACGGGGGAGGTGGGCCCCGGAAAATGCAAGTTGTGTCGTTTTTCGATTAATTTGAATGTCAAATCGAAACAGTTCGTTTGGGTACATTATCGGGATATTGGGTTTCGGTTTTTGGCGTATGCGCTCTGTATTGTTCGGGTGTTTAACAAATGCACAGTGGTCCGAATTCATAATATACGAAGAAAAAATAAAATATAAAGTTTCGCTACAAAAATGCTTGTAGCGAAACTTTATATTTTGGAGCTACGATGCCATCAGGACAAATTCAATATCAAAATTATTTCTGAATGCAATGAGATAGAAGATGACAGTCTTCGGCAAAATTGTAAAGCATGTTATATCAAGCAACATCGCCGAAGACGACATAGTTGTATCTCCAGAGGTTTTATTTTACAGTCATTCGAATGAAGCATCTTAAGGTGTTCCTAACGGAAACTGTTTTCGAACACTGTTTACAGTCTTTAGATGACTTCTAAAGCTCGGAGACACATTTATTCATGACAGAAGAAATTAGATAGAACTTTCGGAACTGAAGTTATGAGCAATATTAGAAAAAAATAAAGGGTGTCCCAAATCAAATTGAAACATGACAACACTGTAGAAAATTACTTAATGCACCGATCCTTTTCAAAGTTTCAGACAATAAAATAAAACCCATTAGTAAGATTTGGACATATTTTTTTCGTACAACATCATGGCAACATAGCCGTACGCTCGCAACTTACGCTTGACTCCACTCATAAGGCTTTGTACATCTGGCTACGGCATCTTCTCTACGGTAACCCAGTTTTTCTTCACGTCTACCTAAGACTTGACCTCTTTGGGATACTTTCGTAGTGTCTGCTTCATAATTACCCAATATTTTTGAAGGGCCTTAGTTCCGGTGCGTTGGGGGAGTCCATGTCCTTGGGTACGAAAGTGGCTCCGTTGGCTTCGTATCACTCCAGGACAATATTTGAATAGTGGCACGAAGTTAGATCCCGTCGGAAGATCGTAGGGTCCTAGAGTTACTTCAACAGAGAAAGTAGACGCCTCTGGAGACACTCCTTGAGGTAGATCTCCCCATTCACAGTCCCGGTAGTCATGAACGGCGCACTCCGTTTGCCACATGAGCAGATCGCTTGCCAAATCATATATTTATTTGTAAACTTTCTGCTTCTTTACTTCCTCCGAAATATAAAACTTGTGCTTGGCTGTGAAGAACAATAGCCGCGGAAGGTGCCGGAATTTTACCTTGCCGTACTTCTCATAATCCATGCTTAGATCGTTAGCATCTGGGTGAAGAGTTTCCGTGCCCGTGACATTCCCACAGTATTTTGCCATTCATCACGCACGATTTGAAGCCTTCTGCACTTTGTACGTATAGCACTACACGCTTGCCATCCTGACGTATAATAGAACATTCATTCTGACCGCATTTCTCCTTCCGTTCGATGCTCAGAGTTTGGTAGTAATGTTTAATCACACGACTTATCGTTAGCTGCACGATTTCCAGTTGTTTTCCGATGTCCCGATGAGAGAGAGTTGAGAATTTGCTTGTGCAAAATTAATTCGCGACGTTGCTTTTGGGGTGACGCCATTTTTTCCAATTTTCGAAAAACGATAAAATACTGTGTAAACAATACACTCTAGACTACTTGTACCCAAATTTTCAAGAGAAAATACCTAATGGGCTATTTACTACAGCATTTCTTCCGTAATGCAATTTGATGTGGGACACCCTTTAACAGTTTTATACCCTCTGGCGAAATGCGTATTGCCGTTAATCGAGTAAGCTGTGTTTCTTCCGATAAAGGGCGAACACGAAATTATTGCGACACCGAAAATGTCATGCCAATTTTCTTATAATGTTTAAAATCAAACCAAAATTTTAGGATAGTTTTATACATATATTTACTTCAAAAATCAAAAGAAAAGTTAATCGATGGAGCCTTGAGTGTAAAATTGAACGCATTTTTGCTTGATGCCCTCCATCAAAGTCTTTACAGTGTCATCCGGTACCAGTTTCTCAGTTTTTTTTCCATTTTCTTAACATGTCCTTCTCGTCTTTGACTGTCTTCTTGCTCTTCCGAAGCTCCCGCTTCATCATTGCCCAGTACTGCTCCACCGGGCGCAGCTCCGGACAGTTTGGCGGATTCATGTCCTTTGGAACAAAATGGACAGAATTGGCCTCATACCACTCCAGGACACATGATGCCAAATCTGGCCAAAATAGCGGAGCTTCGTCGTGCTGCTGCAAGAACGGCAAAGGGCGCTTCTCGAGGCACTCAGATTTGTAGATCTCGCCATTTGTCACGAAAGGCTCACTCCTCAGTCCGCAAGAGCAGATGGCCTGCCAAATGAGATATTTGGAGGCGAACTTCGACATTTTCTTCTTCTTAAATTTATCGTCCACATAGAACTTGCTCTTGCCGGTGAAAAACTCCAACCCCGGAATTTGCTTAAAATCGGCTTTTATATTAGTTTCGTCGTCCATCGCACAGCAGCCATATTTGGTCAGCATCTTCTCGTAGAGCTTCCGTGCCCGAGTTTTAGCCGTCGATTGTTGCCGCTCATCGCGGTTTGGGAAGTTCTGTACCTTGTATGTATGTAGTCCAGCTCTCCTTTGCATTCTGGACGTAGCTCTGCGACATGCCGATCTTTTTAGCCAAATCACGGCTTGAGACGTTGGGATTTTCTTTAATCATCCGCTTCACCTTTCCCTCCGTCTTTTTGTTCTCCGGTCCCGGTTTTCTTCCAGCTCCTTTGCCGTGGTCCAACGTCAACCGCTCCTGGAACCGCTTCAACACGCTGGAGACGGTTGAATGGTGACTGTTCAACATTTTTCCCAACTGCCGGTGCGACAGGTCAGGAAATTCCAGGTGTTTGGAAAGAATTTGTTCTCTCGACTCGCGTTGGTTCACCTCCATTTTCGTTGAATCGAAAAACACGACTTCGAAACTGCTAAACAATACACATCAATGAGAAAGTGGGCAAAATTTGGTTTATTTTTACCCAATGGTAAAAAAGTTATGCCCTGTTGAATGTGTCGCAATAATTTCGTGTTCGCCCTTTAGGTTTCAACAGATAAATGGTATAAATGAAGATGAGCTGTTCGTTTCAGATCGGTTAAGACTCTTTGGAATGTGATGCCTACGTTTTCGGTTTTCGAGATAGTATTCTAATAAGAGACCCAGTATGGTCGATTGTATAACCAGCGGTGACCGTTGGCAGGTACTCATCTCTTAAGCTCTGCAGTAGTGGATCAATAGGAGATTCTAGCTCGTCTGTGAGTATGTTGGAGATTCCGGGTTAAAGTTTGGAGATTATATGTGATACCAGGTGCGACGAAAATCTCACTATTCGGCTTTCAAATGCCATATTAGTTTTTGCATACTACCAACATATCAACCCTATACTCGTACGTTTAATGCCTGAACGTAAGGTTCACAGTGCGGGGTACATCTAGAAGCGACCAACGAGCACCGACAGCAACACCATACACCATACGGCGCAACGTTGTTATTGTACGCTCCCCTACCCTGCAACTACGATTCCCCTTGAACGTATATTTGACACTATAATGTATATGTAGAAATAAGAAAATTAGTGGATGTAAAGTAAATGGTTCTCAAAATAAAATTAATATTCATTCCAAGAAAGGCCACCGCCGCGGGCAGTTGGTTCGACAATCGCGTAGTTTTTATTACTTTACCCGCAATCGGTCTTGTATCCATATCTGGAGGTGCAAATTTGTCGCGTACTTACGTGTTTTTCGTCGGTCTGTGCACCCAAAATGTGGAATATATATCTGATGTCCCTTCTCCCGACTGCCGTACAAAACAAAACGTTTTTAGTTTTTTGAAGCTAGCGTCAATCTAGCGCTTGCTTAGTCCTGTCACTAAGTTAGCGTCGGATTAGGAAGAGACGAAGTCGAAAGGCAAATTTCACACGATGCTTGTATAAAGGAAACATCAAATAACCCGTGAAGAATAGTAATTATCGACTACCAGTACTTTTCTTAGTCTAGGTAATACCAAGGAGGGTATATGTCACACTGGAACAACACTCGATAATGGTCCCACTCAAAGAAATTTTCAATTCCAGTTAATCAGTGGGCAACACAGCTAAAGTTTCGGTACAGCTGCTCGTCTAGTGATCAGTAACTTAAACCACGATGACATCACGATTGTTTCTGGTGTCCGACCTTCCGATGATGTCTTCTCTCAGCAGCTAGAAATATACGAACAGAATGTGAGAGGACTGCGCACGAAGTTCGATGAGCTGTTTGTGATTATGGCTGAACAATGATATAAACTCGCTACAATTATTCGATCCTGGGTATACGGTACATCGCTATGATCGTGATAAAATTACTTCCAGCAAAAACAGGGGTGGTGATGTGTTGATCGCTGTTTCAAATCGCCTATCGTCTAAACACAAAATTAGTCACAACAATGGTCTTGGACAACTTTGGGTTAACAATAATAGCCGTGAAACAAATATCTGTGTAGGTGTTGTCTATCTCCCACCAGATTCCGCCAATAATGCAAACATTTTTAAAAAATATTTCGATACAATGCTGTATATATCAAATTCACTCAATCCCAAAGATTACACGGTACTACAAAATAAAAATAATTGAATGTACTTTTAAAGTGTAAATAGTAAAGGTTATAAATCTGGTCAAATACAACACAAAACCACGTTTGATGAAATTAATATACCCTCAAAACCTTGATTTTTGAAAAAAAAAAAAAAAAACGATTTTTCGGAACATTTGGCACTAAAATTTTTTTACGCTGTCATTTTTCACCCGATTTTAATTTTTTTGAGTGTTTTGGAGAGAAAAAGAAATTACCTTTACAACGGTATGCTATGTTATGTTCTTCTGTTAAAAGTACTAAGCGGTTTTGGGACAACAATATGAAAGTTACCATTATTTTGCTATTTGTTCATTAAAAATATGAAAATTGCTCAATATTTTTTTAGGAAGCGTCTTTGTTTTAATAAAAATTTAAGGATTTAATGCTGTATCCAACGACCTATTTATGATCAAAATCGGTTGAAAAATGGCTGAGTTATTATTTTTTTTTTCAAGTTAGAAACTTGCTCGCGTCTCATATGAAATTTTCAAAAAAAAAATGTTTTTTTTTTGTTCGATTACATATACATTCAAAACTATGTGTGTGAGCTTTAAACTTGAAATTTGATAAAATAACAGAAGATTTAATTATAGCATCTTATAGTGCGAGACAATACCTCACTAACTCATTAAGAGTTCATGTGAGCAAGTTTCTAATTCGGGAAAAAAAATTAAAAATTCAAAAAATTCTATTGAAAAAAGACGTTTCCTAATAAAAATGTTGAGCAATTTTCATATTTTTAATGACTAAATACCAAAATAATGGTTACTTTCATATTGTTGTCCCAAAACCGCATAGTACTTTTAACAAAAAATCCTAACACAGCATACCATTGGATAGGGTGACCATACCTCCTAGTTTCCCTGCACATGTCCTGATTTTTCAGTGACTGTCATGGTGTCCAGGAAAGTCGAGGAAAGCGCTTGATTTGTCCTGGTTTTGTCCTGTAAGCCTAAAATATTTTTTCTCTATAGAGTCATTGCTTTATTTCCTCTGGTTCAGATCGCAGTCATTGTTAATCTCTTAACATTCTTCTCTTACATGGAAATTGAAAAGAAAAAGAACGAGGTGTTCGTATTTACATTAGACTGATTCAATTTTTGACTATTAGCTCCACCAGGCTCTACTGAAAGAAATCATGGCCCTTAGTAATTGTGCAAATTTTGGTACCGATCGGTTGTGTCTACGGACCCTCCAAAAATTTCAAAATTTATATGGAAAATCGATGAACATAGAAAAAAAATTCTTAAAAAATCACTTCATCAATCAATTCATGAGAACACTATATAATTCTAAAGGTATTCTTCTATTGAACAAATTCGTGGAACATTGTAAGTTTGTGAAAATTCGCTGTGAAAAGTTATTACCTAAAGAAGCAGCATAGCTCTCAGATCGAGATATGATTGTCATTGGAGGTTGCCAGCTACTTATTTTTAAATCAGGAATAGCGTAGGGAAGCTACTTGGGACCGTTTGTGTTTCTGCTTTATTTCAATGACGTGTGTTTAGTGCTGATAACTCCTCGCCGGTCTTGCATGAATGATTTCAAAATATTTCGTCTCATCCGCTAAATTCATGATTGCCAATTTTCCCAACAACATCGTGTAGCCTTCGCTGATGGCTATGAAGCAAAACTGCGCGTGTGCAAATCCGAAAAAGAGCTCGGTGATCGAATTATCATGAGACTTTTTGGCTGAGCTATGCCTGGTAGATCCCAAAACCGTTTTACTGCCGTAGCTCTGCCTGTCAGAAACTAGACCTTTTTAGCTGCCGAAAATCTGGGGAGAAGGCATAATTAATTAAAAGATGATGGATGGAGGTAGTCTTTTTTCAACTGTCCTGGTTTTTTACTCACTTGATAAGGTCACCCTACCGGAAAGGTACTTTCTCCTTCTTTATGAAAATTTTAAATCGGTAAAAAAAATGACCGCGTAAAAAAATTTAGTGCAGAAAGTTTCGCAAAATCGTTTTTTAATATAAAATTTTGATTTTGAGGGTATACAACATTTTTCATACATTGTTTTGTGTTGCATTTGATGAGATCTACAACCTATACTAGGTCTCTTAAAAAGTACAAAACCACTGTAGCAGCGTATTATCATTTACTATTTGGAGAAAACAATCAGTTTGGTATGGTGTGGAAAAGCACTTAATCCGAATATGCTTATGCCGACCCCTCAGACTCAACCATATCGAGATCTAGTGTTTTGAGTCAATTATTAGTCCCACCAGGAGTGTCTGCTCCAAATTTTAGCTCAACCAGCCAAGTCCAAGTACCGGACCAACGTGCTTGAAGTTTCTGGATTTGTTGATAGTTTACATGGACAAAGCCAATCTGGTAGTGTAATTGCCGCTAGGTGGCATTGTATACACCAGATTCTCATGACAAAGAAGACCAGTCGCGCCAACACCATCTTTTCAATGGAGTGAAATAGAAAGTTGGTGTCTTCCACAAAGTTGTATGAAATTTTTTTGGAGTAATTCTTTTTGGCGTAATTCGTATGAACTATCGCCTATCTAACTTCGTTGAAAAGTTAGTGATAGCATCCTCCATTCAATGAAATTGGAAACTAATATTTTTATGTATTAAAATTTTTCGGAACATTTATACTATTTATCTAAACCCAACGTTTTTTTTTTTTTTTTGGTAAAACAAATAGGTTCGAGGATATCAACTTCAGCAGTACCACCATGCGAGGCTAGATGCCGTGCGAAACAAGCTCAGACACCACTTCGTTAAAAATTCAATATATTTTCCTGTTTAAGCCAGATCGCTTTGCAGTCTTCGATAAAGTTGTCTCTCTGGTCGTGACAACCTGGTGCATACAGTTCTACCCAGCGGTGAAAACACGACCAGGTGAACTTTCTCCATGTAAATTCTCAAAAAACGCTATACCGGAAGTCGCCATCTTGCCTTTCAGAATGGTATCAAAAATCGATCTCTACTCATAAAGCCCGACAATTTTAGTAACCTTTTCGAGAATTGAAGACAAAAAAAATTGTGGCGAACATTTCGGTGGCATTCAATTTTTGAATCACAAAATAGAATTAATTCGCTTCATAAATATTATACGCTCATACTTTTTCGATCGATATGCTTCTTTCAATAACACTGATAAAAAAAACTTTTTAGTAGATTTTCACGTTTTCAAAAAATATTTTGGTTGTAGAACAAAACATTTCTATTTGCTTCAGAAATTAGTACAAAAAGAAGCCATTAAATTAGCTTAAACACAAATAACAACTGTCTGAATGACCATGTTAACTTTTTGTCAGTAGTTACGACTTGGTGCCGGCAACCTACCCTATATATCGACAGCTCAACATGAGTTCTACCCAAGTAGATCAACATTTACGAATTTAGCACAATTCACTTCGCACTGCATTGAAAGTGTAGAAGGCGGAACCCAAATGGATACCGCATATACCGATCTTAAAGCAGCACTCTCGATCACTCTCTTCTACTGGCAAAGATAGAGCGACATACCTTATTGGCCGTTCCCTAAATGCCAAACTAGGAAATATCGAACCATTTAACTTCATAAATTTATCGGGTGTGCCCCAGGGTAGCAATCTCGTACCTTTACTGTTATTCCTGTTCTTCAATGATGTTTTGCAATGTCCTTCCATCAGGATACAAAACTATCTATGCAGATGACCTTAAACTGTTTCTCATTGTGTAATCTGAATTGGAGGGCATAGAACTACAGTGACAACTAGATGAATTTTGTAATTGGTGTGCTCGAAATCGGTTAACTCTCAGTTTATCCAATTGCTCAGTTTTTTTTTCATGCGCAGAAAAAAACACATTTTCTGGTGTTATATAGTGCCTCGGGACAATCACTAGAAAGAGTATCAGGTGTCGCACTAAAACTGGTTTATTCCAAAAAAATGTATTCTTTGCCTAATTCCCGACGTTTGATACTGAAACTCAAAGACTGTTTCGGATTCCGTTTTTCCCATCAACAAAACCCGATCTTCTGTGCTTGACTTCCGATACATCAATTGGGACAAACCAGTCGTTTATGTTCATGCAAGACGTATAACTTTTCGGATTTAGCGTCTAACTAGTGCCAATGTTGGTGCTAGTTTAAATTTAGCATCTTACTGGTACCAAGATTATGCTAGTTACTGATGAGGTTACTGACTGTTCAGCTTTAATACCATCTGGCTACCCCTTGGCTCCCTGATAGATCACTCCCTAGAAACACCTGGAAGTGCTCTTCTAAAATACGTTCTACCTAAGCAAATCTTATTTACTCTGTGATCAAAGCAAATATTTTAATCTGATATTTTAGAATTACTTACTTATAATTATAGCACTTACAGAAACTCGCGTTCTGATACAGCATTCAATCATCGATTAAATAGATCTGTATTAGGCGAAAAAAATCATTCCAACGAACGTAGGAAAACGCTGGATTCGCATTTACATGTCATTTCGTAACATAGTTTTACCTTCCCACTGAACGCAAGTTGGATAATTAGTAGCTAGAAATAATTAATGATTTACCATTTCACCACCAACATCGTCATGAATTATTCGAGCCACATCAAGTTATTCTAATCGCACAGCTATTTTATTACACGAATCCATTATGTTGAATCAATAAATGGTTTCTGGCTAGAAAAAAAAACCATCCATTCCATCTCATCCCACAATTAGCTACCGATATGTATCTACAATCTACATTTGTTCCTGCGAACCAACATGGATCGAATAAATCATTTACGCTCAGTACACGCACCGGTGATAAACTCCTGTCGTATTCCGGTTACAGGCAGGTATTCTAAATTATTTATCCCACCCGTCAGCAGATGACTTGTCACGCGTGAGTAAAAAATGTTTGGATTTTTCCCTGTTGAAATTTGAGTGCGATTATTGTCGGCTTTTATTTATTCATTTTTTTTTTTTTTGGGTCATGAATTTTGCACGCTCATCTGCGCGTCACCCGCGCACTACTGTGTTGTGATCATTTTGTTTAACATTAAACCTCCGCGCAATTGTTGCTTGCAATAGCGCTTACCAGGTTCAGTTGTACCTGGAATAGATCGAAATGATACGGGACCATAAAAACCAATGTTGTCAACAAACAAACGTATAAAAATCACGCACTGACCCGCCAATCAGTTTACCCTCCCACCTTATTCAAACGATTCACATATATGGAAACAGTGAGGGAGTGCTAATGGCACGCATTTCGCGTTTTAACACACGTCTCCCAACACGCACATACACACACGCACGCATACCGGAATTGATGATGACATGGATCAGACAGATTCACTCTAGCGTGATGATGAACTTTCAACATCATTTGAAGGGGGATTCATATACCTATGCTTATTCGATTCATAAAATGACCCAGACTGCATGGATATTGGGGTTTGTGGCCCGTGTTGAATTGGACAGTGGCGCTAGGATGATTTGGGATATACAAATTTCGGCATCAACATATGGGCCAGGGACTAACGACTTTACTTCCCTTCTGTTCTATCGACGACCATGTGGTAGACTTGGATGGAAAGCCCAACTCCTGCCAGTAGAAGGCAAAGGATTCTTCATATTTCCTTTCGATCATGTCCATACACGCCTGCCTAGTCCTAGTTTTCTGTTCAATGTTTATAACTGATTCTTTCCAGAATACCTATCCGTCTTTCAATTTCATTGCTTTCGTTTCTCTCAGTCTTAAATTTGTCGAAAATAGCCAACAAAATTGATACACTAGAACCTTGTGGCGATTAAAACATAGAAACATTATCCGTTTTCGGTATTTCGAGTACTATGCATCAAAACAAATTTTTGTTGTTTAAACAAAATTTGTTTAACAATCAAGATCTCAGTTTTTTTTAATATGAAAGAAATTCAATTAGTAAGCAGAAAGACAGTTCTTAACAGCCACTATACTATGAATTCAAAAGACCCGTAAAGTTTCATAAAAAAATTAAAAATATAATTACAGTAAAGCATATCCACACATTTTCAACCAGCGGCGAACCCACGCTCAGCGAATGCTCTTTCCGCGTATCACGGCGAGAGCACAGCGGAGGTCGGGTACAAGTCGACTGGATGATTATGATGACCAGTCTAACACAGTGTCATGACCAGCATCAACCTGCTGCAGCACAGATTACCACTCGATTAGGGATAATGATTTCATGCGTAAATTGCAACTAAGTTGAAATGAAAGTACGTATGTAGGGGAATTGTGGGAAAAACCGACACTGTGGGTAAAACCGACACCCCACAACTTTGCCTAGAAATCAAATTTTTATTCATTTCATAATGATACATTATTATTAGTACGTTGATCTAGAGCATTTGAATAAAAATTGGATTTACGTTAGTGCGCCGAATATCAGAAAAATAAACAAAACATACGACAGCAGCGTTCATACTCGTCTGGATGTAAAATTTCGTTGGTAGATTTTAAGGTTTTAACCGAACAAAAGCTTTTCAAATCACCCCATTTTTCTGTACCTATTATTATCGGCCTTTCCTATGATCAATTAGATGCATTGAAGACGAGTTTGAGAAATTCAATATTTTTAATTGCTTTTATAAAAAAATGTGCGCTGTTGGGGTAAAACCGACACCCTTTGGTTAGGGTAAAACCGACACACTGTTAAGATGGTTGTGTTTACTTGCGATTCATTACAAAAGGCTGGGGATCTTTGTGACACTTCAATTACACTATTAGCACACTATAGTAATAGATGAAATACACAGAAATACTTTTATTGTGTTTATTTCTTATAAGTCTCTTTAAAAATCAAAAATTGGAATTTTTGCTTATCTAATTCTATCGAAGCTTTTGCTATTTCTCCAAAAAGCTCACCAAACCGAATTTCTAGTGTTTTCTTGGTTTGTCATAGACGAACTTTATCACAATGAGACAATGATATTATGTATACCTCAATAGATCGTTGATAATCAGAGTCCGAAAAATCAAATCTGAAAAAGATAGTTTTACTAAGAAATGTGTGTGTGTGTCACTTATAAGTGAATGAATCCAATTAGCAGAACGTAGAACGCTTGCAAATCTTCTCTTACGAAATAAAATGACACTGGAAGTTGCAATGATGTGCGCAAGGATTATTTGGAAATACAGCATAAAATACTCTTATTTATAGTACTACGCTTTCGAACTATCTTCCCCTCACTACATGATGAAGCAATAAAAAGCACATATTTTGCATCATACATACTCACACTTTATTAATCACGCATATATCTAATTTATAATAAAGATAAAGATTTTAATAAAGTGGAGAGAAAATAAATTAAAGGGGGTGTCGATCTTACCCCTATAGGGTGTCGGTTTTACCCGCAGTGCCTACAAAAAGTCACTTTGTTTTCCAAGTTTTACAACCAATAATTTTTAATGAAATTAATTTTTCGAAGCGCTGAAAAAATTAAGTCTTGTTAAGAATTTTCTGAAGAAGAATTGTGCATTAAAATTATAATTTTATTGGTTTTGTGGCAACTTAGAAAAAGTGTTAAGCTTAAGGTGTCGGTTTTAACCATAATTCCCCTACCTACCTCTCGCTGTATATGCAATAGTATAGTACGAACGCATTTTCTGCAGACCCCCCCCCCCCCACTCCCTCGCGGGATCGACCAAAAGGATCCATCAGATGGCAGGTGATGCGGAGCTGCGGCGGCGACAGGATTTGAAATGCATCAGATTGCTAAATTGACCGACGCTTCCGCCGATTTATACAGCTCATTTGTTATTTAACATGAGAAAAACTAATCAATTGGGTCACGTGCAGTGGGCACTTTGCGCTACGGGAAACGGAAGCGGATGGTGCCAAATCGAATGGCCCGGTGCAGTAAAATGTTTGACCGGAAAGCGGTTTGCGTTGGTAGTAACGCGGGTGCGGGTGATCACCTCATTGAAACACCGATGGTGAAAGGGATTACTTTTCCATTTATTGATCACCAAATAGTAGCAAATAAGGGTTCAATGGGTGAGTGAATGTAGAAGTGTGAAACAATATCAAACACCTCCCCATTGTTTGAGCGCAAATTTGTTCGCGTAAATGTAAACTTATATAGAATGAACCAACGGGATTGTATGGCACCAACAAAACTGTCTGGTGTTTGATCGACCGCGGTGAAGCCTCGAAACTGGATTGTTCCAATATGTATTTTAAACAATTATTTGATGACAAGTCATGTAAATCTTTAGCGAAACTTTTTCAATTAAAAAAAGGAATCTAAGATTTTTCAAAATTTGTTTGTTCCTTTGCGACAAGGTTATTTGCTTATAAACAGAATCGTTTCGTTTTGTATTTAGCGACAATCTGGGACCCAAGTCAGGCTACCAGATATTGATTAGACAGAATACTGTTTTTGGTCCACCAAATCTCTATCGCGCACACAAAATAATATTTCACTTGCTTGAATGTAATTCAATTTTCATGCCGTAAAGTGGGAAGCTTGTCGATTTAAGATTAATGCGACTTGATAATATAAAGAAAATAAGGCAGAGCTCAAAACACTATGTATTTCTATTTTGCCATTCTTATATAGAAAGATTATGCAATTGCTCCAAACAGCGACATTTTTTGTTGATCGGAATTTCGGTTCCAGGGTTACGAATTGATGAGTGCGGTCACACAGCAAATTCCCATATAAACTGGTACCACTATAATTTCCAAATGATGCAATAAAAAATAAAATGAATGCAACATTACTTGGATTTGTGGGTCTAGAACACCAATGGCCAATTGAAGTAGCTTTGACCATGTGGGCCGCCTAGGACGGTTCTTAATACCTTCGGAGAACTTGCCAAGTTAGCGACTGTTAATGTTAAACGTATTTTGTAGCGAATTCTTTACCTGATTTTTACAAACTTGGTCCCAAATGAACGGTTTAGCATTGAATTTCTAATTGATCCGACTTCCGGTTTCGGAATTACAGGGTGATGACTGCGAACACGCAGCAAATTCCGATTTCAACGAATAAAGCGATGGATCAAAAAAGGTGATTTTTTTTCCAAAATGTGACCACAACTTCTGAAATTTGTAATCTTAGATCACTAACAGTCATTCAAAGTCTCTTTTTGGCCACAGTAATTACTAGACCGATTTGACCAAACTTAGCCTCAAATGAGCGGTGTTCCGTCCCCAAAAACTGTTATTAAGTTTTATTTCGATCTGACTTCTAGTAGCGAAGTTACGGGTTGTGGAATGTGGTCACAGAGAAAACTCCTACTCAAACCGATGCATCGATGAATTAAAAAAAGATTTTTTTTTACTAAAATAGAAGCCAAACATCATGCATATGCAGTTCTATGTTACTGATGGTCCATCGAAATCTTGTTGGTTCTTGAAATGCCCGGAAAAATCATCATCTCTCAAAATTTAATCCTCAAATAGACAAGGGCTCTCAGAGGCCTGGCTAGATACAGTTCTCTAGTTTCAATGAACGTGTAATTTGAAATACAAATGAACGATCGTTTTCGGGCCTTTGATTCTCTCACTGATAAAACGATAAAAAAAGAAGTTTACGATTTCATTGGGTCTTAGGAACGATGCTACTTGAAGTCATAATTTTAGCATGCCTTTTTGAGTGTTAAAAAACACACATCAGTTTCTCGGATACGTTTGGGCCGATTTTCACAGCATTAGTCTCAAATGAAAGGTACATTATCTGCATAGACTGCTTCGAAATTTCGTATGGATTGGTTATATGGTTCCGGAAATATAGAATGTATTAACGGGATACATAAGAAATTCCCATATAAGCAGGAACTATAATTTCTATTTCAAAGGGAGGACCCAATGGAATTTAAAAAATTGAATTCGTATTTTTGATGGTAAATGTCCTTAATATGCACGAATCGTCGATATTTTATAGACGAGATTTTGCTGAATTCGCACTCTTTCGCCTTTTTCATATAGAAAAGTTATACAATCGAGGGGAGTGGGCGTAGCGTATTGGTAAATCGATTGCCTTGTACGCAGCGCACCTGGGTTCGAGTCCCGACCCCGTACATAGGGTTAGAAATTTTTCCTAAGAGATTTTTCTAACCCGAAGAGGCGAATGACCTTAAGGTTAAAACCTCTATAATTGAAATAAAAAAAAATTATACAATCGATCGGATTTTCGATCTTTTAACCGAGGCCGGCAGGGTTACCAATACCATTCGATTCAGTTCGTCAAGATCGCAAAATGTTTGTGTGTGCATATGGGTTTATATATGTGTCAAATGTTATATGTTACGTAACCAGCTATTTACTCATAGCTTTGATAAAGGAAAAAGGCACAATTGAACCACTAGGTAAATTAAAACAGGTTTTTGAATATTACAATTGATTGAAACAACCATCTTGGTTTTCCGTTTCAACTCGCACCAATCCAGAAATCGATAATTACATCCAAAAACCAGGAAAACCAGCCTCCGACCACAACTGGTATTGACCGATTGCAATGCTGTCCTGTATCCGAAAGTTGTTTGAGAAAATGATCTTAATTCGCCTCGACAATTCGGTTGAAGCAAATGGTTTACTGTCAGATACACAATTTGGTTTTCGCAAAGGCAAAGGCACGAACGACTGGCTTGCGTTGCTCTCAACAGAAATTTAAATGGCTTATGCTAGCAAAGAGCAGATGGCATCAGTTTTCCTAGAAATAAAAGGGGCTTTTGATTCAGTTTAAACCAAAATTCTGTCTAAGAAGCTGCACCAGCAATGTCTTTCGCCGACTCTAAATAACTTTTTGTTAAACTTGCTGTGTAAAAACAAATGCATTTTTCGCATGGTGATTCATCGACATTACGAATTAGCTACATGGGTCTTCCCCAGGGCTCATTTCTAAGCCCTTTTCTTGGCAGTTCCTGCACGCTAAGGCAGCTTGCAGATGACGGTGTGGTCTCTATTAAGTTGTACGCACATGAGGCAACAAGACACATGCCACAAAAAATATTCACCATGGAAATTGTTCGACATATTCCAACGCGGCAACAGCATTGGAATAGCTACAACAAAATCCATGGTGATTATTTTTGTGGCGTGTGACCTGTCGCTTCGTGAGCGAACAGCTTTACAGGTCCCAAAGCCGTCGATAAGATAACTATAAAATCTCCTTCGTTTCATTTAAAAAAAATCAATATGGAATCACCTAGTTTTAAGAAACTTAAAATGTAAAACAAAGCAGAATAGACACCTTAAAACTAACGCAAACGTATCTTATCAAATAAACGATTGAATAAAAAAAATGTGAACGTGAACAAAATTTTAGACTAAGTGGTGCAAAAATCATCAGTTCAAATTGGGTGTCTTCAGGTAATTCTGGATTGTTGATTCAGAGCTTTAGCGTGCGGTTGGCCAGGTTAACCCCAGCCAAGGGAGCCAAACTTAGGGGGACTAAAATCATGGTATGAAAGAAGTCAGGATAGAAGTATCATTCCCAGGTGCATATAAAATGATTGTTTGAAAGTGGAACTGAAAAAGAAAGCCAATGCAGACAGCAAAAAGGCGCATAACTGAGACTTTACCAAAGGCACCAGAAGACTACGCTACGGTCCCGTTAGTCCAGAATAAACCACGAATAAAACAAAGACTGCAAATTTCAACAAAAATATCGAAAATTATTGCAAACATTTTCCGCTTGTTTTCTCAGTTTCATAGTAAGTTTCAGTAAAGATCTTAGAGAAGATAAGCTATGCCGCACCATGAAAATTGAAGTCTCCCCGATATCACAACGTAACCGGTTCCCAACCTAGGTCCAACCGATCCTGCGCTAAGTTGAATCTCTGGTTGAATTATGTCACATGAGATTTTTAGTGTTCCTGGAAGTGTTGGAAACTCTTTGTTTCTTCTGAAATGTTTGAGATCAGGTGCTGTTTGCTTCGGGTTTGTGGCAGAGCTTTTTTTGTTAGTATATTTAGCGGCGTTTCAAGAGAAAAAAAATATTGTAACTCAGACCCATTTTCTTGTAATTAGCGCAAGTTAGTGTAACTCGACACTAGTTTGAAGCGACACCCCATTTGGTCACGTCCAATGCAATGTCACTCAAAACACCCGAATAAGGAAATACAAATACTTTGATCCGAGAAATTATGCGCAAATTCAACAACTCTACCCGTTTCCACTTAGCCAAGTATTAGGCGTCCACGAAAGATAAAAATACGGGAGTCTTCTAGAAGCACATCTACATTTACCTTTCACGCATCGCAGCACATGTTTCTGAAGAAGACCTATCCGCTCTAGACCAGGAATATGTGCCAGGCTCGCAACCTACTGCAAAAAAAACTGGGAAAAAAAAGGATTCGTTCAGGCCATAATGACCACAAAAGTCGTATCCAGTACCTCAAAATCAACGCCATGCATCATAAACGAGGAATCACTTGTGAAACTCGACGGGTTCACTCTCATAACCTGTAGGGGAACGCGGGGCAAGTCCGACACCTTAAGCGCAATAATTTTTCTAAAATTCCACAAAGTTCCTAAAATTGTATATTCTGTGCATAATCCTTGTTTAGGTGGTTCTTAACAAAATATAATTTTTTCAGCATTTCAAAAAATTGAATTCATTAAAAATTATTGGTTGCCAAAAAATGGAGAAAAATGACCGGGTAAGACCGACACCCCAAAGGGGCAAGAGCGACCCCCTTTTGAACTTTCTTTTTGTCGAAATTTTTCCATTAAAAATGTATTGTGTATGTGTGATAAAGTGCAATTATGTGTATATGAGTATGTGTGATGCAAACGCATACTTTCTGTAGTTTCATCGCGTAGCAAGAGGAAGAGCATTCGAATGCGTGGTGTTATGAATAAATAATGTTTAACACATGGTTTATATTATGGTACGGGGTTTCTCAAGTAATTCTTTCGAGCTTTATTGCCACTTGTATAGCCATTCTAACGAGGAAGAGCTGTTCTGCAAGCAGATTATATACGCTGTTACTAGGACTCATTCACTTAGAAGTGACGCACGCTTCGTAGTTAAGCTATCCGGTTCGTGTTGTGATTTTTCGGAACACTGTTGATCAACAATCCGACGGTCAATGAAATTTTTTCATCAATATCATTTCAAAATATCATATTAGATTATACTTTTCGTTTCTTTTTGTAATATTATTATGAATCACGTTCAATTAATTTTTAATTTTTTTGGTCGGCTTGAGACAACACTGATAAATAAATGCAAAAAACATAGTTTCCGTGTATTTCAATTATTAACATGACGTAATTATAGTATAATTGAACACAACAAATATACCCAGTCGTTTGTATCGAATCAAAAATGAACCCAATTATCTAAACACCGTGTCGGTCTTACCCCACCCAAAAACTGTCGGTCTTACCCCAACAGCGCCCATTTTTGTTAAATGCTCAATTAACAGTATTGAACAGGGGCGGATCCAGAAAAAAACATTCGGTAGGGGTCTGAAATTTCGATTTTAAAATGATAATTGTACAATTCGTATTACTTATTAACCTTATTTAATGGATATCAGTTTTGTTGGTTAAATTTGGATTGAAAGGATTATTAGTTTGAAACTATTATAAAATTTAAAGTAATTTAAAATTTCTCAACTAGTAAAATAATTTCGGAGGGGGTCCGGACCCCCAGGACCCTCCCCCTGGATCCGCCACTGGTATTGAAATACGCAAACTTATCTTCAATACATACAAATAACGATATGGCGAGTAGAATAGAATGTGTGACAAAAAAACTGGTCATTTTCAAAGCTTTTGTGTTATTAAAGCCTTAAAATGTATCAACTAAAAATAACATCCAAAAGCGCATCAACTTTGCTTTCGCTTGTTTTGTTTATTTTGTTGACGTTTATGAACCCATATGGCATCGATATGTATCGAAATGCCAAAAATAATCGTACTAATAATATCCTGTCATTATTGTATGATTTAAAATTTGATATCAGGAAAAAGTCGTGGGGTGTCGGGCTTACCCAGGGTGTCGGGCTTCCCCCCAGTTCCCCTAAGGGTAAAAAGCAATTAAGAACATCTTATCACAAGCATCAACGCAGCAATAACGATGACGATATGGACGTATATGACAATGCAATTGCGTAAAAAGGTCTCCTATAGCAACGGGTTTGAAGAACAATCACTAATAAAGAAGTAACTCGTTATTTATTGCGACAATTTAGATTGATGGGTAAATCGGCTACAGTTATCGAAACGTAACCAAAGATTTACAATAGTTTATCTATTTATATACGTCGAATTAACTTTAGAATGAGTTTGAGTAGAATGCTCAACATTTGTGATTGACGCTCTGCATCAGTGCCTATACCGTCGTTTCCGGTACGTTGTTCCCAAATTGTTCCACTTCCATCATTTCTTTTTCGTCCTTCGCCATTTCTTTGGTCCTTCGAAGTTCGCGCTTAATCATGGCCAATAGGTTTCGATCGGACCGAGTTCAGCACGGTTTGGTGGCACAAAATCCACCGAATTATGCGGATACGGTTTTGAAAAAGTGGCATGACGCCAAATTAGGCCAAAACAAGTGTTTTTGATCGTGCTGACTTCATAATGGTAAAAGCCGTTTTTGGATGCACTCAGTGTTGTAAATCTCTCATTTCATGGAGCTTTTGGTCGCGAATGGTTCACTACGTTTTCCACAAGTGCATATGTCCTGCCTAATCAGGTGCTTTGATGCTAATTTGAAACGGTCATACACAGCAGTCTTTACCCGTGAAATATTCCTATCCCGACAAATGGGACAAGTACATTGTTCGACAATTTTGAGCTCTTTTATGCAGTAGAATAAACGCCTGAATTTAGTCCAAAAATTTTCCAAACGGAAGTTTCTGCCTCGATATGGTACTTGCTTGGAATATTCCGGATTGGATCGTAGGGTTCCTCCAAAGAGAACAGTATTTTTAATGGTATCCAACGGGGAAAACAGATAAAAATGGTGAGTGAAGCGAAAGCAATTGCGTGAAAAAAATTCACCAAGAGGCAGGATTAGAACCCGCGTCATCATATCCCAGAGATAACATAAGCGTTAGTGAATTGGGCTGGAGTCTCAAAGGTTGCGGGTTCGAATCCTACCACTAGGGATTTTTTTTCACATAATTGCTTTCAAAAACGCTGATTTTTATTCAAAAATACGTATATTGTACATTAATATTGTACAAAAACTTATAAAAGTTTTGAGTCATGATCATGAATGTTCAAGTTTCGCCGTCTTACACAAGTTGTGTAAATATTTGGAAAACATACATCTTTAATAGTGGTTTCTTGAGCGCGTCCCGCATACGCCTTGATAACATCTGGTCACTTTAGTGTGGATTAAACACTAACAGTCTTTTATTTCAACCGAAAAGAGGTTCGTTCATAGACAGACCTTTATAAAACTACGAAAATATTTATACTAGAATTTACATTGAACATATATTTTTAAATAAATTAAAAAATAATCTCATGAGTTCCACATTATTCATTACTTTACATTTATTACCATTTCGAAAAAAAATACATTTGGATTGTTACTCTACATTCAAATAAACTAACAAATGAAATAACATTACAATCACAGCAATTTACATTCAGTAGCATATTCCTACGTCAGCAGATCGTACAACCCCATTATCCCTTTGCAGTCTTATACCAAAGCTTGCTATGCAATTTTCCAAGTTCAGTATGTTTGCCATTCATCCTATTCTGGAGGGCTGCAGGAAGCTTACCAATCATTTTATTAAGCGGGTTATTTTTGGGATATTTAAGTTTTTTGTTTTTTTTTTTATTTTGATTATAGAATTTTAACCTTATGGTCATTTGCCTTTTTTCGGGTTTGAAAAATCTCTTTTAGAAAAATTTCTAACCCTATGTGCGGGGATGGGAATCGAACCCAGGTGAGCTGCGTACAAAGCAATCGATTCACCATCTACGCTATATTTAAAAGTATTTCTGGTTATTATTACCCCCAGAGAACTTATTTGATGTTGAACGAAGTAACATTAGTGTTCATTTCAAAACAGTTATATGAAGACTTTTTTCATTAGGTCCAATCTGCAAATGTGAGCCCTCTTTATTCGGATTCTCTTTCGATTATTACTGCGAAACGATAAAACTTTTTAAACATTTATCAGTATGTTTCGAAAAACCAAAGTTTTTACTAGTTTATTATGCATACAGTTGACGGGAAATCAGAAAGGTGACCGAATAATTCGCGGAAGAGAAAGTAAACAAAGAAAGGCTCTCTTTTGCAGATTGGACCTATTGAAATAAAGTCGTCATATATGAATTAATCAGTGCCTTATTCAATACCGATTATATGTAATGCCTAAATAATATCAGAAACCAGATGTTCAAAACCATAGGCATTAAATTGTTGCTTAAGTCTGCAAAAATGTATTCCAATCCATGAATGATCAGAAATAATTGTTTAGAATCTAATTCCAGCAAGTTAAGTAAGCGACTGTTCCCCAAATTTTGAGATATTGATTGCAATACATCGATCGCATTGGGATTGATTGAGCTATTGGCTCGTGAAACAAGCTCATTATATCGATACCACCAGACAACAACTCCTTTCATTTACTCTGAACGACAATAAAAACCAAATAAATTACTTCTCAAGTACTGCCATGTGAAGAGCACTACAACATTTCTAGATAAACACTAAACCACTGCGTCGAGTACAACCATCAAACGACCGATTTCCATTCCCACCGACATCCTTTTCCATTGTCTACATGATCTGTCTAAGATCATTAAAATACCAGTAGCGGAAAATGTCCCGAGTAATATTATTCAATTGACAATGATAATGTTGCTCTACCCGACCGGGCACTCCACACCACACACAACTGCAATCCGTTCACCGACCAGCAGAAGGGCACTTACAGCAATGGCCCGGCGTTAGATACCCTCTCAACGCAATCGCTGGCCGCCCGCAAAAAGGACAACATTATTAGCATTTCTCCTTATTCCGTCCATTGTGTCATTCAGGCTTTATCGGTGCTTGAATGGATCACTAATCCGAAGCGATTGATTCCATCGACCGTCGCGTCGTCCTGCCAGCCCCAGCAAGCCTGTGGTTGCAACATGGGCTGGCAGTTGAGCATCGGAAGCAAACACACAAAGCAAGGGACATTGAGACGACACATTTGATCTGCAAGATACGCCTCTTTGTTGCCGGTCTGGATGGCTCAGTTGCTCCATTAGAGCGCCGCAAGTTGAATGGTATCTTTACGATGTCGGACTCTACCGGACCGTTTCTTGGTGTGGTTTTGGTTAGCAAAAAATTATCAGGAAAAGTTGACCGAACTGCATCCTTCGTACAGTAGATTTTGTTTTCTTTTATTTCATCCGACCAACTCTGGTGCCAATCTTTGTCAGTAGGCACCCGGAAAAGAAGATGACTGCCCTTCCCCCTTTTGGGGGGGGGGATCAGAACAAAAGAGACGGACTGGAGCGGGACGTTAAGGACCACCATCCAGAATTTGCTGAGTGGACACAGTGTTTATTTTGTCATTGCCACTTGACCGTGTTTGGGTTGGTTGTTGATTCCGCCCACTCTTGTTGAGTCGGTTTCGGGGTCGAGAGATGGTCGAACGACGGCGTTGGGGCTCAACAATTATTTACATAACATTTTGATGGTACTTTCTTCCGGGTTCTCGTTCTCGTTCTCGTTATCGCTCTTGGCGCTCTGTTTGCTGGTGCATTATGGAGCAGTGTTGATTTTTTGCTGTGCTTCCTGTGTCCTGTTTTATGCACCCAGAGGGGATTTGCTCCTCCAGTTCAATCAGTTCCGACTGGGAAGAAGTGATTGCGGTCTGACAATGTTTTCGTTTGCTCGTTAAAACAATGCAATTGATTTGAATAGTGCAGTTAGGGTGGAACAATAGTCTCGGATGGGAACTGGGAGATACGATGCGGTTACTGTTGTTCAAAATTTGATATATTGGATGTGGAAATTTTTCGAAACATGATTATAATTGGAAAAGAAACTTTAGCTTGGAAAAAATAATTAATAATAAGCACAAAGAAACTTAGGCTTGGAAAAAATAATTAAATGGAGGTAACTAAAACCAAATCAAGTTGTATATAAGAACGCTACTTCAAGAATTTTCTGAACAGTAACAATAACGGCAATAACTAATGGTATAATGGTGTAGAATAGTTAGACACGTATCCAGCAATCGGCCAATACGAGTTGTGATCGGATTCTGGTTTCCCGGTTTTGCTCACTTGCTTTCAATCGAGAAGTATTATTTTACCTGCAAGAAATTAGCATAATCAAATAAACGCCTTTTCGCAGAATCCTTCGATGAGTTAAATATTGATTCTGTTTAATCCCAATGCGAATAGAAAATCAAGCGTTGGGCTTTATCCCAATAAGTGCTCATCGATTATTCTTTCGCTAACCGACCAAAAATCTGGCGTCGGTAACTACGTCCTTCACGAGGTGGAGTACCGCCTTCAGGTATTGGAAATCCATCGAAAATCAACCGATACAAGTTTGTATGGACATAAGTTTTTATCTCGTTCTATGTGACTGACCCGGAACGCAGGCAGTGGTCAGCTATTCTCGTCCGCGTCTATTATCACTTATTTTTGTAAGTTGATTCTTCATTAGTACCGTCGTTAAAAATGAGCCACGTTTGTAATGTAACTAATTTATTTTTCGATCTTATTTCATTGCAAATAAGTAGTAGCTTTCATTTAACTATTTTTAAAATAGCACATATTGTGCCGTATGTTATTCTAAATGTTCGTTGATTTGATGGCATTGTAAGAGAACACGTTTCCACGGGGTGATGCCAATCGAGCTAACATTTCATTGAACTGAGCAATACTGCGTTTGTTTAGTGTTTATTTGACCAACTACGGAACTAATCCACAAAGCATCAATGTGCGTTGGGAATATGCACGATCTTGTCTGAGTGGAATGATGACTGTTGAGTCATGTATGAGGCTTGAGAATCGACATCATCGACTTTTTTCGGTACAAATTTATCCTTTGTAGCTTCCAGTGAAGTAGAACGACATTTTGAGAGGTCCGGTCCTTCATCTCGAAAGGTACTTAACAAAAACTTTGTGGCATCTACGCTTAGGTAAAACTGGGACACAAAATGAGCAAGCCTATATTTCAAGGAAATAGCGGTTTCCTCAACTACTACAATACTACTCCTCCATTATCAAGGCCGCATTCAATTTCCGGCCTATGTTTTAAATCCTGTTCGAATGAACTTTCATTTGTATAATCAGATGCGTGAATGTCTGTACTTTCTGATTCGAACTTACTCGAATGTTTTCATCATATTCCATGCACTACCGAGAAATCTACCCCATCTATTAGACATTTTACGTCTTCCAAATCGCAGAAAAATATCATTCTACCCGAGCAAATACTCATGGGTTCAAACACCACATAGCCCATTGAAAAGACCTTAAACATGGTCCGTGCCAAAATTCACAACCATCAAGACACCATAAAATGGTCTCAATAACCCATAAATACACCAACATATGGTGTTTTATATAAGATCTACTGGACTGTGGTGATGGTGTTTTCATGGGTTGAACCCATTTCAAACACCCATGTCAAGCCCCATGAGCATGGGGGTATTATGGACTTTCCGTTTGCTCGGGTAACCTGCCTTAAAATTTTCACGAATTTGCTGTTTAAACACTGATTTAAATTTTCTTCTTACTTTGATTATTCGCGTACTCGGACTAACCAACCCACCACATGAAAACACACTCATGTCGTGATCGCATTGCCTGCCTGTGGCCAGTCCTAGACCAATACCTGTCTTTCAATCCATTTTCGTGATACTTATGGATGTGTCGCTGAGTCGGTGGCTTTCCTTTGAGTAGGTATCACATCAACATTTTCTATCCTGTCCTAAGTACCGGTAAAGGTCATTAGGATAGGATAGACGGTATTGCATGGGGTGGTTTTCATGACAATAATCGATCAACATCACTCTTCGAGTTTTGTGACAACTGCAATATGACCATTTTGAGCACGGGTGAAATTACATGGCTCTCCCAGCGCGACCGAGTGCCTTAGACTTGTCCCTAGGCTCGACATCACTGCGGTTAGCTTGGATATGAAGGTAGCCGCTGATCCCCGCGGCAGCGACCATCTGCCAATCGTATTTACTGTTGCAAACGGTTCAAAGCCACCGAATACAAACAATGTTTCGTATGACCTCACACGAAATATTGATTGGAAGAGCTACGCGTCCTCCATATCCGGCTAAATCGAGTCCACACAAGAACTCCCTCCGATGGAAGAGTATTATGAACGATGGAAACCGAAAAACGTAGTTACTGGCACCGATTCGTTGACGGATTAACGAGAGAAACATCGATGAGCGCTCTTTGAGGCACGGCCCGGCGAATGCGAAACCGAAACAGGACTACCGAGAGCGTCGAATATTCAAACTATAAAGATTTGTCCAGATTCGGCACCAGAACAGAAGATTAGCCGCGCTGCGTCCCCTCACGATACCTTATTCGATGATAGAGTTCTCACTTGGTCTCTTATCATGTAACAATAAAAACCATGGCCAGACAGAATCAAATTCAATTTGCTGAAAAATATTGCCAGACTGTGCCAAGTGAAGCCTGTAATATTTATTTAATAAAGTTCTTGAGGGTAACATTTGCCATCATGTCTGAAAGCAAGTGAAAATCATCGCCATCTAAAAACCAGGAAAACCAGCCTCCGACCATAACTACTATTGACCAATTGCAATGCTGTCCTGTATCCGGAAGTTGTTCGCGAAAATGATCTTGTGTCGCCAGAATAATTAGCAGTTAGCTCTACAAGAGAGACACTAAAATTTTGGAAAATTTAAAAAAATAAGTTGACTGCAGGTTGGCCTACAATATCATTGGATGTTACGTGTTTGAAGGCGACTGACGGATAATTTTTGCGAGATGGTTTGTAGAATCAAATGACACTAGGTTATTGAAAGCGGATCGATTTCGAAAGAACTGTGGCAGAAATATTCCAAAGTTCACCCAGAGAAGCTCAGAATTGTGAAATCCTGGTTAAAGCAAGCATATGATATTATTGACGACAAGTGATTTCTGAAGGACTACATGTCTGTTAACATAGTTGAGATCGACGGTGTCGTCACCGATTTAAGTTGTTCATGCGTGTGATGAAGGGGTTGGCTGTTTCAAGGACCTTTCTCTCAACTGATTTAATTGCAATCGCACAGGACGACAAAATTGTATGTCTCTTCAAATTTGTGTCGGGTGACCTGCTTAGCTAATTAAGACGGGACACATTCCAACAGGTAGTCACTCCTTCGATAAAGTTCGCACAAAATACGACCAAATGGGTCTTTGTAGCAATAAGAATCGCTGTGGCAAGTGCGTACAGAATCATGGAAATTATATTTCTTAAAAGGCGCACTAATCACTTTTTTATAGATATACTAAAGAGAGCTTCGCCACTCACCATGACGAAATTTTATGCTCTCTTGGCTCTAGAAAAGTGCGAATCTGACGATCCCCATGTGGGGATATCTGTTACTGCCCGTAAAAACTATAGGCAGATGAAATTCCTTTTGAAAAACCCTGAAAAAACATGAATGAGTGTACCTTCCGAACGATGTAGCCATGATCGTTTAATATTCGAACGACGAATGACTGAAATAGACACACATACTATTTGTAAACTACCAGTATTTCATTGAATCACTTAAGTGCAGGTGTGTGCATATTCCAACTTTGATGAAAATCCATAGCGTCTACCGTTTATTGTACCGTCTGGACAATACAGTCAACATATTGCTCGTTTGACAAGAGAGCATCGATTGATACAAAACGAGCAGGCGTGACCTGTATAAATAACTTTCCCATGTGGGATAAAACGCTCTGCTTGAAATAGGCTTACACCTTTCGCATTTTCCCCGTCGTTTTCTAAAAATCCGTTTTTGCATTTATATTTATAGTAGTCGTAAATTTTGTGAAACTGAATACAAAACACATGCACATATTTCCGATCAGAAAGTGCAAAAATATAGCGTTTCGTTCAGTAGAACGAAAGTTATTCTCTGCGGATTTTTTTAGCGGGACCCCAGTATTGAATTGTTAGAAGTATTCTACTGAGACCAAATAAGGAGTTTCCATCGCTTATCCGGACCTTTTTCATGACTTATCCTCACTTATCTGATACAGAAAATCAATATTTCTGCGCCCCTGTTCTTTGGCGCCGTTGGCGGGTGCCAACCACACGCTACGGTTCTGAAGCCTCCTTCGGGCCCGAGGAAGACCACCCAATGTCCCGGTACACCTTCGTAAAAACCATCAATATACAGATTTAACTGCTCCTATTATTTTCTTATCATTCCCAGAAGCACCCTGTTCCGCCTATATCGTACACCAACGATGGTTTAATAAGATTTCAAGCTGACACGAAATATCTCTGTCGACTGAGTCAACAAGCACGGGACCTACAACACAAACATCTCACGTGCAACGCGGTGTGTTACCGATCCGCATCTGAGCCGTACTACGAAACCGTCTGGAGGAACCCCTGCCAGCTCGAGGATAAATCATGTATTGGGACGCGATTTTTACGCGTCCCAATACATGAATCATCCTGATGAAGACCGACCAAGTCTGTATTCCATGCCGTTAATCTCCTCATGCAGGAAACTGAAAGCTAATTTTTTTTTCAGCGAGGAATTCATGCGTCAATCGAGTATGCCCTATTCGCAAGCGTGTTAGCACTCTTTGGTCGGCCGAAATCTCGCGGTTAGTCCACTTCGTCGTGTTGAATTTTACTTCACGCAGTTTCACCTCAGTGGACGCTGACCACCGCTGGTATCATCGATTTCGGATAGCTGTTTTGATTTGACTAACGGCATCTGCTCCCGGAACGGATATATTGGATGGGGCAATGCCCCTGGTTTGTCCTGCAAGTCGGTCTGCCTCTTCGTTACCGCGGATGACAGTGTGACCTGGGATCCAGCAGAGATTGATTGGACGGTTCCGAAACATGTTCTCAATCTGCTGGATCTAAGGGTGCTGGGATGTGCCGGCTTCGATTGCTGATAAACAACTAGCCGAATCTGACATGATCAGCAAATCGCTAGACGTGTGATATGCTGTTAGCGCTGGTTTTATTGCAAATGCCTCGGCTGAGAAGTCGCTGAACCGTTCTGTCAGTAGCTCCTGAACAACTGGATGGACAATATCCGAAGGATATCCGCGGTTTTTATGCGTTTCTTTATGTTCCACATGATCTGGGGTTTGGCTTCGTACCATTTCCGAGTAGTTAACCGCGTACAGGAGCAAAGAGCGTTCCGACCATCTCCATCAAACGACTAGAAACTCGACCATGTACCAAGGGAAGAGCAACATTATCCCTACTTTGCTCTAACATACGGATAGCCAAGCGTTCAATAGTTTGGAGGACAAGCTAATCGAACGGCAAGGTACCTGCTTCAGCCATGATGGCTAGAATTGGACTCGTGACGTATGCACCAGATGCAAACCTTATCATTCTATTGTATGCAGGTGCGAGCTCTTGGACGACGGTATCTCCTCCTCTGCTTACGAGCCCCATGCCGTATAGTAGTCGAGAGGTGACGATTGCGGACCCGATTTGAAGTAAAGAAGCGCGTTGACCACGGGGTATCTTGGCGCTATAAAGTTGAGCGATCGGTCGAGAACGGCTAAACCATTTACCTTTATCGCTTGCGTGGGCTCACGGCATATGTTAGGGCTGCAATAGAAGATGCTGGATATCGTTGCAGATATCGTAAATCAAACACTTCTAGACCATTTATCGACGGCTTTTACTGCGGCCTGAAGTTTTCGCTGGAGCAACTGGTCTTTCTTCCCCCACACAAGAAGCAGGATATCATTGGCGTACAGCAACACTTGTACGGTGTTCGGAACCACGCGGAAGATGGGTTGGATAGCCACGAAAAAAAGTGTAACAGAGAGCACTGAGCCCTGCAGCACACCGTTTACCAGCGGATGTGCTGGCGACAAATGCCACTCTGCGTTGACCTGGAACGATCCTCCCGCAAGAAAACTGTTGACAATGTTAATCATTCTTCCGCATATTTGCCATTTCTGCAGTGTTCGTAGGATGCCATATCTCCAAGTGGTGTCGTACGCCTTGGTAAAGTCTAGCGACGCTATCAGACATTTTTCGTTCAACCTGTTCACTGTCTGACACATCTCCGCCGCAGTGAAATTTAGAGATATCTTCGCGACGAATTCCTCCCACGATCGTTGCTTGACGTCATGGATCGACCTTCTTGTAGCTGTCCGTGCCTCTTCGAAGCGTTTTAGTGCATCGGTTTTCCGTGGGTCTTCTATCTGGATACGTGCTTTCAGTGTTTTTTCTCGTTTTGCCGGCCGCTATAACTTCCGGGCACCACCACGGAACCGCTTTTGGACCGACTCTGCCGGTTGTACGGGGTATCGCGGTGTTTGCTGCTTTAATCAAACAGTCAACGAAACAGTCGATTGATATTTCTACACCCGATCGAATAGTGCTGGCAGTTAGACGTTTGTAAGTTGTTGGGAGAGGTCGCCAAATAAATTTAGAGGCTACGGTTTCAGAGCAGATCGAGAGTACAAAAGGTGAAGTGACATCGGTAGCTGGATCAATCCGGGTATGCGATCCGTCGTTGAGAATGATTAGTCTTTCCGACAACATTTTCTCGGCGATAAAGTAGCCTAGTGCGGTAGATTTATGGGAACCCCAGTTGATATGGTGCGCGATGAAGTCGCCTAGTACAAGCACCGGACGTGGGAGCTGCTTTTGACATTGTTGAGTACTGCGCAGGACGTAGATAGACAATTGACGCTTTTAGAACTGACCTGAGGAAGGTTCAGCCCCACAGTGCCAACCGCTGTCGTACAAACTACACTATCATGTTCAAAAACACCGACTGCAGTTGGCACTGGGGAAAGGGTTCGTGTAGTTTTGTTGATCTCCTTCTTCTCGTCGATCGGGATTTTTTTTGTTTGCTGGTTCACAAGTTGTAGGGGTAAAATCGGTGTCCTTGTCAGTCACAGAGGTGAATTCACTAGTAAAGGGTTTGGGTATGAGGGCCGGGTAGTTCCGTCATCCTACTATGCTTGCGTTGGATGGAGTACTACACTTTCCTCACTTCCAAACCGATCTATCTGGTTATCAAAATTTATGCGTCGGTTGTCTTCTGTATCCAAACGATGATGAAACTGAGAATTATCGAAGAGGCTGGCTAGGGGATGTCTCGGCAAACTCAATTTCATCGTCTGAATAACCCATGGCTTCGTTGATGGTAGTGGTAGTGCTTCTTTGTGGTGGTGGACTCAAGTTATCCGGTGAGGTTGTCGTGGGTTTGCTGAACGGGATGCGTACCACGCAGTACGCAGCTTCTCTACATTTTTCTTCGCCGTGTTGTTCATGTCAGCTGTTAGGGCATCGCTGAGGACCAGGACATCGAACGCGTCTATGGCAGTAGCTGGAGCACCCGTAACAGGGCATCGGGTTCGGGTAATATGGGCGAGCAGAGACGCGAAGCAAACCGATCTTCATGTATTCTGGGTATGTGGTCTTGCAAAAGGTCAAGATTAGCACTGGCGCATTCACACTTTTCTCGGCTTCTTTTCGTGTAATTCGCTGTACATGAATCACTTCCTGGCTTATAATTTCTTCCATATGAATCAGATAGTAGCAGGAAATTACGCATCTGCTAACGTTCAGATTCGGATGGGCTTCAACCACTACTTCAGTGCCGTCAATGAGCTGGGTCATTTTCTGTAACTTAACGACATGAACAGGGCTCCGAACTGTAAGGGTATACTGTGTTCCTTGAGCTTCGATATTCGCATCTTCAATTGGACCTCCAGCGGCAACCTCCACCGCTTTACTCGTGATGAATGGGTTTTTAGGCAATGGTACGACGTCTTTACCTGTCATCTGTAGGAACGCCGAATTTGTTCGTCGGGTCCATAGAGTCCGGCAATCTTCTTTTACTTGACCCTCCCGGGTTACCGCTACTAGCGGCCGCCATCTTGGATCACACCATCAGACACTGTAAAATACGCTGTGGCACGGTCACCCGATACCAACCCCAAATGGACAAAAAAAGGTGAAGAAAATGGGAAAGATCTTACCTTATTGCACCTTCAACGTCGACTTTTTCGAAGTCTTACCACAATTTTGGGACACACTGTAGGCAAGCAGAATCGCAACTACCTGTTTTCTGCTTCTACGTAGCGAAGAGAAACGCACTTTTTCAAATTCGCCAAGAAAAACGAACTTTTTCGATTTCACCCTTTTGACCGTTCCAACACTTTTGGCACGCACTGTAACGTCCAAATTTGTTGATACGCACTATACTATACTAAAGCACCACCAAATGGCAAGTCAATTTTTTTCTAATTTTTTACGGCTTGAAAAATATCCCCGTTTCAGCACACCGTCACACTCGCGACCAACATCCACAGCGATGGCTGTTTGTTTACTTATAGTACCGCGTGAGTAAAACTAAATTTCACTTATTTCAGCCGTTTCTTCACCGATTTTCATCAAATTTTCGCTGCTAGTTACTGCAGTATACTTCACTCATCTATTCGCACTAGTTTGGGTCACCGTGTCACGCCTAAAACACCGTGTAATACTCGAGAACGCGCGCTGTTTGTACCGTACGGAACGGTGTTTCTAACTCAGATGTTATCTACTTTTGTATATGTAGCTGTAAAGTTTTTCAGTCATTATAAAAACAATAATAGTAATAATTAAATGTGTAATCTCATAGTTTTACATAATTTACAATGTAAGTAAAACAAAAAAAAATATCAGCGTGTCTTCCCAAATAAAACAAACTCAGAATGACCTTTAATTTCAATCAATTGCCTGCTGCTCATTTATCATAATAAAAATTAAATCTTCATACAGGTAAAAAGTTTCTAATGACTAATCCTAAATTCAATCAAAGAACGGTAATCTCCAAACAAAAGACCTTTAATTACTAACCGTATGCAGGGTGCTGTTTTGTTATCCCTTAGTTTTGGGATCTTAAAATAGGATCCGGTCAAATTTTAAATAAGCTACCACCTTTGATTATACCGAAAAACCCACGCTCTCTTCTACCAGGTTTATTTGGATTGAAATTCATTCATCAAGAAAATCATATTAATATCAACACAGGACGACCTTCACCCACACGATACTTCCTCTGATGTCCAAAAATAATATCCACCCAGATTGGAATTATCCGACAGTTAATCAATATCCAGTCCAGTATAAAAAGGAACGTTCCGTTCTCATATCGGACTGAACCAATGGCTTTGATAAAATTCTTCACCCTGCTATCGAACGATGAGAACAATTGATCACTTGGTTCTATTTGACTTACCGCTGACCGAATGTATCTTTATTGTGACCCACATTCTGTGCCTGTTTGCTCTGTTCGTAGTGACTAGAATACTCCGAACAGAGGCGAGTTGTCTTCGGGGTGTACATCGTTGCTTTGCGTCCGATGATGGTTCACTGCCGAGTGAGTGGGATGGTATGCAAAGGGATCAACTCATTTCCTTCGAAGTAGATCCGGAATTGACTTTGCAGAAGCGCAATAAGATGCAGGCTGTGGTTGTGGAGTAAGACCGATTGCGTAGGGGCTTTGTGTTACAGGGAAGTCTTTTATTTTTATTCCAGTCAGGTCCGGCCTCACGGCATGTAGCGTTAGACTGAATTTGTTTTCTTGTTTCTTCTCCTAGAATTGAAATTTATGAGATAGGCTGATCTATTATCATCGGAACCTGGTGAGGGTTTTGTTTGATGCGGTGTAAATTAATTACTGTTTTTATTTAAATGTATAAAATTAGAAACAATAAGCTAATTATTTTTCTTTAAAGCACTTTTGATGCTCAAATCACTCCAATAAATTCAAAGAGAATTTATTACCCATCCCGTATTACCCTTCCTCATCAAAAACTGCCCAACCACGCCTTTATCACCTGTAACGGGGGGTGTTGAAACGGTATTTTTATCCATCACCTTCAACGAACCGTATAAATTTGGTCGAAAGCCACAAAAACCACATTCTGGTTTGGCCTCACGGAATTCCATCGCACCCGTTTCTCACCCCGGCCTCATTCATCTAGCAACCGGAAATCTACCGGGCGCTGGCAAACAACTCCAGAAATGCAGAAGACGAACCTGGCGGAGGTTTCGGCTTCTGGGCGCGTTTGCAGCCAACCATCGTTGACCGCACTGTTTAGCTACAACAGCTTGTGTGGTTTATCAAAGGTGCCACTTCATGAAGTGCATGTCCGAACGGTTCCGCTCGAGAGGATAGATGGTGTGGGTGGTAAAAACATACACTAGAGTGGTTCCTGGGTTGAAACCGTATCGAAGACGATATTTCTAAATCTAACACGGTTCAAGTGTCGCAAGTAAAACTTTACAACCGAGAACTGATAGCTACTGATTAATTGAGTCACCCTAGCGACGATGGACCTACTTGACTTCCCCGTCCTTTCTTTCGCAAAATGCACTTTATATACGGGATGCGTTGTTAACGGGTAGTGCATTAACTTTCATGAACCTCAACGGTCTGCAAATCACGAGTCTAGAAACATCCGAGTTTAAGCACCCATCCGTTGGAGAGTTTAAGATGTACGTGTCTGTGTTTGTCTGTTGTAATGGTCCGCCGGGGCGATGGGCGAAACTACTCGAGGGTTGTATTTCTCGCCTCGCACCCATCAAAGGCCACTCAGTGAGGTGGAGTGAGGTAGTGTTTCTGTTGGCGCGGCTCGAGGAAAACCCAGCTGTCCACAATCTGTAAAATAATTGGTTTACTGGTTCACTGGGTTGCACCGTTTTGCGAATTGTGCGGATTGTGTTATAGTGACCTAGTTAATGTTAGCTTTTAGCTATATACCTATACAATGTATGTATACATTATGCTGTTTCAGTTTATCGTTGATACACCGACGTTTATAGCCGTCACTGAAAACAGTTTCATTTGACTCCTGGACCACAACGATTTAACGGAATGCCACTAATGATTGTGTATTTAATTTAAGTGGGTGATTTATGGATAGAAGAACAAATTAAATTCATCTCACAGTGTCACAAGACCTTTATTATAATTTAAATATAAACTGTGTACAATAATTCCGTTATCAATCCAAAAGTGGCATTCTTCAAATCAATTTAATCAAAATATTGTCGAATCAATCATGTTCCTCATTGTAGATCGCCTGGATAAGTACTACACTATCAAGAAGTTTTGGAATCATGGAACCAAAACAATTGAACTCGACAAGAACTGGAATCGTAGCTTTTTGCTGTCGAGTCGATCTCCATCGTCCGACATTAAGATTCGGTGTATTTATTTCATATTAATATTACATTATCTGTTTTTAGTTAATAATCGGAATGAGGTAAGATATGTGAAATTCCAAGCGGGGTAGAAAAGTGAAAACACTTACTTTGACTGGTAATACCTTAGGTTTTACTTGGCCAATTTCATTTTTATTTCCACCTTTTCAGTGGCATTTTAAAAAAACCTAAAAGGTTGTGTATAGAACACAACTACGGTTACATAATTATGTTACATTATGTTACATGATTTATTGAGGGTCCTTTAATAGTAACAATGCCCTCTTATACTTTTAAACTAATCGATTATTTCAACCAAACAATAATCTCATGATATGAATCGTTTACAATAAGCAACTATGTAAAATCAATCTGCTATTAATCGATCAACTGAAAAAATGACATAAATGGGCTGATCCACCTAGCAACCCATATTGAGGACTGTGATGAGGAAGCCCACACTCGCCAAAAGAAATATTTAAATATATGAATTTTCTAAATAAGAAATTTCAATTTTCAATAAAATTTTACAAGTGTGCTAATTTACTTGGATAAACTGTTCTTCATTTCTTAATTAATTGATGGCTAAACAAACATTAAAACATAACATTATTGAATAAATTATATATAATATCGTGCAGATCTGAAATTTTGACAATTTTAGAACTAAACCTTTTTGAAACATAAATTACAAAGAACAAAAGCCCATTAATATCCAAGAAAACTGATGCCATCTACGCTTTGTTACCATAAGCTATTTGTATTTCTGTTAAGAGTAACATAAGACAATCGATCGTCCTTTTAACTTTGCGGAAGTCAACTTGTGTATCTGACAGTAAGCCATTTGCTTCGACCCAGTTGTCAAGGCGAAACGAGATCATTTTCTGGAAGAACTTCCGGATACAGGACAGCATTGCAATCGTTTGGTACAAGTTGTGGTCGGAGGCTGGTTTATGAATGGCGATGACCTCCAGTCATAATCATAAGGGACAACGTTGCCTGGAGCTTTATTGTTACATGATAAGAGTGTAAGTGAGAACTCCACTCCAGAAACCTTCTTGGCGGAATCGAATATCCAACGGTTTGAATATTCCACGTTCTCGTTAGTATTGATTCGGTTTCGCATACGCCGGACCGTGCCCTAAAGAGTGCTCATCGATGTTTCCCTCGTTAATTGGTCAACGAACCGGTGTCAATAGGTACGTTTCTTGGCTTTCATCAAACACTTTATTCGCATTTCTAAAGAATAACCCGTCGTCCCGGAAGGTCTTATACGCGGCGGCCTTCTCCGCGTCTGAGCACTCCATGTCTCATCATGGGTTGGAAGTCCACGATAGCTCACGTCTGGTACGCGTTTAGTGTGAGCTTGAATCGCGGCGTCAAGAATCAAGCCAGCCAGGAACTTATACTCTTCCTCCGGGGAAAGCTCTTGTGTTGACCAGGGCTTGGATTGTAAAACTTCAAATGAACGAATATAGAAATTTTCCCCTTGCATGAGAGCACTCATTCTCGTAGGTAATTGAGCACCTATGCCTGACACAAGCAGCTAAACGTGAGAAAGCTGAGTACTTGAATGAATTTACCCTCCCGGCTAAAGTAAACACTTGCCTTCCCGAAAACAGATACATGACGAAATAGACATTGACATTCTCAAAACTGAAAAGTTACGTCTCACTTGCATCGAATCTACTTTGTCCGATGACACTCTTCATGTTTACACTTGCACGTTGAACTGGTATACGACGAATTTTTCATTATCGTTAGTTTATAATGAGAATGAAGCTTTGTGCTTCACTCCTTACTACATGTGATGAAGCAAAACATTTTTTGACTACTTTGGCTGGTGAAAATACGAGAACGAAAAGCGTTCGTCATATAGGTACTTATCAGTTACGTACAAGAGAAGAATTTTAGCGCATCCGAGCGGTACAACAAGCGATAGAAGCTTTGGACCTTCGGCATTGGTGGGAAGCAGGGGAAGAAGAAGCAGATTGGAGTTAAGGAACACGCCAGTTTCCGCGACTCCAAAGAGGACAAGAAACCTCGCCAGAAGACGGAAGACGAGGCGGACCCAAGAGGCAGATACTCGAAGACACTGTCGTTGCCGACGCAAAGGACGTCAACAGGGAAAAAGCTGGAGTACAGAGAGAAAGCTGGAGTACCGTTGTAGGTCGGAAGAAGAAACACAGGAAACTGCAAAAGCAGAAGGAAGAGCAAAAAGTAGAATATCCAATGACGCTACGACGTATGCAGCGCTGCTCAAGAAGGTCAAAGAGAACCGGAGCTGAAAGATTTGGAGGAAAACGTGGTAAGATGTTCTTCGAATTGGAGAAGGATCCCACGACTAGCATCTCGAGCTTGCAGGAGACTATTACCAAATCGATGGATGAAAAGGCAGAAGTTAAAGAAGTAAATCCGGAGATGGTGATTGTGTGCAAGGACCTTGATGATGGAAAACGAGCTAAGAGGTGGTAGAATGCTCATACGAGGATTTCGTGATCGCTATAATCAACGGCGTCTTCGTGTGTAGCTGTTACGCTCCTCCAAGGTGGACAGTAGAGCAGTTCAGCCTAATGCTAGAGCTGTTAACCGAGCAATTGATCAGTCGGAAAGCCGGTAGTCAATGAGGGTGAGTTCAACGCCTGGGTTGTGGGGTGGGGCAGTAGAGTAACCAGCACAAGAGGGTGTACTCCGCAGGAGGACCTAGCGAAGTTAGACGTACGATTGTGCAATGAATGTTCTGTTAACACATTCCGAAGAAACGGAAGGGAGTCTATCATACACGTCACATTCTGTAGTCCTTCATTGACAGCGAATATGGATTGGAGAGTATGCGAAACGTATACGCACAGGGACTACCAGGCGACACGCTACCGTGTCGGTCATGCAGCACGGAGAAGAATGATCGACGAGTGAAAGTGGAAGACGAAAGCCATCAACAAAGGCCTCTTCGTTGAGGCACTTCGGCCAAACGGCGGGCCCGAGAAAGTGGATGCGGCTGACCTAACAAGAAGGATTGTAACGGCTTGTGATGCCACAATGCCGCGAATCTGGAACCACGAAATAGATGGCGTCCAGCTTACTGGTGGAACGAGACGCTTAGTAATAGCGTACTAACTTAGTACGCTATGCGCTGCTTGTCTCAGAACCAGAAGCCGGGCTCAGAAGGCAATATCGGAGCCAGATAGAGAAGAGCGCAAGGAAGTGTTTCGTGAAGCTAGGGTCGCTTTAAAGCGGAAGATCAGGCTTAGCAAGTCAGACTGCCACAAGGAGCTGTGCCGAGAAGTAGACAGCAATTCGACGCGTACCGAGTCGGGATGGCGAAAATGCAGGGCTTGACGACGCCAGGCGTAATTTGCCCGAGCAAGCTGAAGAAAATAGTCGCGGGTCCTGTTCCGAAGCACGATCCAACTATCTGGCCACCGACACCGTACGGCGAAGAAAAAGGAGAAAACACGGACGATCGGCAAGTGACTAACAACGAGCTCGCAAATGAATCGAAGCGCCTGAAATCAAAGAAAGCCCGCGATCCAGATGGAATACCAAACGTGGTGCTGAAAGCTGTAGTTCTGGCATACCGGACATGTTCAAGATGGTGCTGCAGAAGTGTCTAAATGAAGGCAACTTTCCCGAAATGTGGAAGATACAGAAACTGTTGTTGCTGCCGAAGCCAGGGAAGCCACCGGGCGATCCGGCCTGGTATAGGCCCATATGTCTGCTTGATACGGAAAATTCCTAAAAAGGATCATCCTTAACAAGTTGACGAACTTCACGGAAGGTGAGCGTGGGCTGCAGTATGCAGTTCGAATTCCGCAAAAGATTATCGACAGTGGATGCAGTTCGGACAGTACTCGAATGTGCTGAGAAGGCATCTAGCAGCGAAGAGAAGATCTATACTGCGCTGTGGTCACGGTAGATGTGAAGATGTGCATTTGGCAGCGCTAGTTTTTTTTTTATTCATTTCGTTTATTTGATAGGCACAAATGCGTTAGCTTGGCGGTGCCGAATTCTTTTGTTTTTACATTTTGAATATCTTAAAACTAGGAGGTTACAATGTTGAAATATTTTTTTTATAAAAGAGAAAAAATTTACAGCTATCTTAAGATTAGAAAAAAAAAATCTATATATAAGAGAGGGGGCAAAAGATTATTTTATGAAAAATTTTAAAACAATGAATTCAATAGTAATAGTTTTTTAGGAAATATTTACAGTTATCTTAAAACTAACAATATAGTTTGGTACACAAAAGGGGGAACAAATATTTATGAAAAATTTCACAGATGTTTTAAAACTAGGGATACAATTCTATTTACAAGATGGGGGACAATAGTTTTAACAAAGAGTAGAAATTACAGCTATCTTAAAACTAGGAATACGGAATACAAATTTGATTTTTTATCGGATACTTATGCTTGGTCATTTCCAAAATCGGTGTAGAAGTAGTTGTATCAAGGACAGGGGAGAGAAGGCGTAGATGGTGACCGGTAGAGAAGAGCAAAACTTGCAACTTTCGGGCAAACGGGAGATCAGCGAAACAAATTTGCGCCTCAGTCTAGTAGGTCGGATTGGCGGATGGTATTCTTCGGACCCGCGGGGAATCCTTCAAAGGGAATCCTTCGGACCTCGAGTCGCTCTCGCTTCAGATTCCGTAGTGATAAGGGCGACAGCGGTTACATAGTGGCAGTCTGAAGCTTATCGGTTCCACACGGCAAGAGGAAACTTCTAAAAACGAGAAATAAAAAGAGAGGGGCTAAATTGGGATATTTATCGTTTTTATGAAAGTATAAATAAGGGACATATAGGGGAAATCACGAGTTGCCAGCATATCTCGGACTGGTATATTGGGTGGTCTACCTCGGGCCCGAAGGGAATCCTTTAACTGAGACCTGGCGTCCAAATACCCGGCGCATACCCAGACAATGTGCTCGATGTCATGATAGCCCTCTTCACAAGCGCACAGACTACTCTCCGCAAGCCCAATACGCCACAAATGCGCATCCAAGGTGTAGTGGTTGGACATAAGTCGGGACATTACACGAATAAAATCCCGACCAATAACCATCCCCCTGAACCAAGGCTTCGTTGATACCTTTGGGATAATGGAATGTAGCCATCGTCCAAGTTCACCATTGCTCCACGAGGTTTGCCAACTGTTGAGTGTCCTCTGACGACAAATACTAAAAAATTCGTTGAAGCAGATTGGTCTTTCGTATATGTCACCATTTAATGCGCCCACCTTTGCTAATGAGTCGGCCTTTTCATTGCCCGGGATAGAACAATGAGAGGGGACCCAAACAAAGGTAATCTGATAAGATTTTTCAGATAACGTACACAAGGACTCCTGTATCTTCCCCAGAAAATACGGGAATTGCTTTTTAGGCTTCACCGCACGAAGAGCCTCGATAGAGCTGAGGCTGTCCGAAATGATGAAGTAGTGATCTGTGGGCAGAGTGTCGATGATCCCAAGGGTGTACTGAATTGCAGCTAACTCTGCGACGTAAACTGAAGCAGGATCATTGAGCTTGAATGAAGCGGTGATAGTATTGTTGAAGATACCGAAGCCAGTGGACCCATCGAGATTTGATCCGTCAGTGTAGAACATTTTGTCACAGTCGACTTCTCGGAATTTATTATAAAATATATTGGGGATCACTTGAGGCCGTATATGGTCCGGGATTCCACGAATCTCTTCCTTCATGGATGTGTCGAAGAATACAGTAGAATCAGAAGTATCTAGGAAACGAACACGGTTGGGAGTATACGTAGAAGGATTAATGCTCTGTGCCATGTAGTCGAAGTACAAGGACATAAATCGGGTTTGAGAATTAAGCTCGACGAGCCTCTCGAAGTTTTCAATCACCAACGGGTTCAGAATGTCGCATCGGATGAGCAATCGATATGAGAGTTCCCAAAATCGATTTTTTAGCGGAAGAACGCCCGCCAGCACTTCGAGACTCATCGTATGGGTGCAACCCAAGGCAATGCGCAAGCAACGATACTGGATTCTCTCCAGTTTGATGAAGTGTATGTTCGCAGCGGAGCGGAAACAGAAACACCCGTACTCCATCACCGACAATATCGTTGTTTTGTACAACCTGATCAGGTCTCCTGGGTGAGCACCCCACCATGTTCCAGTTATTGTCCGGAGAAAATTGATCCTTTGTTGGCATTTCTGTTTCAGATACCTAATGTGACATCCCCAGGTACCTTTAGAGTCGAACCAGACCCCGAGATATTTAAATGTGAAAACCTGGTTGATCGTTGCACCCATTAATAGAAGCTGGAGTTGCGCCGGCTCACGCTTCCTAGAAAAAACAACCAACTCAGTTTTCTCCGTGGAGAACTCAATACCCAGCTGAAGAGCCCAAGCAGACAATTTGTCCAAGGTATTTTGTAATGGTCCTTGCAAGTCGGCAGCTTTGGGCCCTGTAACAGAGACTACCCCGTCGTCTGCAAGTTGCCTTAGCGTGCATGAATTGGCAAGACAATCGTCAATGTCATTCACGTAAAAATTGTAGAGCAGGGGACTTAGACATGAGCCCTGGGGAAGACCCATGTAGCTAAATCGCGATGTTGTTAAATCGCCATGCGAAAAGTGCATGTGCTTTTCAGACAACAGGTTTAGCAAAAAGTTATTTAAAATTGGCGAAAGACCATGCTGGTGCAGCTTCTCTGACAGAATGTTGATAGAAACTGAGTCAAAAGCCCCCTTAATATCCAAGAAGACTGATGCCATGTTAGCATAGGCCATTTGGATTTCTGTAGAAAGCAAAGCAAGGCAATCGTTCGTCCCTTTGCCTTTGCGGAAGCCAAATTGTGTATCTGACAGTAAGCCATTTGCTTCAACCCAATTGTCGAGGCGAAACAAGATCATTTTCTCGAACAACTTCCGAATACAGGACAGCATTGCAATCGGCCGATACGAGTTGTGGTCGGAGGCTGGTTTTCCTGGTTTTTGAATGGCGACGACCTTCACTTGCCTCCAGTCATGAGGGACAATGTTACCCTCAAGAAACTTGTTAAATAAGTTCAGCAAGCGCCTTTTTGCAGTGTCAGGCAGATTCTTCAGCAAGTTGAATTTGATTCTGTCTAACCCTGGGGCGTTATTGTTGCATGATAAGAGAGCAAGTGAAAACTCCACCATCGAAAACGGTGTTTCGTTCGCGGTATCGGGAGGAGACGCGGCGCGGCACATTTTCTGTACCGGGACAGAGTCCGGACAGATCTTCTTGGCGAAAGCGAATATCCAACGGTTTGAATATTCCACGTTCTCGTTGGTACTATTACGGTTACGCATACGTCGAGCCGTACCCCAAAGAGTGCTCATCGCTGTTTCTCTCGTTAGCCCGTCGACGAACCGGCGCCAATAACTGCGTTTTTTTGGCTTTCATTAAACTCTTCATTCGCCTTTCTAGCGACGCGTACTGTTGATAGCTAGCGGGTAACCCGTCTTTCCGGAAGGCCTTATATGCAGTGGACTTCTCCGCGTACAGCTCTGAGCACTCTTTATCCCACCACAGTGTGGGAGACCGTCGATGGGTATTCGCGCTGGGTACTGGTTTAGTCTGAGCTTGATTCGCACTGTCGAGAATCAAGCCAGCCAAAAACCTGTACTCTTCCTCCGGAGGAAGTTCTTGAGTGGATTCGATTTTAACGGATATCGCGGTCGCGTAACTCTTCCAATCAATGTTCCGTGTGAGGTCATACGAGGCATTGATTGTTTTCGATGGTCTTGAACCGTTAGCAATTGAAATCACGATAGGCAAATGATCGCTACCGTGGGGATCAGGGATCACCTGCAATCTAACTGTAGCGATGTCGAGCAAAGCGACAAATCCAACGCGCTTGCGCGTGCTGGTGGTGTAGGAATCCGCGTCATTTCTCCCGTGTTTAAGATGGTCATGTTGAAATTGTCGCAAAGATCTTGGATTAATGTTGATCTATTATCATCATGAAGACAGCCCCATACCGTACCGTGCGAGTTAAAGTCTCCCAGAACTAGCCGCGGTGCCGGTAAGGATTCCGTGATATTACAAAGCGTTCGGTGCCCTACCGAGGCTCTAGGAGGAATGTAAATGGAAGCAATGCAAAGGTCTTTACCTTTGATTAAAACTTGACAAGCGACAATTTCAATGCCTGGTGTTGAAGGGAGGTTAATTCGGTTGAAAGAATAGCACTTTTTGATCCCCAAAAGTACTCCTCCATAGGGGTTTTCTCGATCCAGACGAATTATATTAAAGTCGTGGAAGTTGAGATTTATATCGGAAGTAACCCAAGTTTCACATAATGCGAAAGCATCACATTTTAAACTATTTAGTAAAAATTTAAAGGAATCGATTTTCGGGAGGATACTTCTGCTGTTCCACTGTAGAACAGTGATCGAATCGGTGACCTCGTTCGATGACTTAGCCATCGAAGGATACGATCGCTGCAAGGAGGGGCCATTTAGTAGTCAACTGCTTCAAAAATGTTTGCACTATAGGGAGAAAACGTATCAGAAGGCTTTTAAGAGGATCAGTAACATTGAAAGCTGTGAAAATTAAGTCCACTATGTCAGAAAATTTCATTAGTCCGCTACGTGTTATCTGAGCTACGGCCGGGTAGTTAGCAGTCAGCTCCCGTGATATTTCTAGAATATTGGGCGATTTCGTGTTGGGCCGGAAATACACCACCCAGGGTCCATTTGAACTGGCTGGGTATGTTTTAATACGGGGAGGACTGGGGGAATCAGGGGAGGGAGTAATATCGGGTTTATCCGGTAAATCCATGGGAATATCATTCCCATCCAATGTTCCTTCGCCCTCGGCCATTTAGGCACGAGGATAGCACGTGGTGTAAACGAGAGATGAAACTTGTATTCAGGGGAAAGGGAAAAGTAGACCGATCGGGGAAAGGGAAACGAAAGAAAGAAAAATAATACTTAGCTTATATAGCGGCGTGTCCGGCAATTCTGGTATTCACTTCACCAGCCTGGGCACCGGCGAACAAAGACTGCCTCAAACAATAGTTGACCTTCACTGACAATATATATTCTTATTCACTTTATGCACAGCACCAGAAAACGAACTGCTTCGATCGAGAGCTCGGAGAGTTATGACGGCAGCGCTAGTTGGAAGCCATCGATGCAGCGCTATACAGAATGAGGGTTTCCAATTATCTATGCCAGACCCTGAAGAGCTACTTCCAGAACAGCGTGCTGCTGTACGAGACGAGCGAAGGGCAAAAGTCAATGCGAATCATAGCGAGCGTTTCTCAGTTCAATTCTTTGGATGTACGATAGGGTTTTAAACTAAGGCTGCTCAGGAAAGTGAAAATCGTGGTTTTCGCGGACGACGTGTCACTAACGGTGATGGGTGAGACACTTGAAGAAGTGGACGTGTTGGTCACGGAGACAATAGACGCGGTCGAAAGCTGGATGAATGGGGTCAAGCTGCAAATAGCTCAATACAAGACGGAGGTGTTGTTGGTCAGCAACTGCAAAGTGAAAATCGACGACCAGCTGTGCTTCAACAACCACGTTGACTACGTCGGCGAATGCAACGAACGCAACAGCGAGATTCACGCCAAACATCGGTGGCCCGAGAAGCAGCTCGAGACGTCTTCTATCTACTGTTTCGCCATCGATACTCCGATACGGGGTTCCTACCTAGGGTACTGCGCTGAAACCAAACGAAACGAAGCTGAACAGGACATTCCGGCTGATGACCGGAGCGTCACGAGTGCATACAGAACAATACCGTTGGAGACAGTATGCGTTATCGCCGGATGATCCCCATCTGCATCACTCTGACTGAAGACGTGGAATACCACCAGCGGAGAAATGCATGTAATGTAAGGAGACTGGTCCGAGCGAACTCGTTGGCTACGTGGCAGCAGGAGTGGGTCAACGCAGTGAAAGAAAGGTTAACCCAAATGTGCATAGGAAGAATGGAGAGATGAACTTCCATTTGACGCAGTTTTTGTCCAGGCACTGATGCTTCCGGAAGTACCTGCGTCGGTTTGGACATACTTCGTCAGCCCTTTGCGCGGAGTGTGTTAAAGTACAAGAGACACCGGAACACGAGGTATTTGAAAGCCCTAGGTTCGAAGAAGTTCGCAGGGGTGCGACAGTGGACAATATCATCGAAGAAATGTGCCACGACGAGCAAATCTAGGATGCTGTCAACAGAGTTATTACGAGTATACTCTCCAAGTTGCAGAGAAAGTGTTGAAGGGACCAACAAAGTAGCGCCGTCGACTAGAAAGCCACCCTGAAGCCACAAATCATGTTTTTCAAGAAATTCCGCCCACAGGGAACTCTCCGTCGGTGTAGACTCACCGCCGGAGACCAGTTGAGTAGTATGCAATGTTGCATCGGGTTCGAGTCGTCGGGGTGTCAATGAACTGGATATCAGGCTTCACCGGATTCGCCGGAACGACCTACAGGGTAGCTCGAGAGTAGGCTTGATCCAACGCCGGGGATTAGCGCGAGTAGACCGCGTTGAATAGCTAGCAGTTGGGTACCAGTGCACCGGAAGCTACGCTCCACCCGGGATCGCTGAACAGACCTCAGCACCTACTGGTTGGCCCGCTGAGTAGCCTAGGTCCACTATTGGAGACTAGATCGAGTCGATCGGGACGGAGCGGGTAGCTAAATTGCTCACGGAAACGAACATCGGTATCGGGAGAAATCAATCACCGGAGGATTCACAGGAGGGTATATTGACCGCCAAGAACTATCCGACTATATCCTGACAAAAAAGGGAAACAAATATCGGTACCGAGAGAAATTCCGCTGCCTGGGAACTCTCAGTAGGAATAGGGTAGCTCATTGCCGGACAATATCAGAGTAGATCTCGATAAAGTTGGGAGCCAAATTGCTCCAGGAAGCACGTATCGATGTCGGGAGAAATTCCTCCGTCGAGGAACTCTCAGTCGGAGTAGGGTAAGTTCACCGCTGGGGACTATCCTTTGAGTGATGCACCATTCCATTTAACATTTTAAATAAAATGACTTCATCATGTCTAAAAATAAATTAAAATTATATTTAACCGCATAAATAATGAATAAAATATAGTAAACATAGTGAAATCGATCAAATAAGAAAATTAGCTACCCCTTGAAGTTTCCATTTTCCACAGGTAATCAAAAGGTAAAAGATAGGTGAATTAGGCATCAGTTACACGTCCAAGCCATCTAGAATTATTTCAACACGTTTTGCATCGTTCAGATATGTTGGTCTGTCGAAACAGTAACCGATTGAAATAAATGTAAACTTGAAAAATAACTGTCTTCGCTTACACTCCAGTATAGCAAACTTGATTCTAGTTTATTTTGAGCTCTGCTCTCTTTTATCATGTATCCTTTGAAAAGAATCTTTCAAAACAACAATATCAGTTATTCCCTTATCTTTTGCTTCCTGGCAAATTTATTACTTCAGACAACATTTAACCAAAGTCTATCTTCTTTCCGTTCCTAAATCTGTGCGAGCTGTGCCTAAAAAAGTACACATTTTAATTTGAATAGAAGTGTGATGTACCACGCCGGAAGGTGGGTACCAGTTGGAAAACAGCCGCTTGAAAACTGTCCATCCCGTTCGCTTGAGTGAAGCCTCTAATCGCACTGCAGACATCTTCGGATGTTTATTAGACGCTGCCGAAAGTTTTTGGCAAACAAACTTTTAAATTATTTCTTCCCAAAAGGATTCTTCCTCCCACACAAGAGCCTCTGCCATCCAGCATCCAATTTGCATTCCAGCAAGTGAGCCGTTTTGCTTTATTGCTTCGGTTGGCTTTCCTGGGCCGTGTACCGTGTACCTTACTCTGCTCCGTCGTCCGCGCGCGCCAGCCTGGAATTTCTGTTTCGGATTCAAGGCAGAGTAAATTTTCCTCCCGCGACAGGCGGCCGGCCGAGCCGTAGATACAAACCGAAGAAGTTGTGGAGTTTATAAATTTGCATTTAATGGACCTAATGGATCTACGGCAGCCTGGCGTTGGCGGTGATGCTCACTTATGTCAACACCAGATTGAGCATTGAACGACGTTTCTCGACCGGGGGGTCGGGGCGGGGGTAATGCGCGGGAAGAATAATATTAGCGCAAAGGGGCCTGATTTGCATATTGGCCATGCTCGGCTGGAGACCAGCATACTGCTTGCTAGCCAGCATGCCTGGTGTTTTGTTATTCCGACTATCGATGGGCCGAAACACATCGCTAACTATTGACTTATGCTAAGTGGGTTGTTTTTCGTGGAGGAAGATTGATTTTATCCGAGACTTGCTGCTTGGAAATTACAATATTTACGATGGACTATCGGATACTAAACAACTTGTTCTGTTTGTTGATGATGGTATAAATAATGTTTATGGAAGTTTTCATGCTTGACTAGTTGGACTATATTGCGATTGATTAGGAAAACATTTACAGAATATGGGAGTTGTTTGGAACGTCGTTTAATATTTTATTATTTTATACGATAATTCTTGAACAGTTAATTTTTACTTGTACAATATTTGATTAGTAATTCCGGTCAATTCAGATTTTTGACCCTTTGGCCTTTATAATTTGGGCCAGGCATCTATGAATATCAGGACGAGATACGCCGAGAGACTACTTTCTGGTACTTACACAAGGTGTGCTAATTTTATTTTCAAAAAAAGCGTGCCAAACCGATTATTAAAATAGTTATGATAATATTGGCCTTTGATTGACTGAATTGCATTGCTTGCTGGAATAATTTAACAGTACCCGTTTGAAGCATTACTGTAACTAAGCCGGCTCTTATACAACCACATTATAATGGCTTCTTTCTCGGAAAGTAACCACCCATTTTGAATTGCTAACCTGTTTGACCGTATGGGAAATTTATCACGTGTCCTGGTCTGGTGGTACCGTGTACAATCCGTTACTCTCATCAGCCAGACGTCTTATGTTCTAAGTAGCACTATGATCTTAGAATGTCCCCCCTAATAGTATGACATGTACGCTAAGAATCGCCTGCGAAATCTATCGAAATAGAAGGTCCAGTTCCGCAACGGAATATAATACCCAGGCTTTCCTTTTAGCTACCTAATCCTTGCAATCAAACGAGAGCCTTGGATTGAGAACCATGATGCATGAGCTAGGATCAAAAATAAGGGCTTCAAACCATTCTTCGTTAGGTTCCGGCAAAACACATACGCACACACACACACACACATGAGCTGAGAATTCACCGAGAACTCATACACTACTTCGACACCGAACCGAATCATCAACCGAATGAAGCCAAATCCTTTTGCAGAATATTGGCTTCGTTTGGGACTTTTCCATAAGGATGATTTCATAACGAGCCGACCAGTTTGCATCAATTTAATAAAACTCCTTTTCGACTTCCGAGGAAGCCCCCCCGAAAAGTGATGGACCACCCTTAGGAACCACCCGGAGCATGTATACTTTGATGATAAAATCCTTTCCTTTCGCTTCACCCTCGTGCGTAGGTGCAGGCAGGCGGCTGACCGTGTAGTAGTTGATCCAGGTTGAAACGATTGCTTCATGGCCTATGGGAAACCCACTGCCTACAGTTGTTGCCAGTTCAGGTGAAATTAACTCCCGGCCCTGGTTTGGTGGTGGCTTGCGATGCAAGGGTCGCACTGGCGAAGACAACTTTCGCATGCATTCACAAACCCGTTTGATTCAATTTTGAACGATAGTGCAGTTAGTTTGAGAGTTCGGTCGGAAGCAGAGAACATATTTTATTAAGTTGAAAGGTTCCGGTGCACGACGCCTTCGGTGTAACTCTAGGGGTAGAATATAGGCTTGCTTTATACGGAGGAACCGGGTCTTCTTTTCCATCCACGTAAAGATGTACTTTCGGGGGTTCCATTGCGAAAAGTTTACTGTATCCTTTAGACACAAATTGATTCGACTTTTGCAGGAAAGTTTCGTTATTTTTGCGTGCGGGGCTGAGGCCTGGCAGGTGGAAGATATTTAATCAAGAAAACGTTTTCGTTTATTCGTGTCTACCGAGTCAAAGTTTTTCGTTGGCTTGTGGATGAGGACGTCGCATCGATTGAAATTTTGTCAGCATGAACATGTTTGGAATGTGTATTGAACAAATATAATTGACTTTTTAATAATATTCATTTTTCGATTCGCTTTTAAGGATTCATACACTGATAATATAAATTTGTAAATATAATGAAATCGATCATACAATACACGAATTCATTCGTCGTTTTCTGCAACGAAGTATTTTGTTTGACAATATAGATGTTTGACAACATCGATTTTTTTTATTTAAAAAAAATCGATGTGTCCAAATCGATTTTACTGTGATACGAAGAAATGGCCGCTTGAGGAACGATAATTTTCGTGAATTTTGCTTATTTAGGTTACATTGTTACAATGTAATCGTTGATAACGACATTATTTTTCGTGAACGAAACGAAATTTTTCGTGTATTTTAATAAACGTTTATGTATATTGCAAACGATTTCGTTTGTCGCATTCGATGTTTTAGGATCAATGTTTGACAGCACCGATTTTTTATTAATTAAAAAGATCGATCTGGCAAATTCGATTCTATTTCAACCTGCTCATCATTATTGAGTACTAGAAAGATTGTGGTGTGAAGAAATGGACGCTTGATGAACAAAAGTTTTAGTAACTTTTACTTATCATGTGTACATGGCACGAATGTTATCGTTGATAACGACATTATTTTTCGTGAATGAAATGAAATCATTCGTTTATTTCAATAAATGTTTGTGTATATTACGAACGACTTCGTTGGTCGCACGAATTCATTTCGTTCATCTTAGAAAAGTTTTCGTATTTATTATCTTCTTATTTTTTCATTTGATCTTTTTGGATCGATGTTTGACAACACCGATTTTTTTAGTTAAAAAGCAGATCTAGAAAAATCGATTTTATTGTGATATGAAGAAATGGTCGCTTGATGAACGAAAGTTTTCGTGAATTTTTCTTATTTAGTGTACATTGCACGAATGCTGTCGTTGAAAACGACATTAATTTTCGTGAATGAAACGAAATGTTTTGTTTATTTTAATAAACGGCTATGTATATTACGAACAATCTCGTTGGTCGCACGAATTCATTTCGTTCATCTAAGAGAAGTTTTCGTATTTAATAGCATATTCTTTTACATTGCTCAGGCAGAGAAAAACTCAAAATTATTCATGCAAAACCACCGAGCGATGGCTCAACTGAATCCGTACTGCTCCGGATTCTGGATCAACTAGAAGCGTTAGAGGTTTAGAAAATCTTCCTGAAACCGGCGGACACGGATACGGCTACTAAATTGCCAGATCAAGACCGTCGTGAACATCAACAATTATCTGACGTATAGCAACAATGACTCCATCTTCTACCTCTATTGAAGTTCTGTTGACGTTGACGGTTCGACGAATGGTGCGACGTATATAGCAGCGAACAATTCGTTTGCCGAACGAAGCTGTTTCGTAATAAGCCAACAAAAATCGTTTCGTGGTTTTCACGAAAAACTCGTAATAAAAAATAAATGTGTTTCAATAAAACTACGAACGATTCATTATATGTACGAAAAATTCGTATATTTTATGAAAATTAACGAGATGAAACGAGATCATAGCATAGTCCCGACGTTCTTTCAATGTTTGAATATCTATCAACATACAACGTGCTTCATAAGATGGAAGAGGGAATACTGTCCATCTTAACTTGCGTAGTGCGTATAATAGAAACTGTTTTTGGATTGACTCAATTCTCACTTCGTGTTTTTTTATGAATGGTGACCAACCAATACTACAATATTCTAAAATAGACCGAACATATGCTACGTAAAGAGTTTTAATTGTGTAAGGATCTTGAAAGTGATATCCGAAGCGTTTTATAAAATTAAGCATATTACTAGCTCTATGAACAATTGTGTTGTAATGTTCCACAAATTTTAATTTTTTATCTATGATAACTCCTAAATCTCTTATTTTATCGCATTTCTGAACGGTTTGATTACCTAATGTAATTGACACGGAAGCCGTGATTTGTTTTCTGCTAAAAGTCATGAGATTACATTTTTTAACATTTAACTCCAGTAAACATTTACAACACCATGTATAAAAGATTTGTGTTTCATTGTGAAAAACATTATAGTCATTATTATTTCTAATTTCTAAAAATAGCGTCATATCATCCGCATATATGAGAATCTTAATGTTTTTTAAAATAAGAGAGATGTTGTTGACATATAAAATAAAAAGAAGAGGTCCTAAGTGTGAACCTTGAGGAACCCCCGAAGTAACTTTAATTATATCAGATTTCATCTCATAGAATTTTACTATTTGCTGACGATCTGTTAAATACGACTTAATCCAATTGAGGAGTCTCATCTCGATTCCCAATTTTTCAAGTTTGAATATTAACATGGGAATGTCCAGCTTATCGAAAGCATTGCTGCAGTCTGCGTAAAGAGCTTCTATATGATTTCCTTTATCCATGGCATTTAACGAGTAATCAACAAATTCTAAAAGGTTTGTACTAGTTGAACGGCTTTTAAAAAACCCATGTTGTGAATTTGTTATTTTATGTTTGTCTTGGTTGAAAATGGTTTTATTTATGATGGATTCGAAAAGTTTGGGAAAGCAAGACAGAATGGCAATTCCACGATAATTGCGAATATCAGATTTTTTACCCGATTTATAAATAGGTATTAAAAAAGATTTTTTCCAATCTTTTGGGAAAATACCAGATTCTAGTGACTTATTGAACAGCCAGAATAAAGGTGACGTAAGCTCAGTTGCTAAATTCTTTATGAAAGCAGGTGGAATTCCATCAGGTCCTGAGCCTTTAGTGGCATCTAGATCATTGAGACCAGACAAGATATCTTGAACATTAATGTGACTGACACCAACATCCCTTGAATAATCAGGAAAATAAGAAAAATATTCAAAGTCACGATCATTGTCTGAATGGTTAGAATAAGTTTCTTGAAAAAATGTTGCGAAGAGATTACAAATATCTTTTGAAGTTTCACCCTTTTTTCCATCTAAAGACATTTTTGATGGGAAGTTGCATGAATTCAACTTAGTTTTGATGTAATTAAAAAAGTTTTTTGGGCATGACTTGATCTCATTTTCAGTTTTTGCATTATATACAGTTTGTGCCGAAGAAATAGCCAAAGTTAGTTGGTCACGAATGTTAAGGTATTTTTCCAAATTATCCTGATTATTGTGTTTTCTGTAAATTTTGTGAGCTTTTTGCTTCCGATTTTTCAAATTAATAATTTCCTTGTTGAACCAAACTGGATTTTTGGATGCATGATTTCGTCGTTTTTTCGTGAGTGGAACTTCCTCCTGTATTATTTGCCATAAAATATTATAAAAGATCTCCACTGCACATTCAACGTTCACTTGATTCTTTAAAAGGGACTGCCAATTAGCACTGCTTAATTTATATTTAATATTTTCATAATTTGCTTTTCTATAATCGAAAACGTACTCGAAGTCACAATCAATGAAATTATGATTCTTATGCACAAAAATAGAGAATTCTATTGCTGTGTGAAACGTTTCTTTTTTCCATAAGGGAGAATGAGATTCATCAACACAGAAATCTTCATTAATGTTTGTTAATAGCAGATCTAAATAACGATTGTGTTGATTTTTTATATGGTTTATTTGATTGAGTCCTACCAATGCAATTTTCTCAAACATATATTGTAATGTTTCGTTTTCACCAACGACAGGAAGTAGAATGCTCTCATTTTCAGAGTCAGGAATAAACTCTAAGTTGCGCTGATTAAAATCACCATAAATATGAACTTTAAATTCTGGAGGAAAATTAGAGATTATTTCTTCAGCTGCTTGAAAGAAAATCTCATATGTTGATTTGCAAGCTAGGTCCGGTGGAAAGTACACTGAGACAAAAATGTGGATTTCATCAGCGATATGTGCTTTAATCCATACATATTCAAATTCTTTGAATTTTTGGTGAGACAATAAGATCGGAATTAAATATAGATGAAACTGCGATGAGAACTCCTCCGCCTGACATTCTTTGGGTTAGTCGTAAATCACGATCATCTCTAAAAACATTATAGTCACTACCAAAAACCTCTTCACTTTTTACATCCTCATTCCAACTTGTTTCGGTACCTAGAATTATCGAAAATGAGGAGCGTAATATATTCTTATGGATTTCGTTCATCTTTACGGCTCTCCTCATTCTATTAAAATTTTGACAGTAAACCAAAATTTCAGTGGCTTTCGAAGAAGTTGGTTGTGATTCGTTATTCGTAAAAATATTGTTTAAAACTATTGTACTGTTACCAGCTGCGTCATGCTTGTCCTGGTCTGCCTCTGAGAAGTGCGTTAAAATTGGCGAAAACACGAACGTTCACAGGAGCAAGATGAACAATGATGTTGATTGTTATGGTGATTGTTGTTAAGACCATTGTTGTTTCTATTGCAAATGCTGTTTCTGTTGTTGTTGTTGCTGTAACTGCTGTCTGTTTTCGTTGTGGTTGTTGTTATTTCTGCTGTAGTTGTTGCTGCTGTTTCTGTTGTAGTTGCTTATTCTGTGATTATTGTTATTGTTGCTGTTGTTGTTACTGCTGTTAATGTTGTTGTTTCTGTTTCCGTTGTGGTCGTTATTGTTTATGTTGTGCCTGTTTCTATTGAAGTTGTTGGTGGTATTATTGGACTTGTAGCTGTTGTTTTTGTTGCTATTGTTGTTGTTTCTATTTTGGTTGTAGTTGTGATTATTGTTATTGTTGTACTTATTGCGGTTCCTGTTCTTATTGCACTTGCTATCTTTGTTGTTGTAGTTGTTATTGTTATTACTGTCGATATTGCTGTATCTTGTACCCTGTTTTCTTCTCGATTTTTTACTCTTTGCTGCTCTATCTTTCTCTTTTTGTTGTTTAATACGACGCTGTTTACGTAAGTCATATTCTGACAGTCGGAGCGCCACACTCTTTTCGAACCAAGTGTGCGCCATCCATCTTTTGCCACTTGATTATGCTGCGAACCTGAGATACCAGTTTTATTTGAAACGACGGTCAATTCGTCCATCAGACTGGGGGGAGACACCGCAGGTGTCAAACGAGCATTATTAACACTGGTTTCCAGGGTACTAATTGTCGCGGCAATTGCCCTTACTTCGTCTAAAATATCGTCGCCACTGTGCCTCGAGGAGATTACTGCTAATCGGGCTGGAGATAATTAAATTCAAGGCAAAATATTTTATTGGTATCAGGTTAGTAGCAGTCTAGATTGCGTTTTTCCATATTTTCCGAATACCAATATCCATTTCCACTGTCCACGGAAGTTTTCAACGGTCCAACGAGGCAGGCCTGCATGCACCAAGGCCGAAATAAGCTGATCGCCAGTGGAAGCCTCCTATCCTAGGGCTTCTGGTCTTAACTACTCCCAGAAAATCTACGCTCTGCATCCATATATTTCGTTCGTAGTCATCTTTCAAAATGGCGGACGACCAGAAGAGGCGTCAGCTAGTGCTACGAGGTACGGCACTACTTGCGTCACTCAGAAGAGCGGATATACTTCTGGTTGAATACCAGGAGGAACGGGACAGGGTCGAGGTGACGCTGCGAATCGAAAACATGGATGCGATCCGGCTGGACCTCGAGGAGATCCGAGCGGTTTTTGAAGTCATCAAGGAAACGAATGAAGGTATTACACTAAACGTCAAAATTCGCTCTACTTTTGAATGGCAATTCTTTAAAATAAAAGCTGGTCTGCTTTTAAAACTGCCTTTAGCTATTCCTGTTGGCGGTTCTTCGCATTCTACCCTGCCCCCCTACATTCCCCTACAGTCTTAAGACCCTTTTTTCACGGAGATTTTGAAGAGCGGTTGGCTTTCCACGATACCTTGGTTACCCATTCGAATCAAGATGTTCAGGAGATCCAGAAGTTCTACTACCTCATGTCAGCGGTCATGGGTGAACAAATTCGTGTAATTGGGTCGTTCGCGATCGGTGCCACTAATTATTCATTAGCTTGGCAGGTGTTGGTTGGAAGGTATGCGAATAAGTATCTCACGAAGAAACGACACCTGCAGACGATGTTGTAGATCTAATGCATAAAGAGAGAGAGAGAGTACAACTTCATAGCGTGGAATTGTCGACGAGTTCGAGCGGCATACCAATATCTAATGGCAGCTTGTAGAACCATTGTACTGTTGGAGCACAATACGGGAGCATTTGTTGTGTGTTACCATTCCCGATGATACTCTCAAGACGTGGGAGGATCATGCAGCAACGATTGAGAAGTCAAGATATGAAGCCCTTTCTAAGTTCCTTCATGGGCGCATCCTTGTTTTGAAATCCATTTCGGTGAACAAGGTTCAGCCTCCATCGTCGTACGTCACGTCCTCTCACGTTTTAACAACTCACAACTCCTCCCAGATGAAACCTTCGCCAAGTACAGCAGTCGATAGTCCAGGAAAAGGCTATCCTTGTGAACAGCGCCACCCATTAGTAAAGTGCTCAACGTTCGTGAAACTAAAAGGTTTCGGAGGCAGTGAAGGCCCCCCTCGCTCCGACTAGGCTTCATCCTCTATTGACATTTTCACACGAGCATCGACTAACAATGTTTCGGCAGGTGATGAGACAACTTCTCCCATGCTATCTGCAGTCACTACCATCCTACCAGCAGAAACCAGCTGTAGTCTTCTAGTCCAGGCAGAAGAACGTGTTTAAGCTGACAGCGGTCATGGAGCATTTCGCACGTGCCCACTTGTACTCAACCAAATTTGATTACCGAGAAGATTGCTCAACTGCCACGACTGAAGCGAAGCAAATCGAATGTTATCGTTTATGGAATTGGCGAGCAATCGCAAAATACCAGAGAATCAGTTCACGTCGAGATCCGGTCTCGAAAGTAGGATTTTTGCATGAATGTCGAGTTTTTGATACTTCTAAAAGTAACTCCCGATGTACCCGTCCAGGATATACAGTGGACAGATCTATTATTGGCGGATCCTCTTATCATTCTTCTTATTCTTTCAAACTGCAAACAGGATTGATCTGCCCAAATTTCATCCGATGCTTGTCGATAGTGTTTTCAGATGGCTAATATCCAACTCAGCTGATGAGGTTTCTTCAGCTAAACAGAATCCTTCCCGTAGTATCGTAACCGTATGCCTATGCACGTTTGAAGAGAGCATCGAACAGTTCTGGAAGATTGAAGAGCTGCAACCCCGATTTGTCTTTTCGTTGAAAGAACTGCGATGCGAAGAATTGTTTTCATCTAGCATAACGAAAAATGTTGAGCTGAAATGTAGAAATGTCTGGAGCCTCCAGACTCCGTCCTCCTGAGAAAACAACTCGCACGAAATCCTGAACTGCAGAATAAAGACCATAAGTTAATAGAACAATAGCTCTCCCTTGGACATATGCAGCGTGTTCGAGAGCATCACCCGGTAGCGAAGGAAACCAGCACAACGACGAAAGTACGTGTGGTCTTCAACACATCGGCCAAGACCTCTACAGGCTTACCCCCAAAACAAAATCTTCTAGTAGGTCCTGTGCTGCAGGATCGATCGCTTATTAACCATTCTTCGTTTTCGGACGTTCCCCATGGGGTTAGTGAGTGATATCGCCAAAAGGTACCGGCAAGTGTTGCTCCATCCTTACCTGAGTATTCTGTGGCGATTTTACCCGGTCGAACACTCGCAATTTCCTGGGAACCTAAGCCTGATATCCTTCCCTTCGACTCCGAGATTCGCCAACACAAGCATGCACCAACGAAACGATCGAATCATTGGGGTTAATTTCGCCATTGCCATCAAAGGCAAGATGCCAATGCACCAGTGGCGTTGGCGGGGGGGGGGGGGGTTAATAGCGAAGAAAAGTAAAATAAATGCTCGAAAACAGTGTTTACGGTCAACATCACATAGCTTCGAAGCCGTCAGCTTTGGAGGTTTAGTATTTTCGAAGAATTTTGCAACGTTAAACATCCTCTGATAAAATAATTTCCTGTCAGATGGATGTCTTCAGTTAAGTTTTCGAGAATTTTATTGCAAATCACGTGGCTGAAAATAAAAATTTTATCCAAGCCATGTGTCTCTGCAGCTTACAGAAATATTGAAGAAAACTGGATTTAAGAATAATTTTGTAAATATCGAAATCTCCATATACTACATACATCGAGCTTTCACATCTTCAATAAAGATGTTTTAAATGAAATTACCAACAACTTTGCTGAAGACACCAAGTATCTTACTACTTTTTTGAATAGTTGATTTTCCATGATTATTTCAAGGAGGATTTATCACTAAAATAATTATATCAGAAGATGTTTTTACGTTGGGAAACTTGTTGCTAAACTTTCACTTAAATACCTTACTTACCAATCGGTCTAAGGCCATGTTGTCATTTGCTGTATCAAGCCCCAATAAACAAAAGAAATACTATGTCTGACGCATTTGTGACCAGTTCAATTCGCTTTGTTTCAACCGTCAGTCGTATGTATGTCCCCATCATAGTTTCAAGATTGTGTGTCACAATATTGACGATACCGGCGAAGCTAAAAAGCTGAACAGACTTCCGGAAAACCGTACCACTCGTGCCAATCCTCGCTCTTATTAATGCACCTTTCCGATTTTCAAAAGGACTCTAAAGTATCTCTAGTATTTATTATTTTATCGAGTGATCTATTGCCGTTTGTCCGGAAATCCGTATTTGGGCATTATATGCTTATTTACTCAATGAACTCGCTTGCTAACGGTAATTGGCGGTGGCAAAGAATTTAGGAGAACACTTTCAGCAATGTTATTGCTCGGTGACTAGTTGCTGCGATCCTCTTTTTATAGATGGGACATACTACTTCCTCTATCCAATCCTCCGGTAAAATCTGTTTCTCCCAGATCTTCAAAACACCTCAATGGAGTGCTCTAAATCTGTGATAACGGAGAAGAAATTTCCGTTCATCAGAGCGTGGCCGATTTGGTTCTCGTGGCTCGATTTTGGTTTATTAATTAGGTGATCTCAAGGGTGGCGCTCATGTCGCTGATGACGAGCATAACATTCTTCCGCGGGCTCCAAATGCGCGTAAAATGCATCTTTCTCGTTCCCGGGTCTCGCTTCGTGAGGGCAGTGCACATTGACAATGCTATAGTTGTAGAACAGGCTTTTGATCCACACACACACCCTTTCGCTGATCGTCTGCTACTTGATTACGCGTGGGGGCATCTTGCCTAGCATTACAAAGGTGATTTCCAACTCGTTTGTTGTGCCGTGACTACTCCCCCTTGAGTTGGTGAAGCGACTGCCCCATTCTACAGCTCAAGCGTTGAAATCGCCGGCTGTAACGAATGGTCTCAGATCGATAAGCTTTTCTGTCAGCTTATCGAGAATTTCCGTGAATCGATTGATCGTCCACCACGGAGGTGCGTAGCAGCTGCAGAAGAAGACTCCATTGATTTTGGTGATTAAGAACAGGGGCGGCGAAAAACTTTACGCCCGAGTGGGTAGAAAGCATAGGGTGAGGGGTCCATTAGTAACGATTTTTCCCTTTTCGCAATGCACACGCTTACATTAGATTCACATTAAATCACGTTCGTTTATGCAAATGGAATTGTGGTACATCGATGTTTTCAAACGTGTGTAGTGCGAGATACATGCGTTGCGCATCTAAATTTTTTGAAATGGTTCAAAATTTCGAGTGGGTAATTACCCACTCGGTTATTTTCGGTATGGGTAGCCGGCCCTGATTACGAAGCCTTCATCTGCACAATAAACCACTTCCTGAAATGGATATCTTCCCGTCGGCCAAAGCGCCACTTTACGTTATCTGATATCCAGTTTCCATTGTTGACCGGGATAAGGTATGGCTCCGAAATGATGGCTACATCGCACTTAGACTCCGCTACAGATTTCCACAGCAGGTGCTGATTCGCAGTGGTTGATGTTGTTTTGCGTTACCTCCACTGTGACTTCATTGCAGTCGCCTGTTTGCGGGCCGGACAACGTGGGTCTCCTGTAATGTGGTTGTTACGTTCTTCGTTTACACAGATCAGACATCTCGGAACCTGTCGGCATAGTTTGCTCCTGTAAGGTCCACTGCAGTTTCTCGCTAGGTGGCCAAACTCTTGACACTTGAAGCACACTTCCGATCGCTGAGGGACACTCTGTAGAACCATACTTTGATCTTCCTGGTTTTAAGAGCCTTGTATGCTACTTCGACTGGAAGCCTAACCGAAACCTCTTGGGTGCCGAAAGGTCCCTTCCTCATTCGGATCGTCATCTATAGCTCTTCAAGCTCGCACTGTTCTTTCATAGCTCTTAGCTTAGCTTAGCTTAGCTCTTCTACCGAGAATATTTCATCCAGGTCCTTATATTGGATGGTTGTCTCTGGGCACAAGGCTCTCACTTCTACCGCTTCGCCCACAGATTTCTCGGTGAGCTCTTTATAAGTAAAGCTGTTTGACTTCTAGTCTAGTCTAGTCTAGTCTAGTCTACACATACAAAGCCAATACATGTAGGGATCCTGGACGTTCGTCTGCAATTTTTCTTGTCAATATTAATGTTTGTGGCACATATAGTATATGACACAATCATTAAAGCGGCCAGGCCAACTGTGCAGCGTACAAAATGGAGATGATTCAAAATTATACGCCAATCAAATTATTCATTTAATGAAGAATTTAATCAACGAATTATTTTGAACCTTGAATAATGAAGAAACGTGGACAACCGTACCAACCGTTTCAATTTGATGGGGGTTTGATAAATCGTTGGGAGTGACTTGGCTAAGAGGGTTAATGTCACTCCTTTGGTCCATTCCTGGGATGGGACAAAAGTATTAACCCTGTCCTGGCTAATGAGCCTAGCATATAGCGCCTTTACTCGCTCTCTGAAATAAAGAAAGAAAAAGGCACAAGAGATGGGTTAACATTTGAACACACACAAAACAAACAAAATCACAAAAACTCAAAAAATCAAATGCGGAAAAACCCCTTTTTTGACGTCAGTCATTCAAGTGTTGTTTGCTAATCAGGATAACTTATTATTCACCCTCGCAACCGCGAGCCTATTTAGTGGTTAGGAACCATTAAGAAAATTTTTCCCTAAAGCCTCTTAAAACTTCAGAACTACAGAGCGAACTCCTGTAATGAAACTACGTAATAGGAAAATAGAACCGACTGGAAACGGCCATTAAGAAAAACAAGCAAATCTGAAATCTTCGAAAACGCCACGAACGATTTGGAATCATGTATTTAATACGGTAAATTGTACCTAATACTTACTGATCTCATTCCCATGGCACGATATTCTACCCGTATACTACTTACAGTTTGTAGCGCAATCATCCATATACGAACTCCAGCTTATAGTGAACTAATTCTTCCGACGATTCGAATTCCTGTTTTTAACTTGATCACCGTGTGACTTCCATCCGCGGCCAGTTTTCAGAGCAGTCACGACAATCGTCGATCACGTACTATGGTAATTCTATTAGGATGCGGATATTGAACCTGGCATTTACTTATTAACCGGAATACCACTGACGAGCTGGAGGACTTCCCGAAGGCACCACCGTTTTGCTGTATTCGAATGACGCACTGAGGCACTGAGAGGAACATGCATGTTATCATTTTTCTAGCAATTGGCGATAAAAAGACAAACATTTGGCACTTTTTCTATTTTCAATTTGAAATAAAGAGAAACGTCGGGAGTGAAAAAAATTTCGCGTCCTTATAAGTAAAGCTGTTTGACTTAGGTTATTTTTTCAGTTCAGTTTCAATCTCCGGTGCGGGTGGTCCTGATTTTCTTAACCAGCTCCTTCAGTACCGGGTTTATCTTCATTGCTCACAGTACCTTCTCGTTTGGTGTTTTTTTCGCACGTTAGTGGCTGCTTCGTTCGCTACGCGTACCACTATGCCGGACGCCTCCTTGTATTTCTTGAAACCTCGTTGTATAAAGTGACACGGGTTCCGTTCCCTGAGGTTTGTCTTTTGCGTCGTAAGTTTCCCTTTCGGTGGCGCCACTTTTTGCTTTATTTTCAAGGACTTCTTGGCCACTTCTTTCGGGCTACCTCCGCTTTCTACAGCAAGGTTCTCTATTCCTTGACGGCCAATCCGAGGTTTCCTAATATCTTCAGGACCAGTGTGCTGATGTCCTTGTGCACATTACTCCTTTTTTCGACAGCTATGCAGTTTTTAGGTACTGCTAAACTCGGCAATCTCGTTATTTTTAAACCAGGCGCTGCCCTCCTGCTTTTGCTGATTCTGTTGAAGCTGCTGGTGCTGTTGAGACAGTTCCTGTTGTTGAAGTTGCGGCTACTGTTTCTCCTGTTAAACCGCTTTTTCGAAGGGATTCGTCACGCCTACCTTATATATGTGGTTTCCTTGCTCCATTTTGTTGAGTCCAAACTCCGGGTCGCTATCTCCACTCGTTGTATATAGTCGCCACTCGTGATTCCATGATTATCTATACAAGCATAGGGATGATTACCTATGCAAGCATAGGGAGTAGTGCTCAGAGCCGGATCGGCGTAAAATTAGGAATGATCCGTCCGAACCTAATAACCAACTAAATGGTGACAAATTTGGAACGTACCCGGAGACCTGCCAAGGTTTTGTCGGGACGGAGGCAGCTGTGTGGTTAGCCAACTCGCCATTTCAAGTTGATCATCCTTCCTTACTCAGCGACTAGAACAGCACGCCAGTCTAGAATTAAAGTCACATTGGTTATTCGGTGTTGATTGAACCGAATTTCACTAACCAAATATCAAATGGACGGTGTAACATGCGGTTTGTTGCATCTCTCGTCAAACTCTCCTTCTCTCCTTACCTTCAGAAATCTCATTGGTCACATTGACCACCAAAAAAGGTTCCGGCAGTCCATGAGAACCGAAGAAGTCTGTATTTACCGTGAGACATGTTGGTAGACATGAACGATTCGTAGTAATGCTGCCTAAGCTCGACTCCTGCCAGCAGAAGACAAAAGATTAGTGCGTAAGATTGTAAAGCTGCCTCTAATGACCCTACCTCTTCTAGTTTTCAGATCTGTATAGTTCACATCCTTCCCCTCGCTAGAGTACTATGGCTCTAAATTTCCATAACTTTCCCTATTCAGATATCTCTAGCTAATTGAATGTCGTTAAAAAATAAAAAGGAAAACGTGCATTACATATTCGTCGAAATAAAAAAAGTTTTATTGCACATAAGCATTAAATTTTGCGAAATACTTTGACGAAACGAATTTTAATAAGCCATGTGAAGCGAACCCTGTTTTTACGAAATAAACCCCGAATAACGAATATTTTTTCTACGAACTAATTCAATTTATGAACCCCCGGCTTTCACTGTATTTGATCTGGTACAAAAAAAATTGGACATGGACTTTTTCTGGGTGTACACAATAATTTTCGTATGGCGAGAATGCGTTAATTTCGCGCTAATCCATCCTCCGTGACACTGGTGCATGGCACACCTTAAATTCAGCATATGCTGTGTACTTTTGAGAATCAGTTAACCGCCTGTCGATTCTTTATACTAAGGTAAGCCCTGCGTGGAGACTATTAAGGAAATGCTGGTATTGCTAAGTAAATCTTGTGTGTTCAGATAAATCAACAACTACTGTCTAACCAGCATCGAACGTTCAACATACAATGATACGTATTTTTGAGGCCACATCCAGCAGAATCAAGAAACACTGTGATATTGTTTGTGTTCAAGTTATCATTACAGGTGATTTTATTTTAGGTTATAATCCCGGTAATAGAGTCAAGTGCAAAATATTGATAGGACAATAACCACGGAATATCATTAATTTAATCACCTTAATGCTTATTCAGCTAGATTTAAAGATCCCCTTCCCGCCCGCATAAACATGAAGTCCCATGGCTCCGTTTAACTCACGCAGCGATTTCAAATGAGGCGTAAAATAAATGATTTTAAAAAAAATATTGCGTTGGCTAAATATCTAAAAGGCATCGTTTGTCAACACAGAAAGAAAAGCTTCCAAATATTCCGGACAGGTTGCGTACAGTCATCAATCTTGCCACTGCTGTACGAATAGTAGTAGACCCTTGACGATTACCGGCTGGTTGGGCTCTAGATAAACCAATGTTATTTTATCATCAACCAATGAACCCCTTTGACAGAAGGGTCGGCGATAGGGCACAAGGCCTGTTAGGAAAATGAGCAAATGACCCAGCTTTTTATTGCATCCGTGTCCCACGGAAACACGGTTGGTGGGAAAGATAAATTTTCCCTGAATCAGCTCAAAAATTGTACACAGAGAGCAGGCGAAAGGTACTTCCGGGACTCCGTCGAGAGAGTTGAAAGAATAAAAATCACGTCTCGAATGGCTACATCGTATTTTTTTCCTCGTTGTCCTATGCCCCCCCCCCCCCTTGGCCAAAGTGCTTTGGTTTTCTGACTGCTGCCGTTATTTCGTTTCCGTTCCCCGTTTCAGCGTCGTGTTTGTTTGACATGCTAAAATCATCAGAATGATTGAAAGGACAATATTTACTTTCCGCCGCTGCACTTCTCGGAAGGACGAAAACTCCCACCGGCGAACCTCTATTCTCAAGGGTTAGGGATGAACGCTAGGATGGGAAAAAGTCGTTCAGACGAGCATGAATTATGTGGAGAATGTAATCGATTTTGATGATGCTTCAGCGGGATTTACCTACCTTTCGTGCAGTATTTCCGCCGGTGATGGTGCTCTTCCGAAAGGGGTCCCACTGTATGTAGATGTTGTCCGCTGTCATGGATGCGGGAAGGGGATGTACTCTTCGGTAAGCCCACTTGAGAGTAGTGAGTACAACAGTGGAGTCCAGAGCGCGCTGTGATATGCAAAAAAAAATAAAACTGACACGACAATTTAGAATTATGTGAAATGTTATCAGCGATCTCGGTGTTCCATGAAATTGCGGAACAAAATGCGAAGCGAACCCGTCGGTGTGCAGTGGCACATGTTGTGAAGCGTGTTTGACAGAAGGTATTTACAATGATGAATTGCTATTTATTAGTAAAATCATTCGGTTCTACTCGTTGTTAGAACTGTGGCGTGTAGGTTTGAGGCATACCGATTCAGTTTATTTCAATTTACTCAATTTGAACAGAAAACCAATGGAAAACTGAAAATTCTCTACTTTAAACTGATTTAAAAAAACAATTACAGATCATGGAAGGTTAGCGAAATTCACTGTGTAACATCCAAACCGATTACTTCAAACGACAGCGTAGCATAGGGACGGGATTAACAGCAGTATAAGTCAATAGCCACTTGCTATCGATATGTGCCAGAGTCTTGTGTAGAAGCTCTCTTTCGGGTTTCAAGTTCCATCCACCACAGAAGACCAACCACGTCGTTGATTCGGGATGGGGCGGGACGGTTCTCGATGGACACTTGACGGGGTGGTATTGTATGGTTCTTTGTGAATGACTGGCTACAAGTAAGCAAACGAAACCGAGCAACGGTCGTAAATATTGCAGAACCACTAAAATCGATGAGGATGTTAATGGAAACGTTGAAAAAAAGTGGAACATGGAAAGGAAGTCGGTCCAGTTCGTGAAAGCATACTGTCTATTGTTGGTTGCGATTGGACTCTGTTGGGGTAAATTGTTCAAAGTTGGGCTGCAGAACGTGGTGGTTTTTTTTGCGCACGGAAACCGGGCCAACCGAGGGCGTCTGAATTGGTTTGGTGACCAATTGATGAAGTTGAAACATAATAAATTATGAAATATTGGTCTGTCATTCATTTATTGGCCTCTCTCACAATTCTAGGCTACACAAAGGGTAGGTTTCATTCATTTTCTTGCACTGTTTACCGAAACATTCTTTCGTCCTTTTGAACAGTTTATTCACTGGAAACCAATGGTTATATTTGCATTTTTTTTAATCATCGATAAATTGTTTGCTACTCGCTCTGTATTCGGGTACGGTTTTGTGTACTCACTCCGTGGACACAGTAGCTCTGGAAATATGTTTTCATTTCCTGTACACCTCGGGGGTGTTCGGTAACAGCACAGCCGATGGATCAGACGGACGGCAATCAGAAGCAGCGAATCGCAACAGTGTGCGGTTGAATAAATATGTCCTCACGCGTGCCAGCGGAAATCATTCGACAAAATTGCTATTTATCTTGCTCGGCTATCGGTGAACAATTATTTTCCAATTGCCAGCTATGGTTGATTCGGCACCGGTGTGTTAAGGATGATTCCGATGCTTATCGTCAATTGGCTAGACATTTATTTGAATTACTGGAATTGGGGCAATTGCCGGGAGTTGCTTCGAGATTGATTTCAAATGAGGCGGTAATAATTGTTGGTAAGTTTATTGCAATCATTATTTTTTTAACTAGTAGTAATTCTGACGAATAGTATTGTTAATTATCAATGCCTGTTGCTACAACGACGCGATATATAGCCAGTCGTGCCACGCCATAAAAATATTGTTCGACCAGTACAGAAAACCCCGTCACTCAGGGCGGGCGGATACCGTGGATAGTATGGGTAGTACTACCCACTCGAAAATAACTGAGAGGGGAAATACCTGCTCGAAAGTTTGGAACAAATTAAAACTAAAAATTAACCGAATTTGTCTAGCGCACAAAATGCTCGATGCACAATAATTTCATTTTTATTCAGATACAAATTTCTTTACTTTACAATTTAAATTCATTTAAAATATGGTATAATAATGAAAATTTGTTTAAAATTTAAACTTTTTTTAGTAATACTAAAAGGAATATATTTTGACACATCTACACCTTAAAACATGGATTTCAGAACAAAATGCAGAAAAAATATTAATGCACTTTTATTCGGACTAAAGGATGCAATTAGAAATATTTTTCAAAGACTAGATATAATTGTTATTTTTCTTAGCACGAACTATTATTTGATAGACAATTGAAATAAGGAGAAACACTATTAGGCTTATTATAAGGAAGGCAAAAGATACACGAATTGATTTCGACATCACAGTAGCAGAGACCGCATAAGGGAAAATGAAATGATGGCGGACAACAATGACAGGGAAAAAAATAAATTAAATTTGCAGCGTTTTGGCAAATGGAAGAATACTACAGGACATCATGAACCGGATAAGCGACTGCCCTCCTTGGAACGAGGCCAAAGAGATTCGTTTAACGGAAATCTGGTGCTAGGGCACTACGCACGACCAGACAACATATTTAATGTTGCGATTATCGTCACCATAAGCACAGAGACCGATCTCAATGACCCCACTACACCGGAGATGCTCATCCAACGTATAATGACTGGACGTGACCCGAGATACCATCGGAATGAAGTTACGAGCCTTATACATCCCCATGAAGCAAGGTTTGTTTGTGCTGTTGGGATTCCTAAACTTCCATTGGTCCACGAAATTTGCCAATTTTCGAGCATCCTCGGACAAAAAATATTGGAAAACTCATTGAAGATACGTAATTTTTCATGAATATCATCTTTAAATATCGTTAAAAAGTTTCTCATTCTAATCTGAGTATCCGCCTTCTCTTTACCCGGAATGGAGCAATGCAACAGTTACATGCGCACTACAATGATTAGCGTGAGCATCAGATAAATTTGTGTGTTCAAAGAGCAATCATTACGCTTAAATAAAATATTATCATTTCATCGCGAAACATCCATTGTTTGGGTGTAGATCTATATGGAATGTTGTTGTCGCCGAAAAAGGATTCTTGGTTCCGTGTATTCCGATCAACGGTTGAATAGAATACACAACGCAGGATCTAGCCACTAGACGAAACATTATTTCTCTCGTTAATCCGTAGACAAACCAGTGCCAATAACCCCGTTTTCAGCATTCATTAGTTTTTTTATTTGTGTGTCTAACGTTGCGTATATTCAGAAAAAAAATCGGGCGATCCGACATTCAAAAAATCCTTATAAGACCTTTTCACGTTCAATTCGGAGTGCTCCCTATCCACCACGAAGTCGGAGACCGTCACTGATGTTCTCGCCGGACCTTGTTTCGTCTGGCCTTTAAACGCAGTGTCGATAATCAAGCCAGTTAAGAACCTTGTTTGCTTCCACCGGAGGAATTTCTTGTTTTGATTCGATTGTTTCGGATATAGTAGACGCATAGCTGTTCCAATCAGTAGGCATACTAATTGAGGTCGATTACAATGACAAACGCTACGAGTTTGTCCACGGTGAAATATTGAAATTGTCGCAAATATCATGCAGTAAGATAGATCGGTTGTCAACGTGAAGACAACACTATGGAAGTGGAAGATGAAGTTTTCTTGAACCACCTGAGGCCTTTTGATTCGGACTTGACAACCGACATCTTCAATGTTCAATTACTAACTCTGCCCCGGCGAATAATGTTAAAATTGTGGAAGATCTTCGTCGGAAGTTAACCAAATACATCGTGTAAAACCTACACAATTTGCTGTATTCGGTAATATTTTACCGAACTTTCAACAGTTGAGCGTTCAGTAATCAGTTCGGTGAATGAATCGTCGTTGTTGTAGTTTGGGCTCCAAACTTCGCAGCAGTACTCCAGGATTGACCGCGACAAAGAGCAGTACAGCGCTTTGAGACAATAAATATCCGTAAAACTTTTCGCTATCCTGAAGATGCATCCCAGCATTCGAGATGCTTTGCTAACTGTACAGGAGACGTGCTGTTTAAAGGTAAGTTGCGAGTCTAGTATCACTCCTAGATCCTTCATCTGGCTAACGCGTTCAATTTCAGTATCCAGTAGACGGTAGTTAAAACAAACCGTGTCTTTTTTTGCGAGAACGATCTCACCGAGCACTTCTTTGGATTTACACACATACGGTTCGTGTCACACCAGTCAGCGAAGGTTTCAAACTGTCGTTGCAGTAATTTACAATCTTCAGTAGAATGTATGAGAAGAAACATCTTGAGATCGTCTGCGAAAGACAGGCGTAGAATGTTTAGAACTAGATAAACGTCGTTGAAGTAAAGCAGATACATCAGCGGCCCCAAGTGACTTCCCTGGGGTACTCCTGATGTAGAAGTAAATCTGAGTACTCCTGATGTAGAAGTAAATGTGACAATCTCCAATGACAACCACTATTTCTCGACCTGAAAGGTAGAATCGAAACAACTGCAACAGACTACCGTTAATTCCAAATCCCTCCATTTTAGCAATTGTTATGTCATGGTTTTTTTTGTCAAAAGCGGCAGATACGTCTGTATAGATAACATCGGTTTGAGCGCGACGTTCCATGTTATGTAGGATGTTAGGCAAAGTGGGTTAGTCGTTGTCTAACGCCCAGACGTGTTGATCGTCACTTAGGTACTGCTTGCAGTGCGCCTGAAGATCTTCATAATCACCAGCTCGAACAACTTCGAGACAGCACTCAATGAAGTAATTCCCCGATCATTATTGACGTTTCGCATATTACCCTTTTTATAGACTGGGAACATGTTCGCGGACTTCCAGCGGGATGGTAAGATGCCACTGGCAATAGATATTCTAAAGATGCGAAGAAGTGGAGTCGCAAAAAGGTCGATGAGCCCTTTCAAAAGTACTGAAGGGGTCCCGGATTGAAAGACAATTTTAACCGAGAACAAGCTCTGGTAATGATCGTTTCATTGACATCGATAGCGCTTAGAGTTTGGCTCACAACCGGAACGTGACTAACAACGACTTCAATTTGATCAACTGTTTAGGCCTCATCTGTGAACACATTCGCGAATTTCTCCGAAAATAGTCTGCATATATCTTGGGATGTGGTAGGTGTGTGGCCATTAAAAGTCATAGATGACGGCAGTCTGGACTCATTGCGCTGCTCATTCACATATTTCCAGAAACGTTTTGAGTGCGACTTGAGATTACGCTGAATGTTTCGCTGATATCGAAGGAAACAATCCTGACTAGCTCGTTTATAAGCATGGTTGAGACTGACGTAACAGTTTCTAAGTGGAATTGTGCGATACTTGGTAAAACTCCGCAGAGCAGCACTCTTAATGGACTTCAGCCGTCGCATCGTGCTTGTTTGCCAAGACGGGCCGGTTTGTTGATGATGAACTATCTTCGGGACGTGCCTGTCAATAACATAACCCAAAACGTTGGAAAATGTTTGAACTGCCGTATCAACATCTTCGGGGTCCAGAATATTTAGTCAATCGAGAATGGAGAAGATGTCTGCGATACTGCGATGATCGGCTTTGTGGAAGTCGTATGAAAGGACCGCAGGAACATTGTAATCGTGCAAAAGGGTGCGATCGATCGTGGAGGTCAATGGTTTCACTAGAGGAGAGGGAGCCGTCACTACTGATGTAGCAGAAACCTGATCGCTGACAAAACAAAGATCAAGATGGCGGATATTCTCGTTGGCAATAGGATTAATTTGTAGTAACGTGGCTGAGCTGTAGCTGTCAAGATGCCTCACCGCCCCTGAGTGAAGAACGGAGTGATCGGAATCCGGGTAAAGAAATCCATTGCGGAAAGATTGAAATCTCCTGGTACGACGACCTCATCAACCGATTTAGCGTCTTCGCGGATGGTAAAAGCTGAGCTGCAGTGTGCGTCAACATATCCGATGTCACGGACTCGGTCGGGTGGAACGTACAACGCACACAAATACAACTTACGGGCGCCAAGCTCGATTATCGCCCAGACCTGTTCGAATCAATCCCAGCAAGTGTTCTCAACAACTCGTGCCTTCAAGCTACGATTAACTGCTACTAATACACCACCTCCAGTAGATTTACGGCTATTTCTAAGGTACCGGTCGTAACGAAAAACCTGGAAATCGAAGAGTTTTGAGGCAAAAAAGAGCTCACAGATACTTCATACTCGCCTGCTGTAGGTTTGCGGAAGACCCCTCGTCCCAACTCCACCACAGGACCGGGACGGCTGCTGGCTGGAGGGGTTTGACTGTGATGGAAGGACTAAGGGCTTGCTCAGGACTGGTGGCAACTGTGTGTCCCGGTCACCGGGAGAACGGGAAACCGAGGGTTGTACTCGATGCAGGTGGGCTAGGTGCCACTCCTGAACGGCTGCAAGCCGCTGGCATGAAAGGCGGCGTCTGATACCGATGGGAACTTTGCCCAATTGACGGTGAGCTGGAATCGAAGAACATTTCGGTGCTAGAGAGTTTCGAAATAGATGGATTCTTGCCGCAGTATGAAGCTTGGAAGACCCTTTTTTCACTCGACCTTAGTTTTAGTTCACATTATCGTCATATTTTTGTTATGAATAAAGTGATTCATGTTCATGATCTCAGGATCTTAGTCGCGATTTTTGATATTTTAATCACGAGTAATGTGATTTATGTTAATGACTTCAGAAACTTTGCCATGATTTTCATAATTTCTATCCACGTTGTCGTGATATTTTTGTCACGAATAGAAGAGTATGTTTAATTATATTGTTGATTTCAGGACATTAGTCACGAGTTTTGATATTTTGTCACGAGTTCTGTGATCTATGTTCACGATTTCAGGTCTTATTCGCGATTTTCGTAATCTTTATTCACGTTAACGTGATATTTTATTCTAGAGCTTACTTTCGAATTTTATACGTGGAGTAATGTTACTCATGTTCATGATATCAGCAGTTTTGTTCTGTGAACTATATCACGATCACGATCTGTGGTGCTCAATGCAATCTTCGTTTTCTGTCAATGCATCACACTGAACCTTATCATATGAATAATGATGTTTGATGTCCTAATAGTTATCTTATAACTACTGCTCGTACCTATTACTAGTCGCTAACAGCTAGACATTTCGTGAAAAAGTGCATAGAACAAAAATGATTCCATGTCTAATACCCCCAATTTTGTGAAAAAGTTCAAGTGAAAATTGTATTACCATCTTGCATGAAATTGAAAATGATTAAGAATATATTCTAAATATTACAAGCACACAAAATAGATCCTAAATAATACACTAGGAACTATGAACTAGTTCACGAATTTATGAATAATATTTTATGATGAAAGCAATTTCACGATCACGAATGGTAAGTCGTGAAGATTATACTAGGCAACTCGACCTCAACGTTCCGGGAAGATCTTTCCGGAGAATTGATTTTTTCCGACGCTCAACACATCGCACGCAGTACGGACAGAATAATCCTTTGGATGTTTGCTGTCAACTCTTCAATAGTGTCTATCATTTGTTTGATTTTAATATTAGTAGAGAATCGTTTAAATTAAAAATAGGATTAAGTTAGTGTTTAGTCTAAGTCTGTGCGATGTAACTTGTTTAAATCGAAGACCATACAATACAATACAATACAATACAATACACTACAATACAATACAATACAATACAATACAATACAATACAATACAATACACTACAATACAATACAATACAATACAATACAATACAATACAATACAATACAATACAATACAATACAATACAATACAATACAATACAATACAATACAATACAATACAATACAATACAATACAATACAATACAATACAATACAATACAATACAATACAATACAATACAATACAATACAATACAATACAATACAATACAATACAATACAATACAATACAATACAATACAATACAATACAATACAATACAATACAATACAATACAATACAATACAATACAATACAATACAATACAATACAATACAATACAATACAATACAATACAATACAATACAATACAATACAATACAATACAATACAATACAATACAATACAATACAATACAATACAATACAATACAATACAATACAATACAATACAATACAATACAATACAATACAATACAATACAATACAATACAATACAATACAATACAGTACAATACAGTACAATACAATACAATACAATACAATACAATACAATACAATTCAATACAATACAATACAATACAATCATGAACCATTTCACGAATACATGAAAAATATTTCATGATGTTGTGAACTATTTTTCGAGCACGGATATTGGATCGTGACTAACACATTAATAATCATGAATTAGTTCACGACGATTGAATGGATTCATGAATAAAATCCCGCGTTTCGTGAAGTAGTTCACGAGAAAATATTTAGAATGTTTTGATTTTGTGAACTAATGTTCCTAAATATACAAATAACATCAGGAGTCACCTTTGAATTTATGAATAATGTTCATACAGTTGTGAACTAGTTCACATACATAAAATCGATTTGATAATCACATAGCGGAAACCGTGCCTGAAGTTCACGAAACAAAACTAAATTTTTCCACTAATAAAAGCATTATGCGGGCGTTACTGAAGAAAAATTGAACATAATTTTAACATATTTTTGTTCACGGTCCTGTTCTCGTAACGTAAAAATGTGACTGTTCCAGAATTCAGAGAACTTTACTCACGATTGTGGGAATATTTTTTTATGTGCATTGATGCAGTCTTCTGAGAATGTAATACAATTTTATTGAATCCGCCACTAGTTGGATTAAAACTAGTTTTTACTACTACCGTAGGCTGCAATGCCCGAAAACCCCTATTCGAACATTCAGTACTCACAGTCGAAAAGTTCAAATTTACTAATAAACATCGAGTCTGTAATATAATTCAGTGTTTGAAGGCGACGGACGAAGCATTTGTGTGGGAGGCCTTTTGAAATCAGTTCATGCTAGGGCGGCGGAAACTCATGAAAACACCGAAAAACCCGATTTCCAAAAGATTCGACACAACCTCATTCGTGTTTGACTGTCACTCATTTCATGTAATTTCAAGTAAATCTTGAACCGTGTTTTCGAAAAATCATTTGACTAAAGGTGTTTGAAGGCGACGGATGGAGCATCCACTCAAGAGATGATATATCAAGACCAGTATTCTGAGGAGAATTTTTAGGAGCTGTTAGCTAGTTGATCGATTGTTTATGACGGTACGTATCATTGATATGAATTACCAGCCCAAAGAGGAAAAAATTGCTGTTAATAATCAGTTACTGATAAAAGTTTTTCCACCTTCTTTGAGCCAGTTACTGAGAAAATCGGTAGCATTCAGTCATACATCGAGTAATGATAGGCAACCACATTTTTGCTCTACTATCCCCGAATTTGTCTTTCAATTTCTCATATCTCCAATAACTTATGTCTATTTTCACGAATTCTTTAAGTTTTCACTTTGCACTGCCTCTGCCCGCGCATTAATGAATTCTTCTGTTAAAGACCTAGCTTATGGTGCAATGAATGTTCAAAACATGCGTTATAGAAGACTCCGACCGTCTTTTCAAAGTCATACATATTGAACTCGATTTGGACCATATCTGATCTTCTTTCGGCTAAAGATAATCAGCAAAATATTCTAAGGATTTCTAAAAAACTGACACCAAAGTATTCAGCCATGACGGGTATCTCAAAAATCAAATCTGTTTATAAAGGGTTACCGCATCTACATGTCCGTTCATATAGTTGAGATCGACGGAGTGGTAACCGATTCGTAATTCTTTCAAGAACTCTTTCTCCAGTAAGGGAAATCGCACATGACGGGACAAGATTGTTTGTCTCTTCAAACTTATATTGAGTAACGTTTAACGAGACAGCCGGCAAACCGGAGTCTCCTTCGAGGAGGTTCATCTGCCGTCAACTGCTGTTTGTACCGCGCGTCAGGTGTTGCGCTAGACAATAGCAACTGGGCCATTGCAGCAATTGGGCCCGATGCAGCAAGTGTGTACAAAATCATGAGGTTGAAATGCTTTAAAAGACTCTAAGCACTCGTTTGCATAGAAATACTAAAGAGAGCCATTCACTACAACACATCTTTACGCACTCTTGGCTCAAGGAGAGTGGGACTATGACCGTTCCCATGTTGGGGTATCTGTACTCATAAAAAATATTAACTGTTGAGATTCTTTATAAAGATTAAAAAAATTCTCTTGAAGGGCCACGAAATATAACAGCTCCAGAAAGCGCTGACACAAAATTGAAGCAAACAGCTCCTGGTGTTAGAAATGGAAAATTTCGCAGCGACTCCGCATTTCAACCAAAAGCTCAACTTAGTGCATGATTAGTTAGGCTACGGAATGTATGTCCAGCATTGGAGTGATCTTTGCTACAGCTTTAAGGACGTCGCCTTCGTTACTACTCATAACCACTTCTCTGATCCATTTGTGTTGTTATGAAATTGTTAAAACGACTGCTGAAACTCGCAATATTTTTAATTTGAAGTCTTTGCAGTTGATTTTTTTTGTCATGCAGGTTCCTCTATCCAATGCATATTTGATAACAACGCCATTTATTGTGAATGAATGGGAATGAACAGGGCTACTCTGACAACTTTGGTGGAGTTCAAGTTTTGCGCCTCTTTGGTGTTTACTTTTTCAAATCGACTTTTGAACAGTAATTTGGTATCTGAAAATGACACACTTATCCCAACTCATTTTCGACTTCTTCATTTATTTTATTAAGAGGATCAAGATTTCAGCGCCCATCTAAGGTTGGCGCCCTTAGCGGGGGCCAACTCGGCCAGCCGTACGCTACGGGCCTGACCATACATCACACTGGTACTCGGGCTCCGCATCACACCAAACACATTAATCGTATCGAACGGGTACAGAGGAATTTTATCAGTTTAGCACTTAGTCGTTTACCCTCGCAAAATCTTTTCCAGCTTCCTCCATATGAAGATCGCTGTACCCTCATCAATCTCCCTACACTGCGAACCAGACGAATCTTTCTGCAACGACTTTTCAATTTCGACCTGCTGACAGATAACGTACACTCTCCTGCGCTTCTAGTAAAACTTGACCTCAACGATCTGGGAAGATCTTTCCAGAGATTTTTTTTTTCTGACGCTCAACACATCGCACGCAGTACGGCCAGAATAATCCTTTGGATGTTTGCTGTCAACGTTTCAAAAGTGTCTATCATTTATTTGATTTTAATATTAGTAAAGAATCGTTTAAATTAAAAATAGGTTTAAGGTGGTTTTTAGTCTAAGTCCTTGCAATGTGACTTTTTAATCGAAGACAATACAAAGCAATCTATAAAACTTCAATCTAATGCGAGGATACTCCAAAATTTAAAACTTCAGCTACTAGACTGAATAAAACATTATACAAAAAAGAACATTTCGAAACAGTAGCAAATCAAAGAGTAAAAAATAAAGAGTATAACGTGAATTGAGGAATGTGAACAGTGAAGTGGTTCAGATTTCAAAAATGTATCACATTCACAATCGTTTAGACCTCTCAGCGTCCCTCTAGCACCGCACAAAGCGTAACAAATTTATACTTATTTCATGCAGCAATTTCATCTTGAAATTCCCAAACCTACCGTACCGGTGTTTATTGCCCATTAATTAAGAAAATTTACACCAATTCCACTTGGAGACGGTTTGCAAGAATTTGCATAAAATTTAAACACGACGAAAAAGCGTAATTTGCAAAATTACTCCGTACCCAGAGTGAGGTGCCCGAAAATTCGACTCCGTTACACAGCACTCGACACTCGGTACCTACAAATGAAGATCATCACACCCGTTCTAGTACCTGCCGGCAAGGCACAAGCAAAAGATAAACTTATCCAAATTCCTGCCCTAGTACCGTGCAAGACCCATCTACCGATCAATTAACAGCGATTTCTACTTCCAACGCTCTTTAAAAAACAATGTTAAAAGGCATTTCAATTCGATCTTCGTTTTCAACTAGAATATTTAATCAACTATCAAGAAAAAATACACAAGTTTGGAAATGAATTGGCAGACAGTGCAAAATAGCCGAAAAGCCCAACAATTCTAGAGTACCATTCACCGATCACTACAAGTAATAGATATCCATTCGCCAAAAATTCTAGGTTTCATTTGGTTCATTCAGTTTGTGTATAATTCACTTAGAAATATTGTCCTTACACAGTTTTATTAACAATTGGCTTTGAGTTAAGAGAATAAAAGCGGTAAAATGGCAACGGATTTAATACAGCATTCAAATATAATTATTTGGAAAAATATGAAAAGACGAATAATGAAAGTGTATATTATATTGATGTTCTACGTACTATTTCCATATTTCACTTTATTTATAATTTCTAAATTCCGTGTAATATTCGAGTCAAAACAATTTCGCCATCAAATTGATCGGTAAATGGAGGCCTATCGGTGGATGGGCTCTGCACGGTAGGCGCGCTCTTGCAAGTGCTGTTAATTTTTTCCCCGCACGCGCCACTATCATCTAGTAAACCAACAGCAGCACAACATCTCAGTCTCTGTAAGGGTGGGCCAGGCACGTAAGACAGGTGATTCACGCGCCGACCGTGTTGCACTCGTTGAAGTGTTAAATGCGGAAATTTATACTCAGACGGGTGGAGAAAACAGTTGAAATTTATTTACTGTTTCTGGTGATTCGCTACGAAGAACCATCCGGAGGGATGGGAGGAGTTAGAAACTAAAAGTGCCCGAAGTTGTAAACTTTGAAAAGATAGATTGCACTAGAGTTTGAGCAATTTGCACCGACATGATGAGTGAGAGAAACGTGCTAGCAAAATCGCACCCTTCTTTTTGGTATTGATTAAATTATTTCAATCTCCCTCCAGGTTAGTCATAAATACTCGTTTTGAAGAAAAAATCATCTTGAATTTATTCCTTATCTCATCTGCTTAACGCAGCTAATTAGGATTTCAAGTACAATGCCCATCCGAACCATCCAGAGTCCTCCCGAACCGTCTCCCGTATCGTGCCAGCCACCGTTGGCATCCAGAGCGAATGACTAATAAGAAATTTATTCGGAACCGAAAATAAATTACACCACAAACATTATCACGAGCAAAAAATCCCATTTTCATCTGCTTCGTCTTCTACTTTTGCTTTCGCCTTCGGAACCGTCCATCCAACCAGTCAGCCGACAATTCAACCAACTAATTATCTCCTGAGCGATAATAAGTGCAGTAAAAAATATGAACAGAAGCAGCCGAGATAACGTAGAAAGTAGGTATTCCTGCTTCCTCGCCTAGTAATTTTCAAGCTACATAGTCGAAAACCGACCTGACCTGACGGTTCGAAACGGGCATACTTTTTGGGTAATGGTTGTGTACCTTTGCGTAAAACGTTTGTCTAATATAATGATTCGAAATTTAAAAAGGTTCGTTCAGGGATAAAAATTAATATTGGCGGTTTTACATAACGTTTGTTCGGTCTTTTTTATTCTAATTACGAATTTCGCGGGATTCTACACCGGAAGAATATAAGTGTGTTTTATATTTTGACAAAACAATAATTCAATAATTCATTAGTGTGTGAGTCATTATTGAAAAGTTTTTAAATTCAATTTTCGATATTTCAAAAACGATTAATGAAAATATGGAAAATTTCGATGCAAAAGTGAATTTTTTGATTCTTGAAAAAATATATTCCCAGAAACTATATTTGAAATTAAGATTTTTTGGAAGGAAGTTGCCATGGTATAAATGAGTCGCCAAAATTTCGTCAAAAAATTTGATCGTCCACTGGTTTTGAACTTATTGAAATGTTGTCTTGATTTGTCATGTCACAAAAATGGTTAATTTTTCAATTCACCAAAAAACTATAATTTTGATCGAAATTCTGGATTCAATTGCACATGAAACTATCTTTCCGAAATGCTGTTAAATTTTAAAATCAGATATGCAGAACTGCGTTACAATAGGGTAAACTGCACTGTCACGTAATTTCGATTCCTTTCATTCCTTTCATTCCTTTCATTTCTTTCATTTCATTCATTTCTTTCATTCCTTTCATTCCTTTCATTCCTTTCATTCCTTTCATTCCTTGTATTCCTTTCATTCCTTTCATTCCTTTCATTCCTTTCATTCCTTTCATTCCTTTCATTCCTTTCATTCCTTTCATTCCTTTCATTTCTTTCATTTCTTTCATTCCTTTCATTCCTTTCATTCCTTTCATTTCTTTCATTTCTTTCATTCCTTTCATTCCTTTCATTCCTTTCTTTCCTTTCATTCCTTTCATTCCTTCCATTCCTTTCATTCCTTTCATTCCTTTCATTCCTTTCATTCCTTTCATTCCTTTCATTCCTTTCATTCCTTTCATTCCTTTCATTCCTTTCATTCCTTTCATTCCTTTCATTCCTTTCATTCCTTTCATTCCTTTCATTCCTTTCATTCCTTTCATTTCTTTCATTCCTTTCATTCCTTTCATTCCTTTCACTCTTTTCATTCCTTTCATTCCGTTCATTCCTTTCATTCCTTTCATTCCTTTCATTCCTTTCATTCCTTTCATTCCTTTCATTCCTTTCATTCCTTTCATTCCTTTCATTCCTTTCATTCCTTTCATTCCTTTCATTCCTTTCATTCCTTTCATTCCTTTCATTCCTTTCATTCCTTTCATTCCTTTCATTCCTTTCATTCCTTTCATTCCTTTCATTCCTTTCATTCCTTTCATTCCTTTCATTCCTTTCATTCCGTTCATTCCTTTCATTCCTTTCATTCCTTTCATTCCTTTCATTCCTTTCATTCCTTTCATTCCTTTCATTCCTTTCATTCCTTTCATTCCTTTCATTCCTTTCATTCCTTTCATTCCTTTCATTCCTTTCATTCCTTTCATTCCTTTCATTCCTTTCATTCCTTTCATTCCTTTCATTCCTTTCATTCCTTTCATTCCTTTCATTCCTTTCATTCCTTTCATTCCTTTCATTCCTTCCATTCTTTTAATTCCTTTCATTCCTCACATTCCTTACATTCTTTTCATTCCTTTCATTCCTTTCATTCCTTTCATTCCTTTCATTCCTTTCATTCCTTTCATTCCTTTCATTCCTTTCATTCCTTTCATTCCTTTCATTCCTTTCATTCCTTTCATTCCTTTCATTACTTTCATTCCTTTCATTGCTTTCATTCCTTTCATTACTTTCATTCCTTTTATTTCTTTTATTATCTTTTAACTTTTTCCTCCAACTGATGCATAATAAATCTAACCTCAGTCTGCTTCCATATAAAAATGAAATAATAATCATTTACCCGGCACATCTAGTGTACTAAGCCATAGAAATCCTATATACTAACGTTATTCTCATTCTGAGCATTGTGCGTATTGAATGATTCGAGAATTCTCAACTTTAGTAGAACGAGTTCACATTAAAGCTTTGTTTTACAGCACTCATTAACTTAAAAATCTTTAGGATTCGCTTACCCGTTCGAGGACTTGTTGAAAAAGTAAATGTGTAATGCTAATTACGAAGCTTTTTCTCATTCAGTTTTAACATATACGGAATGTAGCTCTGGAACACTTTTGCAATCAACTCTATGTAAAAGATCTCATGCACAAGGGTCACATGAAAAATTTAGCATTATAACATCAAGGTCAAGATCATCGCCTATATGGTGGTTGGTACAGTAGAGTGACAAGAACAAAAATGACTCCTGAGTCGATTGCTAGTCCCACCATGAGTACATGCACAAAATGTGAAGCATATCGGACAAGCTACCGGACCAACGTGCCTGTAGTTTGCATGGGATTTTTCAAAAATTTACATGAAGAAAACCCACTAGTTCACATTTTCACCGCATTTTACTGTATTTCAGTACGCGCAAATCCAGTTCAGTCCGACCGTGCTTTAGAAATACTTACAGATGTATGTTATTTGATACCTTAGTGATATAAGCGCATCACGTATGTATTAGAAATATGGAAACTGCGAGTATCAATAGGCTCACTACCTTACACGTATCGCCGCACCCTGCAGTGTTGGACTCAATGCAAAGCAAATCACATTTCAAATCATCGTGCGTAGGTGAAGATGGAGTAAAACGCACCACAAGAGCAAAATACACACCTTACTTTTATCAAAATTGGCTGAAAATTTCTGGCAAACAGTAACACCAGACGAAAGTTCGTTATAGTAAACATACACTGCCAAAATTTCACAACCGTGTATAAATTGCAGCCCAAGATATAAGCAAAAAACAATAACTTGCTCTTCTTCTGTATTTTTTGTGATTCATGCAATAAGGATTTTCAGATTAAATACTGTTATATATTTATATCAGTGCAGTCCTACGCTATTTTTTCCGTTATTCGTTATTCCGTCGTTACTATATATGAGAAACCAAGTACCTAATTCACTTTTTACTAGATTTATTTCACAAAAATGGTTCTGAAAACCTTATAATTGCATAACCTGGGCAATTTGATGGCACACTTTTGTAAAATCTTGACAGAAAACAAAATTTCGTACTTGTTCACTGAACACTGTGATTATAGAGAAAAATGTTAATTGAATGACATTATTAATTAAATTCGTCCAATTAAAATTCTTTGGCTAAGTTTTGATCATATTTCCTTAGGGAATGCGTTTTACCCCATCTTCTCCTACACGACTTGAACTTATGGCATTTCCATAAGCGCAGGGTGAAGAGCACACAACATGGAAACGGGTGCAAGTTTTAAACGGTTCAACTGTGTGCGAATTAATGCTGCCGAAAATCCATAGCGTCGATTTTTGGTAGTGGTGGCATTAACTCGCACACAGTTAAACCATTGAAAACTTGCACCCGTTTCCTTGCTGTGTGTAAAGTTAACCGTGCGCTCTTCATCTTGCTCGATTTGAAAATTTTGCACATACACGAAGAATTTTACCGACTGGACGATATAGTCATCATGTTGCTCGTTTGGCAAGCGAGCGACATGATGAATTTCACATGCAATTTCGCACGGTATTTCTTGTCAAATTTGACGCGGAACTTCACGCGCTATTTCGCGTACAATTTCACGCAAATTTCACTTCAAATTTAACACGGAATTTCACATCCGATTTCACGCGAAATTTGACGCGATGTTTCACGGGGTATTTGGGGCAGTAGTTAACGCGAAATTTCACGCGTAATTTTGCGTGAAATTTCATGTAGAAATTCACTTGAAATTTCTCGTGAAAATTAACGCAGAATTTTACGTGATATTTCACATGGAGTTTCACTTTGCATCTGAAATCTCACGCGGAAATAGGCGGAACCTTACGCACAATTTCACGCTGTTTCACGGGTTATTTCAGGAGGTATTTCACGTCAGATTATACGTAGTATTTCGCGTTGAATTTCACGCAGAATTCCTCTTGAAGTTTTACATGGAATTCAACGTGAACGTCCGCGTGAAATTTCACGTTAATTTTCGCGTGAAATTTGAATTTTACGTAAAATTAACGGCGAGTTTCACGTGGTATTTCACGTTGAATTACATCTGGAATTTCACGCGAAATTATACGTTAAGCTTCAAACGGAGTTTCACGGAATTTCACGTGGAATTTCACGCGGAATTCCATGCGCTTTTCACGTAAAATTTCATACCAATTTCACTTGAAATGTCAAGCAGAATTTCACGTCAAATTTAACGCGGAATTCCACGCACCATTTCACGTGGGATTTCACGCAAACTTTGATGCAGTGTTTCACGAGCCGGTTATTCAAACGAATTTACACGCATAATTTTATATGGCATTTCATGCTGCATTTATCGTGAAATTTTACGTAAACTTAAGCGCGGAATTTTACGTAAAGCTTCACACCGTATTTCACATAAAATTTCACTCGAGTTTTTGAGTGAAATTTGATGTATTTTTTCACACCGAACTCGACGTGAAATTTCACGCAGTTTCACATCCCATTTCACGCCGAATTTCACGTGAAATTATACGCAGAATTTCACCTGAATTCACGTGCACTTTGACGTGAAATTCCACTCGGAATTTCATTCGAAATTTTGAGGGGTACTCGACGAAAGACTTCACGCGGAGATTCACTTGAAAATCGTGAAAACATTGTAATTTCGAAATACAAACTCTTTATGTCAGTCTTGTTTATTTGAGCAACAGGGGGGCTGCCTTTGTTCCTTTTCGTTCCTTTCCTTTCTTTCATAGCATTTCAGGTACGCCATTACAGTTCTAGTGCCATTCTGCGCAATGAATGATGTTGCTATCGTACCCCCTATTGTTAAATTTAGAGATTTTTTTTTACTCGGGCTACCCTCCGAAGCGCATCTCAAGCAATTCAAAGCGGAATTTAAAAACGCGCGTGAACATCTTCTTTCCTTGGCCCGCCGGACATCTTGAAAATGCTGTTACAGTGCTTCTGGTAGCACTCGGCTGTCCTCGCTGCTGGGAAATACCGCGGACCCATTCCGAGAATTTTTAATGTTCAAATAAAAGAGGTGAAATGAAAGAGTGGCAGAAATAATAAAGCAGAAAATGTATCTTCCAAGAATAAAAGCTGCTCCCTCAGGCTGAGACTTCTAAAACAGCCGAGTCGGAGTGGAACACGGGGTCGGTTGTTAGCGCAGCACTCTGAGCGTCGAAGCTTCAAGCCGAGAGGTAAAGGGCGCTTGTAAAACAAGAATACTGCTTGCTGCCAGCAGCTTTTCAGACGGAAAATGGAAAAATATAAAGTTTATATTATCTCGTAATAAGCATCATTCCGTTGATGCCGATGCGATACTGGCGACCCTCCTACGCTCTTATCTTTGTGGCTGTGCTGGTTGTCTGCTCTGGTGTAAAAAAGCTTCTAAAAAGAGTACCAGGGTGGTGGTCGTTTTTCGCGATATCTAATGTCGTAGTCATGCTTTCATTACTCTGATTATACATGGTGGCTTCGTGTTAGAAAATGGTTTGGAATCACCAGTAGAGAAAAATGAAACACACTTAATGCTATTTCCAGATTCGAAACCAAGGTGAAATGCAAAATTTCAAAATAGCAACCATGTTGCACACAAATTGGGTTCAAAAACCCAACAGCCAGAACGAATTTTGGTGCCGAACAGCCATCAGAATAGAAGCAATCAATTTTCCTCCGTTCCGATCGGAAAACCACGAAACAAAAGCGCAATCATACGAAAATTGAAAGCCTTAATCGAAATCACTCAGTGTTCGAATTTATTTCATTTCAATCACTACGCTCTGCTCCCTCCCACAGAACGCACTATGGGCGGAAAATTTCATTAACCTCGCCCCTGTTCAATCAGCCGGCCCCTATATGAGTCACGCAGAACCACATCCCACCCAACCCAGCTCAGGTTCACATCTATGAAAAGCACACATTTCAAACGGACGGTACTGACCGTTCTGCTACTGACGCCTTCCGCGATAGGACATTAACCGCAAAACAGATGAAATGAAATGATTAGATGAAATCGCGTATTTTAATTAAAAATTTTCCCAATAATCCTACACCCCACAAGTTGAAATGAACGTTGGCGCACTCCGGAACGGTCCACAGCCGGCTGGATCCCCGGACAGAGCCGTAATCGAACTTCGTTCGATGTAATTTCATTCGGCCGCCTAGCGGGAGGCGTTACCGGCAGTGCTATTAGTACGATGATATCAGCAACTCTATTATTTTTCCTTTCCTTGGCGGAATCCAGCTTTCTAATTCGAATGGCGCAAACCAATCGCTGCCTGATTCGATTAGCACATAATTGATTATGGGCGGAATTTTTTTTTTCGTTGTTTCCTGACCTTTGCGTCGCTACTTAAATTGTTCTTACAGTTCTTGGAAGCTCCTCCAGGAAGCTAACCCTTTTGTTAGTTTTTATAATTTGTCTCAACAAAAAATTGTAATGGGATTTCAAATGACAAACGACGCTTGTAAATTATGTTAGAAGCCCAAAAAAATGTTCGAGCGAGCAGACAATTTCGCATCCCTTCCGCAAAGGATCGCGACAGACGGCACACAAAGGGGGAAATTTTTCTTCGCTACTTTCAAGGGCCTTTACCATCTTTTAATTTTTCTCAACGTTTGATGTTGTAAAATTAATTCAATTTTTCAAACAATATTTTTTCGTTGCCTCGGCTCAGCTCCCACCGCCTACCACATACCCTGGGGCTGCTTTGAAAAGGGGAAACAAGCAGCGAGCCGTCGCGACTAGCCTTCGGCTGCAATGTTTCCCCCCATCAGTAGGCTAGCAGCATTGAAAGGCGCTGAGTCGGCGTCTGCGAGCGAGCAGTACCAGAAGCGGTTCCCGGGGTTGCAATGTTCATGTTTCAAACGAGAACGCAGAAAAGTGATTTCTTTTGAAATAGTAATTGCATTTGGAGACATTTTTCCGCTTTGCTAGCGCGTGACTTTCTGGAGCGGGCCAATATAGATATGGATTCGACTGGTAATAGTCGGGAGTGGTAATTTCTCGTGCGCATTGTATGTTTCGTGGTAATGGAAATAAAATAACAAAATAGGCCTCCGCATAATAAAATATGTAAATCAGCAGAAATAAGAAATCATATTTAAAATCCAGTAACTCGTCTGTCATACACCAAGCGATATACAAAAAATAATAGTGCTGTTTTTTTAGACGAAATTATGCATTATGATTCCAACATCAGAGTAGCAGACAGCGTATCAGGGAAAACGAAAGGAGGGTGGAGAACAATGACAGGGAAAAGAAGTAAACAAACTTGCAGCTTTTTTGCAAACGGAAGATCACTGTCAGAGCATCATGAACCGGATCGCCAACTTGTCTTCCTTGGATCTGCTGAGACTCTTTTAAGCAAAATTACCGGATCGTTTAAAAACTTAAAAATTTGTATATTAGAGACGTATAGAGAAGATATGTTCTTGACCAATAACCGGCACATTTCGGACGCAAAAATCAGGTGCCACAATACTAGGCGCACGACCAGACAACATATTTAATGTCGCGATAACCGTCACCACAAACGCACAGACCTCTCTCCACGACTGCGAAACGCCGGAGATGAGCACCCGACGTATAATGATTGGACATGACCCGAGGTATCACCCGAAGGAAATCGCGATCCTTATCCAACTCCTTGAACCAATTTGTTCCACAAATTTGCCAATTTTTGGGCGTTCTCTAACAAGAAATACTGAAATCCTCGTTGAAACGCTAAACGATCTTTCATAAATATCACCTTCTAATGCCTAAGTGTCCGCCTTCTCATCACCTGAAATGGCGTAATGCAAAAGAACCCAAACTAAGGTAACGTGGTATCATTTTTCAAAAAAAGCACTCAGAAATTCTCATATTTTCCCTGGGAAATATAAGGCGTGCTTTCAACGTTTAAGGTTGAACAGAGAAGGGGCTAAAAGCGAAAACGAAAAAAAAATAGTTTTTTTCCACATCGTGTGTAAGATCTTTATAAAAAATAATCAGCAGTACTGTAACAACATTCTACATAAGCTGATTGATTTTTATGAAGATCTAACAAACGGTGTGGAAAAAAACTGCTTTTTTCGTTTTCAATTTTTGCCCATTCTCTGTGCAACCTTAATTGAACAGAGAGGCTCCATGGAACCGTAACGATGTAGGCATGGTCGTTGATAGGTAAATATAAAACTATGTTTTGTAGGGAGGATGTTGCACCACAGCCTCTTTTATAGTCATATTTACTACTACTGTCCTAATAATTAGTAAGGAAGCGATTAGTGATGGGCATTCTAAAAAAATTATTATGCTACACTTATCTTTATAACCCTCCGGAAGTCGCCCTTATGGGCCACTGAACGAGCAGCCGCTGGTGTCCTAAGAAGATTTCGCTAGATTTTCAGAGCAGCCTGCACTCACTGCTCTAGCGCGACTGCCTGAAAGTTAATAAAAATGTTGTCAAACATCGAACCGGGAAAGATCGGATGAAAAAATCGATTTTCCGAGGTTAAAAATCGATTGTGAAAAAAATCGCGTCGTTTTCATGGACATTTTAAAGTAAAAGGTCGATTTTACCAAATCGATTTTATTGAATTTATAAAGTCGATGTTGTCAAACGTCGTACCGAAAAGATCGGACGCAAAATCTTTTCTTCGAGATGAAAAAATCGATTTCGAAAAAATCTCATCAACATCGCCCATTCCTAGAAGCGATTAATAACTGTCACCATTGATGAACATTACGCACTGCAATGGTTAACGCGAGCATCTGTGTTTAAAGAACAATCATTACGTTTATATACAGTATCATCTTTTCTTCGCGAAACGTCTATGGGTTGAATGTGAATCTACACGGAATACTTCTATGGTCAAAAAAGCATTCTTGGTTCCGTATATTCCGATCAAAGGTCGAATCGAACGCACAACGTAGGTCCTAAGCACCAAAAGAAACATTAATTCTCTCGTTAATCCGTCGACGAACCGGCGCCAATATTCGCGTTTTGCAACTTTCATCAAGTTTTTCATTTGCGTTTCAAACGTCGCGTACAGTCGGAAATATTCGGGAGATCCGTCGTTCAAAAATCCTTATAGGACTTTTTCACGTACAATGCTTAGCACTCTCTGTTTGTGCCGGGTAATCGTTTCTGTGGACATTTAATCGCAATGTCGAGAATCAAGTCAGCCAAAACCTTGTACTGTTACATCGGAGGAATTTCTTGTTTTGATTCGACGGTTTCTGACATAGTGGACGTGTATGTCTTTCATTCAACGGGTACAGTCTAACTGTGGCGTATTCAAGATGGTCATATTGGAATTGTTGCAAATAGCATGCAGTAAAGTAGATCGCTCATCATCGTGACGACAACCCCATGACATGCCGCGGGAGTTGAAGCCTTCTAGAACCAGCTGAGCTGCGAGTTGGGTTTACGTGCAGTCTGAAAGGATTCGAGAGGATGAATATGGAACCAATGAAAAGGTCTTTGTCTATTATTCAGTCTAGATAAGCGACAACTTCACTACCTGGTACTGAGCATAGCTTAATATGATGGAAACATTTTGATCTTAATTCTTCCATGATTCTCGGTCCTGGTGAATAAAGTTGTGTAAAATTGTGGAAGTTATGTTATGTTGAAATTTAACCAGGTTTTAAACAATGCAAATTATTTATAAAATGTTTCAAAGAATCGATTGTACTTCTGCTAACAGTGATCAAGAAGGGCCATTTAGTGGAAAACTGCTTTATAGGGAGACCAGGACTAGTTGGCGGTGTTTTCAGTCTTCATTTTTTACCGCTTTGATGTAGGTAGATATTGCAAAATAGAACATAGAAAAGAAATAAGCAATCAAATGGAAATTCAAATACTTCAGGGGTTCTTTTGGAACGTGCTGAATGTCTTTTCAAGAAAACTGTACATTAACCGACATTTGATATAATATTTCAGTCTCTATCCCCCGGCATTGGTATAGATTGAAAATCAACCTAAATAACACAAAGTGTTCAAAATTTAGAAAATTTACTTGATATGGTCAAAAACACAATATCGCCCACAACTTCTACAAAACAAAATGTTTTGCAACAAAAACGCATTGGATAATGTGTTTCACATAGCTTGAGGTACACAGCGGTCAATAGAAGATTGCGTGGCACTGCAGCGACACTTAGATGCTTTTTGTAATTGGTGTAATCGCAACTTGCTGGCTCTCAGCGTGGCCAAATGTTCCATAATATCTTTTACTCGCAGAAAAAATCCAATACTCTGGAGCTACACCATCTCAGGGGAATCGCTAGAGAGAATGACAGTTATCAGAGACCTCGGAGTACTCCTGGACTCACAACTGACATTCAGAAATCATTACTCTCATGTTATAGCACAGGCAAATAGAAACCTCGGCTTCATTATAAGAATCGCCAAAGAATTCACTGATCCATATTGTTTACGGGCACTCTATTTCTCACTAGTTCGATCTGTCCTGGAAGCTTCAGCACCTATTTGGTGTCCTTATACGAACATTTGGATCAACCGAATAGAAGCAGTGCAGGCAAGATTTCTCCGTTTTGCTCTTAGAACTCTCCCATGGCGTAACCCAGCAGAGCTACCACCGTACATCGATCGCTGTCGTCTGCTCGATATGGAAACCCTAGCGAAAAGGCAGAACACATTTAGAGCAGTATTTGTTGGGAAGATATTAACTGGTCAAATAGATGCTCCAGATATTCTCTCACAAATAAATATCTATGTGCCCCCTAGAAATCTCAGATCGCATAACTTCTTAAGACTGGAATTTCAGCGCACAGAGTATGGTCAGAACGAACCCATTAGGGCGATGTGTAATGTTTTTAATAGTGTTTATGACCATTTTGGCTTTTCTGTATCTTGTGATGTTTTCAAAAATAGACTAAGAAGGTTGACTTAGATTTTAAGATTCCATTTTTGTAATATTTGTAATTTTTGTTCTTGCAATACTGTGTACTATGTGATTAAGTTTAATTGTAGTGTAAAATCATTGTAATCAACTGTGAAAAATTTGAAAAGATGATGGGTTTTTACGTCCATTTGAGGATTGCTTCTGAAGTATATCCTGAAATGGGCTTTTCCCATTCTAGAAACATTTCATGTAGACCAACACAGGTCAGATGAAAAATAAGAATAAATAAATAAATAAATAAATAAATAAACAAATAATCTTCCACTATTTTACACATCATGCCTTGTTTCTACAAAACAACGATGGCAGTTCCTGCTCCCTGGCACAAAACAGAACAAGTATACGACCCCAATTCAAAAGAAAAAAGTTTGAAAGTGGATCCGTAGAAAGATTCATGAAGAAGCCAACATAATTCCTCAGTAGTCCTTCGACTCATGTAGGAGACAACACCATCACTCTCTACTTCCCGGGTGGGTACGTAGACAAGATACTTCTTCGTAAAAAGCTCACAATGAGCAATCATATTTACTTGTTCAAGGTCGCTCACAGACAACCTACGTTCATCTGGTAGGGCCATGGCGATATCGATCACGGCCGAGTATTCTTTAGTTAGATCACGCGATATATCGATGACGTTGAATGGCTTATCTTTGGTCCAAAGTAGGATTTAATTTGTATCGAAAAGGAGACTTATCGGCATTATTTTTTTCCTTTTGGGAAAATATTAAATTCGACCTTCATTAAGCCTGAGGGAATGTCAAAGATGTCCTTCCATTAGCCAACACTATAATGCGGGCTTCATATCACACGAAAAGAAAGTTTTATTGAATGTCTCGTAAAATTAATGCAACAAAATTTAAAAGAAGGGAGAAAATAGTACATAGCTGTGATACATATGTAGCCCGTTAACAAAGGGTGTTTTCAAATAGCAGCCAGCTATTATCCAGGAACAAAACTGAAAATTTATATTAAAAAATCAAACCGCAAAAAAAATTTAAGCTTTTTTAAATTTTGTTAACAAAAACTTAAAGAGAAAAGAAACATTTTGAATGTGATTGCGTGATGAAGAACTTATCGGTAAAAAAGTTTTTCTAACAAAAATTTCATACTAAATGACATAGAAAACTGTAATTTTATCACAGAATATAATTCTAACTATTATTTTAAATCAAAATGCATTCATCAAAAATATTCTAAAATACGATAGTTTTCGAGATATTTGGAATTTTTCTCCAACAAAAACAATTAATTCGTGTAATTATGCCCTTTTTAAAAGTTATTCGCGTAATCCCATCACAAAATGTCAACAATCTAATGTGTATCGTTTTAAAGACTGAAAAGAAATTTTTCAGTGTATTTGGATCATGGAGAAGCTTTCAATAATAAAGTTTTCCTAACAACATCTTTTGATATATTTTTATAAGTCGTACTATTCGCAGCCAAAGCCACATTTTTTTATACAACTCTAAATCCTTTTCAATTTAGGTTTTTGTTGACAAAATATAAAAATATTAAAAAATTGGTGTTTTTACAATTTAAATTTTCAATATAAATATTTGTTTTTGTGAAAAATGACACATGTTTTAGTGTATATTTTTGTATAGAAGAATTCGTTCACTGTAACTCATTCTCAGATAGTTTTCTCTTGAGTCAAAATAATCTTATTGACTGTGAAAAATCTTTAATCTTGCATGCCGGTGAAAGCTGTAAAATTTCATCGGAGTCTAAGATGGTCTGTCCCGATTTTAGAGATTTTCGGACGGATCTTTGTGTAATTCCTCATCGACTATTCTGAATCAATTTAAAATTAAATGACACTATTCGAATGATAATTAACAGCGCTACAGTGAACAGTGGTCCAGAATGCAAATTTAGCAGGAATTTTGAGATTTTATTAAAACTACACAACTTAGCCTTATTAAGTCACTGGGGAAAGTTTTCGTAGTTTGTGGGTTGCTTCTTTTAGTTAAAACAACAGTTAGTGTGGCTATAACTTAACTAAGATAAAAAAAAATAATCATTTTAATCATTCTAGCTAGAGCCAAACGACCTTCAGCGAAGTTGTAGAGTTTTTAGAAAACTTTGATGAAGACATGTAAGCTCTATCTGTAATACTTTTCATTTTACGACAAATTTAAAATCGAACGTTATGGTGTTTCTTAGTGTTTCTTAAAAAAAATGTTTCATTCAAAAAGCTTCTGCAGTATTGATTTAAAACTGAAGTGGTCTTCAGACAACATTAAGATTGTTTTGAGCCGAATAATTTGGTTAATGGCCTTACATAGGGTAAGGTGGGGCAAATCCGACCGTTGGGTAAACCCGACCCCCCTCTGTTACCGAAAATCAGAAGCACTACGCGAACTAATATCAATGTTGTCGTCTAGAGCATCGAAAATAATCATAATGGTGGTATGACAGCATTTTATTAGTTTACATTGAGGTGCTCATACGACAAACGTGTGTTTTTACAACTTTTGATTTGACTTTTGTGCATGATTGACTACTGGATATTTCTCATTGTTAAAGTGATTGCATATTAAATGTAAGTGGATTTAAATTCTTTGATTTAAGTCCTACAAAGTGCATAGATGAATGTAGTTCAACCTTTTTCATATTTTTTTTAATTGCATCGTAATGAAAAATGACGCGGTGGGGCAAATCCGACCTCTAAATATTGGGATAAATCCGACCGCTTTTTTGCTAAGAAAATTTTTATTTATCAAATTGAAATATATTTTTATTGTCATTATTTATCATTTTTATGCAAATGGTTTAAAATTACAAACGAAAGACACAAAAACGTGATGATTATAGTATTCGTCGAGCAATTGCTCCGATGCACATGGGAATATTATTACGTGCTACTGCTCGTGATTTTAGCATTTCAAGATTGACATTGAACTTCATTTTCTTCATGTTACAATTCAATAACACAACACTCATTGATTTATCATTGAAAAACCATAAAATTTGAGTAATATCTGCACTAAATCAGCCAAAAACATAGGGGGTCGGGTTTACCCCACCATTTTTGAAAACAGCAAAAATGAACATTTTTGTATAACGCTTGTATCTTAAGATATTCCCAAGATCCAAATAAAATGCTATATACAGAAAGGTGCCCAGCCTAACCTTTAATTTGGTATATAAAACGACTTGATGCGATGTAAAATGAGCATTTTACAGCCAAAACCATTTACTAAGTCGGATTTGCCCCACCTTACCCTATCTAATTATTTTCGCTGAAAAGCTATAAGCACTTTTTCGCCAAAAATGGGGTTCTTTGCAATAACAATATCACTCATTGGGGCAAACAAAAGATAATTGTTTTTCAACTACAATTGGAGTTATAATTGACCAAAAAATGGCGAATACGATATTTTCTCAAATTTCATAAAATTCATTTCAAGATTTTTTCCGATATTTTAGGTTTTTATATCTTTTGAATAATAGAATCTAGCGTTTTTTTATTTCTATTATAGAGGTTTTAACCTTAAGGTCATTCGCCTCTTCGGGTTAGAAAAATCTCTTGTGAAAAATTTCTAACCCTATGTGCGGGGTCGGGACTCGAACTAAGGTGCGCTGCGTCCAAGGCAATCGATTTACCAACTACGCTACGTACACCCCCGCTAGCGTTTTGATGTGTTACAAGAAAATGTTCATCTTCAAAAACACTGAAAAACATCAGAAGAATACGTTGAAACAAAAAAACTGAAAAAGTTATACTAAAAATTTGGTTTTCCAAGAATTGACCCATTATAATATGCTTCAATAACTTTCACGGAGAACAATATACAAATATAGTTTCTTTTTCATGATAAAATATTGCACTTTACAATACTTTAAATTTTAAATATGGGTAGAATGGATCTAATTTATTTAAATCAGAGAATTTACTTTTTAAGAGTTCGAGATAGAGTTTCACCAACTTCCAGAAAATTGTAGAAAATAAAATTTAAAATATACTTTGTCGAAGGCACTGGAACTCTATTTCATGTACTTTTCATTTTGCAAGAAATTTACCAAAAAATAGGGTGTATCTTAAAAATAGCTTTCTTTATATAACTTTTGCAGTTTGGATTTTTCATTAAGTTTAGTTTAGAAATACTTCCAGATATTTTGATGGAAAACAATTTGTCACTATATACCGAACCTCTAGCTTCTCTCGTTAGAAAGTTATTTATACTTTTTACTAAAAATAAACTATTGTTTGAGAAAATATTGCAAGATTTAAAAAATATCGTATTTGCCATTTTTCGGCGATCTTTAATACAAAGCAAGATATTTCATATGAAAGCAATGGTATTTAATGTTGAGTGCCCTGATCGAAAATAATGCTATTCGAAAAAAGTTATATTTTTTTATAAAAGTTCTCATAACATTGAAACGAGAATAGTTTAGTAGTTGGAGTTTTAAAGCAAATTATGTGTCTTAAAATAATCTTCAAATTTTCCAAAGGGTACTGTAGTGTAAAATAGAAACTACAAAAGTTATAGAAATAAAACCCATTTTTTAAGGAACAGCCTAAAGCTTACATTTGGATTTGTCGTGTAATGGAAAGTATAAAATCCAGAGCTTACATGTCTTCAGCAAATTTGTCTAAAATTATATCATCCTACAACTTCATCGTAGACAGTCAAGTTCAATCTCGAACCGTTAAAAGTTCAATCTGAAATATTGCTACAATTAGAAACACCCTAGCTTCTGTTTAAACCAAAAGAAGAGCCTTGCAAAGTACTACAACTTTGCCAAACATATTGTAAGGAAATCATTTTTGTTAAAAAAGCTAAAATTCCAGCTAAATTTACATTCTGGTTTAAAATTATGCCACATTTTCGTGACGCGGATCGAATTTCAAATATTAATTTTGCACCTATCCCCAGCTCCATATAGTCGAGTAACGCATTTTCAATGCTAAAGCTTTATCTGTGCTTGTTTCTGAAAAAAAGATATCGTCAATATACTCTCCAACGATTTTAAAGTTCTTGATGTCTACAAGTAAAATCGTTCACCTTGCTCCCATCTGTGTCAGTATTTTATCAATAACTATTTAGAACACTTGTTCTACAATGAAAAGATGTAAACAAAAGGAAATACTTGAATCAAACATAATCTCGTAAACGTTTAATCGCATTTAACCTTCTATTCATATTTTATCTTCCTGTCGTAATCTCAAAATACCAATTAGAGAAATTGAATCTTTTCCCCGAGCAATAATACACATTGTTCGCTCACCTACTACCGACCAAATATTGCCATCGAGAATTTTGTCCACCCGAGAAATAAAATCCAATCGTTTTATCCCCCAATCGGATATGTGCTATCCTTTTTTGTGCCGTCCAAGCTAACCGAGAACATCGTCCTCCCATACCCTTTCGATTTTCGGAGAAATTGTACGAAACCGGCAGCAAAGATTCCTCACGCGCTCACAAATTGAATATAAAGGTATAAAATTTATTACATTTTATTATTGTCGCATCGTTTTGTGTCCCCCCATCCGCCGCTAAAATTGCTACCACTACTACCCGTTAATCCACCCGATAGCCATTGTGTACTTGTTTGTTTGGATCCTCTCCGGCAGCCAAGGCAGATGCTTCTGCCGGAGTTCCAGTGGCGAAAAACCACACCATACACACACAAACCTACAAAGTATCTGTTTTTTCCTTTGTCGCCCAGGAAGGAAACGAATCCGGCTGTACGGATTTTTCCTTTCCCTTCTGTTATAGATTGAGTAAAAAAAACTTTCCAACTTTGGAATTTCGATGGTAACCAGCTCACAGACAATGGGTTCCTCTGGCCTGTTCGGTATCTGGATCCGGGGATCAAATGGATTTCCGACCCGGAGTTATTGTGATATTTTTGCTGTTGCTTCACTGCCATCCAGACAGATTTCCGCAAAAGCCAAACCTGAAGCAGTATAGTCAATTGATCTCTCGCCTGCTCGAAATGGTTGCGGACCTAATAGTTTAAAATGGCTCCCGAAAATAGCCATAGATCAAAGTGGGACTTTAGAGCGATTAAGTACACGGTTCGAAGCAGCCGGTTCAGAGGGTGGAACGCAGCGGGGGTCACTGGAATTATTCGAACAATTTGTCCTTTGAGAAATCTAGGGGTAATGTAACATTTGCATTATTATTTGCCCCCCGGGGATGAGGTACAGTCAATGGTTGAAAAACGAAAACTATACAACCACAAATTCCGGCAAAAACTAATTTATTCATATACCGAACAGCTACTAATACACCCGATCCGCACCCCAAACAACAACTCATTTGCATTTAGATGTTTCCCCATTACGGGTGTCCGGCCGGGATCGTTATTGCCTACCCCCGGTAAATAAATTGAATTGGATATGGAGCCATTTTTAAATCGGTTTCCACTCTCTCTCTGCCGGTTCCTGGTCTGCCCTTTAAATAGCTTCAAGCGGTTTCAGTTATCCACCACCACTTTCCCCACATATGGAATGTGGGATAATTATGGGACAACTTTTTTTTACGCGGAATTGTTTTACTGTGGGTCCGAACACGCGGAAGAGTGGTAGAAAACCGGAAGCGACGACGGGAAGTGTTACATAATTTTACAGGGCACTGTTGTGCCCACAACAACTAACACCGAGAGAGAGAGAGAGAGAGAGAGAGAGAGAGAGAGAGAGAGAGAGAGAGAGAGAGAGAGAGAGAGAGAGAGAGAGAGAGAGAGAGAGAGAGAGAGAGAGAGAGAGAGAGACATAATAGCGGTAAATGCGGCGTATAATTCAATTATGGAAATAGGCGTCATTTTTGTATTACTCGTTTAATTAGGTGGTACAATTACACCAAAATAAAGATCAAATGAATCGATCAGCGATTTGGATGGAGGGGGAATGCAGGCAGTTCAAATTATCGTTTTCAGACCGAATTATCCTGTTGGGCTTTGTATACTATTTCAATTCGTGTTGTGAAGTGACTAATAGTGATACAGTTGACTATGCATTTCAATTGGAAATATGAAACCAATTTAATATCAATATTCACCGAAGGTTAACATATTTTTAATAAAACAGCTAGACCGAACCAATTGTGGAAAAATGCGCTGGCACACGAATCTAAGCAGATAAAAAAAGAAAATGATCGAGTTGAAGATCTTCTGAAATCAACTAAATCGATCATTTCACGAGCTTGCCCACTCAACCACTGATCTCAATGGACTTCGGCTCCATCTAGAGCTTACACCAACAGAGAACTCATTTGCGATGGATTCCGTCTGCGCCTTATAATTCATTCGCATGCTTTAATTAGTCAACCATAAAATAATCCAACCAAATTGAATTTGAATGCACCCACTATCAGCTCGGAAGCACGCTGAAGTGATTAACTGTCATAAAAGTTCTCAATCGACTGGTTTGCGAATTTTCTTTTGAATCCTTCTCTGTATGTCGGTAAGGGAAAGAGTTCTGAACGATTTCCGGAAGCTGTCTGTTGTTTTCCCTTGAAGTGAAGTAATTGGATTATGTGTGCGACTGTCGGTAATTGAATAGTTTTGATAAGCAGGATTATTTTATATGGATGGATGGCGTGAGCGTAGAAATAGGGAAGAAAGCCAAAAATATGCTCATGCTTCCTTGTCTTCTCACGAGTGCGAAATCAATTGCTGGCAGAAATTGTTGTTGAACGTTGTGAGTTGGATTATGTTCCATGATCTAAATGATTTCCGGAAAGTAATGCGAACAATGTAAAAATAAATGTGCTTTAGAATTATTACTAATTAATACGCATAGTTCGTAGGTATACAGAAATCTGAGTGTATTGCCCAAGAAAAAAAATCAATTTGAAGGTTAAGTTGGAGAAGTCTTGAAGACTCGTTCCATGAAACCAATTGTTCTACAAAACTGCGAAAAAAGAGTTTCACTCTAGCACTACTGACTCAACACCCAAAACTAATCATCAGGAGCATAAATGTATCTGTTTTTACGCTCTATAACTGTGAGCAAAAAGCTCCCAAATCATTCATCAGGGTTCAACCAACCTCATACTTGCACAATATAATATCGAACTCCATAGCTAAACGTTGTTGGCTACACGGTGCATAGTTAACTTGAATGACCTATTATTTTTACTAGCATGCATATGGCAGACTCGCCTGTTTGGTGTCAAACAGTGTGAATAGGGTCCGATTGAAACAAAAATAAAAATCCGATTGGACACGAAATACATTTAAATTGTAAGTAGGGGTTTGCCCGCTACTCGGGTTCTTATTTGCCCGGCGTACCCTTCGTTTCAGGGCGGCCTAGGTGCTTCTACAGAATTTCGGATTTTCGTTTCACAAGAAAAAAAGTAAACAAACAAAATAAATTATTAAATTTACCGACTTTTATTCTCCGCTACTCTCTCAACTGCTGCTGCTGCTGGTGATCTGCTACTGCTGGCGGAAAGGCGGGCGGTTTCCTCCGACCGGCCGGGACAACAACGGCCGCGTTCTCCTTTGAACGTTGGCTGCTCCGGCAGCGGTCCTTGACAATTAGCTAGGGAGGTGAGCTTGGCTCCTTTGTTGGAACCTCCCTAGCGACGTTGGTGACTAATCACCGGATTCACTTGCTCCCCGCAAGGAATCCCAGAAGACACCGCAGTGTTCTTCCCAGGTGGAACCGTTGTCCTACCTGCTTCCCTCTCCTTGGCTGTTAGCTGCAGAGGAGAGCAAGGCTCGTTCGACTTATCCTCTGCAGCGAGAGGGGCGGGTGCGTCGGATCCTTAACGGTTAGCCGGGGAAGCGAAAGCTCCTTGGGAATTAGCTTCCCCCGACGGCGATCCAGCACCACTAAACAAATGAGCACCCGGACCACGGACCGGCACTTTCGACGGAAATCGACCGTCGCACACGCGCACTGATCGTTCGTTACGGTGGCGGGAAACTGTCCCGAAATAAAAACAATAATTTTCTGGACGTCTTTTCGTTGCCGTGGTCCGTCACTTTCCCTCACGATGGCCGCCTTCCGCACTCCACTATCACCAACACCAAAAAAACGCACATCGCGCATAGCTGTCATCGCTATGGTACAGCATAGTCCGCACACTTTTCGCAGCGAGAGGAGAGCGGTTACCTGACTAAACCCTATGTTATTAATATACAAATATTTAACAAAAATTACTACACCTATCTGATCTAACAAAATCGTTCACAAACAAAAATATAAACAAAATTTAACGTAAAAAGCGAACGATCATATGGAACAGTGGTGAGCATAATTTTACGTAAACAATACACTCTACGGAGTGTATACGTAAAAAAAGGGTACAGTCGGGTCTCCTACTACGCGGATTCCTACAACGCGGCTTCCTACTGCGCGGATTCCTACTGCGCGGTACCCGCGTTGTAGGATACCCATAGCTTATGGGATTTCGACTAATTGGGGCTGTGGCCGATTATTTCGTCCGTGTCAACATGTAGCGTTATACTTTCTTTGGCAAAGTTGTTGTACTCACTTGGGCCTACAACTTAGAGTAATTGGGTATCCAATTAGTTGACAACTATGCCGCCAGGGGCGCTATGAAGAAAGAGTAAATAAATCGAAATTCTCGTCGTAAATTCGACTATCATCAAATGGATTCAATGTCAAATATATTGTTCACGAATAAGATCGCCCCTAGTACTGCAACCCTGGATAATAATCCTCTCAACATCTGATGGTCATCTCGCCTGTACTATCAGTATGTGGACATCGATCATCATGAGAATCCGAAAAAGAACGAGAGACTGGATTGAGAGCTTACTACACATCGTGCGAAGGAAGATCACCGGCAGCACCATCTGCACCGTCGCCCGTGCTACTACCCCGGTGGGGTGATAAGGAAGGCTGATAAGAGCGTGATCGATACTCAACCCGAGATAAAACATCGAAGGAGAGCGATCCCGATCGTGCTGCACTGGTCTGCTGATGACGTGCTCGGATCAGTTGCGGCAGTTGGAATTAAACCAGGTCACGGACCACCACGGGTCGAAGCCCGCTCGTCGGAATTTTAATTCGTTTAGATTTAAGTGTAATTATAATTAAGAATAAATTGCATGTTCGTTAGAATAAAAGTGTTGTTCGGAAAGTAATCCGGTGGCCGTTTTAAAAGTGCGTTTGGTGTGGTTCCTGCGGAGAAACTCTTGTCCCTTTGGAAGGATTTGGCACTTGGAGTGACACAATTGATTTTGCATGCTGGATGCATGCCCCTTTCCCCATCCACCTGAAGCTTCACCCGCTCGATGTTGGTTTTGGTGATTGCCTGCGCACCCGCTATCGAAGACCCTGCCAGGTAAAGGACTAGAACCCAACATATATCAAGACCCTGCTTATTTTGAAAGGTGGTGTCTTCGGGGAATTTATAAAAGAAGTCCAGAGCTTTTGGATGGTAGAAAGTATAACTCGCAATTACCCCACCAGGCGGCGCTAGTGCTAATGCAAATATTCAACACATGTTAAAATAATTCTATATCTCAACATCGTGATGAGATAAAGTAGTACTGTCTTTAGCAAAGTTGCTCGAGAGGTCGAGGACTGCCCAACGGTAATAGATTAGTTTGGAATACTCTCACTATGCGGCGCTAGTGAGCGTAGAAGCTTTCAACATATGGTGGATTATGATATATCTCAAAAGTCTAATAACTTGGAAAAATGGTGTTTTCGGCAAAGTTCTCGAGGAGGTCAAAGGCTACTAGATTATGGATAGATTAAATTGGAATGGACCCGCCAGGCGGCGCTAGTGAGCATTTTCTTTTAAAGCATGTATCTCAAGATCATGATAATTTAGAAGGGTGGTGTCTTTGGCAATATTCATAGACAGGTCGAGCTCTGTCCTACGGCGAACAAATTAGTTCAGAACTCGCCCACTAGATGGCGCTAATAATAATGAAACTTTCTTATCATTATAGATATATTTCTAAAGTCTGATAATTTAGGAAAACGCTGTTTTTGGTAAAGTTCTCCAGGGGGACAAGTGCTGTTTGATAATGTATTGAAAAAAATCGAATTTACCCGCTAGGTGACACTAGTGAGCATGCATTTTTACTTTTAATTTCTGCATTTCAACATAACGGCAGTTAAGAAGGGTGGTGTCTTCAACAAAGTTGCTCGAGTGGTCGAGGACTACCCAACGGTAACAGATTAGTTTAGAATACTCTCACTATGCGGCGCTAGTGAGCGTAGATGCTTTCAGCATGTAGTAGATAATGATATATCTCAAAAGTCTAGTAACTTAGAAAGATGGTGTTTTCGGCAAAGTTCTTGAGGAGGTCAAAGGCTACTCGATTATGGATAGATTAAAGTTGAATGGACCCGCCAGTTAGTGCTAGTGAGCATTATTTTTCATATCCTGTAACTTGAGATCATGATCATTTGGAAGGGTGGTGTCTTTTGCAATATTCATAGACAGGTCGAGCTCTGTCCTAAGGCAAACAAATTAGTTCTGAACTTGCCCACTAGGCGTCGCTAATGAGGATGCAACTTTCTCAACATTATAGATATATTTCTGTTGCGGCAGAGCGCAATCTGTGCAAATACCCTCGCCACTGTATTACATATTACCAGCAACAAAAGTGTCAAATAAAATCAGTACAGTTTAGCCACCGCCGGCGGCGGTCGATCGTCCTCCACACTTTTGTTTTATTTCAATTGCATCAGTGCCGAATCACAGTCCGTCTTTTGTGCCGCTCTTTCGTATTACGTTTCGCTTGAGTTCTGTGCGCCGAAAGTTGGATGGCAGGAAATGGGTCCAACTGCTGAGAACGAACATTGGTGCCGTGACCAGGATTTCAACGTGCCACGACAACCTGCCATCCGATAGTTCGATAGTAGGAATTCGTGTAAGGAGAATCGGCTGCGGATTTATTCTACATCACTTCAGCTATGCCGGTGTGAGCGGGTATGCAGCTGTATAGCAAAATCAACCCCCTGCGGTGCTATGTCAGTGTGGGCGTACTTGCAGCCGCTTAGTAGAACGCATTTTCCACCGAAATCTACTCCCAGTTGCGCGGATCGCAACGTCTCCGAATGCGTTCATCAACCAGCAAGTGCTCCGTAGCAATAAGTCCAGCAACGCCAACATGTCGCCATTACAGAATACCACCGACAATCCAAACAGCAATGGAGGAACCTAGGATGGATTGCAAGTCATTTTTCAAGTTTTATCCCCAGAGTTCAGAATAATCAACATCCAAAATTTATTTAAAAACATTCGTTTTGGTGGGGGAGTATGTTGCGGCAGAGCGCAATCTGTGCAAATACCCTCGCCACTGTATTACATATTACCAGCAACAAAAGTGTCAAATAAAATCAGTACAGTTTAGCCACCGCCGGCGGCGGTCGATCGTCCTCAACACTTTTGTTTTATTTCAATTGCATCAGTGCCGAATCACAGTCCGTCTTTTGTGCCGCTGTTTCGTATTACGTTTCGCTTGAGTTCTGTGCGCCGAAAGTTGGATGGCAGGAAATGGGTCCAACTGCTGAGAACGAACAATTTCTAATGCCTGATAATTTAGGAAGACGCTGTTTTTGATAAAGTTCTCCAGGGCGACAAGTGCTGTTTGACAATGTAAAAAATATTTTGGATTAACCCGCTTGATGACACTAGTGAGCACGCATTTTTTCTTTCAATTTCTGCATCTCAACATAAAGGCAGTTTAGAAGGGTGGTATCTTCAACAAAGTTGCTTGAGAGGTCGAGAACGACCCAACGATTAGTTTAGAATACTCTCACTATGCGGCGCTAGTGAGTGCAGAAACTTTTAGGACCTGGTAAATTATGATACATCTCAAGAGTGTAACTTAGAAAGATGGTGTTTTCGGCAAAATTCTTGAGGAAATCAAGGGCTGCTCGAATATAGATGATTTGGAATGGACCCGCCAGGCGGCGCTAGTGGGAAAGCTTTTTTTTAATTTTTTTCTCGAGATCAGGATAATTTGGATGAGTGGTATCTTTGGCAAAATTCATCGACTGGTTGAGTTTTATCTTACTGTGATCAGATTAGTCAGAACTCACTCATTGCTAGGGAGAATACAACTTCTACTACGTAGTAGCTTAAGTCAAAAGTTTGATAATTCATGAAAATGGTGTTATTAGATTAACGTGAATTTCAGTTACTAGGTGGCATTAGAGAAAAAAATTTTTTTGCGAATTTTAGCACCTCAAAATCATGACAGTTTAGAAGAAGGCTTTCTTCAGTGAAATTCATCGGTAGTTCTAGAGCTGTCTGATGATAGCAGATTGCTTTTGAATACTCTCATAATGCGCCAGAGAATGGGTTGATGAATTTATCCTCTTATCCGAATTGAGGCTACTTCAGAAATTTCAATAAAATTAACAAGAATCAGAGCAGTAAATAATCTATTCATAATCGAGTAGCCATTATTCTTCCTAAAAAAAACTTTTCCAAGAACACCATCTTTCTAATTTATTAGACTTCTGAGATAATTCATAATCTAGCTTCCACGCCCCCTAACACCGCATAGTGAGAGTATACCAAACTAATCGGTCACCATTGGGTAGTCCTTGATCTATCAAACCATTTTGTTGAAGACACCACCTTTCTAAACTGCCTTAATATTGAAATGATGAAATTGAAAAAATGCGTGCTTACTAGTGTCACCTAACTCAAAAAATATACTTTGTATTTCAAATCTTTTAGATCCATTGGATAGGTGAAATTTTCCACTGAAAAATGTCCTCAAATGTTTCAGCTAATAAGGTTAAGTAATCTTTTCACAGTAATTTATTTAAAATTTAACAATTTTGATCGATTTTTCGTTCACTTCGCGAAAATCTTAATAGTTAACATCACTATTTTAATAATTCAAATTGTTAGTCTTGAATAGTTGTATAATTTGTTCTTTGACATGATACACTTATCTTGTCTTGTTTTCATGTGTTTGGGTTATTGAACTTGGATATTTTTATCTCATATTCACTAATACTAGCTCTTATTGAAAAAGTATGGCACTTATTGTACCTTTTCTTTTTTTTTATTCGAAAGCCAGGAAAATTTTGCAGAGAAAAATGTATTAATAAGTTTCAGTTAAGTGAATTTAGTATTCTTTTAGAAGTTAATTAGTTTAAAGTTAGTGTCATTATTTGCATTTTCGTTATTTTCTTAAAATAGTAAATAATAAACTTCACCATTATTATCATGGAATTAATGCATCTTAGCAAGTACTACAATTCTTCCTGTGGTTCCATTCAATTATCTCTTTTAGTTTCGAAGCAAAATCATTGAGTCCATGCTGTGTTAACTATTAAATTGCAGCGAAATGAAAAGCGATAGGGATAATGTGTCAAATAACAAGTTGTAGAGAGTATTAAGGGGCACCAAATGAACAATAGTGACGATAAATTCAGTTGATTAATAATTAGAATAATAAAAAATTCACCAAAAAAAGCAAATTTTGAGTTATTTTACTAGTAAAAAGTCATGTAGTACACTTAACTAAAAGATCTGTACATATATCGAAATGAAATTTTTTCAGCTTTCCAATGAAGCCCTGATAATAGCGATATAAAGCATATTTTTTAGATTAGAGTCTTTTAAGAACTTGCAAGTCAATTACATGAAAAGTTTAGAAGTCAAATTACAAGGAAACGAGAAGAGATAGGAATGTTATGTTGAAGAATAAATTAAGAATCGTCCTCAAACCCAACTTTTGGATAATAGATATTGCTATAATCATAATTCATTATTTTGAGAAAATTAACAAAAACCTCATCAAAAACACTAACTTTTAACTACTTTACAACTAAAAGGTAATTAAAGCTAATCTGAAAGATATAAGAACATTATTCAATAAAATTTTTTTTCACCTTTCCAATGGAACTAAAAGATTTACAACACGAGGTATATCTTTTGAGTTAGAGGTGTTTTAAGATAAACAAGTTTTTTACACAAAAAGTTCAATAACTCTGTAACGGTTGATATTTGATGGTATGTGTAGAACGATTTTTTGCTCCAAATATGGCAGTAAATCACCTCTCGAGAGATTCTTACTCATGAACCAAACACCCTGTATAATATATACTTGCTCACTATCGTAACCTTGTGGGTCCATTCCAATTTAGTCTATCCATGATCGAGTAGTTCTTGAGCTCTTCAAAAACTTTGCCGAAAGCGCAATCATTAGACATTTGAGATACATCATTATCTACCACATGCTAAAAGCATCTACGCTCACTAGCGCCGCATAGTGAGAGTATTTTAAACTAATCTGTTACCGTTGGGTAATCCTCGACCACTCGAGCAACTTTGTTGAAGACACCACCCTTCTAAACTGCCTTTATGTTGAAATGCAGAAATTGAAAGGAAAAATGCATGCTCACTAGTGTCACCTAGCGGGTAAAATCGAATTTTTCTATACATTGTCAAACAGCACTTGTCCCCCTGGAGAACTTTACCAAAAACAGCGTTTTCCTAAATTATCAGACTTTAGAAATATATCTATAATGATAAGAAAGTTTCATTCGTATTAGCGCCATCTAGTAGGTGAGTTCTGAACTAATTTGTTCGCCGTAGGACAGAGCTCGACCTGCCTATGAATATTGCCAAAGACACCACCCTTCTAAATTATCATGATCTTGAGATACATGCTTTAAAAGAAAATGCTCACTAGCGCCGCCTGGCGGGTCCATTCTAATTTAATCTATCCATAATCTAGTAGCCTTTGACCTCCTCGAGAACTTTGCCGAAAACACCATTTTTCCAAGTTATTAGACTTTTGAGATATATCATAATCCACCATATGTTGAAAGCTTCTACGCTCACTAGCGCCGCATAGTGAGAGTATTCCAAACTAATCTATTACCGTTGGGTAGTCCTTGACCTCTAGAGCAACTTTGCTAAAGACAGTACTACTCTATCTCATCATGATGTTGAGATATAGAATTATTTTAACATGTGTTGAATATTTGCATTAGCACTAGCGCCGCCTGGTGGGGTAATTGCAAGTTATACTTTCTACCATCCAAAACCTCTGGACTTCTTTTATAAATTCCTTGAAGACACCACCTTTCAAAATAAGCAGGGTCTTGATATATTTGACATTGAATCCATTTGATGATAGTCGAATTTACGACGAGAATTTCGATTTATTTACTCTTTCTTCATAGCACCCCTAGCGGCATAGCTCTCAACTAATTGGATACCCAATTACTCTAAGTTGTAGGCCCAAGTGAGTACAACAACTTTGCCAAAGAAAGTATAGCGCTACATGTTGAGACGGACGAAATAATCGGCCACAGCCCCAATTAGTCGAAATCCCATAAGCTATGGGTATCCTACAACGCGGATTCCTTTTTCACGCCCCCTGTTAATCGCGTAGTAGGAGACCCGACTGTATATTTCCACCCAGTGCAAAATTGTTACCCTGGCGGGTTACAAAATATGAATTAATCTTAAGCCTTGGTCAAACCTTAAGCCTTAAGGATCAAATGGAAATTCATCGATATTCGCCCTTGTCAGCAAAGTACTTCGTGGTGCAGAAGCAGTAAGCAAATGGAGACAACGCTTTGCATCTTAGCTGTGTATGGCAACCGTGCGGAATTCAACAAAACGTCGAGGATATTTACCAATCTGAATGCCGAGGGAACCTATAGTATACGAGTGAGGGGAGAGAAGGGGAAGGGAAATGCACAGATCACCAGCGAAGACGTCTTTTGTCCAGTTATTGTTATGAAGAATCTCCAGTCGACCACCAACGACAATGGCTTAAGGTTGATTAATCTCGGCCCAATCAAAGGTAAATATGGTTTTCTATAGTACCTATATACTGCCGTGATACGCATAACAGTCCCACCTGCATAGGAAACCCTTAGCAAATGGGACTGTTATGCGGATCACGGCAGTATAGCACAAAATAATATTCAGAACCGCATTTGGAAATGCCCGAATGGTACAGCGTGCTCCTTAATTGGTCATGATTTGATGGGCGGCTGATATTTCGCTGATGTTATCGAAGTCAGGATCTTCTGAGAATCGAACGTTTGTTCTCACCATGTTCTGGTGTGTGTGGGATTCGCAGCGACTACACGTCAAACAGAAAAAGATATTGTCAGCTACATCAGGGCTTGAAATGAGGGCACGATGAATTATCGAACTGAACAATTAAAGATGGTTCATTCTGTTGCCCGTTGCATTCAGTTTGTGCATGATGAGCTATTCCGATCAGAAACTCATAACAAAAAACCTGTTCTGAGACTGAAGTTCCCTCCTGGGGTCAAGATCGTCGGCTTTGCCGATGACGTAACCATGGAGGTCAATGGGGAGTCAATCCCTAAGGTACAACTAACTACAAAACACGCGATCAACACGGTGGAGGAATGGATGAGCGCAAGAGGCCTGGAGCTCGCTCAGCATAAGACGGAGGTAGTTATCGTCAACAACCGCAAGTCGGCACAACATGCAGTTATCCATGTGGGAGAAGTCGCGATCACTTCACAGCGAAGTCTGAAGTCTCTCGGAGTCATTATAGACGACAAGCTGACCTTCGGCAGCCATGTCGACTATACATGCAATAGACTGCTGTTGTGGCTCTATCGAGAATGATGTCCAACAGCTCAAAGGTGTGCGCCAGTAGACGTAGGTTACTGGCAGGCGTTGCCGTATCTATCTTCAGGTACGGCGGCCCGTCATGGTCAAGAGCCCTGAGGGTAACCAGTTACCTACGGAAATTGGAGCGCACCTACCGCGTGATGTGCCTCAGAGTGATATCTGCCTACCGCACGGTATCACACAATGCATCCTGCGTGATAGCGAGCATGATGCCGGTCGGGCTGGTCATCCGGGAAGATGAGGAGTGCTTCGAGCTACGTGGAAATAGAGGAGCCCGCGAGCGCACCAGGGTGACCTCGATCGCCAGATGGCAGCGTGAGTGGGACAACTCCCCGAAAAGTAGGTGAACCCACCGGTTGATACCTAACATATCGAGCTGGGTGGGAAGACCCCATGGGGAAGTTCACTTCCATCTGACACAATCTAAAGCTTTAAATTACTGCTTATGGTTACTTGGGTGATCAAACGCGTATACCAAATTGAGACGAGGTTTCCGACTACGGATGGAATCCCATCCCAGGCACTAAATCGTCAATTTAATCAGTCGGCATGTCAAACAAATGAAAGAAAATGAAAGAAGAATGGTGGGTACGTTATCGAAAGGGATTTTTTTCTTTTGCTGTGTCGATAAAGGATCGAAATTATTTAAAAAAAACACAGCTCTATTTTAACATTGATAGCCATTAAGGTGCTTCTGAATTAGCTCTATTCTAAGTGTGCTTTAATGAGCTTTATAGAATTTTGAAGCCGCAAAGAATATGTTTTGTATGCGAATATAGAACATATCTAAAGTCATTAAATAATGCTTCGTGGTCTCTTGGGTATATTCCTTACTTCTAACCTTACCACTTCCCCAATCCTTCCCATCAGGAAAATCAGGAAAAGACGACTCATGCCAAGGCACAAATCTCCGATCAACATGAAGAACGTGCTATTTGAGCTAGAGGCTACTGATTTCTGTTTCCTGAGTACCCGCAAATTGAAAAACTCGTAGCTAATAGGAACAGAAAGCTGTCGAAATTCACCTGTCTGGCACGCTATCTGTGGATGTGACAATATGAGTCAACCGAAGACTAATAGAAACTACGGACTCACGAGATTCTCATGGCTGAAGAGGTACTAACTCATACTGAACTAGAGGGCTTAGGTTGTAATACAAGCCTTGGGGCCGGACGCGGCTGTCGACGGCCCTGTAAATAGCCTGTTACTTTCAACATCCTTGGAAGGACTGTAAGAGCCTACGTCTTCGTCGATGCCAGCAAAGGTGCTTCTAGTTGTCTCTCTTATTTTCGGACCGATGCAGTGGAAGGAAATGTAACCTGCACGTCGATAGCTACAAACCAGAAGTTGCATTTCTAAAGTCAACATCAATTCCTCGTTTAGAACTTAATGCTGCAGTTTTAGGCTCTAAAATTGCCTATTTCATCAATGAAATTCACCAGTTGCCTAATACCAGTACAAACTTCTGGTCCAGCACTATTAGGTTTATGTAAGCAATCTTAGTTTTCCAGCAATAAAAACTAATGCAATCTAGTTGGTTTTGTCTTTTCAAAGATTCTTACAACTCCTGGTATAGACCCAAATATGGCAATACTGCCTCTGATAATAACTATGATTCGTTTATTTGTTTTTCATGCAATACTAAACAGGAAAGGGGCGGCCCTGTTTGCTAAAATATCAAACATACACACTAAATTTAGTAATCAAACTCATACTCTAATGTTTGTTACTGTGCAACAAAGTAGCTTAAAATGTGGTTTATCTCGCAATTTCATTCATTTATTTAGTCTGTGCAATCACTTGATGACAGCGCGGAACAATCCCCTAAATTAGATTTTGATGGCACATCCAGCCTGATTCCGGAAGCTTTGCAAGCTCTTGTCCTACATAGCTAGATCCGCCTAGATTTGCTTTGCGGCTTTGGCAAGGAGAAGTCAGGCTCCGGTTATTAATTGCGTTCGCTTTGTGCCCGCTAATGGATGGCTATTAATTTATGCATGTTGCAATTATACCGACAATGAATGGGGTCGTCCCAGCTGTGCGGGGAGGCAAACTACCGCTAAAGATGGGTTTTGTGAGCATCTATAATTTCGCGATAGGATGATAGTAGCAGCCAACAGTTTTATTCCGGTGACATGAGGATCTCGCTTGCCTGTTTGATCTAAACAATGAAAATTCATTAATTTTCTAATATGTAATGTGCATTGTCTGCGGGAGATACGAAGAACGGAATCACAAAGACCTTCCACAACCGTTTGTGTAATTTCCATTAGGACTACTGAAGCATACTCCACAATGAGACAGAGCAAGATTAGAGTACCGCAGGTTTATCATATTGTAGTTTATGTGTGGAAGATAACTTACAATAAGCAGGACGTTTAGTCATTTAGTATGGCCGTTGATGCCACCAGCATAAGATTTGATTAGCGATATGAAAGGTTTAATTGGGAGGGTCTTTATAATAAGTGGCTGATGCTAGTGTTGTACAGGATGAATCTACATATACGCAATAATGCATTTGTCTGGATTTTAGTCAAGATACTCGTTGTGCATGATAGTTTGAACAAAGATAGAGTGAAGAACACTTGATTAGATTGAGAACTGTCCACAGCTTTTAATAAAATCATAGCTGAAATTGAATGGAACTTCCTGTGTACTAATTTAAATCAATCTACCATTTCAATTATCACACTAATTTTACACGCTTTTGCGCTAATTAAAACTGTTCATTTACACAGCTGAGAACGGACCACAGAGGTAATTTATTCTACATTTTCCATCTTTTCCCTGCGCTCCATGCATATTTTCATGTTTCACAAGCAAAACTTTTCATCGTTCATCATTTACCACTTTTCCTCGCTGGTGGTGGAAAATTCTTTCACCTATCGCACATAAAAAAGAGACAAATGAAAGCACGAGGTGCAATGTGCACCGAAGCTAGCCGCTGGTCCACAATTCCGCATCAACACCACACACACACACACACGCATACACCAGGATTACGATTTGCGAGTTATTTTGCGCGCAGTAAACAGCGAGTGTTCTTTCTGTTCTCGTGGATAAACTTTCACATGTAAATTATGACGAGTTCCAGCACAACGGAGGACTGCATTTGGTGAAGCTCAGTTGTGAAGTGGAGCTATTCCTAAAGCTGAAACATTGTATGGACACTTTTTGCCTCCTCGAACTTGATGAAAACTGTCCGCTCTTTAATCCGATGTTTAATTATAGGAAAAATAAGTAGATTATTGTTTTGGCAAGTACAGTGATGAATAAAATGATAAATATTGAGGAATTTTAGCTACGATCTCAGGATAGAACTAACAGTTCATTGAAATAGCACGAATTCTAAAAGAAACAATATTATAAAAATATTATAGCTTATTATTATAGTAAATGGCGGCAAATCAGTTTCTTTTCGCTATTATTGTCTCCAATCTTCTAGTAATTAGCGCCGTCGGTTGTATATTCGACACACTGCTTGCTTTTCGAACAGATTTGAAGTTGCTCAAGGTAGTACATTCGGGTCACTGCTATTTTCGCTGTTTATTAATGACATTGCTGGTATTTCAACTCCTGGTGGCGAAATTATTGCTAAACTATATTACGTAATTCGTAATCATTCCGACTGCCTGGTACTGCAACCCGTTCTGGATACACTCAACGACTGGAGTGTGTGGAATATGACAGTCCCTTTTGATTATAATATTTCTGGAAATCAGCTACCCCTCCCCTAGGTTAATGGGTTTGACGGTATGGCAAACATCATCAGGCATATTAGTTGCATCAGTGCTAAACAATCTCTGACAGACAATTACTTTAAGACGGTTATTGCATCGAGGAGACCAAGAGGGCTTATGGGCCTTTTTTATGATTTGTGTTTTTTCATACTCTGCACTAGCCCTAACTAACGATCAACCACAAGCCGGCGTGACCTATTGGCGGGTCGACATGGGTTGGCTGTTCTACTGTTTAATGGCAATTTCTTTCATATACATTCACAATCTCTCCCATTCCCAACGTACAAACGCTTGTGGCATTCGCGATAACACAAACCTGGTTACAAACATAAACATGCAATTACAATCGTCCACACATACCTACGCGCGCCATTTCGCCAACGTTAGAACATCCCGGTAATTAAGTAAAAGCACCTATAAATTTACAAACGCGGCCTCAAGCATTAACCCACCGCTCGCGCGATCATGAATCAGCCTAACAGCCTAGCCTCATGCCTTCAGTTGGATCAATAGAAAGATGACGCTTATATTCGCTAGACAACCCGTTCCATGACGTCATGACCGGGAACTCTAGTGATATGGGGGCACTCTCTTCTAGTATCTGAACCGTACACTGAAAATTTATCCGATTCACGGTCCACGCTATCATTCTAGAACACACGCGAATATACCTATGGCTACACGGTTATAAAATCGAATTTATCAACGCGAAGTTACTTAAGTTATAAGTGTTAAAACGTTCAATCAATCACTGAAGCTCGAGTGTTTGTGTAGCAGACGCGTCAAACACCATGCACAACTGAGCCCGCGATCTCACAAACATGAAAACACCTCGGTGATTGAGTGAACGTTTTAACATTTGTAACCTTCAAAACTTATTAACGCGGTCTCAAGCGCGGACCTATGAATACATATGTTCGCGCAATCATGAATCAGTTACGTCCGAAAGTTCCTTACCCTCGGCCCTAGTATCATAGGTCCACGCCTTCAGTTGGACCAATCGAAAAAATGACGCTCTTATCGACTAAACAGCGCGTTCAATGGCAACGCTTCAGAAACATCTGGAAATATCTTCCTTCGGTCGTAGCATCCTAGGTCAATCAATGCCTTCAGTTGTACCAATAATAAAAAAGCTAATATTCACTAGAGAACACGTTCCATGGCGACATGACCGGGAACTCTATCGATACGGGGAAACTGACCCTCTTCCAGCATCTGTACCATTAACTAATAATTAAACATCAGATTCACGGTCCGCGCGCTCTCATTCAAGAATACACGCGCTAGCACGAGCGACAAAAAAGTTAACATACAAACACTCGAGCCCTTTGCGATCATTCACGCACACCTACGCTCGCGATCTCGCAAACATGAAAAAATGACGTTCATATCCAGTAGACAATACATTTAAACACGCTATCACACGCGACATTCAAACGCCCGCGCGATCGAACACGTTAACACATAAACGCTCGAGCCCTTCACGATGATACTTCGCGATCGTGAAGTCCCTATGCCCGCACGTATCGGAACAGTACAAAGAATATCACATTCAGATTCACGGCCCGCTACAATTGGCCTTAAGCAGTGTTTAGTGGGTGCCATTGCCCACCTCGTCTGCAATAGTAGCGAGTGATCCTGACGGGTAGCACTTGCGAGACCCTAGTTCTATAGCTCCAGTAGGACAGGTCTTGAAAAATAAAAATATTTCTGGAAATCAGCTACATCGTTTTGACTACATTGACGGTCTCGGAGTGATACCAAAGACAAATAATAAAGACGTAATCCAACGAAGAAAGTTTTAAAAATTTATGACTCATTTTACAATTTTAGAATGAGTGACTCCGTCCCGTTTAGATTTGACCACACTCATCGCTTGATGGCGCTTTATAGTTTCTTTTGAGAGTACAACTCTCGACAAATATATGATTACGGCCTAAAAGCCAACTGTCAAAATCCACTTTGAATGTAAATTCCGGACAAACCGTTACACGCCAATCACAGATGTTGGTAGTAAATGAAAGAGAAAAGTTTTCTCTTCCATAAACTGTTGTAAACTGTGTTCGACTAGTAACGGTTTGTCTGGAATTTCCATTCAAAGTGGATTTTGACAGTTGGCTTTTAGGCCGTAATCATATGTTTGTCGAGAACTAAACAACTGTAGTCATATATTTTGTGGAAAAATCAGGGGTTAGCACGATCGAAAGACTTTCTTTAAAAAAAACGCATCAGAGCACGGTCCAGAGCAATTTTAAATCAAGATATTATCTTTTTCACAAAACATAATCATTCTGTTTTCTTTTTGTTTCTAGGCTAGTTAGTTTAGCTCTAGGAGACTATAAACCAAATACAATGTGGAAAACCGACTTAAACTTCCTACCAGTGTGATGAAACCTTTCTTTTACATATCACTGTGAGATCATTCATTAGTGTTGCAGAATGCATGCGAAGTAGGCACCAAACTAGTGGTGGGATGAACACAGTTTCGAATTCAGCAGGAATAATACCTCGAATAAAATTTATGAATTATAGAAAATCATTAAAACAAATAATATAAAAAAATTATGCAAGTTAAAATTGGATAAAAAGTTCATGAAATGAATACAATAATTAATAAGAATCAAACTAATAGAGTAATTGAATGAAATTGATGAAAGCTGAAGCTCATTGAGTGAAACATTATACAATTTAAAAAAAAATTAAATTAATATAATAAATTAAATTGATTCAAACTAGCAAATAGGATGAAAAGGAAGGACCGAAAGAAATCAATAAAATTAATAAAATGAAGAAACTAAATAGAATGAATGAACTAGGAAAAATAATAATATGTTTAAACTGAGTAAAATGTATAAAATGTATTGGATAAATAAAATGAATAAAATGAGTAAAATTGACAAAATGATTGAAATTAATAAGACGAATAAAATTAATAAAATGAGCAAAATGAATAAAGTAAGTGAAATAGTAAAATAAACAAAATGCATAAAAAGAATAAAATAAATGAAATAGAGAATTGAATAATATAAATACAATGAATAAAGTGAAAAAATAAACAAAGTATATGGAACGAATGAACTAAAAAAAGGATGAAATTAATTGTATGAATTGAATGAATAAAATCAATAAAACAAATAAAACAAATAAAACAAATAAAATAAATAAAATAAATGAAATAAATAAAATAAATAAAATAGGGAAAATAAAGAAAAAACACAAGACATACTATGGAATAAATTATTAAAATCTAAATAAAACAATAAACAAAATAAACAAAATTGGTTAAATGAAAAATAGAAGAAAAAATAAACAGAATAATTTGCCTTCATTGTTTAAAATGAAAAATTAAGCGATACTAAAGCATCAGATGTTTATTTGAAGAAATCTAACACAAAAGTTATAGCTGTTCGAAACCCTTGTTGTTTATAAATGCCATAGGCATAAATCAGCAAACATAATAGAATGAATAAATTAAACAAAATGATAGAGAGCATTGAATGAAAAGAAAAGAATTAACAATAAATTGATTAAAGTGAAAAATTAAACGATATCAAAAAGTTATAAAATCAGCAGAAGAAATTAATTTGTGTCAAATTAATTACATACTTGGATGAAACGAATAAACTGGATGACTAAAAAAAATAGTCAGATTATAAAAAACCGAATAAAATGTATGAACTGGAAAAATGAGTAAAATTCATAAAATGAATGCAGAAAATTAAATAAGTAAAATTAATAATATGAACAAAATGCACGAAATGAATATACTGATCAGAATGAATCCAAAGGATGGAACGAATAAAATATATGAAATGAACTCAAATGAACAAAATGAATAAAAAGAATGCTGAATGAAAAAAAACATCAAATGAATTGTACTGAAAAAAGTGTATACAGTGCGAAATTAAAAAACCTGTTTTAATCCACCTATAGGTGCAATTGTGCCTTTCTCATTTCTCCAAACTATAATTTAATCGCTGGTTCGTACAATTTAACATTATGGAAATGTCTTTAATTCTTATTACACTTGGTAAGTATATATAAGAGCACCTTTTTGCATTCATCGCGGTATCGGTTTGAATCGGAGTTTTCTATATGATCGCACTCCACAACCCGTAACTCCGGAGCCGGAAGTCGGATGGAGATGGAATTTAATATCAGTTTCCGGGGACGCAACACCTTTCATTTGAGACTAAGTTGATCAAATCGGTTTAGCCATTTTCGAGAAACCAATATAACCGTTATTCTGAATTTGGATGCTTCCGGATCCGTCGATGGTGGCCAGTGTGGCCAAAGAGACTTTGAATGACTGTTGGTGACCTAGATCTACAAATTCAACAGTTGTGTTTACATTTTGGAAAAAATTTCACATTTTTGCATTCATCGCAGAATTCGATAGAATCGGGATTTGCTGCGTGATCGTACTGTAATTCAGGAACCAGAAAATTCCGAGAAACCGATGAGGACAAATCAACAAATTATGTTTTGTAACCATACTCTTCAACTCGTAATCCGGAACAAGACGTCAGTTGAAAATAAAATTCAATAGCAACCTATGGGAATATTATACCTTTCATTTGAATCTTAGTTTGTAAAAATCGGTTCAGCCATCTCCGAGAAACCGATGTGGACATTTTGTTAACAAATCCGCACATACACACATACATACATACATACATACACACACATACATACACACAGATATTTTGCGATCTCGGCGAACTGAGTCGAATGTTATATGAGACTTGGCCCTCCGGGCCTCGGTTAGAAAGTCGGTTTTTGGAGCAATTGCATAACCTTTCTATATGAGAAAAGCAAAAGAATAACATTTAATTAGCTTAATCAGCATGAGTTCGATGTTATCTTCAAGTGATTATATTTTGAAATGTTGGTGGAATGGGTTTGAAAGTGGAGGGAATGGGGGGTTAGTAGAGTGGGAGTGGAGGATGCGTCAGAAATCCTTCATCTTATTTCGGTATACGGGGTGGATGAAGGAAATGCGGGCGTGAGGGTGGCCCAAGGGGAGGGGAGTGATGAAGGAGGGAGGTGTAAGGGCAAGACAAGGAGAGGGAGGGGCGGCGACGCAATACTCAACTGCATATTTTGCCTTCCATTTGAGACTTGGTTTGAGAAAATCGGTTCAGTCATCACCGAAAAACCGATGTGATTTTAATTGTGGAATATGCCCGGAATTCCGGACTTCCGGAATCGTCGATAGTGGACAATATATTCAAAGAATATTTGATTGGCAATCAGTGATCTAGATCTGCGATTAGAAGTAATTTGGTGACCATTTCAATAGTTTTTAGCCTCTGAGGTATTACGTTTGTACCGATTTATATGGGAAATTCCAGTGTATCCTTACTAACACCCCTGTAACTCCGGAAGCAAGAGTCAGAACCGAATGAAATTCAGCAGCAGTCAATGGTATTACTGTATCTTTCATTTGAAATCAAGTTTGTAAAAATCGGTAGAGAATTCGTTGGGGAATGGGTGTGATATTAGCTTAGGAACTTGGCTGGTTCCCCGGGGACGTCATGAACCGTCATAGGTGGCCAATGTGGTCAAAGCTGCTTTGATTGATCATTAGTGATCCAGACCCGCAAAATAGAGTAATGTTACATCTATTTTAATATGTTTTACATCATTTGAACATCATGGTGGTACCAGTTTATATGGGAATTTGCTGTGTGACCGTACTCTTCAACCCGTAACTCCGGAACCGGAAGTCGGATCAACTAAAAATTCAATAGCAGCTTATGGGAGCGTTATACCTTTCAGATGAAACTAAGTTTACGAAAATCGGTTCAGCCATCTCTGAGAAAATTGTGTGAGTTTAAATGACACACACACACATTCACACACACACATACATACACACACACAGACATTTGCCGATCACGACGAACTGAATCGAATGGTGTATGACACTCGGCCCTCCGGGCCTCGGTTAAAAAGTCGATTTTTACAGTGATTGCATAGCCTTTCTTTATATGAGAAAGGCAAAAAGGACTTAAATCAAGTAAATGAATAAAACGAATTGTGCGAATGTGAGAACCATTGTTTCAGAATGTTCTGAAATGTTTGGTAAAATCCCATTGTTTCAAAAAGGCTAATGAACTATTATGCGCTTTCTTTTCTGTTTTTCACTCTTTTCTGTTTTCACCTTTTCATTGTTTCTTTTCTTGACGATGTCGTTTATCTGGTATTTTTATTTTATTTACAGACCTTAATTAGAAAACTGAAAAAAATGTATGCAAAATCAGTAAAAGGTTGAAATTTTAAACTCGATTATCTCGAAATGTTGTTTTTTTTTTTCAAAAATGACGCTTCCACGATTGCCGAAAAAGTTCTCAACCAATCCTCTTATTTCTTTCGTTTGTTCGTAATTTTGGATTGATCTGCTTAACTTCCATCGTGATCACCCCAAGCTTCATAAAAATGTTCATGGAAAAGACCATAGCTCTACTAAGTATCAATATTTTGTATAAACTTATGCTTCCTTTTTCTATGAAAAAATCACTATCTAAAAATAATCACTTCGATGCAATAAAATCATTGCCACACACTTTTACAAAATACGAGCTTTCCTCAATTTTTTCTCGCAAAACGATATGAAACCTCCTAAACTCAACATATGGCAACACTAGCAATGGTGGTAGCAATAAACCACGCCTTTAAAGGTACTCGAATGTGCATCTGTGTAATGCTCTCTTTGAAAGCGAACACTGCACTTCGGTTTACTATCAACCTTTGGCATCATTCTAGACAACTATTTCCACGAAGTAAATGGCTACATTGTAATAAAAACAAATAAACTGAGAACACTCAGTTTCATTTGTCAGATTGCAAGTGAATACTCATTGACGCTCTGTTTTTCCTTCATTGCCGAATGGCAGACAATCCTTCGATGTTCAGAGATTAAATAGTCTTGTTTTTTTAAATCTGTTCGAGTGTTCCCAACCGTAGTGGATCGGAATATCGTAACAATGCTGCAAATGAACAATGCGCTTTACAGTATTATTTTCGCTTACGGTGGTCACATTTCATCATCTAGTACGGGCAGCTTCGACTGTCGTATATCTATCTCTTTTGTTAACTGAATGTTTGTTGATTGTGCAATTTAATAAAACATAGACCATATCACCAACGAGTTCTCAAGTTTCCAATGCAAAAACGGGCGGCTAAAAAAACAAACCGACAACAACGATACAATCTGTAGTACTCTGAATCCCTAAATCCTTTCTGTTCTCGCGTCACACAATCCCAGCAATATCAAAAACAGTGAATGAGAAAAAATCCTAACAATAAAACCCCACTATACATGCTGACCAGCCAAATGGTTTAGCTAAATCAGTATATGTTTGTGATACGACCTATCCTGTATGCGGAGAATGGGAAACACTTCTGCAACCCGCAACCGAGCCAAACCAGCGCCACGCCGGAACGGGCACAGAGCCTTCATTTTGTTGACGTTTTAATGCCGCCTCCCCGTCCCATTGGATCCGTACGTACATATCATGTCGGGAGACAACAACAATAGTAGCTCGACATAAAACACACATCAAATGATGTGCATTGTCATCTCTTCCATCATTGCACACATCGATTCAGTCTGGATGTTGTCGTCCAAGTTCCATTCGGTTGGGAGCTAATGAAAAGTGAAATGTGGCTCTGGAGATTAAATTAGCTGGAATGATTGTTGTATGTATGTGATTTCTTGTTTTCTTGCCAAACAATCACGAATTACTATTGGTTGCTGGCGTGTCAGCGGGATTTGTGGTAGCTCGAGTTATTATTTGATTTTCCGGTTCCGATCAGTCAATTAACAATATTTAGTTAGTACGTGATACGTGCAGTCTACGTTGGTACAACCTCGCCAATTGCTTTTTTGCAGTATCTGAACTGTTAAAAGTAAAAACATCTCTATTCTATATATTACATCAAGGGGACAACCTTATCTTATTCAACAAGTCAAAGAACGTAAAATTCTCAAACAAACTAAATAAAGTAAGTAAATTATCAAACAAACAAATACGTCGCAATGCTACTTACGTTAAATGTAATTTCCATTTTTGCTAAGTGTGTGATTATTGAAATAGGAGCCGTTGAATTTAATTAGCACCTTTCCGTTGATTTTGATCAGCATCTTTCGAGCCCGTGTTTTGGCAGTATGCTTTTACGGTGCGATTCTGTTACCTCGATACTTAACCTTTCGGTCGTCGCGCTAGTGCACTGAGTGCACGTCGCTCTATTCCCAACCATCAAAGACATCGATCACGATACTCAGTGTGCTTTCCGCTTCTGTCCGAATCAGCGCAAAGCGAACAACAAAACAGTTATGTTTATCTTGTTTGCATTATCTGAAGGACAAAGAAAACCTTTACTATTATTCTTGCCGTGATAACCTATCAATATGACTGAGAAACAGCAACAAAACGTGCTGCTTCGGCCAAACCTGGGGACCGTTGGCTTTCGGTATATTCACGATCGTAATGAGGGACATTTTCTAAAGGAGAAATGCAGCTAGGGCTTACGAAAGTTGTCTTCATCCAGTTTGACCATGCCAGGCATTTAGTCCCGATAACATAACAAATTTAGCATAACAACTTCAAAACATATCCTTGTTTATGAAAACGCTAGAATCAAGTTCATCAATATCGCTGTCAAGCTTAATGATATACGATGATTGCAATAATCACTTGTAAAGTGGATCATATCTAGGACATTGCAGCTCTTATAAAATAAAGGGAAATTATTAGAGTCCAAAATGTTGAAAAAGTAGCGATCAGAATGCATTGAGATAAGAAAGTGCTTAATAAGTCGCGTTACTCTAATCTTTAAGAGGGAATTCTGTGGAAGATTTTACGCAGGAATGTTTGTTGAGGGATGCAAGAAAAATTAGACATGTCCAAGATGATTCGTTGGGATGATGGCTTAGATTGCTTAAGTTCACCACGTTCCACTGTTGTTAGTTGTTAGTCATATCACTGCGGTAATTCATAGTACATCAACTCTTTTTCAAAGCAACTAACAAGCAATATGTAGAAGATTTTTGCTCATTGATACTTCCCATCTTTAAATAGTGATTTCCATTAAGAGTAAGAATTGGTGAATAATATTTTTGTGGTGTTTGGACAGTGGACAAAGTTCCGCTACTCCGGATATAGATCTTCGTATATAGTAACAAGCCTGAAGTGGAAGTAAGAAACTCCCTTGGTTTTCGGTGCAATGTCGTAGAGAATCCACCCAGCATCATCGTTATCGTCTTCATGAGCCTTGTTGATTCATCGATCCTGCTTCCATTTCATCAGTTAGTACACTTTCGCGATCGTGCATCATTCTGAGCAGATGAAAAAGTTTCCGACTTGAAATTGATAATGAATCCGCTACAACATGACCACTGCAGGAATCTCGTCCCATGGTTTGCTTAAAATTTTGCCACATTTCTCTCGAGCATCCGGGAGAGTGATATCGAAGCGAATCACAATTTTCTGGTCCTGGTTTAGCGTTTATATTGGCCCAACTTGTATGCTGTCGCAGATTCAAACGATTGGGACACATTCTTATGACCATTTCGGGTATTTCGGGAAAGTCGCCCAACTGTGGATCAGGCCTCGAATCGCGTCTATAGCTATAAAAGAGGTTAGATGAACACAATATTTTTGTGCAGTCCGGAGTATCACCGAACGGCATATCCCTCTCTCAATCATTACCTTCAACAGCCATACCTCGCTATCATATATTTTCTACGGATTGATCAACTTATTAGTTCGACAATATTATCCGTCACCTCTACTATGTTTCCGCTATGCCAAATACAGGCAACAACCTCAAACAAACCGGGCAAAACCTGTCCACTGGTGGACTCCTACGGTTAGTAACGCCAATCAAAAAAGGGGAAAGTCTATTAAAGAAAATTTCATCCAACAACCCCTCAGTGAAGAGCGGGCGCAAAAGTTTCGAGATGCGCGAAATGAATGTCGGCAATTTATTCGAGAGGGAAAAAGAACCAGCTGAGAGAAATTTATGGATGACATTGAAGCAAAACATCCGTACGAGACATGTGGTGAAGAAGACGGATCAAGAACAGACGATCCTGTTGAAGCTACAAAAATCCTCGGAGAATATTTCGCTGAACTGTCAGCTGCGAGCGATTCCACTTAAAAGTTTGAGTGAACCAAAGCAACGGAGTAAATTCGGCCCATTCAATTAAACGAACAACTTGAAAGCCAGTTATCTGACTACAAAAGGAACTTTTCAATGGATGCTATCACTAGATTCAATCGAAAATCAGCAGGGCCCACTAATATTGGATTACCGATAATCAGCAATCTGCCAGCACCCATAGTAAAGCGATATTATTGAAGGCTATCAACAATGTGTGGACAGATAGTATTTATCCAGCCCAGTGCACATACAGCATCGTCGTTCCAATTCCCAAGCTCGGGAAACCCGAGCAAATTGTTATGGGTTCAGACACCATACAACCCCTTAAAAAGACTATAAATATGGTCCGCGTCAAGTTTCACAACCATCCTAATACCATAAAATGGTCTCAATATCCCACTAAAATAAGGTTTTTTTCATAGGATATACCGGTAAAAATTGATGGTGTTTGCAAGAGTTGACCCCATTGAAAACACTGTTAAAACACCAAGCATTGGTCGTAAAATTGGACCATGATCATGGGGGTATTACGGACTTGTCGTTTGATCGGGAAAACAGAGATTCACAAGCAGGATATAGAGCCATCAACTTAACCAACTTACCCAGCGACAATTCGCTTTCAGAAAAGACAGGGGAACCGGGTCTTATCTCATTGCTCTAGGGTATGTCATTGACCACGCATTTGAACTAGGAGAACATACCGACCTGGCAATGATAAATATCTCAAAGGCAGTTTGAGTTTGGCGCTACAACATCCTAAAGCAGCTGACCATCTGAGGCCTAACCGGTTCGTGAAAGGTTTTCTCGATCGAAGATGGTTTCAAGTGGCAGTCGGAGGTTCTCTCTCTCTCTCTCTCTCCTCAATGTAGAGTGAGGAAAACGGTGTGCCACAAGGATCAGTACTAGCGGTCACCCTATTCCGCATGAGCATCAACGAGGTTTTTTGACAACTCCTGAAGGGAATCCACATCCTCATCTTTGTGGACGATAGTTGATCATGGTTTAGAACGCTAGTAAACAAAAACGAAATTCCTAATAGCTATGAGAAAGATCAGGGGCGGCGAAACACTTTACGACCGAGTGGGTAGAAAGCATAGGGTGAAGGGTCCATTAGTAAGGATTTTTTCCCTTTTAGCAATGCACACGCTTACATTACATTCACATTAAATCACATTCGTTTATGCAAATGGAATTGTGGTACATCGATGTTTTCAAATGTGTGTAGTGCGAGATACATGCGTTGCGCATCTAAATTTTTTGAAATGGCTCAAAATTTCGAGTGGGTAATTACCCACTCGGTTATTTTCGAGTGGGTAGTACTACCCATACTACCCACACTTTCCGCCGGCCCTGAGAAAGATAAGAGTATGGGCTGATAAGGTCTGATTCAGATGGCCGCTAAAAAGAGTCTCAAGTCAAAACCATCAGCACCAGACGTAATAACAGGAACAGACAAACACTTCTACAAGTCAGAAACAGCGTGATCACCACCGATTTGCTATACGGAACTAAAATCACTGCAAGAGGATTCAATCATATGATAAAAACTCTAGGACCAACTTAGAACAAAATGGTAAGCAATTGCTCTGGACTATTTCCGAGCATTTCGGCACTAAGCAGTTGTATCAATGCACGAGTCTTATCCTTAGATGCAATGGTAGCTTTCTTGAAAAACGGACGGTTACTATGATCCATCATCCGCTATCACCGAACAAATCTACGAAGCTTTTTTTTTCTCAATCGCCTTCCCTTCTATTGCACAGTGTTCTAAAACGTCGTTTTCGTGCTCAAAATTAATAGCGTCGAAACCGTTATCTTTAGAAGTATAGTTTGTTCGGAGAAGTTGTTGTTTTTATGATTGCGCATCTACAGGAGTATATCGTTCAGCGATTAATTCACCTATAAGTGATATACGAAATCTATTTTCCGAACTAATTAAGATAGAGACTTTGTGTCTTCGGCAAAGTTGTAGCAAATGTTACTACAAAAGAAATTGCTGCACCATATATCTAGGTTTAATAGTTTACAAGTAATGGAACACATTATATGGAATTTAAAAAAAAAATAGTTTTTTCATGATAACTTTTTTAGACATTCTCCTATCTTCTTGGTATCTTCCACAAAGTTGTTTGCAGTATCGAAACGAACATAGTTACTTCCTATCTGTTGAATTTAAAAAGATATTCCAAATTTTACGGTATTTTGGGGTAACTTCCACCATAAATAACTCGTTAAGGAGCAAAAAGGAGCAACAAACAAAATCATAACATACTGAAAGTACTAGCTTTTTACTTTCATATAGTGGCCCGATTGTTAGTCGACGCGATTTTGTGCTATGTTCAATACAATATGCCATTGCAGTGGTATAAAATGAAATATTCAAGCGCACTGCGACAATTGCATAGAACACGTTCGCCTATAACATGCAATGCATATGGTTTGCCTTTCAAAAATCAAAGTGTAGATTTGGATGTGTTTAATAATGTCGATATTTTCATTATAAATTTGATAAATAAATTTATTTTTAATTTTCGTTTTCTCTGTCATCTTCAAAATTTTCTTCTTCCGCTAGAAGAGCTTTGGCGTCTTCTAAAAATCCTTTCATACTTTTTTTAGCCATCCCCGAGCTTCAGTCACGACCAAGGATGCAAAATGCCTACCTTTTCTGCGGCGGTTTGTTTTCTGCCTACATTCTCATTTCTCATACGACGCTCCTGTCGTTCGCTATTGCACGACGCCCAGCGCTGTACGGCAGTCTGTAAGCAAAGCAGTAACATGACAAAAAATACTGCCCCCAGTACAGCCACCAGACGCGAGCGGTACAGTTTCTCTTTCCTTATTTTACACTTTTTAATATTTTTAATCTATTCAATATTTTTAATCTATTCAATATTTTTAATCACAAACGACGACAATAAATGCGGTTCGTTTAAAGCCACGACCGGCATCAACGCTTTCCTTTGACTATGCTAGTACTAGTACTTTCAGTATGTTATGGTGTTGTTTGATCCTTTTTGCTCCTTAACGAGTTATTTAAGGTGGAAGTACCCAAGCAACTAGAAGTTCGGATAATACTTCAAAAGCACACTTTAAAGTTCACATAAAGTTCTTAGCGAACTTTCAAGCTGCTTAAGCTTTAATGGAACTTGAAAGCTGCTTAAGCCGCTATTAGAACATAAAACGTACTGAAAAATTACTTAAAACGAGAACCTTATGCAGCTCCCTTATACGAACTTTTGGTTGCTTGGGGTAACCCCAAAAATATCGTAAAATTTGGAATATCTTTTTAAATTCAACAAATAGGAAGTACCTATGTTTTGCAAAAGTATGTGGTTCGATACTGCAAACAACTTTGTGGAAGATTCCAAGAAGATAGGAGAATGTCTAAAAAAGTTATCATGAAAAAACTAATTTTAAGGGGTCTTCCATATAATATGTTCCATAACTTGTAAACTATTAAACCTAGATATAGATAGTAATATTTGCTACAACTTTGCCAAAGACATAAAGTATCTATCTTAATTAGATCGGAAAATAAATTTCGTACATCACTTATAGGTGAATTAATCGGTGAACGATATACTCCTATAGATGCGCAATCATAAAAACAACAACTTCTCCGAACAAGCTATACTTCTAAAGTTAACGGTTTAGACGCTATTAATTTTGAGCACGAAAACGACGTTTTAAAACACTGTGTATTGCTAGACTCCACGCTGCATGAGATCGTCGATGGAATACAAAATACCCACAATCGATTGGTTTCTTTAGAAGAAGATTAAAAGCCGAAGATCCAACGCAGAAAGCGACTGCGGTATTTAACAAAATCCTTAATGGAAAATATAACAACTACGAAGTCATCTACATAGATGGGTCCAAATGCGATACGACAATATCGGTATCACGGGTACCAACCAAGGTTTTTTTGCAAATTACCAGGCATTTGTTCCATTTTTTACACTGAAGCGGCAGCTCTGATCCAACATACTACAACCACAAAAAGCCAATGGTTCATTCGAAAATAAATTTATCCATACTATTTCGTCGCTGTTGTGCTATCTTATGACAAGCGCCATTTTGCACATTTCGAGAAAAACGATTTTTAAGTTTGAGATTTAATATCATGAAACTAATAAATGGTAGAAACAATTCAGAAAAGACAATTGATGCTTCTACCTATTCTGTATTAATCTCTCAAATATTACGAAGATCGGTTGACTATGTTGCGAGTTTTCACTAAAAATGTAAACAAAAGTCGCACTCACACGTATCATAGGTGTGTACTGCCCATGATCGCATATCAGTCCCATAAAGATAGGAAATCTCATAGAAAACGGGACAACTATGCGATCATGGGTAGTGTATTGACGAAAAAATTTGTATGACGTGTCATAATCGTGCATGGAAAATTTTCCATAGAAAAAAATCACCAATTATGAACTTTTATTCATATCTTTGGTTAAATTTGGTCTATAAACAATCGGTTGGATGCATTTTGAAGGAAATGAGTCAGGGAATCTAGAAAAAATAGTTATTTTTGGTTACAGTGTTGCCAAATATGTTATATTACCAGTTTAAAGCAAAAACTGCGTTTTCCTCCCAATATATGTATTATTCTTTTGAAAATTATTATGCCATTGTGTTCTTACGACATTTTTACACTTAAAAGCAACTAAAACTTCATTATAACTTGAGCCAATCCCAAGACATAATGATTTGAAGCAAAAAACTCACTATTCCTAATTACTTTTCCCACTATATTTCAGTAACCAAGCAAAATTTCAAAATTCTGGAAACGCCATCTTATAGAGATTCGTTAGACGAGTAATGTGGCATATCTAACTCAGTTTACCCCAAAATGGCGTTTGTCATAAGATAGCACAACAGCGACGATTTGGTGACTCTTAACAAATTTGAACAAATTAATGAGAGAATGTTGAGGGAGATTGCTATTTCGACCCACCAAAGATACCGGTTACGATACCAGTATACCGAGTGTGACAGTTCCTTTCATATCATGTGACTCGTCGGAAAGACAAATGAAACTGTTACTGTCATTCTAGCTGTAGTGAACTGTCGAGATGAGGGAGTCGTAGAAGCAAGAAGTGGTGCTCCAGCCAAACACGTAGGTTATTGACTTCCGGTCTTTTCGCATAAGGCGCATAAGGCATTCGTAGCCCTGGTTTAAACCAGTCATTTTGAATAATTACTTGTTGCGTGGTTTCTGTGATGCCGCTATAAATAAGATCATTATATACATGGAAAACAAGAAAATCAATGCTCCGCTTCAAGAACTGATACCACTTACTTGCACAGGGACCATTAAACGATACATATCACATTTGGAAGCAATAGAATTATTTATAAATCTAGGAAGTAATTCCCCGGTGTTTTTGTGGTGAGAATCTAGGTGGCCGACCTCAGCATTACCTCGGCTGCTATTCAAATAATATTGACGGTAAAAGCTGCGTCAAGTATCTCAAAATTAACAGCTAGTACCATCATTGAGGAAGTCCACACTGGTGACCCGTAAGAGAATGAAACAAGGATGAAATCGGATGTCCGAGAACATAAAAATGTCATTAACCACGATAATGACACGGAAATGTACGAGGTAGAAATGACCGACCACCAAGACACTGTTGGATAGGATAAATATGACCCAGCCTAGAAAACAGGCATCCCCGTGCAATCCCTAGTGTAACGCACTAGATCTGTTGGACAACCATTGACGTTTTATGATTTTATTGTTTACATCAAGGAGCTGTAATTAAATGACCCACAACTCAGTTTAGCTAATGCATTGGACCGAATCGAATAAACGAATTAAATAATAATTTTTTTTAGAGAAATTGAGCACAAAAACTCTTCAAAAATGAGTACTTTATCGCTGGTGATTGCAACGTTTATCAAAACTCAGACGCCAGAAAAAATATTAGTTAAATTATACGCAACTTTAGAGAGTAGTAGGTTAGTTCACTGTACGCATAGTATAAACACCAGGCATCTCACTCAGTTTAAAAGTTTAAAATCACTCCAGAATAAACAAAACAATTAATCAATCAATAAGACCATTTCAAGTAAGACGAATGATATCAAGGATATACCGAATCATATAAATATAATAGCATGCTAGTTTAGGCTGACTTTTTCTGAAATCCCGAAACTAGAACTTGGGATGGAAATATTTAAGCGAAAATACCGTGAATTCGTGCTGTTTGTTGTTCAAATTCATTATTATTTATCATTATAATGTTAAAAAAAAGTGTTGTGGTTAGCTGAGTTCTTCTTTGTGTGACAGATTTCTACGAGAGCAGCTCGTAGGTGAAGGTCGCTTCACGTTTCTTCTCTCATTAGCAACAAATTCGCAGTCCTGCAAGGAAGCAACATGGGGACATTACTGTTCATGCTATTCTGTAAGTTGTTCCATTGGAAAGAAATCGTGATTTCTGCAGTTACACATTCCTTCTCCAAAGCTTCAATAAAACCGCCTCGATCCCATTCCGAAATGAAAGCTCCGAATCAAATACGTACAGTAACAGTGTCCAAAAGTTAAATTCAACCAGCCCGATTCGTGAGGCTCACCGTCTCTACATGAGCTACTTCCATTGGTGTACCATCAATGAACTGGCGGACGTCATGTCAGACGAGTGCAGGCCTAACAGGCATCGAAAACTGTCTGTTGTAAAATTGTAGCACATGAAATTCAAATGCGATTTCCGACATTCTGCTGATGGCCTTATTCTTATGCCCATGCATGACATAAATGGTCGTGGAACTTTCCCGGCCCTGATCCGGCAGTATACGGTACTCCTACGTGCCAAACAACGATACGTGTTTGGCACTAAAATGGGAAAGTTGTCACCTTCACCTCACACATGCTGACTGTCGGTGAGTAGTTTTCTAGCGACAGAGCACACTCTGCTTTTGCATAGACTGTCGCGCGGCACAGGAGCAGCCACCAAAATACCGTTTGTGTCACTTGTATTATTAATGAGTTCATCGATTGCAAATCGAAAAGACTGCCAGAAAATGTCGGTTGTAAATTGAATGCTCGCACGAGGCAACTTCCCAACGCTAATCTCTTTCCATCTGCATCGCACCTTCCAGTTTGCAATGCACTTCGATACACACAGTCATAACGCATCGAAAAACTTTCCCGACCGGCACTCCGTAAAGCACGATTATCCCACACCCTTCGCCCACGCCCACGTTCGACGGCGGAGCAACCGCAGAATCCCGCTGCATTTCCGCTTCATTTCGATAAAAGCAAATAAACGGGAAATTTCCATAAAACATCAGCATTGATTGGGAGATGATTCAATTACCGGTGGCCGCCGTGTAGCCGCAACCATAAAACAGCATTATTATAATCAGCTTAAAAGAAGTCGGAAGGACCTCCCAAGTGCTTCTTCACAATAAAGATAATAATAAAATAATAAAAAGCAGCGAAAGTCAGGCGAAAATGAGTCTGTCACTGGAGCCTTGGGTTCGTTCGGAGTGCGAGAATGGATAGAAAAAGCAGTTTCCCGGAAGTCGTCCTACCGTCCCGCAGTCCTCGTCACCAGTTGTGCCACTAGTCTTAAAATGCGAATCGATATAAAAAAAAGAAAAATGGAGCGTCTGGTTATAAATCTTTTAATTTAAATTTACTGTCGTTTAACGATGTTCGAGCAGCATTTGGTTGCGTACAGCAATTTATTTCGGTGAGATTACTATCGGGATCGTTAGGGAGGAATGTTTCTTTGCCGCATTCCAGACAATTTTGCCGTCAATGAAAGGAAGCCACGATGGCGTTTATTAGCAGCGAATAATTGCGGCGGTTGAAGTGATTAGGGTTCGCCCGGGCGGGGCTGAGTTGAAGCACGGAGAGGTTCATATAATTGATAGTCGCGACTGTTTGAACAAATCGAAACAGATTAATGCAGGAGGAGACCGAATGAAATATTGCATTCAAAACAATTGTATGGAAGTGTGGAAAACCGGAACGGGTACGAATTTATAACATTATTGAACTACATTAGATCGAGTTGGGTATATTTAATTTGAAAACTCATGTTTAAATTATAAAAATTTAATGATGATATACTCAACAAAGCAGAATGACAAGTAAAAAATGCCCTCCGGCCAGCTCATGCATACTTTGCAATTTGCCAGAAAATTTATGCAAATTCCCACGGAACCAGACTAATTTATTTTCAATTTGCCAAAAATCATCAAGCCATCCAATAATGTTTCGAATATGCTCGGTACACTTGCGAAACAAGCGGCTTGTTCGGTTCAATGAGCTTAGTATACTATAGTACACCACATTCAGCAGAATGGCCTATCGCACTCCGGTAAAAAAAGTCGTGGTTGTATGGTTATCCAAAGAAGCTCCAAGTGGTAGAAGAGGTAATCTTTTTCGCTACTTTGCTTCCGCTGTAGACGCTGTCGTTAGACAACGACGACGTCGACGACGACAAGTCAACGGAAGAAAAATGATGCCACCCGCCCGTCAGAGTGGTCGGATGGCATATCACAAAGTCATAACTCATGAAATTGGATACAAAAATGATGAAATTTGTGTTTGAAGATTGTTTCGACAAACTGTGGGAAACCGTGAACCATGCTTCACGTAGATATAGCACAGGATGAGTTCCGAATTCCCTCGTCGCCGGCAACGGCGATGCCCGGGTAAACAAAATTTCCAATTTAACAAGGCTAGCCCGAAGCGAAATATTTTGTCATTACCTCAACGTCATATTTCATTCTGGCCACGGTCTCATTTTTATTTATTCTCATGAAGAGAGGAAATCATTCCTGCACACCGTAATTCTCAGACGGGTGAAAGTTGTTAACTGTTTTCGTACGCCCCGGCAGATTTTCTGATTTGACTTGGTAGCAAAGAGGACAGATTTCAGATTGCAGGTAAATATGGTTGTCATTAGGCCATCAAAATTAGCATCATTTTCTCGTTTTTCTTTGGCCCGTGCGCTGGCTTCCATTAGCAGGAGAAGTTCGCTTCTTTTCAAATAGAGTTGAATAAAAATTCGGGTAGGCGTGAATAAAGCAATCAAATACAATATTGTATTAGAATACATTTGGCGAAAATTAACGATGAGAAAACTTTTTTTATCAATTGTAATTCGACAAGAATTTAAAAAATTCAATTTAAGTTGGAATATTTACAAAACCAGTAACAACGCGTCGCGTCGTTGTTTTTATACTTCACTAATTAAACCGTAGCCAGTGGATACTGATCATAATCACACGGTGCAGAGTTCCTACCGGCCCAGTAACGGAAATGAATCGACATCAATCAAAAAACTACTTTAGCATATTCAGCTCAACCATCGATTATGGTTAACTAAATGATAAAACTCAATAAAACCGAAATGATAACACGTGACACTCTATACAGTTATATAAATAATTCACAGGTCGCTTAAAACAAAATGTGCATTGAATAATTAATTCGAATGCACATCACGAGCATGAGCATGATGACCGTACAATTCGTAGTTGCTATTCCGTGATTGACCAGAACAAGGGATATTACACAGAGAAGCAACGGATGGACAGTGGCAAGACTTAAAACAAAAGGTGGACTAAAGTCAAAATTTGACCTTATCGGTTCATATAGGACGGTTTTCGGTATTTTTGGTGCGCTGAATTCGTTTTTGATATTAAAACATATTAAAAATAAACATTAACTATTCATTAGAGTGTCTCAAAAAACTTATTCTTAATGTTTTTTGTATATTAATTTTCGTGCACTAAATCGTTTTTGATTTCTTTGTTTAATAATTCGTTTATTTAACACGGCTCAAGGCGTAAGCTTCACGGAGCCGTGGGTCTTTTAATATTTACATTATGTAAAAAATAAAAATAATAAACAATTAATACTAGTCTAAGAGTCTATCCGATCCCGTGCGCGCAACTTGCCATTGCACGCGGAGATTCGTTTTCGTGTCGGTGAAATATTTGCATCCACGTCAACTGTATCATGGGGGTCAATCTTATCTCTATCATCGTCGCACATATTGAGGTCATCATCGGGGTTACTGCCTTGATGTTCGCGATCAGGTGTTGTTCCTAACTTTTTTCCTTTTCGGGTCACGAGCGTGAACCCTTCGCCATTGCTAGTAGCTCCCTCATTGATGGTATTAGCTGTTGAGTTTGTGGTACTTGACGCGGCTTTCGCAGTAGTCATTATTGCTTGAACAGCAGCCACAAATTTGGCAACCGTTTGTGGCTCAGGGAATGATATTGGAGACTGAGTGTTGGCATTTCTTTCTGTAGATGAGCTTTTCTTAGCGGTTTCTGGGCAGGGTTGTCCATAATGTGCCGTTTGCTCACAGAACTGGCACGTGTTAGTTTGTCCTTGATATGTACATAAAGTTCGCTGTATAATGGTATCACCCCCTTCTGTTATGTACTGCAGGGTAAGGTAGAAGGGTATGGGTTGGTCTACCTTCATTCTCACCACAAAAACACCATTTGAAATACCTGGAAAGTAGTTCCTCCACGTATCCTCCGTAATGGATTCCACTTCTCCGAAATACGACATGAATCTTTTAATGGCCCCTTTGCAAGTACGTGGTGCCAAATCATGTAATTTGACTTCCACGTTTCCGTTTCAAGTTGTTTTGCGAAATAAATCTTTTCGCCTGGGTGAATTTGTTGAACGTTATCAGCACCGCGTGTCTGACGTGCTCCAACTGGATTAAGCTGACTTCCGAAAACCGAAGCTGCATTTTCACCTTCAGCAATTGTTCTACATCACCAATACTTGGTCTTATGCGGAAAGACCGGAAGTCAATGGCCACCGGGTTAGCCCGAAGAATCACATTTTGTTGATGAGGCTCAGTCATCTTGATAGATCACCACACAAGAATAATAGTAACGGTTCCCTTTGTTCTCAAGTTAATGTACACAAGAAAAAAGAAACTGTTTGCGCTGGCTTGGATAGCAGCAGAGAGCACACTGGTATTGTGACTGATGTGTTTGGTGGTTGAGAATAGACTGAAATCATTTTTGATATTAACACTTGTTAAAAAACTTTGTTGTACATTAGGGTGACTCAAAAATAATTATTTTGTTTTGAAATTTTTCTACGCCGAATTCCTTTTTTGAGATATTATATATATTAGAAATTAACTTTAAAACTTTGTAGGGTGACTCAAAAGTGCGTATTTTGTCAACAAGTATAATTATTTTTTCAATAGTAATTACGGTAAGCTGCGCTAGTGAGCGTATATGCTTTCAGCATGTGGTAGATTGTTATATATCTCAAATGTCTAATGATTGCGCTTTCGGAAAAGTTCTTGAAGAGCTCAGCACACCAAAAAATAATGAAAATTAGACGACATGTAAATCAATACGAAGGTAAACATACAAAGCTTGAGTCAAAAATTTGATTGAAAATTAAGTTGAATTCGATGCACTCAATGAGAGCATCAGAAAACATATGATTTTAAACTTTCGTTCGTGGAATATTACATGTCATTTATTTTACAGCAATATGGGAGCATTGATTTACATCTTAATGAAACTATAATTTCCAATCAACATGTAAAATTACAATAAATATCGCTGAAAAAAGCACGACAAGTTGTGTGTATTTGTGCTGGAACTTAATTTTACATTTATATTCATGCTCCAAATATGTGCATGAAAATAAATTTAAAATTACAAAATATTTTTTTCTGTCAAGGACTACTCGGTTATGGATAGATTAAATTGGAATGGACCCGCAAGGTTACGATAGTGAGCAAGTATATACTTTGAATTCTGTATCTCGAGATCATGATAATTTGCAACGGTGATGTCTTTGGTAATATTAGGCGGCGCTAAAATATTGTAGATCTATTCTTAAAGTCTGGTAATTACTAGGTGACACTAATAAGCACGCATTTTTTTCAATTTCAATATTGAGGCAGTTTAGAAAGGTGGTGTCTTCAACAAAATTGTTTGGTAGGTCAAGGACTACCCAATAATGACCGATTAGTTTGGTATGCTCTCACTATGCGGTGTTAGCGGGCGTGGAAGCTTTCAGCATATGGTAGATTATTAGTTATCTAAGAAGTCTAATAAATTAGAAAGATGGTGTTTTCGGAAAAGTTTTTGTGGAATAATAAGGGCTACTCGATTATGAATAGATTATTTACTACTTTGATTCTTGTTAATTTTATCAAAATTTCTGAAGTAACCTCCAAACGGATAAGAGGATAAATTCATCAACCCATTCTCTGGCGCATAATGAGAGTATTCAAAACTAATCTGCCATTATCATACAGCTTTATATCTAGCGAAGAATTTCACCGAAGAAAGCCTTCTTCTAAACTGTCATGATTTTGAGGCGTTTAAATTCGTAAACAATTTTTTTTCTCTAATGTCACCTGGTAACTGAAATTCACGTTAATCTGATAACACCATTTTCATGAATTATCAAACTTTTGACTTAATCTACTATGCAGTAGAAGTTGTATTCTCCCTAGCAATGAGTGAGTTCTGAAATAATCTGATCACCGTAAGATAAAACTCAACCAGTCGATGAATTTTGCCAAAGATACCACTCATCCAAATTATCCTGATCCCGAGAAATAAAATTTGAAAAAAATGCTTGCTCACTAGCGTCGCCTGGCGGGTCCATACCAATTCAGTCTGTCTAGAAGAACTTTGCCGAAAACATCATCTTTCTAAGTTACACTTTGGAGATGTATCATAATTTACCAGGTCCTAAAAGTTTCTGCGCTCACTAGCACAGCATAGTGAAAGTATTCTAAACTAATCGTTAGGTAGTCCTCTACCTCTCAAGCAACTTTGTTGATGACACCACACTTCTAAACTGCCTTTATACTGAGATGCAGAAATTGAAAGGAAAAATTCGTGCTCACTAGCGTCACCTATCGGGAAAAATCGATTTTTTTCTATACATTGTCAAACAGTACTTGTCCCCCTGAAGAACTTTACCAAAAACAGCGTTTTCCTAAATCATCAGGCTTTAGAAATTTATCTATAACGTTAAGAAAGTTTCATTCTCATTAGCGCCGTCTAGTGGGCGAGCTCTGAACTAATTTGTTCGCCGTAGGACAGAGCTCGACCTGCCTATGAATATTGCCAAAGATCATGATCTCGAGATACATTCTTTAAAAAAAATGCTCACTAGCGCCACCTGGCGGGTCTGTTCCAGTTTAATCTATCCATAATCGAGTATCCTTTGACCTCCTCGAGAACTTTGCCGAAAACACATTTTTTCCAAGTTATTAGACTTTTATCATAATCTGCCATGTGCTGAAAGCTTCTACGCTCACTAGCGCCGCGCAATGAGAGCATTCCAAACTAATCTGTCACCGTTGGGTACTCCTCGATCTCGACCAGCAACTTTGCTGAAGACAGTACTACTCTATCTAATCACGATCTTGAGATATAGAATTATTTTAACATGTGTTGAATATTTGCACTAGCTCCGTTAATCGTTTACTAACAAAACTTCAAATTTTCTGCCAATGTGCAGATGACCAAAGTAAAATGTTCGGAAACTCTCATTTGTGCGTTTGAATTTTCACTTCAGATTTCAGTTTTTCCTAATGTAAACAAGCGAGTCGGTGCATGGCAACGTGGCTTCACATATCTTCACCTTCAGCATTATTCGCTAATTATAAAAAATTTTGTTGGGTACCAATATCACTGATTGGGGCGAACGAAAGAAATTTCTTTTTGAGTTACATATCAGGTCATGATTCAAAGTACAAATAGGTAAAACCTGCGATTACGATTTTTTTTTTTGAATTTCACAAAATTGATTCCAAAAAATCAATTTTTGAAACTATAAGTACTTATACCGACAGCGTCGGTTCTCATGGCAAAGAAGGACAAGTCTGTCTTTGCCGTGAGACATGTTGGTAGACTTGAGCGATTCGTAGTAATGCTGCCTAAGCACGACCACTGCCAGCAGAAGACAAAAGATTAGTCCGTATAATTTTAAACCTATTTCTAATGACCCTGCCACTTCTAGTTTTTTTATCTGTATATATCACATCCTTGCTCTCAATTGAGTACTATGGCTCTAAATTTTCGTAACTTTCCCTACTCAGTAATCCCTAGCTAATTTTATATTCTGGACCACTGTGCATCGCAAACATCTCGCGAATGTCCCTCCGACTGTTTGGACGCTTGACCGTGACCCATCCCGCCTCATACGATTCAGCTTGGTTAGTCTTTTCGGTATTTCATGTTTAAGCACTATCTGCCACAGATTGTTCGTTCCACTGAATCGTACCCCGCCTTGAAATCCACAAACAGATGCATAGTCTGTGTGGTTACTGAAATCTCTATTATGGAAATGTCGACATCCACTCGCTGCAACTCTCAATCGTTCACGAACAGAGGAAAGAAATGTCATCAATGGCAGGTTGATGGGAAAGAGATAGAAAAATGTGCTCGCGGCTGAAGTAAACGTGTCGGTAACATACGGTAACATTGGATTTTTCTTAAAATTAATATAGATATATCTTAAAAACTAAATTAAACAATTAAACATTGGAGCAGTTGAAGTAAGTGCTATTTAGAAGATGAAAATGATGAATTAAATCTAGCATAACATTATTAACTAAATAAAATCTAACCTAACTTAAAATGGACTTCCAGAACCCGGAATATTGTGGATTAGCTGCACTGGAATCGTCTGATAGTCTGATAGTTGATAGAGTCTATTCAATCTACGGGTTGATCACCAAAATTGTGAGTAGTGTGGTAAATTGGAGTCGAATGAAAAGACTATTAAAATCCATTTTAACTATAAGCTAACCGATACAAAACAGTGTTTGCTGTCAGGAATTGGCCAGTACTATACGCCCAAAGTCTGCGAGTTAAATTTGCGGAATTCATCTAGAAATTATCGCGGAGTAAACATCTAGTTCATCGTTAATCATCCCTCTCCTCGAAACCCACTTTGACACTCGCCAATAAAGGATTCTGTCAACTGACGCAGTCTGCTAAACAGAACACGGGAGAGGCGGCATTGGGAATCGTTAGACCTTGATAGTTATTAGGCTCGAGATTATGACCCTTTTTATGGTAGGGCATATAAGTCCATCCAGCTAGTTCAAAGGTCTTCTTCCACATAATTCGTACCGATCACGCTGTGGATTGCTTCATACAACTAGTCACTTAAAAGTTTGGTCGAGATTGCGTCCTTCCCAACCAACAAAACTCATAACGCCAGTTGCTTCATCCAGCTATTATACGTTTCTGGTCGGATTAAAAAAAATCATTGGACTCGAGATACGGCCATTTAATTTCGAAATCGCAATGCTCTTTTTATGTTGGGGGAAACTTTACCCCTTCTTTTTTCATGTTATCTTTTGTAGCTGCCCATGCTTGCTGTACGTGCTACAAATCGGCCGAATTCATTATCTTCGGAAGTGAGTTGTTTACCCATATGTGTCGCCCTGTCGAGCGCTACATTGTTATTGTAGCTGGAGATCTACTCTGGTATGACATATATTTTTTTGAAGAAATTAAGCTTAGAAATAACAGAGCATCTGTTTCGAGCTCTCGGGCTCGTAGTTTCAGAATCGACTAGTATCGTCTTTATATTTATCAATTTTATCCAGTAATAATTGGCAGGAGAATGTAATAATATATAAAAAGCGGTCATCAGAAACCGACACTAACACATTGTCGGAATAGATGATGAGGCGAAGCCGAAACGCAACATAGTATGAAATAAGGATTTGTGCCCTCCTGTACAAAGACTGGTTTTTACCAACAAATTTTCACCCTAGTGAGAAATTTTGGTTTTTACCAAATTTTCCTCCTTAGGGTGAAATATAGCATAGTGCTTTCGCATAGGCCTGCTAAGCCAAGACAAGTTTCGGCTTCACTTGTGTCTCATCGGCATAAACAGAACTTCTGCTCGAACGGGACATCACGTTTGATCAGTCGTTTGATTGAAACACATAGTGTGTTTTAGTTTTAAGGGGTTTGCGTCAAGCCGGCGCTAATCTATTCCGACAATGTGTTAGTGTCGGTTTCTGATGAGGCGAAGCCGAAACGCAACATAGTATGAAATAAGGATTTGTGCCCTCCTGTACAAAGACTGGTTTTTACCAACAAATTTTCACCCTAGTGAGAAATTTTGGTTTTCACCAAATTTTCCTCCTTAGGGTGAAATATAGCATAACACTTATTGTGGTTTGAGTATCTCAATGTAGACTAATAAAACGCTGTTATGTCACCATTATGATTATTTTCGATGCTCTACACGACAACATTGATATTAGTTCGCGTAGTACTTCCGATTTTCGATAACAGAGAGGGTCGGGTTTACCCAACGGTCGGATTTACCCCACCTTACCCTACTAATGAATAATATGTAAAAAGTGAGGATGGAGAAAATACTAAAATAAAAATACTAATTATTGAAAAACTATAAAAACATGGGGATTAAAATTTAGTGAAAAAAATAAAAAGATTTAATTAAAATTGAACCAACGATTGAAAAAAAAAACAAATGAAGCAATAGATAAAATGTAAATATTTTAAAAAAATGAAAAGATGAAATGAATCGAAGAAATGGCACGAATATAAAGAAAATTGAACGAATTTTAAGAAACAGCAAAATGGTAATAATATAGAAAAGAAAATATGGAGCAAAATATATAAAACAAAATGTGAAATAAGAATACAAAAAAAGAATCCATGGACAAAATATAAAGATTAAAACATCTGGATAAAATGTAAGAAAAAACAACATAAAATGCAGACAATTGAATTATGAAACAATAGAATAAGAGAAAAAATTGGAATGAATAGAAACTTTAGATTTTATGAAAAATATAGAATTTCTACGACGAAATGCCAAAAAAAAAATTAAATTGAGAAAGTTAGTTAATGATGAAAAAACCTGTTTTAATCCACCTAGTTGTGCAATTGTACCTTTCTCCTTTATCCAAACTATGATTCAATAGCTGGTTGAGTTCAATATAATTGCGGAAATGTCTATTAAATTCTCATTATACTTAGCACGTATCTCAAGGCTACTACGAAAGTCGACGCTGACTCACTTTAAACAAAAAGTGTAATAATTAGGGTAAAGGATTATTTGTCTTACACCCTTTGAAAATTTTACTTGGACATCAATTATCAGTAACTCTACTATAACAGTTCAACTTAGTGACGTGAAGAAAATGGGCTTATCACCTTATGTAATTGTTACCCATTTCAACAAGAATTTCTACAGCAGCAAAGCCATCGATTTCATTTGTTCTCAAAATAGCTCCGTACTCTAACAGTGGTTTCTCATATCGCCCGAACAACTGTTAGTTGTTGATGTGTCAATGTGCAACACCACCATCCCCCCATCCCTTTTTCTTCAACCAACAAAACTAACCCATTTTGATCGTTCTGGGCAAGCTTTTCTGAAGCAATTTCCTGCTCGGTTATCCTTTGACCGGGATATGCACTCCATTCAAGATACCTACACACGCTTAAGAACTTGCCGGCGAACGACGAGAGTGTCTATGGCGTAAACTTGAAAGATTTAATTTGAAAGAAGCTCTGCTTTCGGCATGGTCGGCAGCATTCGTGGGGGGGGGGAGTAAAACCCCGGTCAGGCAGGAGCAGCAGCAATCTACTTTCAGAACGCCCACGAAGCTGGTGGTCATAGCTACATACAGCAGCAAACTGAAGTGCTTTTGACTGCGTTTAAAGTGGCAACTTAACTTCTGACCAACGGCAGCAATAGCAGCGGTCAAACAAATGCTCGCTGTGAAGTTTGTGGTTATCATTGTGCAGTAAGAAAGGCACCTCTCATGATGGTACTGGAACTGACTGGAAGATTGGAATGAGTTCGATTATTTGATCAATATAGCTGCTAAAGCGACGGAGTGAGAGCTCTTGTCGATTTCAATTTCGAAATCGGTTGTTTCTTTTCAGGCAATAGCTTGTCACATATCGGCGAAGTGTGGATTACTGTAAGAGTTGAAAAGTTAATTGACACAGATTTTTGTTTTTTCTGTTGTGGATTGCTGAAACTAGACTATCTAGAAACTTTGGAACACGACAACGATAAATAGTCTTTGGCATATGATGATTTTCAAGATACACATTTCGGAAACAAGACAGTGAACAAACACCTAGTTATTTGAGATTTGTTTTAGTTTGGAGTTATATAGATACGGTGATCAAAACGGTATTAGTTGTACATATATGATAAGTTGCTCACAAATATTTGGCTATGCATGAAATCTGTGAAATTGTCCATAAATAGCTGAATCGTTACGAAACTTTTTTGTTGGTGGTTCCAAACTCCTGGCCATGGTATCATTATGTTGCATCAAGTGATAGGTCGAGGACAGTTTAACCAATAAAAAATAACACATGGATAGCGATGATAATATAAAATCCATTAAAATTGCTGTAGATAATCCGGTACCGGCCATGATACAAACGAAATAATCAAATAGGTCTTTATTGTCTGTTTCAAAATACCATGAATAGGGAATAAAACTAGGACAGGAGGTACGGTCCGCATTTTCAAATATTCACACCACTCACCGTTTAAATTTGTACATACTGCACAGTGATTTTTAGCGCGATATTCATAATTTCGGCATCGTCAATTGATTGCATAATGGCTTTAGCCATGGATCAATTGTGTCTTCAACTTGCTAACATTGCGGGTCATCCTAGAGATCAAGCATTACGTTAAAACGTAATTTTACAATCGCAGTTACATATTCATTGAAAAACACAAAACATATCACGGAAGTCGTAGATTCGAAAAGACAAGCAGGTCTTTGAAAGGAAAATCTACTAAACAGCCACAAATCGGGTCATTCGACCCCTCCAAATAAAAGTCAAACCAATAATTTCAAGCCTCTCACCGCAAACCGTACGATCAGCAATATATTCCACACCTTTCATTTTAGGGGCAAATCGTGAGCTGAAATCATTAAAAAGCGATACGCTGTGACATGGACCTCGTTAAAAAGGTAGCTTACAATCCGACCGAGCGTCGATGGGTAGCCGACGAGGGCGACACAACAAAAAGGGTTAGAAAAAAAGTGTACTTTCTGGGTAAGTGCCGTCACGTATCCGGGAGAGGGAGGAACGTTCCTCCTCACGGTAAGAACCCCAAATGCTAACGAGAAGGACCGAAGGATAGGCTCATGTAAAAACAACAATGCGCAAGCATCACGTTGTTGTTGCTACTGCTGCTGCCATGTCATCAGTGGGGGAAGTAATTGATTACTTGCGTGATTGGGTTCAATTTGTGGATAAATTAATCACCATTTTCAGGGTATAATGGTTAATTATTTTTACATCGACAGCCATTGTTTTCGTAGAACGATTGAAGCTGTACTTTTTGTGCTTGGGTGACTGAGGGTAACTTCACTTATTCAAGTGATTAGTACAGCAATTAAAACGGTAGCGTTGATTTCAGTTGTGTTTTTATTCAATTTTTTGTCTTTAAGTAGTCATATTGCTTGGATCTTTTCTGTAATATTAAGATTTATTTATATATTTTTTGTGCATGAGAAAAACATATTTTCAGTCACGCGGAGGCACACATACGAGCGTTCCAAGAGTAGACGTCCAACCATTTCCACATCGAGGAGCGCCGCGTCGAACACGATATCTCCCGATAAAATTGTCTGATACGGGAAATTCAATAAATTTTGTAAAGTTTAGACTTGTAGTTAGTCGATGAGCCACGAAAAATGGAAAAAAGTTCGAGTTTCGAAAAATGGTTTCATGAAAAAGGAAAAATCTCAAATTTTACTGTAAATCTCGCTCACTTTTCTTCAAAATAATAGGGAGACAATTTTTTTATTCAGTTTTCTGTGGTTCATCGATAGGCTACACGTATTTTGGATTCTCGTACAAAAAATCAAGTTAATCCGTTGATTAGTTTTTGAGTTGAGGTTTTGAGAAAAACGCTATTAAAGGGTGTCCCACATCAAAATTGCATCGCCGAAAAAACACTGTAGAAAATGATCCATTGGGTATTTTCGCTTGAAAATTTAGGCAATGAAAGTAGTAGTCTGTCACGTTACAGTCCTGCATTTTAATTGAAGCAAGGATATCAAGACAATCGTACACAAATCATCCTTAACCTAGGAACTGAGTTTTGACGGGAAATTTCATGTTCATTTTGAAAAATATATTGGTTTTTATGAACAAACGTGAATAACTTTTGAAAAGGTCGTAATTTCACGAAGTAACATATTTTGTCGAAAGAAAATCTAAAATAACTTAAAAACATCTGCATTCTTAAGGATAATTTTTCATGAGCATTTTGAATTGAAAAACCATTTTGAAATACATTCTCTAATTTTTTCAAAAAAAAAATTAAATAAAAATTAAATTGAAAATTAAAAGAATTTTTGAAATATGTCAAAACTTTTTATTGTTATTTTCTCTACGGTGCAATTATATTTCAAAGTTTTTTTATTTGCAATAAATTTTAAACGTGTTATGTTTTTTTTTGCGTTTCGTATTTGTGAGTAATATATTAAAAGGGCGTATTTTCACTACTAGATATTTCCGTTGAAAAAAAAATCAAAATGTCTCGGAAAATTTTTCTTAAGAGTATTTTGTTTCAAAATGATATTTAGTATTAATATTGTACAAGAAAATTATAATTATGACTGGCAAATACTAAGAAATTTAGAAGAATACTTGAAGTTAAAAATGCTTTCTTACTAATAACTACCTAATAGTTCAATTCCAGTTTCTTCAGTTTTTAGGCTTTCGTTAACAAAAAAAATCATTGTTTTTCTGTAATTGCATTTTATTTTTTTGTTTTCTTTTTTAACAAAAATGTTAAAAATACAAATATATTGCATTTTTCACATTTTTGTTGTAGTTTTTAATATTGTTTCGTTTTTTTTTTGAAAAATTTCACCAAAAAGTATTCACACAGAAGAATTAATTCCCTAGAACTCGCTATCATATAGTTTTGCTGCACATATGGCGATTTTCGAACATTGTATGTTGAAAGCAGTGCATTATAGATTTCATACGACCTTTTTAAATATTACTCTTGAATAAAATTGTTTGTTTTATATTGCAAAATACTTAGTGTCCCATATAGATGAAACGTAGAAGGTTTCATCAGAATCAAAGATGGCCACCATCATTGACGTAGTTGAATCAAATTTGATGGGATTGCCTTACAGAAGCAACATCTGTCACGTTACATAAGATCAACTGTGTTTTCTTAAAAATGAATAAAACTTTAAAGTTTTCACAATACAGTTTCAAAAAGTAGACTTAAAGTAGTAAGAAAAAATGCAGGTTAGACATTGTATGCATGCTGTTGGTGTGGTCCACAAAACTTTTTCGAATTTTTGATATGTCACGTTACAAGTTATTTGGTTTCCATTACATCACAACTGAAAATAAGCAATAATCAATATTCATCTAAATTTTTCAAGCAATATCATCAAATTTAAATTAGACTACGATGGAACATGTGGTTGCAAGCAAAAAGCTGAAAATATGGATTTTGTTTACCTTTTTAACTCCTTACGGTCTTTTAGTCATTTTCAGATCAACAAACTTTTATAAATGACAGACATGGAATTTTTTTCTGGGATCTCCATTCATATTTTTTAATATTAGAGGTTATATACATACGAAAAACAAACAGTTTACGCAAGGAATGCTTGGCTGTTTAAAATAAAAGAATCTCAGCGTGGCCAGAGAGATTGCGAGAGTATATCTTAGAGGTTTGGCACTAAAAATTAAGTGGATTAAAAAGAAGTCACTTTTTTGCGCACTACACCAGACGCCCCCTTTAAACATTCGAGTACAACGCCATGTATTTTTTGCGTGAACTAGTTTTGTGAATACACACATATTTTTATCAGTACTAGGTTTATTTATTATTCATGAAGCCGTGACCGTGATGTGGCGGCAGAGAGGGCATATTAAAGTTTCGTGATCCACTCGTCAGTAACTGACACCAACTTGCTGTCAGTTAGACGATGTATCAAAACTAACACCAAATTGGCGTCAGTTAGACACTAAATCCAAACAGTTCACACAACATGTGTGAACTTTTTTTTTTACTTTATTTTTATTTACGTGACTTTAAAAGTATTTTTTCATTCGTCACGCACACATGTGTGAACGCCTAAAGCCACTAGTCGGTATAGAGTGATGTCTCGGTTAGCCAAGCACAGAAGCCTTGTGTCGCTAACGCGTATAAGGGAACGAACTGATTTTTGACATGAGAGCCAAACACCTGCGAGTATGCAACCTGTGTTTTTCCCAAGAGAAAAAATGGAATAACCAATTTACGCATAAGGGCACAAGACCTAACTATGAAAAGTAGGATGTCAATGTTTCGTGTTCCACTCGTCGGTCAGGATTTAGTGTCTAACTGACGCCAATTTGGTGTCAGTTTGGATACATCGTCCAGCTGATAGCAAGTTACTATCTCGTGGAACACGAAACATTAAAGTCCAACATTATAAAGTTAGGTCCTGTGCTTTTATGCGCAAATTGGTTAATCCATTTTTTTTCCTTTGGGAAAAATGGGCTGAGCTCATTAATTATTCGATATATGAACGGTGATATGAACGCTCGGGTAGAACGGGATAACCAGGCCAAACAGCTTGCACACCGTATCGAATGACAATGGTCAACAATGCGTGAACTTCGCAGCCTCCCGAGGCATGGTAGTCCGAAGTACCTTCTTTCCCCGCAAAGATATCCAAAAAGCCACCTGGAGATCACCTGACCAACGCATCGAAAACCAAATCAATCACGTTCTAATCGACGGGCGATACTTCTCTGATATCACAAACGTTCGTACCTACCGCAGTGCGAATATAGATTCGGACCATTACCTAACTACAGTATCCATGCGCTCAAAACTCTCAACGGTGTACAACACTCGTCGCAGTTGGACGCCAACGCCCAGCATCGCGCAACTTCAGGATGCCGGGTTGCCCAAGACTATGCACAGTGGCTGGAAGCAGCACTACCCACGAAAGAACAGCTGGGCGCAGCTACTCTTGAAAATAGCTGGAGGGAGATCCGTTCCGCCATAGGAAGTACTGCTATATCGGCACTAGGTACAGCGATTCCGAATCCAGGAAACGACTGGTTCGATGACGAATATAAACATTTAATAGAGGAGAAGAATGCAGCACAGGCGAGGATGCTGCAGCACGGAACGAGACAGAATGTGGAGTGATACAAACAAGCACGGAACAGGCAAACCTCGGACCTCCGGAGAAAGAAGCGCCAACAGGAGGAACGAGATCGCGAAGCGATGGAACAACTGTACCGCGTAAACGACACACGGAAGTTCTACGAGAAGCTGAACAGTTCGCGAAAAGGCTACGTTTCGCAAGCCGATATGTGCAGGGACATAGACGGCAACCTTCTTATGAACGAGTGTGAGGTGATTGAGAGGTGGAAGCAGTACTATGACGAGCACCTGAACGGTGAAGTAGCAGAGTGCAAAGGCGGTACGCACAGAAGACGATAGGCTGCTTGCCCCTGATCTCCAAGAAGTCAAGGAGGAGATCGCTCGGCTGAAAAACAGCAAAGCTGCCGGTGTAGATCAACTACCCAGCGAGCTATTAAAATACGGTGGTGAAACACTGACTAGAGCGCTACACTGGCTAATTGCCAAAATTTGGGAGAAGGAGATTCTTCCGGATGAGTGGATGGAGGGTGTCGGTTGCCCAATCTACAAAAAGGGTGACAAGTTGAATTGCTGCAACTACCGCGCGATCACCCTACTTAGCGCCGCATACAGGGTCCTCTCCCGAATTCTTTGCCGCCGATTGTCATCATTTGCAAGGGAGTTCGTGGGGCACTACCAAGCGAGATTCATGGGTTCCCGCGCCACCACGGCCCAAAGATTCGCGGCAGGTTCTGCAGAAGTGCCGCGAATACAACGTGCCCACACATCATGACACAATCGATCGAGATCAGCTATGACAGATAATGCACGAGTACGGTTTTCCGGATAAGCTAACACGATTAGTCAAAGCGACGATAGATCGGGGTATGTACGTTGTTCGAGTTTCAAGGACACTCTAGATCCCCTTTGAATCTCGAAGAGGGTTACGGCAAGGTGATGGTCTATCGTGCCTGCTGTTCAACGTTGCGTTAGAAGGTGTAATAGGGAGAGCAGGGATAGACACAAGTGGCACGATCTTCAGGAAGCCGTCCAGCTTCTTGGCTTCGCCGATGACATTGACATAATGGCACGGTACTTTGAGGCGATGTCGGAACCGTACATCAGACTGAAAGCTGAAGCCAGCAGGATTGGACTTGCCTTAAACGTTTCGAAGACAAAATACATGAGAGGAAGAGGTTCTAGAGAAGATAATGTGGACCTCCCATCCCGAGTTCGGATTGACGGTGACGAAATCGTGATGCTGGTCGAATTCGTGTATTTGGGCTCACTGGTAACCGCCGACAATGATACCAGCAGAGAAATTCTGAGACGGATCTTGGTGGGAACTCGTCACTAATTTGGACTCCAATGGACGCTCCGGTCGAACAAAATACGCTGCCGAACGAAGTTAATTATCTACAAGACGCTGATTAGATCGGTGGTGCCCTACGGCCACAAGACCTGGACTATGCTCGTAGAGGACCAACGCACCCTTGGAGTTTTCGAACGGAAGGTGTTGCGTACCACCTACGGTGGCGTGCAGATGGAAGACAGAACGTGGCGCAGGCGAATGAACCATGAGTTGTATCAGCTGCTGGAAGAACCATCCATCGCGCATACCGCAAAAATAGGACGTTTGCGGTGGACTGGACACGTCGTAAGAATGTTGGACGACGACCCGGTGAAGATGGATCTTGAGGGCGACCCTACAGGAACAAGAAGACGGGGCGTACAGCGAGCACGGTGCATCTACCAGATAGATGACGACCTGCGGACCCTTCGAATACTGCGAGGCTGGCGACAAGCAGCAATGGACCGAGTGGAGTGGAGACGACTTCTGCATACAGCAAGAGACAACAAGGCTCTAGCCTGAACGGTAAGGTAAGTCGGTAATTATTCGTAGTGTGGTCGAGGGATTGTACTACAAGGCTTTTTTTGGTTACAAAGGTGTGAATATTCGTCACGCCGGTGCGCCGCCGTCGATCGGTACCAATGTTGACGCCGCCGTCGCCGACCAAAAAAGATTGCTTACGCCGGCGCCGAGTGATAATAAATCAGCGCACATATCTAGTTCCCAGGCATGAGAAATATTGTGGGTGTAATTTTTAATTTATTTATACCAAGAGCTCGACAAGAAATATTCAAGAATTCAAGCTACAACTGAACATGGGATTCTGGAAAGTCGCTAGAAAATGTAAGATGTTTGGACAAGCTATTTATAATGAGCAGAAGGGCCGAAATTGGAACGAGCAGTACAATATTTTCTCAAATACCCGTGCCGAGAATCTTCACAGGCAATTTTTTACCAAACCGTGTTACATAATCATGAATGACTTAACTTACGCCAAGGTCGGCTCTCTCGATAGAAATAGCTCAATTTCATTCCAAAGTATGTTTGAAAGAAAATGATTTCGAAATTTTCCTTAAAATGTATTCCTGATCTGGCAGGTGATTGGTAGATGTGGTGAAATTAGTGCTCCTAAACTCACTTCTGAAGCAATAAAAGAAAGTGAGATATGGAAAACAGAGTATGTAATTTCAGAAACAACTCACGCTATTTATAAGATTGCACAACAGTTCAACTATATTTTTGGCTTGACCTGGCGTCTGTAACTTTTCGAGGTAACACTAAGCTTATTCGATCAGTCTACCTTCTCATCTCGCACAGACCAGAAACTAAAAAACTAAAGCCATCGCTGAAGTTATTAATCAAATCAGTAAAAATGCAAATTCATCATTATTCATAATTTCAGAAACTTGGTCACGGTTTTCATAAATCTTTGAGTTCACGAAATCATGATCCTTGTTTCATGAATTGATGAATGATTTTTTTCGTGCAGAATATTCCTATTCACTTAACTACACTTTGAATCATCATTCTCACCAATAATAGTTCGATGTTGCCCATCATAGTCATTCCAATTGAATCAATGGAGCACCAGAAGAAATGAAATGTCGTAAGAAATAACAAACTCTCACATTAATATTTAAGACACTTCCGGTAATTCGAACAAAACCTCAAGCAGTGTGTAATGTTTCTGCCATAAACCGGAGTAAAAAAAAGCTCCTGCCAAAACGCGAAATAAAATTCCGAACGCCATCGCCGGTACGGAAGCAATATCCACAACTCAATCGAGAACTGTCTATCGCAGCATTATCTTTTAACGATTCAATCGTAAACACATGTTTGAAAGTACCTAGCGGTACTTTTGCTGGTGCCCATCGAACCCCCATACCTTCCGCTGCCTCACTCACATTTTTGCCAATATCTCATCTACCGTGGTGAAATGGTTTGTGCAGAGGAGATTCGGTGTGTTCGTTCCGGCCAGTTGCCCATCGCATATCGGCCCGGGTGCCAAGTCCACGCTAAGACTTGTGAACACGCCAAAAGAAACAACGACGAACGATCTCATTCCCGACCCCGGCATAACGGTCACTTTTTTATTTCAGCAAGTACAGCCAATAGTGTGGCTTGAATACCAAGGTGATATAGTCAATGTGCGATCTTGTCCTTAAATCAATGAAGCCTATCTAAAAGTCCCTAATGGATTAAACTATAGTAGGTGAGTAGAAAGCAGTTTTCTAAGACAGTCTCCACCACTAATATCAAATTTTACCAAACGGCATAAGGTTTAGCTATTAGATATTTAACAAGCATAAGTCACACTAACAAATATTCGGCTTCATTATTTGGAGGCCATATTTGCTCTTACTACTATTTTAGTACACGTACAACAAACCGCACGGCGGTGCCGGCCGAGGACGATTCTTTTCAAGGCGTGCTCAAAATGTGTATCAGAAATAGATAAATTCCAACACGTAATAGCATCGGACGAAATAAATATCTTGTTTTATAGGAAGCTTTTAAATTGATTTCGATTTTATTTTCACGCAATTTCAATTTTTGTTTTTTTTTCGGGCACCTTCGACCATTCATTCCGAAAGCTTTCGTCGAACAAATGGAATTGCTTATTTTCCTTGGATCCAGGATTTCTCCATCCTCGACACTATTCAGAATGGACCACGAAATCATTGCACAGTGGTTCCGTCATAGGCCAGAACCCGTTTTGCACTGACGACGGCGCGTAATGGTTGGTGTACGGGACAACCACTTCACTCCACATCTTACCGCGCGCGCGGTGCCACTTTATCACTAAATCTGGAATCTTGAAGTGCTACCCCAATGAAAACAGCTGATTCTCAAACGAATCAAAATATTAATTGTATGAAAACTCCTACAGGACACTTGCAGGGCTAACACTATGATCATACTGAACATTCTGAATAAATGTAAATGATTGGTATAGTAAGACAGGCCTTAAAAAACTGTTAAGTAGCCGTTATTGAATTTTTATACGAAGTTCTGATTCAGTGACCCACCGATTACTACAGAAGTCTATTTTAAAACTTGCTTAAAATGTATTTATGATATTCTTCCTTATGGATTTGGACCACTGTGCACGGCGCCGTACCTACAAACCGTACCGCAACGATTCGAAGAGAATTGAATAAGTAAAATAAACAGCAGCCTCAGCCATAATAGCTCTTAGTGCATAGTCCTTGTACAGCTTGACGCCGAAAGATGCCACCAATGGAGGATGGCGACGTGGATGCTGCTGGATGGTACTTATTTGCGGCTTCCTTCTTGTTATCGTTTCCGGTGGACGCGGCATAATGTGCAGCTTTTAATGAGGGGGATGTTCCGTGAATCGTTGCAAACGAACGGTGAACGTTCAGCATAAATATCTGAACGAGATAATTAGGTTGTTTGTTTTACTTGTAATGGAAATTTAATTGAATAAGGTTGAAACGTGCATTTGAATGCAGGGAAAAAATGTTCGAAAAATGCTGTGCTGACAACAGCGATTTCACCAGCTTTCAACTTACTGTCATAAGTCATAACCGGCTTTAACAAGGTGTTACGGGTAATATGATTGATGTGGAGTTTTTAATGACAGCATGATTTCTTTTAGGGTGCAAAATTGACATATAGTGAAGGCCCGATTTTATCAGGCCCCGATTTTGTCAACTTTTTGTCCCAGCCTCGTTTGAAAATTTAAAGCTGGTAGTTTGATGGGTTCTAGCAGACGAACCAAGTTGAAGTTGAATAAATCCTTTCTTGACCATATTTTTCTTATCTTAGAGATCCGTAATATGCAATAAAATTTCATTTTTTTTTGTAATTTTGCGCTCCTTAAGGACAATTTAAACTAAATAATCAGTAAGGGTTATGAAGCTATATGAATGGCTGGCGTCAAAAAGGGTCTATTCCACATTTTTTCCGAAATCGACCATGGAGGTAATCCCAGTACTAGCTGGCGTCCAAAAGGGGCTAACCCCACATTGAGTCTTATGGAAATTAAAGATTTCTCGTTTATTTTCCGAGGTTTTAAGAAAAGAAAGTCAATCGATTCGCAATCAGTAAATTTTGTGTTGTAGCTCACAAATCGGTGATTTCGATATAATACTGTTTTTAGTTGAATTGCATTGTACGTTGACGTTTCGGCCCAAACAGGCGTTCCTGAAGGTAAGGGCCGCTCATACACTTGCTATGTATGGTTATTTTTTATCTAATATATATTTCTTGCACAAATGTATATTATGGAGCATATTTTTTCGAAAATTTCAGTGAAGATATCATGTCTCTACATTGAAAGGTCACTGAGCAATAGGTGATTAAGAGAAAAACGGTACATTGTAGTAGAAAAGTTATAAAACGTGGAATCAATTATCTTTCGTTATAGTTATGGTGCCTTCGGAAAAGTGTCTGTATTGCATTTAGCGCTTTATTTGGTTGAATCATACTAGTTCGGTATTCAGTCGCTAGGGCGGCACTGTTATCACCTTTTTAATAGAGCTAGATATAAATGTGGTATCTTCAAGAAAGTTGTAGGTCCTATCATATTAAACATATCTTCAGAAGATTCAAACTGTGTAGGTCCCGTATGTATCGAGATAGAGAAGGTTTTAGTTAAAACATTTACTTACAGATTATGTTTTTGAAAATGCGCCATATTTCAAAACCTGTAGGATCTATAAAATTGGTATCTTCAGAAGATATACTTATAATTACCTGACATACAACTTTGCCATATACATCATTTTTCTATCTCATTGCATTAAAAAGTTGATAATAGCGCCGTCCTACCGACTTTTTTTTTAATTCGTAAACTACTCGCTTGAAAGTGTCAAATTTTTTGTCGATCAATTTGAAAAAAGTGATAAATTTTCATACAATCGTTTTAATATGATCCAATTTCCTAATACCTAAGTGTTGCTTCTAAACTTGTTGAATATAAGAATATTGTTTTCATCGAGATTCATGCAGCTGATTCATTCGATTAAATCTCTAAACATATCATGCTTATTAAGTTTGGGGCGGTGTCGTTTTATTGTATGGAAATACTGGGACAGAGCCGGGTACTTACACCTTACTTACGATGTCTGGTACAGACATGAACATCAATATGCTCACAGAGAACCGCCGTTTATCTCGAGCATTGAAATTTACGTAAAAACTAATGATCTTGTCAAAGATATTTGGGATATTACCTAAGGTTCCTTGTAGCGACCCTTTTCGGCGATAACCGGTTCTGCGATACTGAAACCTTCAGTACCGGTAAAATACCAGTACTGGAACATGTTTCTAAAAAAAAACATAAAACACTAGAGTGAAATAAAATGTTCAAAAGTATACTTTTATTACTACTTTGTTATAGCTATCAAGTAAACAAGAAATCAATTAATACTACGCCTTTGTTACTTACCCACTGCACAAACAGTTAGTATCGTTTCCCGGGCTACGCAGTGTAACGAGAAAGCAACAGAAGTGAACAGTACATCCACTACTAGAATTACCATGACCACTTACTTTTAACGAACTTGTATTAGATCAAACGTGCGCTAGGTGTAACAGTAATTAAATATGAAAACGGAGCTATGGGCGTACTGATAACGTACACAATTTCAGCCGAGTTTGAAAAAATCAATGTGAAGAATACCATGCAGCACAATTTCGAATACAACAACATTTGAGCCAAGATTTCCATATAAATGGATAATAATGAACTCGAGATACGTCGATTTTCACCGCACACTAACTAGGAGTTCCTTAAAAGAATCATGTCGCAATTCGAAGAAGTGGAATCAATTATTTTTGGAAAACTATTCTCATGTTGTTCTTACCATTCGTGCTGTGAAAGTCCAGATGACGAAATATAGTCCTACTTAACTGACTTTGAATTCAAATCTCATATAATTAAACAACATTGATTACAAACTCAGATCAGATCCCTACTCGTTGTATTCGAATCTAGGTTGGGTACTAGATCGGCATTCGTTCTTTTGTGGATCAATATTTAATAGCAAAATGAATTCAGGCGTGACTTAGGCTATAAACTCATAATGTCGGCATACAGAAAATAATTGAAACCAATGCTAATATTGCTTATGAGAGATTCCAATAATAAATCAATTGATACTTTATTTGTGCTAGTTCTAAATACGTAAATTTAACAAAAGATAGTCATCATTATATTCGAATAAACTGATAAAACATCCAGTTGCGTACAAAGGGTAGCTAATCTTCTAATTCCACCTTGCTGGCCGATGTTTTGAAACAGGCCTTCATATGTTCTAAATGGATAGGTTAGCTATATTCGTCATCATTTTGCATAGTAACGAAAATACTGGTACTTTCATATATTCAGTACCGGCATTACGGTACCAAAAGTGGAATTTTCGGTACCGGTACACAAGCCTGCTATTACCACCAGATGCGCTACTGAGTTTGATTTACTTGACAGACGATCACACAAGAATTTCAAAATGGCCAACATAATTATACGTCTCTTTAGGATATGCTACTATACTATGGTTTTAACGTGTAGTCAAATGATTACCCGAATAGGATAAACTTATTTATTTGAAGAAGAGAATAGGATAAACTTATTTCGGATAAACTTTTATTTATTGATTTTGACTTGTAATGTAGTAATATAATGTGAAAATATTACATGTTAAATAAAAAAATAAATTAATTATATTTTTTTATATTAATTTTAATAAAGTAAATAAATTTTTTAACCTTGTTGTATTAACACTTTTATGCTCAATCTTTTTCTAATGCATTTAGGGTTCCTAAACAATTTTTGCTTAAAAATGGTGTGGTCAATAAACACGAAAAATCTTTGTTTTATATAGATAGGTGCTTCTCTTGCAGTGATAGAAGCTGTTAAATCATTTTCGTTTCTATTGAATTGAAAAATGATAAAAAAAATCCAAAATGGTAGATAAAAACAAACATAAACAAGGATTCGAAACGGTTGCTTAAATCTTTTTTAGCCAATATTTTTGCTAAAAAGACTGAAACACTGACTGGCAAAAGATGTCATTTCATTCCCGATGAACGTAACTAAATAAACAAGCTAGAGTGCACCCCCTCCCCTCACTATCGTTAAATAATTAAATAATTCTCAAAACTCTCACCATTCATTCGGTTACCCTCAAACCGATAAGTCGATTATCCCAGTCCGTGCAGCGCATCGCTATAAAGAATAGTGCTAATCCGCTTTCAAGAATATCTTGTATGTCTCTCTTCGAAATTTCGGAATTTTTTCGTCATTTGTGTGTGCGCGTCACCGATATTCAGCCAGCAGAGCGGTGATGCAGAGCTGTTTTTTCCTTATAAGCCACCTGGGTACCGTCATATTTAAACAAAAGCTAAGTACCTGAGCAACACCGTTTGTTCATTAGCCGTTTCTACAACATAATTTGTTGCAAAGAAGCGTACATAAACCATTATTGAACTCAATCAGCAACCAAAAAAACGCACCAGCAAAAGTTTATGGTTATGCACCAAACCGCGGCCATTACATGTTGCAAGTGTTGCTTGGGTACCTACCGCTATAATATTACATTTAACTTTTTTTGTCTCCAATACCATCCCAATAATAATAGGCTCGTGTAAAAATGACTCCTCCTGATAATGATTCGGTTCAAGGCCAAATGGATATCGAAATAAAATCGACTCCTCGAATGAAATTGTACCCACCCTTTTCAACCGAGCCGGTAGTAATCTTCTTCCGGACCAAAGAAAAAAAAATCTGCTGCAGATTTCTCACGCTCTGACGATATTCGACCGTGACAGAAATATCAAAAAGTCGCTCCGATATGCTTCGGGTGGGGGAAAATAGTGTAAATCAGGCAAATGACATTGCAGACTACGGACCGTTTAGGAAGAAGTACAGAGTATATGTACCAACTAATCGGGTTGAATGCGACAAAGCCGTCACTGATTCGAGTTTGAATTGCGCGAATCTACTGACACATGGTGTTTGCTATTTTAAAGACTCCAACCAGTGAAGTTACTGGAGTGCCACCGTTTGTATTCAGCATCATTCGCAGTTGAAGGGAAGAGGACATATGCTAACTCAGACTCCTATAGGGTGACTTCCGCCGGGTATGCTCTACCTAACTGCCTCCTCTTGCACAATGCTCGACTGCCTGTTTGCCTTTTTGCGCTACGAGTCATAAACTGGGAAACACAGCCTCCCGTTGTAGCAATAAGGCTCGTTGTGTGAAATGCAATGGGAATTTATGTGGAAAAGAGGTTGAAGAGTGTCTTTGCTGTGGAGGAAATTCACATGATCTCCCGACGTGTCCCGCGTACGAACAGTGCGAGTAGAAACATAAGCGTTCTCTCAGGGACGCTCTAGGCGATCTTTTGCCGAAATGTTAATGATAGCTACGGTCTCTACGAACATCTAGACTAACATGTGCACTGACGAAAGTGACTATAATGAACCCCAGGAGGGAATATCATCTGCTGTACCTAGAAGTAACGGAAAAAGGGGGAACATTCGCTCTCCCAAGTTTCATTATAAAGGTGTCTCTTCAAGGTCTCCCAAAAATAACTACTCGAAAAGTACTGGTGCAAAACCGAAGACAGCGGTTCCCGGTCTCAAAAACCTGAGCTCAGAAAAAAGTACGCAGCACTTCCTGGGACATAAAAAACCCCACGTATTCCAATGTCTCAGCCGGAGAAAGAAACCAGCCTCAGTTTATATACCAATTGCTGCTAAATTACCGGTGAAAGAGAAAACGATTCAAAAGGTGCGTAATGTTGGTAATAGGCGGGATGGGGCCTTGGAAGAGTAGTAAAGTGAAGTAAAATTGGTCTTGTGATCACATATAATACAATGAAGTTACTTGCACGGAAGTATTCTATGCGAACAAGATATGTAGTGTGGAGAAACCGAAAAAAGAGACAAGTTTTTTTTTTCGTTAGGGGAAACTTTGCCGCTGCGACCATTGTTCAGGTCATCTTTTGTGGCTGCTGTGGCTGTTTGCTCTACATGTTACAAATTACCCGAATCCAATGTAGTTGGAAGCGAGTTGTTTGTTTGTCCACATGTGTCATCCCAACCGGATAGTACATTATTAATGTAGCTAAGGATCCGTTTGGGACAGGTATGTCATACCTCGTGTGGCGTCATAAGATGCCTTCCGAAGTATTGCTCCCTTCGAAGTATTAGTACTGCACAGTGGCAAAGCATATGTTCCGAGCTCTCGGGCTCGTAGTTACAGAATCGACAATTATCATTTTGACTTTTGCCAATTTTTTCAGATGATACTTAACAGGACAATTTCCCGTAAATAAACCTGTGAATAATGACGTATAGAATGATATTGTACCTGAGACAAGTTTATTGCGTTTAGTTTTCGGAGAAAAATACAAAAGATGTTCACAGCGCCTAAGACTCGATGCGTTCGGATGAGATTCATTTTATCTCAGCTCCAAAAATTCAAGTTAGCTGCGAAAAAGGTGGATGTAAATGTACATTGGTGATTTTATACTGTCTTGAAGTGAAGTGAAAATACAAGAGCGATTCGAGATTTTTCGTTTGCAATTGTCAACGACCAGTAGAGTCAGTAGCAGACTTCACAGCCTTAGTGCCTATTGCTGCTTAAGTATGGTGAAAGGGGGATCGATACTGGGGTACCAAAGGGTTGGTGACAGGCGAGAGGTGAGACTTGTAAGAAGAGTAGAATGAAGTGCAATTGGTCTTATGATCACAAATATTGCAAAAGTACAAAGGTATGAAATATCGAGTCACCCAATATGTTAAATATTGAAATAAATACGACAGCATGCCCTAATTATTACATCTTCGTTTGAAACGTATTGGATAGAGATAGAAGGAATGCCAGCTTCCTATTATAATGTGCATCTCCCCACCCATTGGGACATTTATCTATATAATGGCTTGCTTCATAACTTGAAATAGGATTTTGACATTGGAAGGTGATACTTTGTAATGCCCGTGGAATGCGGAAGTGTATTTGCTTACGGGTCTACCCATTTCTCTTTTGGCACTTAAGATAGTGACAGGCTAAATATGATGAGTATGTGAAGCACGAACGATTTATTCTAGAGAGACTGTCCATTGCTACTGGTTGTTTTCTTCCTATAATGGGTATCATATCATCATCATCACCCTAAAACCGCTTCAGCCAAAAGAAGTTGTTTGTCAATCACAACAAATGTTTCCACGACATCAAATCTTTAAATGCGAAGATGAAAGCGTAAACAATAGGGTAGGACAAAAATTAGATTCCTGTTCCGACCCACTTTTTAGGTAGCATTTGGGTCCTAGAATAACTGTGAAAATTCTTAGCTAGATCCCTGCAACTATATTTTTGCGCCCACTGTTTAAAACTTGGAATCTACAAATAAATCATTATATGACTTATATAGGAAATTTAACAAAGAACCAAAGTCTCGAAGGCCACGAAACGATCTGATGCTTGAGAAAAAAGTTATTAAGCAGAAATCGATTGATACTCTGACAATTGATAAAGTATTCATTTTTTCTGGCATCACTGCTGTTGGTTGTCCAATTATATGCAATTTCGTTTTGATCTTCTCTTAATGTGTCTATATAAATTATCTGAACTGTTTGTCCATTTCACAAGAGTTTTGCGGGATAAATTTAGGCTTCTTTTGTACAAAATAAGAGAAAGTTTAAAAATTTTGTATATGATTCGACTGTCAGCAGCAGTGATGCTATGAAAATTGAAATTTTCAGCAATCTTCAGGGCATCAATCGATTTTGGCTTAATAACTTTTTTCACAAGCATCAGATCGTTTCGTGGTCTTCGAGATTTTGTTTCTTCGACAAATTTCGAATAAAAATCAGACATCTGTTTATTTTTAGGAGGTAACGGCGACCCTTGGAAGAATTATTATGCAAAAGTTGATTTTTCCATATGAAATCCCATGCAAACTTTGGACCGTGGGCGCAAAAATATAATTTCATTTAGCGAACTTAAAATTTGCAGAGTTATTCTGGGACCTAAATGGGACCCAGAAAGTTACTCGGAGCAAAATTTTATGTTTTTTATATAACCGTGTCCCAATCTAGAGAATAATTGTTTCATACTAATTTTGCTTCCTGGACCACTGTGCAATGCATGAACGACAGCAAGAGAGAAGTGGATGAACCCTATGTTATAGTAGGTGAGAAAACAAAGAATTTCTCGCCTCAATTACAAGTTACGTGCACGAAACCCCTCGAACACTAAACAATGTTTGGGTTTTATTTATTTCTATTTAACCATATGCTAAACATGTAAAAGACCTACGGCTCCGTTAAACTACTGCAACTCACCGTGCCAAATAAAAATATATTCTAAAGTTCTAGCCTACAACACAAAAGCAGTCAGACATACGACGAATCTGCGGTTACATTTAAATATTGTTTTAGATTAGAACTTAGTTCACCTTAATCGGACGAATTTTCCCGGTTTGAAATTATAGTGAGATAACGCGTCAATTGCATCCGCAAAGAGCATCTTCTCTTGACCAAAACTCAGAACCGCTTGTTTCAATCGGACAGCATCCAAGCAAAAACATGGCAAAATCAAACGTGTCGCAAACGCTTCGCTACAAAGTCCCTTAGAGTGCAATGATCCGTAAAATTTAATTTGAAAAGTTAAACCTGCTGTAGGTTAGTGCACCATGTTCTAGATGGTTTTAGTTAGGCGAAGAGGCACCCAGAATTCCTCCTGGTTTTTTGTCGGTTTACGACTGGGAGATGTAACGCAAAGGTGACAGCTTGAACTGGCATTCAAGCTGGGGGAAAGCCGGGCAGTACTCAGCGACAAGGCAAAATCAGATTCGCTGAAAGTTTCGTTTTGTGGCTGCAGGTAGGTAGGTAGGTACCTAAGTGAGCGAAACCTGGAGAGTGTGCTCTCCTTCGAAATGGGTGTGCGAAATGTGTAACAGTGACGGAGGTGGGCAGTGGCTCTCAAAGCGATCCAGGAAGGGCAAAAAGTGCAATTTATCTTAAACACGAGCGAAAAGTTTTTCCTTTTTCAAGGATCCGCTTCGTTGCCTCAATAAACAGATAGACCCAGGCCGGACTGAGTACGGTGGGTTGGGAGGTACGGCGCGAACTTTGACTGATGGAAGGACAGTTTTATAAACAAGAAAGAGAATGATCTTTCTCTGCTGAAGAGTCGCTGACATTTTTGCTTTTATGTGATTTTTTCCTCCTTTACGTCACCAGGATATTGAAGCAACACTTTGTTGCTTCCTCTGCTGTGACTGGGTTTCACCTCGAGCCGGGTAGTTATTCTTCCAGCAAAGGAAAAGTTTTCCTCGAACTTCGACTAGATAACAAACCGGATGATGGATGAAGTTGAGGAACGACGAGGTTAAAAGATGAAATATTGAAAGTTTTAATATTGATTCATTTACGCAGCGGCAAAATTTGTCTTTGAACTGGCGTCATTTTCGTAGCAGGAACAGTTTCTTAATTAAAGACTCAAGTTTCAGCGTCCTGAACAGTTTATATAATTTGATTTTAGATCAGCAGATACAAAGCTCCCATTTAAATATCTATATCCATTCATTGAACAAATTACAGCGTCCTTTCACAAGTCTCTTATCTGTTCAAAATTAATGGAACTAAATAGTGCTCAAACAGTCTAATCTATTTTCATTCCATTTCCAAAATACTATTAATTACGTTTAATTTTGATCTGTTCCGTTCATTCGAATGGACAAACGCAACGGTATGCCGAGCATTCCATGTATCTTCTAACAGAACTTGAATCGATACGAGCCACTCTGGCCCTGCACTGCACTGCATTGGCGTTTATCTCAAGGGCTCTCTCATTGGAAATAGCTGTGCCTGTTCGATCCGAATCGTAAAACTACACACGGTCATTGCAAGCACAAAGCGGATTGTTGTGTTGTGAATTCCGGAAATGGGAACACGGTGGGTGGTTCAGGAAATTGATTCTCAATACTGTACCGGTTGTGGCTTGCAGGGGACCTAGTCGATATTTTTATACTCTATACTAATCTTTCCGTCCAAATCCCACCTAAAGCAAACCGTTTCAGGTACTGGATCTGCTACTAGCATGTGTGTATTCTCTTTCGATCCGATAGAAACCGCACTTCATCAGCAGCTGGTCGATGGTGTAGGTGCAGCAAACATGACTAGCAGAATCCAAAGTTATCGTGTAGAGTGGCACAATTGTTCTTGAATGAAATCTGTCCATCAGTAGCCAAGTGTCCTTTCCACTACACCGTGGCATCAGGCTCAGAAAGACTGCTTCAAAGAAAAAAAAAGCTCCATAATATACCTGCTGTTAGCAGCTATCTATTGCACTGCTAGGTCGATTAAGCAGGGTTTATATACCGTACTCGTTCAATTTAAGCCGATTAGAGAAGTTTTATTTGCACTCGGTGGATATTTGTTGTTTGGCTATTCTACTCCCTTGCAGTGTCCACCGACGAGTGATGATTGGCATGCGAAAAGCACTCTGTTTGCATAGTTACGTTGTGCGTAAGTGTGCAAGTGCGTTTGTGTGATGGAAGGACCCGTACGTTGAATTGGCTGAGCTATTCCGAGTCGAGTTGTAAAACGTAACCGTGACAAAAATTTCCCGAAGCGAATTTCGAATATAATCACACATCAGACAATGGAAGCTGCTTTGCAGAACAGAACTTTCCAGTGCCATGAATCGAGTGGGTGGGTGGTGTAAATCGTACTTCCCAGCAGGCTTGATTACATGTGAGTTGCATGCAGAGTGGCAGATGCAGTGTGCCTTACCAGCTATAGTCGTGCACATTTGCTCTGATTGTTTTCCTACAGTAAACCGATATCCAGAACCGGTGTCCGGCGCTGCTCATTCGGAGGTCTGCCATGCCGGTTCTAGTCTCCTGGGGCGGGAGCTGCTCAAACTCACAGTCTATGCATTTTGAAGTAATTGCCACCGTCTGATACGTGTTGATACCGCTGAGCCTGATCGTGGGGAGGAGTAGGGAAGTTGGAATTTTTGTGTTTTTGCGGAAGGATTTGAATTTCATGCGGTGTTTTAGAAACGGACAGTTCCGCAGAGATTCGAGGAAAATAGCTTCCGCTTTTAGCAATTGATCTTCAGGTGTCCGGAATGTTGCTTTGACTTGATTTTAAAGAAGCTAAATATTTTTTATTTAATCTCTTTTTTCCTTTTTTATTTCTACTAATATGTGGTCACATGGCGAAGAGGTCCTAAGTTTGACTCCTGCCAGTAGAAGATAAAAGATTAGTCCATAAGATTTTAAGCTTGTTTCTAATGACCCTGCCACTTCTAATTTTCGGATCTGTTTATTTCATATCCTTGCTCTCATTTGAGTGCTATGGCTCTAAATGTTCATAACTTTCCTACTTAGTATTCTCTAGCTAATTGAATGTTTATTATTTAACTAGGTGCATAGAGTGTACGGACCTGCGCATTGTACATGATCGGTTTAATTAAACCACAATTAAGGTACAGAATCGCCATAAGCGGCTCCAGCAGGATGGAAAAAAGGCGGGCCCGCAGCCAGGATGTTTTTTTCGGATGAGGGCTTAAAACTTGCTGCATAAATGTGTTAATTCTGGTGACTTGTGGTAGGCACTGGAAACTGAATATAATTTTGGAAAGTTCTTAGTGAAAACTATTCCAAAACTAAGGCAATAGACAATGTGTTATCTGATACAAGAAAGGCTATACTAAATTGACGAATTATTGCATTTTAATTTGATTTTTATTGTTAATTTACATGTTACAATTTCCACCATTGGAATTTGAAAACGTTGTCTGGTAGAATTGAAGCTGCCCAGTGCACATTCATACGATATACGTTACATCGATTGCCTTGGAACGATCCACTAAACCTGCCACCATACGAAGACCGTTGTCGATTACTAGGGCTACACACTATAGAAGATCGCAGACACGCATCGCAAACTACCTTCGTGCCTAAGCTTCTTCTGGTTGAATATGTCGTTCCCAATCTCCTATTAACCTCTACGCACCAACCTGTGTCCTCCGTCCTCGAACACTGCTGCAGCCTGAAATGCGTAACACTAACTACGCTGCCAACTGGCCGATATTAGAAATGATCTGTCGCTTCAACGATTATAGCGACATCTTTGACTACGTCATTAGTTTCGCAACCGTTTGTTGCCACTTTAGGTCATTTCTTTGTAAGACTCAGTGTCAGTTGGACTTCAATTATTTAAATACAAATACAAAGAAGAATATCGTAATTCTCTACATATCTTCTGATCAGGCAGGCGATATGTAGATGCGGTGAAGCGGATCAACTTATTTTTTCTAAAATTTAGAATATTTTCATTTTAAATGATAATACATTAAAGACTATTTTTGACAAGTGAGAACAACTAATTATTTATCTATTTAAGTATTCAAATTTTTACACAGATGCTATTTTTTATGAAATTGATACTTGCTACATTATAAGACAGGCTGATTTTTTACTAGATCCTTGAAACTATTGCAAAAGGCAGACTAGTAGTTTTGCTTGTTAACATGTAAAGTGTGTGAAAAAAAGTCTGCTTTCTCTACAAAGCATAAATAAGAACTTTAGCTCTATTGACTAACAATCTTGCAAAACCGTTAGGACTCGATAAGATTACTTAGCTTAGCTTAGCTTAGCTAAGTTGACCGCCCTTGAGTTTCCCGTGATTGATCACAACTTGTTGAAATTGCATATTGAACCAATTGTATGATACTTGGGAGTAGTTCATCATACTCAACGTGCAACACAAAGAGATTAAGATTATAGTATGATCAATAACGTAGATAGCCACGCCCATACAGGTCAAATCTGGGATGGAAAGGAATGTTAGCTCAACACTTGTGACTATTTTGATCGCGGAATTCGCTGTATCATCCACAAGTATCGCAAGATAGGATTGGTGTTAGTAGGTAGGGAAATGAATCAGGATATATCTTGGTAGATATTGTGATTTAGCAAATACTAACGTGCTTTGTCTTTTCATTTTGAATACAAAATTTCAGGAGTGCGATCTCCAGTGAATACCGAAAAGGCATTTTAATAATTATTCTTCCGCGGGGCGTTACATAACAGGATTCAGCCGCGTGGAATAGAATAGATCTATCTATTCATCTATAGACAATATGATCTTAACAATATGTACGAAAGTCGCTCGCGATCTATTTCCTATAAATCTCCTCGTACCTTGCGAACCGTAGCGCCTCGGTGCGACTTGGAACTACACTCTCGGATCCTTTCCACATTTCATTGGGCCTTCCTCAAGGGAGTCATCTCGGACCTCTTCTATTTGTGCTCTTCATGAACGACCTCTGTTGTGAATTATCGTCTTCCAAAGTCATGTATGCTGATGATCTGAAAATTTACCGGGTGATAACAACTATGGTAGACTGTTGTGCATTGCAAATGGACGTCGATAGGATCATTGACTGGAGCGACAAAAACGGAATGAGTGTGAATATTAAAAAATGCAGCACAATTACTTTTACACGAGTACATACTCCAATTAAGTTCGCATGCTCAATGTGTTCTGCTCCTGTAGAAGAAGTCGTATACGCCAAGGACCTTGGTGTCATTCTCGACTGTAAGCTACGCTTTACCGCACATTACTCTTCCGTTATAGCTAAAGCCTATGCTGTACTTGGACTCATCAAACGCAACACTCGTCATTTCAATGATGTGTATTGTCTAAAAACTCTATACATTACACTGGTACGCAGTATTCTAGAATATAGCGTTACTATTTGGACTCCGTATCACACCATACACATTAATCGTATCGAAAGAGTGCAGAAGAACTTTATCAGGTTTGCACTTCGCCCGTTAACCTGGCAAAATCGTCTCTAGCTTCCTCCATATGAAAATCGCTGTATCCTTATCAATCTCTTCTAGCAAAGCTTGACCTGAACGTTCCGGGAAGATCTTTCCGGAGAATTGATTTTTTTCCGACGCTCAACACATCACACGCAGTACGGCCAGAATAATCCTTTGGATGTTTGCTGTCAACGCTTCAACAGTGTCTATCATTTGTTTGATTTTCATATTAGTAAAGAATCGTTCAAATTAAAAATAGGTTTAAGTTAGTGTATAGTCTAAGTCTGTGCGATGTAATTTATTTAATCGAAGACAATACAATACAATACAATAATTTAAAACGAGCAATTTGAACTTCGAACAGCCGGCCATCGTGAGTATTACTTCTAATTAACACTTCAATGATTATTTCCAAAGTGCAGTACAAAGTAAGCGTACAGAAAGTATAAAAAATATTAAAAAATGAATGTGAAGAAAATCACTGAGAAATTTTAATGACTAGTTGGCATTTCCACTCTCCCTATCAGACACGTTTCCATAAATTGCAAACGACATGCGTAATAAATATAATAAACACAACGATAAGGGCTTTTGATCCATCGGTGTTTTTTTTTTTTTTTTTTTTACAATGGAGAAGACCTTTATGTCCTAGCCCAGTACACGTGCTAACGGTAGGGTCCAATCTACCACACGGGGTGCACTGGGGGCGTGTCGGACTCGAATGGTGACCAGCCATTAATACCGACTAAACTCCATTGGGCTCCGCCATCATTCCTCCCAGGAACTACCTCTCGGTATTACTTCTGGGGGGATGGCTGTACTCAATGTACTCATTCACTCTCACTCGCGCGATCATACATCCTGTATGAGGCTTACTTGGGTGCTCTCTCAATCACACTTTGATTCACTCTCAAACACTCCCACATGAGGCTGACTTTTGTGCTCACCTTTTACGTTCCATGCGAGGCTGACTTGTGTGCTCACCTTACTCATTCCTTGCTAGGCTTACTTTTGTGCTCGCCCTACCCATACATGTGAGGCTGACTTGGGTGCTCACCCTATCACCTGATTCACTCTCAATCGTGCCACTCTATTGTACCTTTGTCACTCCCTCTGGCATCCCATGTGGGACATTTTTCTTAGGCCCCACTTCTGACATACCATGCGAGGCTGACTTTTGTGCTCACCTTTTTCATTCCTTGCTTGCTACCAACCTGTGAGGCTGACTTTTATGCTCACCCTTAACATGCAGTGTGAGACTGACTTGGATGCTCACCCTTTCACTCCTCTGCCACGTCATGAGGCATCGATAGCTTAGTTCCAACATACTACGCTACGACCCTCCCGTCTTGGCATGAGGCAGTCCACTTATACGCCTATACACTCACTCTTCTGTCTTGCTTCGGGGTAGCTGGGTTTACCCCTTACGCGGTTGCCATTCGCTGCGCCAACCTACCTCGGCATGAACAGACCATTCACTCTCTTATTTTGCGCTTGGCCTTTTTCGCTCCAACTAACCAATCACTAGTTAGCCGTGCCCGCCGTCTGTTGCTCGGTTCGCCAGATTACCTGTAGCCTACTGGCAATCTGGATGGTAGCAGCCGAGACTGCGTTCCACTTCTCCACCGTTTGACACATCCGCTGAATAAGGGTATCCGGGGTTGTGTCCCAGCCACAGACGTCAAGCATTGCTCTTCTTTCGACGTCGAACCGATGACATACGAACAGTATGTGTTCGGCAGTTTCGTCTACACCTGGGCAGTCCGGGCAGACTGGGACCTCCGCGTGTCCGAACCTGTGGAGGTACTGACGGAAACAGCCATGGCCTGACAGGAATTGTGTCAGGTGGAAGTTAAACTTCCCCATGGGGTCTTCCCACCCAGCTCGATATGCTAGGTATCAGCCGGTGGGTCCACCTACCTTTCGAGGAGTTGTCCCACTCACGCTGCCATCTGGCGACCGAGGTCACCCTGGTGCGCTCGCGGGCTCCCCTATTTCCACGTAGCTCAAAGCACTCCTCATCTTCCCGAATGACCAGCCCGACTGGCATCATGCTCGCTATCACGCAGGATGCATCGTGTGATACCGTGCGGTAGGCAGATATCACTCTGAGGCACATCACGCGGTAGGTGCTCTCCAGTTTCTGTAGGTAACTGGTTACCCTCAGTGCTCTTGACCATGACGGGCCGCCGTACCTGAGGATAGATACGGCAACGCCTGCCAGTAACCTACGTCTACTGGCGCACACCTTTGAGCTGTTGGACATCATTCTCGATAGTGCCGCAACAGCAGTCGACGCTCTCTTGCACGTATAGTCGACATGGCTGCCGAAGGTCAGCTTGTCGTCTATAATGACTCCGAGAGACTTCAGACTTCGCTGTGAAGTGATCGCGACTTCTCCCACATGGATAACTGCATGTTGTGCCGACTTGCGGTTGTTGACGATAACTACCTCCGTCTTATGATGAGCGAGCTCCAGGCCTCTCGCGCTCATCCATTCCTCCACCGTGCTAATCGCGTGTTCTGCGGTTAGTTCTACCTCAGGAATTGACTCCCCGTAGACCTCCAAGGTTACGTCGTCGGCAAAGCCGACGATCTTGACCCCAGGAGGGAACTTCAGTCTCAGAACCCCGTCATACATGAGGTTCCATAGCACCGGGCCTAGGATCGAGCCCTGCGGGACTCCGGCGGTAATCGGAACCCTTTTCTGACCGGCATCGGTCTCGTATAGCAGTACGCGGTTTTGGAAGTAACTTTCCAGGATCCGGTACAGACCCACCGGTAGGCTAAGCCGGTGTAACGAGAGCGCGATGGCATCCCAGCTTGCGCTGTTGAATGCATTCTTCACGTCAAGTGTCACTAACGCACAGTATCGAATACCTCGCCTTTTTCGTTGGATCGCTATCTCGGCAGTATTTATCACTGAGTTGAGAGCGTCCACTGTGGACTTACCCTTCCGAAAGCCAAACTGGTTGCTTGACAGACCGTCCGTACCTTCCGCGTACGGGGTGAGCCTGTTGAGGATGATCCTCTCAAGCAGTTTGCCAGTCGTGTCTATCAGACAGATTGGTCTGTACGCCGATGGGTCGCCTGGCGGCTTCCCGGGCTTCGGCAACAGCACCAGTTTCTGCCTTTTCCATCTATCGGGGAAACGGCACTCGTCAAGGCATCTCTGCATAGCTAGCCTGAACATGTTCGGGTTCGCTATGATCGCTGCCTTGAGAGCGTTGTTCGGGACTCCATCCGGCCCTGGAGCTTTGTTCATTGCTAGGGATTTAGCCACTGCGAGTAGTTCTTCGTTCGTCACTGGAGCCACCATTTCGACCGTGCCCGCACTGTCTCGTAGTGCAGGTGGCCAGGGGCTTGTGGCTCGAGACGGGAAGAGTACTTCGATAATCGTTGCCAACCGGTCCGGAGACCGTTCTGGGGGTGAGGAGCCCCCTTTGGTCTTGGCCATCACAATCCGGTAGGCGTCACCCCACGGATTCGCGTTGGCACTCTCACACAGGTTGTCGAAACACGCTCTCTTGCTGCTTTTAATAGCCTTGTTAAGGGCTAATTTCGCAGCTCGAAACACTTCACGGCGGTTCTCTCTTGCATCCTCGGTGCGAGCTCTTTGCATCCTACGTCTAGCTCTGAGACAGGCTGACCGTAGAGCTGCAATCTCGGCACTCCACCAGTATACCGGGCATCTACCGTTTCTTGGCAGTATTTTTCTCGGCATAGTGGCGTCGCACGCGCGTGATAGAACAGCTACCAGCGCATCCCCGCTTAGACTGTCGGTGTTGGCCTCCAGTCCCAGGGCCGCGGTGAAAGCTTCGCTGTCGAAGTGATTGGACTTCCACCCGCGTACCTGACAGGGATCTCCCGCCCTCGGATGCTGCACACCATAGTTGATCTTAAAGCGGATTGCTAAATGATCACTATGGGTGTAGCCTTCGTCTACCCTCCATTCCATGCCTGGAGCCAGACTCGGGCTGGCAAAGGTCAAATCAATCCACGCCTCCACTCCGTTTCTACGGAATGTACTAGCGGAGCCATCATTAGCTAGCACAGTATCGAGTTTCGCAAACGCTTCCATTAGCGCTTGACCCCTGCTATTTGTACAGCGGCTGCCCCACTCCACTGCCCAAGCGTTGAAGTCTCCCGCTATTACTACCGGTTTCCGGCCCACGAGGTCCGACGAGAGCCTGTCGATCATCTGGTAGAACTGTTCTATTGGCCACCTTGGTGGGGCGTAGCAGCTGCAATAGAACACACCATTGATCTTGGCAATCGCCACACCCTCGGCGGAGGGGTGTATTACCTCTTGAACCGGGAACCTTCCCGTTGTACAGATTGCCACCATTCCAGACCCGTCCGACACCCAATTGCCGTTGCCGGCAGGGATGCTGTACGGGTCTGATAAGAGGGCGACATCTGTCCTCGACTCCGAGACCGACTGCCACAGCAGCTGTTGGGCTGCTGCACAATGGTTAAGATTTAGCTGTGTGACTCTCACGGCTTCTTCTTATTTAACTCGCCGAAGGGACACGAAGGTCCGCCCATAGCATGTTTATGGGCTTGCTTCTTAGAGGTGCAGATAAGGCACTTATATGCCTTAGTGCACCCCCGCTCTTTATGCCCCTCCTCGCCGCATCGACGACATAGCTTACTCCTGTCTAAACCTTTGCATTCATAAGCTTTATGGCCGGATTCTAGGCACCGATAGCACCTGTCCACTGAAGGCGGCTGGGGTATACTAATAGGGCATACCGACCAGCCGATCTTCAGCTTCCCTTTCTCGGTTACCTTTTTGGCATCCGCATTCAGTAGCCTGAGGTAGGCTACTTGGGTGCCAGAGGGTCCGTCCCTCAATCGCACAGAGGCCCGCTCGATTGTGACGCCGCATTGCTCCTTGACGGCTGCGACGACGTCTTCTGCGGTCGTGAACTCGTCCAAGTGCTTGCACTGGAGAGTTGATTCCGCACCTAGCGACCTGATTTGGGCGCCCTCGCCAAGGACCTCTTGAGCCAAGGCCTTATATATTGCACTTGATTGTGCGCCTCGCTTCAGCACCAGGAGCATCTCTCCCGTGTTGGTGCGTCTTACGCTACGCACATCCTGCCCAAGGGCCGAGAGGCTTTCGGCCGCCTTCATCGATTTAAGGACATCGGCGTATTTGTCCTTGTCGGTTTTTAACCACAAGGCTTCGCCTCTGTCCTTGGCCTTCCTCGCAGGCCGCGGTACCTCCGGTTTCGGTGCCGGCTTCTTCTTGGTAACCAGCGTCCAGGGGTTTGAGCCCCCCTGCCCCGGTCGTGTCGGGTTGCTGGTACCATCGCTCTCCACAGCGAGGTCACTCTCGCCCTCGCTTACCTCACCCAGGCGGCGTTTGACCTTGACGGTTGCACGCCGAGTGGTGTCGGTTTTGGCACCCTCTCCTGGCGACTTCCTAGGGCGCTTCGCATTCGATGCCGTCTTGCGATTGCCCTTTCCCTTTCCCTTCGAGGGGAACTCGGTCGCCGCTCCGATCGACGTGGCTGCTCCATAGAAGGTAAAGGCCACTGTCTGTGAACCTCTATTAACCTTCTCTCTTTCCTCCCTATTGGAGGCCACTGTCTGGGTTTCTCTGTCGGGCCTCTCCCGACATTCCACCCTCTCAACATATGCCTGCTGTTCCTGTCTTGCGACACGAACAGCTTTCCGGAGCTCCAGAAGGCTCAACTTCAACTCCTTGGCTATGTTCTGCTTTGCGCTAGCGAAGTCGATTATAGCATCGAGTTGCTTCGCTACTTTGCGCATCGCAGCTATTGTCCCCTCCGATGCATTGGTAGGGGTATTGCCTACCGCTGCTGGGGGGTCACTGGTGCTTTCGAGTACAGCACTCATCGTTCCACTACTCTCCCCACGGGGGGGAGACCTCGCCAAACCACCTCTTGCGAAGGGGTTTGGCACCTCCGTCTGTTTATTTTTATTATTTTTATTTTGCTCCATGAAAATTCCCACGAGTAGCGCGAGAAATATATGTCCGCCACGCCAGAGCTCCGCATTAGCGTGGTAAGGGACGCTTACTGTGGGGGTTGCCCAGGTACCCCACAGGCTCCGTTAACGATCGAGCATCTTTTTCACCCCCTCGATCACTCATCCCTCGGCACGGGTCGCTTCACGCCTTGGAATTGGGGTTATGCCCTACCTTGCTTTACGTGGGGATCTCGGCCCGGATCATCACAACCATCCTCCTTTACCAGGGCTTTGGACCTGTAGCTCTGGATCTCAATAGTTCCATGTACGTATGTTATTACAGACATGCTACTATTGGGATCCGTCATTCGCTAGCGGAGTTTTGATCCATCGGTGTGCCAGAAGAAGAATGGCAAAGACCGACTACCATATGAGCGGTTCAAATTCGAATGAGTGACGCAGTGTACCGCACTGGATGATTTTGAAGGAAGGACCAGGAGTGCGATTTTACGAAGTTTTAGCTTTCTATGGCTCTATATTTTCTGACAAAATGAAGTTCTAGAGTGTTCAAATGTTTACCACTGTTTACGAAAGCAAAAGTATTACAAAGCTAGTGTCAGACCTTCAGGAGACCTCGAGAAGACACTTTTGGAGGTATTCGTCAATGTAGATTTGTCGGTGGACGGTTCCAGATTTAACAAAAAAAACTGGCTTCTTTTGACACATATACAGATCACTTGCCACATAAAAACTTTTTGTTTAATTCGATAGCTTCATCTCGGGCCAATTCAAAAAAAAATCCTACTTGAGAGTTTGTTTTTAAAATACGGGTTTTAAGCTAAATCTTTGAAAGTTATACCCTGGCGTGAAAAAGCTGGTATATGAATACATGCTGTTACTTAGTGTAAAATTAGACTTCATCCTTTACGGCTATTGTACAACCGCCAGAAGAAACCTAGTACATTGGTAAGCAAATGGGAATAGCGAATCAGAAAAGGTGACCATATGTCAGTGATTCACTCAATATAGAATGGATAAAGGCTATGATGCAAACTCTAACGGCAATCTTCCCATGAACATCGACAAGTTTGCACCCGTGTACAAAATTTCGTGCACGCGTTCAACCTCAAACATGCTTTGCCTTTGTGTACAGGTTTGCATCGAACACCGAACCCAAGCGAACGATGTGCAAACTTAGGTTTACACACCGTGTACGTACACCGTGTGCGTACACATGAAAGCCAGGCACAAAACAGAATGAATCAACGCTAGTGATGATGAGTGAGAGAAAGAGAAAACTAGTGTCAAGATCCTGTGTGTACGAATACCGCGTACGTACATGGGGTTCGGATTTGCAGACGAACACGTGCACGTGTTTTGGTACGCATTAGGGTGTTCGAGTTTGCACACGAAATGTGGGTATAAGATGAGCACAGAACTAGAGCGAACGTGGTATTCGATGTTCATTTGGGAAGACTGGCCTAAAGTTCTGTCCAGGTTAAGTCTTCGGTAGGGATCAATATCTTGACCTAGGAACTCCTAGCATGTTGTTAGTCACCTCTTACGACATGCAAGCAAGTTCCCAGTGGTTCTATTCTTGCTGAAATAGAGCAAAAAAAAATTTAGCCGGTAGGACACCATACGGCTTCGTTTAGACTCGATAAGATGACCTAGATTAAATAAATATTATATTTGAGCACACGAAGTTTACATGTTTTATTTCGGAATTCATGGATTTTTCGACAATACAAAAGATATGTTTCAATTAATTAATCTACTAAACTAACAGGAATTCTATCTACTAAAGGACTGTGCACAAATCTAAAGGAAATCCCTTAGTACTGATTACTGTCATCTTCTAATTTACGTAAATTTTGTTAAATGTAACATTGATGACACCACCAAAATAACTATAAATATGAGTGATCTCATCAATTTTAGCATCACACTTGCTTCCGACAAATCAAAGAGAATACTTTGCGCTTGCTTCTCCTGTGTCGAAAAGACTTTCTTTAAGATTTCTCTGTTTTTAAATCACTGTAAATAATCCGATTCCTGTGAATCTTTTGCGAAATTTTTGTCAGTGGAAATGTGCATGGCCTACTGTCTAGTTCCTTCTGGTAGTTGGAGTTGCTATGATGCTTGTAGTCTGAGCCGTAGCGTCCGGTCGGCCAAGTTGGCCCCCGTCAAGGGCGCCAACCTTAGGGAGGCACTAAAATCTTGATCTGATTTTTAAAATAAGTGAGGCTAGTCCGGATAGGAGTATCATTCCCAGGTACACATAAAATTATTGTTTAAAAGTCGAACTGAAAAAGAAAGCCAAAGCAGACAGTAAAATGGCGCATCTCTGAGACTCTACCAAAGACGTCAGAAAACTACACTACAATCCTGTTAGTTTAGAATAAACAAGTTTATTGTTAAGACAAAGACTTCAAATTTCAACAAAAATAGCGAAAATATTGCAAATTTTTTCCTCTCATTTTCTCAGTTTCATTGGAACAAGGGGAACGGAAAAGTGGTTATGGTCTTGCTTAGCGGCCTTTCAAAAGAGAAAAAAATATTGTTACGAAGACTCATTTTCTTGTAATTAGTGCAATATTGCATGCATGACGCGCGGCATAAACAAACAATCATGCAGACGATCCTTGTCGAAGAAGACACCACAGTCTCACCAAAAAGTAATCCGACACTAGCGTGAAGGTCCGGTGCGATTGTCCTGCAAAATCTTTACTCACTGGAGTAAGGGATCATGAAGACAGACAATTCTGTCCTTCAGTAGATCCACGTATGCCGATAGCAACACCATTGATCTTAACTTTGTGAGCGGGCATGTAAACGCGTTAGTTCTTCATGATAGTTTTGTGGCCAGTAACGTCATTTGTTTACGTTAGACAAAATATCACAATCCTGAGCTTATCTAGGTGAACTTGCAACGTATCTGGTACAGCTGAATATTTCTGCGTCCTGCGGAATATTAAAATACGTCGCGGATCATCTTTGATCCGCAAGAAGATCGGATACGGTCTAACCCACTTCAATATGTTTAATAATAAATGGAAGCTCGGATCTTTGGCGACGAATCTTGTTCGACATTCATTTTAGGATCTTTTTGGTCAATTGAGAAATACACTTAATAAACGATAGAGTGCCAATATTTATGGTCTTCCTGAAATTTCAAATCGAGCACACCTCAAAAGTATTGGCACCTCGAAAAAAGTCACCATACAAAATTTGAGCGCAATCGAAAAACAATGTCATGAAGCTTCCAAATCTGGTGTAATGTCGAAAAAATGTCTTTGTGGTATAAAGAATACTTTTGAATTGAGATGAGATTTGAGTTTGGAAATGCAGTTTTTAATTTTTTTGTAAGTTTTAGAAATCAGTGAAATGTCGAAATCTGGTGTCAAATTCGAAAAGAAACAAGTTTTGTCAAACAATTTTTTATGAGAAGATGCAAGATCCGTTTTTTCATGCAGCTCAAAGACATTTGGCATACAAAATAAATTAAAAACACCCTTTTCAAAGCTCAGTATCAACTCAAATCCAAAATCTTCCATTTTCATAAAGGCTATCTTAAAACAAAATTCAGGGTGGTCCTTTCGAAGTCTCATACCATCAAAAGCCATTTAGCATAAAAAACTCAATTTTAGAATATTCAAACAGTTCTTTTGTGTTTTTTTTTGCAGGTGAAAATTTGTGCGCTTTGGCCGTTTTGCAAACTATAATATACAGTCGTCTGGATAGATGCTCTCTCCGTCGCCTTCAAACATCTAGCGTCAACTGATTTCCTAAATATCCAGTAAAAAAATTGTGGCTTGAATTTACATGACAGGAACGACAGTCAAATATGAATTAAGTGGGCAATAGGTGGACCATATCCGTGTGCACAAATTATTTTTATTTGGAGGTCGAACTATAAAAAATAGCCAAGGTAAACACCAAAGGGGCGCAAAACTTAGACTCAGAAGACTACGATACGGCTCTGCTTGCAATTTGCGAAACAATTTCAATTAAAGTTGTTGCACATAACGTTGAACGTTGTGCTGGTAATGAAGACTTACAGTGCTTTCGAAAATCCGCAATTCCGAAAGTACTCGTTCTGAATACATAGAAAAGGTTAAGGTGACTTAGATTAACTGATTCTTTTTTGCTACTGGGTGATTTCTGATCATCTCTCACATTTTATTCCAAAACGAACAAAAACAGACCAAGAGACTGCCATGTAGTGAAGACATGAAATCGAAATTATTGGACTTATAGTTTCAACCAGTCACTACATTTTAGTCGCAACAGTGTTTAATACGGAATGAATTCTTCTCATGAAAATGAAATTAAATACTAATACAGAATTCAAATTGGGTGCAATTCAAAAACTTGCCAATGAAATTTAAAACAGTGTTGCCAATATCGAGTATTACATCTGAATTTTGTTTAACGTGACTAGCACTTGCGATCAAGCGTTCACTTTTGTAGAGTTTTAGTGCTCAGTCTTCCATAAAACTTCTACGTTTTTCAAAATAATTCATTTGGTGGACTCGGTTCAATGCTTTAGCCAGTCGGAGCAGTGGTTCTTTTATCTATTTATATCTATTTCCACCAATAAAAATAATAAAATATGTTTTAATGGTTGTCCGACAGATCTCAGGACAGGAAATATTTTTTCCTCGCCAACTGCGTCGTCATCGTGGTTGCTGTTCTTTATGTTCGCTAACATCTTATTTCTTTCTTGCTTGCTACCTTTACGAGTGTGAATTTTATCAATGATTGTGCTGGCTGTAGATTTCGAGATACTTGACGCAACTTTTACCGTTGTCAATATTACCTGTACAGGTGCCACAGATTTGGCAATTGTTTGTGTTCAGCGGATTCTGATCGGGGTAAACCGTGATGTGCCGTTTTTTTCACAGAACTGGAACGTACTAGTTTGTCTTTGATATGTGCAAAGAATACTATGTGTAATTGTAATTATCTTTTGTACTGCATTTTTCTCGAATGCGACATGTATTGCAGTAAGCGATATCCAATCTTGTAACCGAGCATTGATTTTCTTACCTTCCATATATGTATGAAGCTCTCAATTATAGCATTGTCACACACAACCATGTGTTTCAAATTACTCATAATGAATGGTTTCGCCATGACCAATTTGTTGAACGTTGAATACCAGACATGGTAGAGCTCGATAAAGATGACAAGCGTAAGTCTAACCTCCATTTTCACTTTCAGAAAATGTTCCTCATCACCAATACTCGGTCTAATATGAGTCATCAATAATCAATAAATTTGGCCGGAGCACCACTTCTTGCTTCTGCGACTCACTCATCTCGATAGATTACTAGGGCAAGAAGTGTAATAGCAGTTTCCTTTGTTCTTCAGATAAGCCACACAATATAAAAGTAACTATATTTGTCGTTCGCCTCGCACTGTCTTGGACAGTAGCATAAACCACACTGAGTTTCGTGACAATTGTTTTTGGTGGTTCTTTAACTTTTTCTCAATAATTTGTTCACACCAAACGAGCTACAAAATTGCTGATAAACATGTGGGAGTAAACGTAATAAGAATCAAGCGTACCCAAAAAGGCGTGATGCTCTTCGAGTTGAAGAGGACTCCCACAACTAACAGCTCGACCTTGCAGGAGACTATTACCAAATCGATGAGTGAAAAAGCAGAAGTTAAAGCCTTAAACCCGGAGATGGCGATTGTGTGCAAGGACCTTTTGAAATCACAACGGAAGACGAGCTGAGAGGTGCACTGAAGCAGCAGAGTATGCAAAACGTATACACATAGCGACCACCAGGCGATTCGCTACCGTATCGGCCAACGGAACGCTGCTGCATCACAGAGAAAGATGACCGGCGAACGAAAGTTTAAGACGAAAGCCTTCAACAAAGACAGATTCGTTGAGCAGGACCGAGAACGTGGACGCGGTTGATCTAAGAAGAAGGATTGTAACGGCTTGTGACGCAAAAATTCCGCGAAAACTAGAGTCACGCAATAGATGACGACCAGGTTACTGGTGGAACGAGAAGCTTAGTCTATCACGTGCTGCTTGTCTCAGAACCAGAAGCGTACCGAGTCGTGATAGCGAAAATGAAGGGCTCGATGATACCAGCCGAAATGTACCCAGGCAAGCTGAAGATAATCGTCGAGGGTCTCTTCCCGAAGCACAATCCAACTATCTAGCCACCGACACCGTACTGCTAAGAAGAAGGAGCATCGGCAGGTGACTAACGATGAGCTCGCAAAAGTATCGAAGCGCCCGAAATCAAAGAAAGCCCCCCGTCCGGATCGAATACCAAACGGGGTGCTGAAAGCTACGCAACTGGCATACCCGGACATGTTGCAAAAGTTTTTAGATTAAAGCAACTACCTCGAAATGTGGAAGGTACAGAAGCTGGTGTTGTTGCCGAAGCCAGGGAAACAACCTATGGGCCCATATATCTGCTGGATACACTCGTAAAACTTCTGCAAAGAATCATTCTTAACAGGTTGACGAAATGCACGGAGGGTAAGCGCGGACTGTCAAAGATGCAGTTCGAATTCCGCAAAGGAGCATCGACAATGGATGCAATTCAGACAGTGCTTGAGAGTGCTAAGAAGGAATCAAAACAGACGCGAGAAGGAGATCGATACTGCCCACTGAATGAAGGTTCCTGACTATCTATGCCAGATCCTGAAGAGTTCCTTCCAGAGCAGAGTTCTGCTGTACGAGACAAGCAAAGGGCAGAAGTCAATGCTAGTCACAGCTGGCGTTCCTCGTGTTCCATTCTCGGTCCAACTCTTTGGAACGGGATGTACGATGGGTACTTAACACTGCTGTTACCCAGGAAAGTGAAAATCGTGGGTTTTGCGGATGACGTATCACTAACGGTGATGAGTTAGACACTTGAAGAAGTGGAGGTGTCGGCAATAGAAGTGATCGAGAGCTGGATGAATGCAAATAACTCACCACAAGACGGAGGTGTTGTTGGTCAGCAACTTCAGAGCACTTCAGCGGATATAGATCGATATCGAAGGGTACGTGATTGCAGCGAACCATGCACTGAAGCAATTGGGAGTGATAATCGACGACTGGTTGAGTTTCAACAACCACGTCGACTACGCTTGCGAAAAGTTGGCGAAGCCAACGAAAGCAAAAGCGAGAAGCAGCACGAGACGGCTATCTACTGTTCCGTCATCGATACTCCGATTTGGGGTTCCTGTGTGGGGTGCTGCGCTGGAAATCAAGCGGAACCATGAAAAGCTGAACAGGAAATTCCGGCTGATGACGTGCTTACCGAACAATATCGTCGGAGGCAGTATGCGATATCGCCGGGATGATCCCCAACTGCATCACTCTGGCTGAGGACGTGGAACGCAACCGGTGGAGAAATGCACGTAATACAAGGAGACTGGTCCGAGCGGACTCGTTGGCTAAATGGCAGGAGGAGTGGAACAACGTAGAGAAAGGAAGGTGAACCTACCGACTCATCCCAAATGTGTCGGCTTGGGTGCATAGGAAGCATGGGGAGGTGAACTTCCATTTGGCGCAGTTTTTGTCCGCACACGGATGCTTCTGGAAGTACTTGCACTGCATTCAATCGATCAAACTATCTAATTGAATTTTGAGACATGTTTCGCGCTAACAGAAACTAATCCTTTATGCGAAGCTTGGGAATAGAGTTGCATAACCCGTATTTCTGGCTAAAAAGCAACTTCTTCCTGTTATTCTAGGATGTATAATAATATATAATCAAGAAAATAATGTTCATCAACTAATTCAAAGAACATTGAAAAATGATCCCATTCTACGGAACATAAATTTGTTGATGACCCTCACTTTATCATACCGAATTACCGCAAACTTGAAATGGCTCATATCGAACAACTACATCATACGAAAAAAAAAATCGAACAGTCCAACCCGGAAAATATAATCGCCCACCAAATAAACATGTCATTTAAAACTTTTCCTCTGCCATTAAAATGTATCATCTCTGCTTTCGGCTCATTCCAGTTCAGTCCCACGCAGACAAAAAACCGGACCTCTCAAAAATGGGGACAACAATAGAATGCGCCCAGATCCCCCCCGAGCGGTCATAATCGATACCCAAACTCATCATCGGAGAAAATGGCTTGCGAAGGACGCCGAATGACAGCCGGCAAATGTATAACACACCACAATCGGAGATACCGAGCGACTACTGGCCGGATATCTACGTCAGCAGCGACAGCATCGAATTAAATGGAATATGTCCGGAGCCCACGTGTAGGACAAATTGTCCAATTCAGAGCCGAGAATAAAGCGATTTAAATCGCTTGGGATTGGTCCAGAATTTTGAGCGTGGCGCGGTCATCGCCGGGGCGGGTTCGGGATTGAGTTCTAAATTCATAACCACGTCGTCTAGCTGAAATTGATAGTATAAACGGAAAAGTATAAGCACCTTGGGACGGGGAGATGGTAGAAAAAAATATAAAATTAAATTGGGCTGACCATGATCCAGAGCAGATACATAGTTAGTTGGCAACGTCCCGAGCGTGCTTTGGTCACACAACTATACGGTACTATTTATGTAATCAAAAGTTGAATAGCTGGGGAAATGGGGCCCTACCTTGAGTGCTATCTTCCCCCGTTAGCGAACTTTCGTAGTCAACACGACATATTTACCAAATAAGCTGAGCTGTTAGGGGGTCTGTGGTTATTCGGTTTTCTTTAAATTACGAAGTTACTTCTAAATATTTGTACCGTCATAATAATTTGTATGACAAAACAAAAGTATTCTTGAAAGCAAAAATATATATAAAACTAGTCCCCGTGCGAGGACCCCTCAAATATTGTCAGTTCCCTACTTTCTTGCGCAACTTCCGCCCTGTCGAGTTCTGGTGAGTTTTTCTTCCGTCCGGACAGTCGATACGGACCGGTGCTGAAAGGCAAACCATATAAGGGATAATCTCCGGCTCGTTCTATTTCGAAGCAGGAGCCATAATACTGCTCACAGGGGAAATCGATCTGGTCTCGTTTGCAGCTTTATGTTATAATACCCAGCCAATGAAATGGCAAATAGGAAGTGAGTGCACCTCAGTGTTGGTAAGAGATTACTCTGGAAAGAGGTGGGAGGAGTTGGTTATGGCAACGGGTAACCGAAAGCAGATTGAGCTAATGTCCAATTGCTGAGCCTAGCAAATGTGGGTTTCCGGTTAGGCTGGAGATGGAAGCTTGAACATTGGTTCTAGACTTGAACAGATTTGTGTTGATTTTTACACTGTTCCCCAGGCGAATTAAAAATCGGAGAATTAATAGGAAAGGTGGATTACGTTGATTCGGTTATTCACTTTTTAATGAAGTGACTATTCGTTTAACCATACTCGTCGGGTGAAATGAATCTAATTGGTTGAGATGTGATTTTTTTTATCGAAGCTAGATACGTCGTATCACAAATTTGATAGGTTGCATTATCTGATTACCTCGTTGTAACAAGAACACGACTAAAGGATGGGCCACAAACTAAACTAAATTGTTAGAGGAAGTAAAATCCTCCTGGCTTAGTGCAGCGCATTGTCGATGAACTCGATAGCAAATGAGTAAGATAACAACAGAAACTTATTTAATCCAATATAAAGAAAAACTTTTCAGATGCAACTAACGTAAGCGACGTGTTTACAACAAAAGTTCAGAATCGTGCTGTCTGTCATCGCTTTGCACGTGGGATGTGTTCGAATCATGGCTTGGTGTATATCTTCAGATGTTCCATCAGTAAAAAATGTGGAAAGAGAAATTATTTACGATTCAAAGTTTGTTTTGTGAGAACAAACCATTGGATACAGGAATAGATATTTTCATTCATAAGTTACGTTACGTTGTATCGGGAGTTTACACGACGAATCGTGTGACGATTATATTCCTTTGGTGGAGAAAATTGTAGATTAGTAGTACCATTCCAGTGATGTGATTTATTAATCGCACTATGGAGACATTGAATTTGTAGTACTTTTCTGGCAGTATCGAGGGATAGTATCCCGGAATTCTGTTTGTTTTTCTCAATTTTTAGGATTTCAAAATGACCACATAAGTGTCGTAACAGTGACCACGAAATCTTTGTTTTTTTAAGCATTTGTGGTGAATTTCCTCTACTTTGAGCTGGCGCCCCTATTCAGTCAAAAGATACCGAGTTAAAAAAAATCGCAACTCTGAGTTAGACCTATTATCTGGAAATGGTCCATAAGCAGTTTATTTTTCGATTTATGGAGAGTTTTTTAGGACAAAAGTCCGCTTTTGACTCCAAAAAGGGAGAAAGCCGGCAACACTGATTGAATTTGACATATTAATTATATACACTGAAGTCTTTTTTATGCGGTTTTTTATGCGACTTTTTTATACGGATTTTCAAAGTTATGCGGTTTTTTATGCGGATTTTCAAAGTTATGCGGTTTTTTTTAAATGCGGATTTTCAAAGTTATGCGGTTTTTTATGCGAATTTTCAGTAATGCGATTCTTTTTATACAGCTTCCTTTTAATTTCTAGGGCATTACCTGAAGCGACTTTTATCGAAAGGTAGATCCTCGTGAATGCACATGCTTAAACAAAAGATATAAAATGTTCATATTTTTATTTTAGGTTATAAATTACTAGTCTTTGGGTTAAGGATATGAGAAGCATTCTTGATGCAGTGAAAATCAAAACAGAAACTGACTTTACCTTTCTCATAATAAAACTTATGCAATCGGTCGGAATTTCGACTTTTTAACCGAGGCGCGCAAAGCCGAATTTCTTATACCATTCGACTCAGTTCGGCGAGATCGGAAAAAAGTCTCTGAGCGTGTTTTTTTTTACTTGGTGATAAAGCTTTTACGTCGACCCGGCACGTTCAGTAGTTAGACCATACTACCGATTTCGTCCATCGTGTGCCAGAGTGAAGGACTCTGAACAGAGAAGATAAATCTGAACCCTATTTCTCTAAACTCCACCAAGAAGTCCGACATTTGCCTGATCCCCCGGATTCCATTTGACATGACTACTTCGGGGGGAGGCGTGCTAATGCACTTCACTTGATTCCAAGTCTAGCTGGTCGTGCTAGATTTCGCTTGTCTCATAACCGCCATATCAGTCCTGCACGGCATTATATCCTACATGCCCTCCTCTCTACGTTGACCAGTTGGATGCCGTGGCCGATCCGGCGATTCCGGTTGGGGGGTGGCTTCCGGTTCACTGGTGCCCCGACGACCCTGGTGGTTTGTCGCGTTCGGTGCTACTCGGCGTAGTCCCTGACGGTGGAGCTAGCCTACCTCGTCGAAGAGTTCCCCGACGAAAGAATGTCTCACGCTACTGTTGACGGACGCGTTATTTTTCTTTAAATGCAGTCCGGCAGAATGCCGAGGTCAGTCCAGCGATTCCCGGTGGAGGATTGCGTCCGGTTCACTGGTGCCCCGATGATTCAAGCCAGCGATTTGCTACGGACTACTCGGAATAGTCCCCGACGGTGGATCTTTCCTACTCCGACGAAGAGTTCCCCGGCAGTGCAAGATCTTCCGAAACCGATACTACCCGGGCAGATGCCGAGGTCGGTCCTGCGATTCTTGGTGAAGGGTGACTTCCAGGTGACAGGCGCCCCGACGAGCATCTGACGGGGCTACTTCCCGATCTATTCGAACTAGTCCCCGGCGGTGGACCTAGTCTACTCCGACGGAGAAATTTCCCGACGTTGAAATTTCTCTCGAAATCGTTATCTCGATGCTGGTCGGTTAGGTGCCGAGGTCAGTCTTGCGATTCCGAGGAGTCACGGTTCCGACAGCATAAGTCATCAAGTGACTTTACGCTTGTCTGGACATAACGCAGACTCAGGTGATTCGCATTTAATGTCAAAAGATCCTGACTCCTGCGTTGCAGAAGAAAAAGAGTTAAGTAGCCATGAAACTCTAAGCTTGCTCATATGACCCTACTCCACGCTTTTCTCTTAATTTTCTTACTTCAAATCCTTGCTCTTCCTTGAGTACTATGGCTCTTAATATTGAAAAATATTTCACACCTTACGTGTTTTTATGCGGATTTTCAAAATTATGCATTTTTTATGCGGATTTGCAAAGTTATGCGGTTTTTTTATGCGGATTTTCAAAGTTATGCGGTTTTTTATGCGGATTTTCAAAGTTATGCGGTTTTTTTATGCGGATTTTTTTATGCAGTACGTATCCCCCGCATAAAAAAACTTCAGTGTATTTTAGAAGGACGATCTACCTACACGTCACCGAAAAACTACCTAAAATTGAGTACTTTTGACTCAATCTCGTGGTATCGTGCAGGAAGCTAAAATTAACTCAACTTTGAGTTTAATTTACTTAAATTTAAGTTGAATTTACTTAATTTTAAGTATACCCCAAGCAACTCAAAAGTACCTTACTGCACGGAAGACCTCGACGGAGTCGAGTCTCTCGTTTTATTTTTGCCCTCGTATCACACTCTGGTGAAGCGATTCCTGGAACCGTTTTCCTTCCAACTGCTTTAGTTAACATCCACAACGGTAGAGGTCGCACTGTCACCACTCGTTGCTTGCTGGAATGTGCCTCCCAACGCAACTTTGTTTCTGGGGCTCTTTGCGAACATTTGCAGCTACCTGGCATTCAACTACAGCATGCTATTCCGACAAGCGGAATTGGAAACACAACCACGCTTGAATACCAGTCCACGATAACAATCTTCTCTCGAGTCACTATCTTCTCCGTACAATGCTCCATGCTCGTTTTGCCTTTCACTATCGTAAAGCTGCCCCAGTCGACGGTAGAAGCCCGTCACTGGCCGATCCCAAGCCACGTGGAGCTTGCAGATCCAACGTTCCATGTTACTGGCGACACCGACATGATTCTGGGCGCCGCCTATTTACGGCAGGATATGTCACGGAGAAGAGTAACTGCTTCTGTAGAATACAGAATTCGGTTGGGTTGTATCCGGAGAGTGTTTGTTGGAAAATCACGATCACACCAATCCACGTAATTGCCAGTTCAGTAATCCCTGCACAGTCGATGAATTGGTCAACCGATTCTAGCAGCTCGAAGAAGTCCACGATGCAAAGGGAACGTCGGAACGATTCTGCAAGAAACATTTCATGAAGAACACCACCCGCAATTCCGACGGCCGCTACGTCATTAAGCTTCCCAAGCGTGACAAACTGCTGTGGCAATTAAATGACAACAAATATAACGCCACCCGTCGCTCCTTCTCTCTAGAACGCTCACTCGGTGCGAGTCCCGATAAGAAGGCGAAGTACCAGCAGTTCATCCATGAGTACATTAGATGGTGACATATGCAGGAGATTGACCCCGATGAAATCGACGTTCAATCACAATACTTCCTTCCACACCACGCTGTAATAAAACTCGACCGAACATCTACAAACCTTCGTACCGTATTCGACGCACAATCCACAATCCAAAGATAAAATGTACTGGCAGATTTTGGTCCACCCCACCGACCAACCGCTGCAGCGAATTCTCGGACGCGACGATCCCGAGGCTCCATTGAAGAGTTACCAGCTTCGCACCGTCACCTACGGCACAAGCAGTGCCCCATTTTTGGTAACTAGGGTGCTGCAGAAGCTCGCCGATGATGAAGGGCAACGTTTTCCACTAGCCCCTGTCCGTCACGACTTCTACGTTGACAATTTGCTATCCGATTCAGACGATGCTGAATCTCCCGCCGTTACTAGCCAACAGGTCATTACAATGCTCGATTGCGCAGGCCTTCCTCTTCGACAATGGTCTTCGAATTGTCAAGCTGTTCTTGATGGAAACACTACTCGATTTGGACCACGAGTCCTCCGTGACTACACTTGGCCTCCGCTGGGAACCGTCGACCGATTTTCTTTCGTTCAAGACGCCGAATTGGAAGAAATGCATGGTTTTGAACACACAGACGATCCTCTCTCAGATCAGCAGTCTTTTCGACCCCTTAGGTTTGATTGGACCGACTACTGCAAAAGCGAAAATCACGCTTCAGAGTCTTTGGAAACTCCATCTCGACTGGGACACACCCGTGGCTAACGGATTCGCTGACGAATGGCAGGAATTTCACCAGAAGCTTTCTGCACTTGCCCACCTTCGAGTTTCTCGCCAGGTGTTTCGTCCGGGTTACGATCGCTTGGAGATTCACGGGTTCAGCGACGTTTCGGAGTCTGCATATGGCGCATACCTGCCGATGGCCCTTGTACAGTTAGCCTGTTGATTTCGAAGTCCAAGCTCGCTCCGATGGGGACTCAAACCATTCCACCAACTATGCGCAGCTCAACTCCTGCCAAGACATCTGAAACAAGTTCAAGACAGCATCGACATCACCGCCTCCACATATCTGTGGACCGATTCATCAATCGTCTTAAACTGGTTTTTTTTTTTATTCATTTTGTTTATTTGATAGGCACAAATGCGTTAGCTTGGCGGTGCCAAATGCTTTTGTTTTTACATTTTGGATATCTTAAAACTAGGAGGTTACAATGTTGAAATATTTTTTTTACAAAGGAAAAAAAAGTTTACAGCTATCTTAAGACTAGAAATAAGATTCAATATACAAGAGAGGGCAAAAGATTTTTTTATGAAAAAATTTAAAACAAGGGATTCACTTTGATATACAAGAGGGGGAGTAATAGTATTTTACGAAATATTTTACGGTTATCTTAAAACTAACAATATAGTTTAGTACACAAAAGGGGGAACAAATATTTATGAGAAACTTCACAGAAATCTTAAAACTAGGGATTCAATTCTATTTACAAGATGGAGGACAAGAGTTTCAATAAAGAGTAAAAATTATAGCTATCTTAAAACTAGGAATACAGAATACTAATTTGAATTTTTTAACTGAAACTTATGCTTGGTCAAGATATTCAGAGGGTGGCTTATTTCCGCATCAGTGTAGCAGCAGTTGTATCAAGGGCAGGGGAGAGACAGGGAAAGAAGAGCAAAATTTGCAACTTTCGCTCGAACGGGGGGGGGGAAGGTGGATCAGCGAAACAAATTTGCGCCTCAGTCTAGTAAGTCGTCGAGTACCGGATTGGCGGATGGTATTCTTCGGACCCGCGAGGAATCCTTCAAAAGTCATCGGACCTCGAGTCGCTCTCGCTTCAGTTTCCTTCTATGCAGGCGTAGTGGTAAGGGCGACGGCGGTTACATAGTGGCACTCTGGAGCTGATCGGTTCCACAAGGCAGGAGAAAACTTCTAAAACGAGAAATAAAAAGAGAGGGGCTAAATTGGGATATTTATCGTTTTTATGAAGGTATAAATAAGGGACATATAGGGGAAATCACGAGTTGCCAGCATATCTCGGACTGGTACATTGGGTGGTCTACCTCGGGCCCGAAGGGATTCCTTTAACTGAGACCTGGCGTCACAATACCCGGCGCATACCCAGACAACGTGTTCGATGTCGTGATAGCCCTCGTCACAAGCGCACAGACTACTCTCCGCAAGCCCAATACGCCGCAAATGCGCATCTAAGGTGTAGTGGTTGGACATAAGTCGGGACATTACACGAATAAAATCCCGACCCACATCCATCCCCCCGAACCAAGGCTTCGTTGATACCTTTGGGATAATCGAATGTAGCCATCGTCCAAGTTCCCCATAGCTCCACGAGGTTTGCCAACTGTTGAGCGTCCTCTGACGACAAATACTAAAAAATTCGTTGAAGCAGATTGGTCTTTCGTATATGTCACCATTTAATGCGCCCACCTTTGCTAATGAGTCGGCCTTTTCATTGCCCGGGATAGAACAATGAGAGGGGACCCAAACAAAAGTAATCTGATAAGATTTTTCAGATAACGTACACAAGGACTCCTGTATCATCCCCAGAAAATACGGGAGTTGCTTTTTTGGCTTCACCGCACGAAGAGCCTCGATAGAGCTGAGGCTGTCCGAAACGATGAAGTAGTGATCTGTGGGCAGAGTGTCGATGATCCCAAGGGTGTACTGAATTGCAGCTAACTCTGCGACGTAAACTGAAGCGGGATCATTGAGCTTGAATGAAGCGGTGATAATATTGTTGAAAATACCGAAGCCAGTGGACCCATCGAGATTTGATCCGTCAGTGTAAAACATTTTGTCGCAGTCGACTTCTCGGAATTTATTATAAAATATATTGGGGATCACCTGCGGGCGTATATGGTCCGGGATTCCACGAATCTCTTCCTTCATGGATGTGTCGAAGAATACAGTAGAATCAGAAGTATCTAGGAAACGGACACGGTTGGGATTGTACGAAGAAGGATTGATGCTCTGTGCCATGTAGTCGAAGTACAAGGACATAAAACGGGTTTGAGAATTAAGCTCGACGAGCCTATCGAAATTTTGAATCACCAACGGGTTCAGAATGTCGCATCGGATGAGCAATCGATATGAGAGTTCCCAAAATCGATTTTTTAGCGGAAGAACGCCCGCCAGCACTTCGAGACTCATCGTATGGGTCGAGTGCATGCAACCCAAGGCAATGCGCAAGCAACGATACTGGATTCTCTCCAGTTTGATGAAGTGTATGTTCGCAGCGGAGCGGAAACAGAAACACCCGTACTCCATCACCGACAATATCGTTGTTTGGTATAACCTGATCAGGTCTCCTGGGTGAGCACCCCACCATGTTCCAGTTATTGTTCGGAGAAAATTGATCCTTTGTTGGCATTTCTGTTTCAGATACCTAATGTGACATCCCCAGGTACCTTTAGAGTCGAACCAGACCCCGAGATATTTAAATGTGAAAACCTGGTTGATCGTTGCACCCATTAATAAAAGCTGGAGTTGCGCCGGCTCTCGCTTCCTAGAAAAAACAACCAACTCAGTTTTCTCCGTGGAGAACTCAATACCCAGCTGAAGAGCCCAAGCAGACAAATTGTCCAAGGTATTTTGTAATGGTCCTTGCAAGTCGGCAGCTTTGGGCCCTGTAACAGAGACCACCCCGTCGTCTGCAAGTTGCCTTAGCGTGCATGAATTGGCAAGACAATCGTCAATGTCATTCACGTAAAAATTGTAGAGCAGGGGACTTAGACATGAGCCCTGGGGAAGACCCATGTAGCTAAATCGCGATGTTGTTAAATCGCCATGCGAAAAGTGCATGTGCTTTTCAGACAACAGGTTTAGCAAAAAGTTATTCAAAATTGGTGAAAGACCATGCTGGTGCAGCTTCTCTGACAGAATGTTGATAGAAACTGAGTCAAAAGCCCCCTTAATATCCAAGAAGACTGATGCCATCTGCTCTTTGTTAGCATAGGCCATTTGGATTTCTGTAGAAAGCAACGCAAGGCAATCGTTCGTCCCTTTGCCTTTGCGGAAGCCAAATTGTGTATCTGACAGTAAGCCATTTGCTTCAACCCAATTGTCGAGGCGAAACAAGATCATTTTCTCAAACAACTTCCGAATACAGGACAGCATTGCAATCGGCCGATACGAGTTGTGGTCGGAGGCTGGTTTTCCTGGTTTTTGGATGGCGATGACCTTCACTTGCCTCCATTCATAAGGGACAATGTTACCCTCAAGAAACTTGTTAAATAAATTCAACAAGCGCCTTTTTGCAGTGTCAGGCAGATTCTTCAGCAAGTTGAATTTGATTCTGTCTAACCCTGGGGCGTTATTGTTGCACGATAAGAGAGCAAGTGAGAACTCCACCATCGAAAACGGTGTTTCGTTCGCGGTATCGTGAGGAGACGCGGCGCGGCACGTTTTCTGTACCGGGACAGAGTCCGGACAGATCTTCTTGGCGAAAGCGAATATCCAACGGTTTGAATATTCCACGTTCTCGTTGGTACTGTTACGGTTACGCATACGTCGAGCCGTACCCCAAAGAGTGCTCATCGCTGTTTCTCTCGTTAACCCGTCGACGAACCGGCGCCAATAACTGCGTTTTTTGGCTTTCATTAGACTCTTCATTCGCCTTTCTAACGACGCGTACTGTTGATAGCTAGCGGGTAACCCGTCTTCCCGGAAGGCCTTATATGCAGTGGACTTTTCCGCGTACAGCTCTGAGCACTCTTTATCCCACCACAGGGTGGGAGACCGTCCATGGGTATTCGCGCTGGGTACTGGTTTAGTCTGAGCTTGATTCGCACTGTCGAGAATTAAGCCAGCCAAAAACCTGTACTCTTCCTCCGGAGGAAGTTCTTGAGTGGATTCGATTTTAACGGATATCGCGGTCGCGTAACTCTTCCAATCAATGTTCCGTGTGAGGTCATACGAGACATTGATTGTTTCCGATGGTCTTGAACCGTTAGCAATTGAAATCACGATAGGCAAATGATCGCTACCGTGGGGATCAAGGATCACCTTCCACATGCAATCTAACTGTAGCGATGTCGAGCAAAGCGATAAATCCAACGCGCTTGCGCGTGCTGGTGGTGTAGGAATCCGCGTCATTTCTCCCGTGTTTAAGATGGTCATGTTGAAATTGTCGCAAAGATCTTGGATTAATGTTGATCTTTTATCATCATGAAGACAACCCCATACCGTACCGTGCGAGTTAATGTCTCCCAGAACTAGCCGCGGTGCCGGTAAGGATTCCGTGATATTACAAAGCGTTCGGTGCCCTACCGAGGCTCTAGGAGGAATGTAGATGGAAGCAATGCAAAGGTCTTTACCTTTGATTAAAACTTGACAGGCGACAATTTCAATGCCTGGTGTCGAAGGGAGGTTAATTCGGTTGAAAGAATAGCACTTTTTGATCCCCAAAAGTACTCCTCCATAGGGGTTTTCTCGATCCAGACGAATTATATTAAAGTCGTGGAAGTTGAGATTTATATCGGAAGTTAACCAAGTTTCACATAATGCGAAAGCATCACATTTTAAACTATTTAGTAAAAATTTAAAGGAATCGATTTTCGGGAGGATACTTCTGCTGTTCCACTGTAGAACAGTGATCGAATCGGTGACCTCGTTCGATGACTTAGCCATAGAAGGATACGATCGCTGCAAGGAGGGGCCATTTAGTAGTCAACTGCTTCAAAAATGTTTGCACTATAGGGAGAAAACGTATCAGAAGGCTTTTAAGAGGATCAGTAACATTGAAAGCTGTGAAAATTAAGTCCACTATGTCAGAAAATTTCATTAGTCCGCTACTGGACTGAGTATCTGTTTGAAAAAAGGGGACACTTGGGGTTTTTGATGTCCCTGGAAGTGGTGGGTACTCCTTGTTAGAATTAATATTTCCAAGTCCTGGAGCAAATTGCTTCGGCTTTTGTGCATCACTTCCGTTGGATTTATTGATTGTAGTTGGTGCACTCTGAGTGGACGACACCTTGGCCCCCTTACGAGGCAATGTAGGGGAGGCTGGATTTCTCCTCTTCCTGGATTCCCCTGGGTTAACCAAAGATGTTCCCTCTCGTGGGTCGTCAGATTCTTGCTCAACGCCAGCCAAAAGAGCAAAGGAATTTTCGGAAGGGACAGATGGCGAAGCATTCTTTAGCATTTCTGCATAAGAACGCCTTGAGCGTTCCTTAAGGGAGCGCTTAATTTTATCCCCGCGCTGCTTGTACGCAGGACATGATTTAAGAGCATGTGAAGGGCCCCCGCAGCAAATACACTTTTCAGTTTCTTGGTCGCAAGAGTCATCCTCATGCTCTCCTTCGCATTTGCCGCATCGTTTCTTATTTCCACAATATGTGGCTGTGTGGCCCAACTGCTTGCAATTGCTGCAGCTCATGACCCGCGGTACAAACAGGCGAACTGGTAGGCGAACCTTGTCAAGGAGGATGTAGTTGGGAAGAGAGGACCCGGCGAATGTCACCCGAAGCGAGCCTGATAGAGAGTAGGTAGTCTTACCTCCCTCGGTGTTTGCGGTATACAATTGTTTGCATTCTAAGATCTTAATCTGTTCAAGAGAGGGGTCCTTAAAGCAGCCAACCCCGTGCTCCAACAGTTCTTCGCATTTCAGGCCCGGTTCGGACACTACCCCATCGATTTCACAGGCCACACAAGGCACGTACGCTTTAAATTCCCGCGTAAAGCGCTCACAGCAAGCAATCGCGTTTGCCTGGCCGAGATCATTCACTAGAACACGTATCTTGTTTGCCCGAACACGTGTTATCTGAGTTACGGCCGGGTAGTTAGCAGTCAGATCTCGAGAAAGTTTTAATATATTAACCGGTTTCTCTCCGGTCCGAAAATATACCACCCATGGCCCAGAGGAACCTTCTGGGTACTGCTTTATACGGGGAGCAATGCGCGTATTTGGGGGATCTGGGACTTCCATGATTACATCAGATGGTATTTCGCCCTCGGCCATTTAAGCACGAGGGCAGAGCGTTATATAAACGGGAATGTGTCTTATTATTTGATTACAAGGTAGAGTAAAAGTAGGGAAAAGGAAAGAAAGCAAACGAGGAAAAAAAATAAAGCAAAACTTATCTGCAAACAACGTCGATTGTTCCGCACCAGCGAAAACAATGTACTGGATTTACTGCCGGCACCAGCAGAATGGCAGCTAACGAACGAACAAAGGATGACCTTCAATCACTGAAATTTACACAACGAACACCACTGTGAAATATAACGATCCGTTCCGTTCAAAGGTTGGGAGACGTATGTCTTAAACTGGTTATCCGCAACTTCATCGACACGGAAGACGATTGTAACCGTTCGAGTTCACCGTAAATCCAACCTACGTTATCTCTCCCGACACTCGGCCTCACAATGCTGGAATTCCTGTCAACGGAAAACACTCGATCGTCCTCCCTAAAAATCGTTTCAGAATGGTCGCGTTGACTTGGCGAGGTCAAGGTACGCTAGAGCGTCACTCCGAAATAAGCGATCGCAATTCTTATAAGCCGTCTACGTATCTATGGCTACCAAAACCCTGCACTTGAACCTTGTGTCTGATCTGAACACTGGCACATTCATTGCTAGCCTGCAAAGATTCGTCGGCCTTAGAGGAAAACCTGCACATATCTACTGTGACAACGCCACGAACTTCGATGCAGTAGCAAACGAATGCGCAGAAAACGAAATACAGTTCCACATCATCCCACCTCTCTCTCTGAGAAGCCTGCGTGAAGTCCGTGGAGACCCTGCTTCTCAAAGTCCTCAGAAATGCTCACCTAACCGAATCCGAGCTGCAAACCGTATTGGTTCAGGTCGAGTAAATGCTAAACTCTCGCCCAATCACGCTCTTGCCAGACAATTCTTCCGATAAGCTTGCTTTGACCCCAGGACATTTCTTGATTGGTCGTCCGCTGAATACAGTACCTGATCCAGATTGTCGCGAAGTTCCTGAATCCAGATTGTCACGATGGCAAAGAGTGCAACAGCTAACTCAGCACTTCTGGACTCGTTGGCACAAGGAGTGTCTCGCCACCCTGCAAAATCGCTACCACTGAACAGAAGCCATAGACAACCTTGCCTTTGGTTTCATCGTCGCCTTCAAAGATGAGAGAACTCCGCCGTTGAAGCGGTATCGCTCACCACGCCATCCCGAAGCTCTGCTTACTTCCGGTTGAAGGTGCGCCACCCAGCGTAGCACCGTGTCCGGCACTGATTAGTAGCCTAGCGTTAACAACGACAGATGAAGACCCTTGCTCAGGGAACAGAACCGCTGAACGAGATCCCGGCCCTTGCTCAGGATGCAGAGCCGCCGGACAAGATCCCGTCCTCTGCTCGGGGAAATGAGTCGCCAGACGAGATTCTGAGCCAAGCTCGAGGGTATTGAGCGGTTCGTGGTTCACCTATAAAGAACCAAGTCTCGCCGTATGGGTTCCTAGAACCCCCGGCTGGGACTTCACTCAAGTTAAGTGCCCCATTCTAATTTGTCAAACCAACAGTTCACGTACAGATGTTTCTCCTATTCAGCACAGCACTCCTGGACAGTATCCTGCAGTCGGATCCGATGCACTTCGAAAAAATCATCCTAGTAGCTGTAAGGAGGCCTGTACCGGCAAGACGAATCCATATCCCGTTGAACGTCAATCATCGCTAAGAAGCTCGAACTTCCACCGCTAATGCTCGCTGAATTGTTTTAAAATTTCATTGGCGGCCGGAATGTTCAATGCTTACCTTTAATCCGCAACATGAATCTGAAATGAAATGAAATTTTATGCATTGAACATACCTGTAAATACTTACCTAGCCGTAAGAAGAAGTGAACTAATCATAGAAATTTATAAACAAAATGACAATATGCAATGTAAAATACTTACTATACGATTCACACAGTCAGCCCACTGTGCAAACTCTAAGCAGAAATAGGTTCTGCAAACCATAACATAGCACAGTGCCAAAATCGTGCGATCTATTAATTACGCCTAAATCGTTAGATTTGGGTCAATGGTGTCTTCGGAGGAATTTGTGACCATTACAAGTTCTTTCATATTGTGTTGTTATTTTGATGATTAATTTCCCTAAAAGTGAGATATATGTATACCAACTTTCTTGCAAATACATATATTGAAATTAAGTCTTAGACAAAGTTGTTGCGCAAGCTTTTTGCCAACAACTTTGCTGAAGACACAAACTCTTCATATTTAATATCTTCAACTTTATTGCAGGTTGTTCGTGGATAAAGCCTATAAAGCAAATTCATTTCTATAACTTTAAAATATCATTCTGACAAGTTCGGCAGGTTCTGTAAAAAGGGTTGAAAACTCAAAATGGTTTATAAAGTGTTTCAAATTATGTTTGGTTGTTAGCGTGTAAACGGCTGAGTTTACGTCAATAGTGTTTTCGGACTACTTATCAAAAATTGTTAGGTCTGTAATTTGCTGCTAAGATTTTCGTGATTAATAGGAAATAAGGGAGATTTTTCAACTCAATTTTTTTGGTAAACAAAAATGAGCTAACGTCTTTGGAAGAGTTGCGGAGATTGCTTTCATGAATATTTTTTCTGATCACATGAAGTCTTTTCTTGTAACGCTTAAGAAGTTATAGCTCGTAATATTTGGATGACCCAAAAACATGTTTTTTTAAATATTTTTTCAATTATCATTCCTACGGGTTTCATATATTCTACGAAGTCATTTCAATCGTCAAAATACACAATTTTTATGTACGCATAATTTTTCATATCTCGAGTATTTTCGAATGAATTGGACATTTTTTAAAAAACAACTCTACTGAGGACAACGAGAGACAAGTGAACTCTATTGAGTTTTATAGTGTTGATGTTGATGTAGCATTTCTAATTGCAACTAGAGTTGGCTGACGTTTTTGCTCGTTTAAAAGTTATTATTTTTGAAACTTTTGCACAGGCCAATTCTGTCCATTTTGTTCCAAAGGACATGAATCCGCCAAACTGTCTAGAGCTGCGCCCGGTGGAGCAGTACTGGGCAATGATGAAGCGGGAACTTTGGAAGAGCAAGAAGACATTCAAAGACGAGAAGGACATGTTAAGAAAATGGAAAAAAAAACTGAGAAACTGGTACCGGATGACACTATATAGGCTTTGATGGAGGGCATCAAGCGAAAATGCGTTCAATTTTACACTCAAGGTTCCATCGATTAACTTTTCTTTTGATTTTTGAAGAAAATATATATATATAAAACTACCCTTAAATTTTGGTTTGATTTTAAACATTATAAGAAAATTGGCATGACATTTTCGGTGTCGCAATAATTTCGTGTTCGCCCTTTATTCATACTTTTGTAAAAATGTGGCAAATATCTATTCGAAGGGGAATTAATCACTAAAACTAAATCATCAAAAAGAAGGTCTTGGATCTTCATAAAACATCCTAGAAGACATCATAGCTGTACGCTTTACCGTTTTCACCACTGTACATACCCAGTCAAAAAGGGCAAGTTGCTGGCTAACAGGGGGCTATTTGCCAACTCGGATGCGCTAATTGCCCTACAATTTGCCTTCAAATTGCTGGCAATTTGGGGGCTATTTCAAATGCAACATTTGGGCAATTTGCCGCCGTCATTTTTTTGCCGCTCTATCCGCCTGTAAGTCGCCCTCAAATCGCCCAGGGAACGCGCCATTTAATCGTCCTTATTTGCCTTATATGAAAATTACAAATAATGCTTATTTTCGGATTCATTATCTACTCACATAAACTTATCAGTACACTAGGTAATCACCACCAAACTATAGGAAGAATCGATTGTTAAAGTGGTATTGCACACCAAAACTTACCACAATTTGACTTTCATTAAGACTTTAGGTCAGAGATCTTGTTCCTCTATACTTACACACGATTCCACAATTTCTCACATTAGTTGGCTAAATGAAGTGCACTAGACAAAAAAAAATACAAGCGAGAACACACCAATTGTTTAAAAAACAATTTTAAGATTAAGCCAAACATGAACCGCCATGTTTGAAAAACGCAAAAAAAACAACCAAGTCCATTTCAGCCGCCAGAAAATTTGTCTAAGTCTTGAAATTGTCTTTAATTCGTCATTGACAGATCGAGTCTTGATGCACATTAAATACATGATCATACTGATCACACGGTCCGGATTGTGTCGTCAAACCGATTGTTTGAAGTGATCGTTTTCAACTGTCCCCAACCGTACACAATTTAATCTGCGGTGAATAGAATGTGGTTTTGCCGTGAGACGAAAATGATTCAGCTTCCAACCCCACCTGCAGAGTGGCCGTGTGAGCCTGAACTGGAGCAATCCAAAGGAATGATGTCAGAGTAACAATCGGACTGACCTACCCGATTGCGTGACTTTACTTTGACAGGTCAATCGAAAATTTCGAGGAGACGTAGAGTAAAGAGACTTGTTACTTAACCAGTATTCAATAACTTTGAAGAGTATTTTCGTTACTCCGGAAGAGCCCGGCACTACTACTACATCCAATGTATGCTCAATTATTATACTTAATAATTGCAACGTTTTGTACTCGCTTTAAGGTTGTCATTAGAACATAGAAATAAGTGAATTAGTATGCTGCATGTCTCCTCGTTAACTCTGTGCCCCTAGCTGATCATCTCCAAGAGAGAAATTGGTGGGGACTGTTGATCACGCATTTACTGATCGAACTATCATTTTTCGATCCAGCATATCAGCATATAGCTAGCATTAACACGCGACCTTTATAGACAGACTCAAAACACTAAACTAGGATTATCGCTGTTCGGCACATTCGGTATTTAAGTATCTGTATCTACTGTTGTAATCTCTTATATTGATTCTTGAAAAATCTTTCCCAGTAACTGGAAAATATCTATTGTTAATCAATGAGATCATATGGTTTTGAATGAATCAATATTAGGATTTTCCATTGGTTGACACCGGTGTAGTGGAGTGCACTGAAACTGCACTGTTTTTGCACTTTCTAGCAGAAGTGCAGAAAGCTGGGTATGTTCCATTGACACTTCTGCTAGAAAGTGCAAAACCAGTGCACTCCACTACACCGGTGTCAATCAATCAAAAACCACATATCAGTCATCTCACCTGCACCGTTGAGGATTTTGGGGAACCATCCAACTTTTAAGGGATGCATCCGCTAAATGTTGGACAGGTTACACTCAATCACAACATTTACATACATCTTCTAGAAAAGTTCTAGCGGTGAAAAGCAAGTGCGACGATTTTCTTTCTATAAAAACCGCCAAGGTACAAACCGTTACAATGCCAACAATCAACGAAATCTCGGCAATACTCTAGCAGCATTATATTGTAGCAAAAATCTAGCCCTGTATGCAAACCGAAATCTTTGGTAACCGGTGTACTATCAGCATAGGCCGTCCCAAAAGCAGCTGTCCAACATATGCCAGTTTTTTGGAATACGGAGATGATTTACTACCGTTGTTTCTGTTTCCAACCATTTCCATTTGTTGCCACGAACCGTACGAATGGAGATATCTTTAACAGGAAACCCGACGAGGATAAAAAATTTAGAGCCAACGACGAATTGCATTTTCTAGTTATATTGTATTATATAAAAATGTAAAATAAACATAGCTAATTCAAAAATAATAATTATGTGACTCGCACATTCAAAATGATAGTATGGTTTGGAGTATGATGTAAATAATTGTGGACAAGAAAAACTTGCTTCAAAATTCGGCGTTGGTAATTCCGTCCACCTTTCCTCAACGTACCACCAATGCGTCGTTAGATTTAACATGTAGCTCCATTCAAAACAAGTACTGCTGATGTCCAACTGATTTAGATTGAACAGTACTGAAGAATCCGACCGTAGCTGTAGATCATCTGCCAACTACATCCGGAGGGTTTGCTGTTAGTATTTGTTCCGAGCAACCGGTTGTCAAAGGCTTTTTTTCTACCGCAGGAAAGAAAGTACAATTGAACAGAATATTTTGAAATCGAAAATATAATTCTGATCCTATCCAGTTGCGTCCTACCTTGAATTCTTCCGTTTCTTCCAGCCGGACGTGGAACTGATTCTACTGGGAAAGTACACAGAAGAGAACGTTAACTCTTTTACTTAATTTTAACGATGAGACTGGCACTACAGGAGAAAAAATAATGATCTATGTTTATCTAAGACATGTTTATTACAGGTGAATGAATTATTTTAGCATCAGTGCTGCCAGGTCTATTTAAGCACTAGCCTGTAGTAAAAATATAAAAGTCTGCAGATTGCCACAAATTTTTCAATAAATTTGGCATAGAAATGATATTTTAAATTATCAAAAAAGTTAAAGGCTGGTTAAAATTAGCTTGTATAGACATTGTTCTGCTAAATATTTGTAATCTGTAAAAGATCTGCAGCAAAAAGACAAAATCTGCAGATTTACTAATATATATGCAGATCTGGCATCCTTTTAATATTCCCCACAGAAAATTCATCCAAATAGTGTGAAAATACGGGGAAACAAGGCAAGATAGGTATTCAGAATATGGGGTTAAGTAAGCAGCTCGCACTAATTTTGATTTTTTCACGAATCAGGGATAAAAAACGAAGCATTCCAGCATATAAAATTTTTTGACGAGAAAGGTCTATTACGTAAATTACGCAAGAAGATAAGGCGTTTGAAAATGTGCTCTTAAATATTTAAACTGACGATGAAATCGAGAAACAACGTTACAAAACCCGACCAAATAACAAAAAAATTAACTCTTGCTAGTACCGACTCGGTTAAGGCTTCAATATTCGAAGAAAAACGATAGATGTACAGCAAAAATCTGAAAGTCAAGGCGGAAGCATCGGATCACGGCTTCTGAAAGAAAACTTTGAAACAACAGCCAACGGTGATGCTGGCTGTAACGTCAGGTGGAGGAGGTGTGGATTGTGCAACAACGAATATGATGACGACGACGACAACAATGCTGGGATGAGCAAAAAACTGGGCCTTTAAAAAAGCTTACTGAAATGGAATTTCCGCTGCTTACTTCTGCCGAAAGAGCCAGAAATAATGACACAAGTGTCTTCATCCCATGCATTCTTCTGATTCACACGTGAAAGAGAAAGAAAAGGAATAAACAAAAAAAGAACAACAAACAGTATCAAACAATTTCGTGTGAGGAGCGGATGGTGTGGTTTAGCGGCACACTTGCTGCAACTCAGCTCAGCCGCACACGACCCGTTCGAATGACACGTTGATCCTGCTGCCATATCTGTGTGCGTGTGTCTGTATGTGTGCCCTAGCTGGAGAGCTTGAGATGAGGACGAGAGATACGGTTCTTTCGAGCTTTGTTTGCGGAGAAAATTATGCACGCTTCGGGAGCTTCTTTTGGCCTGTTTCACATGTACATACAAGCGTACATACAGCTAAATATCAACATGGCAAGAGGCGGGTTGTACATGATGACAACACATCATGCTGAGCTGCACGACAAAACGGTGGTGTCACGAACTTCCGGGAAGAAATTTGTGACATTTAATCATGATCATAAATTTTATTTACCAGTGCAATTGGGTTTAGCGCTCGGTGATGAATTTCGTTTGCTATAGTTTGTCTTTGCCGGATAGCTGTTGTTCGAGGGAATTTGTCTTTCCTGCTAGGCAATAACTCAGCAGCGGAATGGACATTATCACGCATGCAGTTTTTTCGGGAATGGAGCTTCAGATGTAGTTGATCTTATTCCATCAATATCGAATCTTATTCGTATTCTTTGTTTCATAAAAAAAATATCACAAAAATGAAACCAGTTTAGTAAGTTACATTATTATGCAGAAATAGGTGATATGACGCTTCAAAATTGACGGAGATTTCTGGCATCTTAATTTTGTATTTTCATTTCAATAGATTGATTTCAGTTTTAAACATAAGAAGTGTATTATCCCAAAGTTACCTTAAGAACTCTAAGTTATTAACATATCAAATTTCTGAACGTTTGGATACACAATCTACGTATTGTCCAGACCTTAACTAGAGGACTCTAGTAGTTCCATGCCGAGGCTTGCGCGCAAGTTGTATTGTATGCAAGCCACTAGCATCGTGCAATACGAATTATGGTTTTTGGTGACTGTATTCAAGGCGGTGACGATTAATTAAATTTTGTTTTCTATACTGTAAGAAAAAATAATCTGCTATAAGGAAATATTTATATAGGTTTACAGCGCCAACATCAAAACGAAACGCCACAATCCTCTATCGACACATAAGGGTACGTTTTAGTAATTGGACGCAGCATGACAGCATCGGAAAATGTTCGGCCCATTGCAACTATCGCCACACTCGGCGTTTGCTCATCATCTAATGAAAACATCAAAATATGCTACACTATTTTTACTCTGTCCGACGCATATAATCACCACCGAACGTTCGTTTATCTGACGGCTTGGGCATCATCAGACAGCGCCGATGGTGAACGCTTCAGTTGTCCGGTCAATGTAGTATACCATTGCAAATCAAAACATCCTTTCTCGGATGGTTCGTATACTGTGTTGGTATCACTCGTTACCAAGCGGACACAGCATGAATTTTAATTAAATCTGTACATAGTGAAACACTCGCTCAATCCACCATTACCTACCATATGTTTATGTATGTGTACCTACCAACCTACCAGACTACCAGACTGATGGCGATGGTTAGAAACGGCTGTGGCAATAAAAATATTTTTCAATTCTAAGCCTACCGGGAAGGTATTCTTTGGAGGCACCTGGGAATTTCCGTAGCGGTCTACTACAGGTGTGGTGAAAAAAAACCACGTAACTACATCAATCTGGATATATGCTTGTATGAATAATAGTATGCCATGCAGCAGCATGGCAGGAGCCCCCGAAGGTACCCCGGTGTCGCTTTGGTGATTTCGACGGTGTGGAAGAGTGTTTCCACGCTGGCGCGCATAACCACACTAATGATGATGATGAATAGTAGACGAGCACTTAAATGCTACCGTCCGTCGTCGTATCGCGGGACGGCGCGGTGTATGATGGGTTGGCTGGAGTGGAGCATGGTATATGTCACAGGAAATGCTGCATCATATGTTGAGGGGGCCCTTGAAATGGGACAAAAGGCGTGAACGCGTTGATGAAGAAGCCCTTTTTGCAGTAGTCGAAATGAAATGTGGGTTTGCAGAGGCATATGTTGAACACTGGTTATTTTTTCGTTGACAGGGCCGCCTATTTTTTTGGTCGTTTACTTTTTTCCGGTGCTTTGAACATTCGGCAGCTTAGTTTAAATTCCAAAATGTAGAAGAGAAAGTATTAAATGAATGGAAAATTGGGTAATAAGAGTGTAATGTTGATGGATTAGCTTATAACCAAATAGCTACCAAGGCTATACAGTGTCAGACAAAATAAAAACAATTTTATACAAGATGCTTAATTATTTTTTTTGTTGAATACCGAGTTTTTACGCGATTCGTTATTATTTCTTGTGCGTAAAATGGCATGGGTCCAGAGAGATCTTGCTGGAATATTCTCCATCTCCGCAAATAACGCGCGAATAGGTTTTCCTGTCCAATAAAAATGATTATCACTCCTCTTACCGGAGAATTTACATTTTCGTAAAAATAAACAAAAGTGTCAAAATATTCACCCCACAGCAAGAAAACCGAAAACAAAGAATAATAGACCTGCGTTGTCATGTTTATGACGAGCATCAATAAGGCAGCGAACACAAAAACGATTCCGTCATTAACTATTTCTACGACAGATTATTTTATCTGAAAAAATTGTGTGAGTGATAATAATTTTGTTGTGAAAATCATAGGTGAACCCGGGGCTATTGTGACAGTGGGAGTAATTCGGACCCCCTCAATTTCTCAGAAAATCGTAAGACTTTCTCATTGTGATACATATTCGTGGAACCGCTATTCTAAAACATAAATTTTGACAGCTGAATCTAATTCTTTGGTGTTTTTAGAAAGGAGTTTCAACGTGTTTAATTTTTTTTGCCATCCTCAAATCATTATAATGGTAAAACCGTGATTAAAGCAACAAATTTAGAAAGTAAGGGGGGCGTCTGGGGTATTGGGCAGAAAAAATCGACTTATTTTTTATCCGCTTATTTGTTAGTATTGAACCTATGGAATAGTTTCCCGCATTCTCGGTTTCCACGCTGAACTTCTTCTGTTTTAAACAGCCATGCATTCCCCGCGCGTTTTTGTTATAACACACGCAGATTTCAATCTTTCGTCAACAATTTTCGAAAAACTGACGGCGATAAAAATACAGTGTAAACAATACACTCTAAGGTACTTCTTTCCAAATTTTCAACAGAAAATACCTAATGGGCTATTTTCTACAGCATTTTTTTCGTGATGCAATTTGATGTGGAACACCCTATAATACAGGTTTTTTTTTTCAAAACCGCGTTTTCCAAATTGGCGAACACGATAACTCAAACACTAATCAACGAATTGACTTGTATTTTTTGTGAAAATGCACAATATGTGTAGCCTGTAGATGAACCATAGAAAACCGAATAATTTTTTTGTCCCTATTATTTTGAAGAAAAGTGAACGAATTTTACAGTAAAATATAAGATTTTTCGGTTGTCATTAAGCCATTTTCCGAAACTCGAACTTTTTTCTATTTATTTTTTGTTCATCGAGTAACTACTAGTCTAAGCTTTACAAACTTTATTGTATTTCCTGTGTCAGACAATTTTTTTAAAATTTTTCGTGTTCGCCATGTGGAAATGGTTGCTCCTCCATGTGGAAATGGTTGGACGTTTACTCTTGGAACGCTCGTATGTGTGGCTCTGCGGGACTGAATTTTTTTTTCATACACAATGAATGTATTAATAGATCTTAACATTACACAAAAGATTCATTATTGCCTTGCCTTCAAAATCGTCAAACAAAATAACTTTCGATTTGAGCACTTTACATTAGACCGAGGGGCAAGCACTAGCAGGTTTGAGTGCGTCGTATTGAAAATACCAACGTATTTTGAATATAATTAAAGTAAATAATACAAGTATTTAAAAATATTTCTGTTGTACTCAATAAAGTACTTCATGTAATTAAAGTCGATGTGTACGTACTTATAGTATTTAAAGTACATCTTGACAATAGTTAAAATATTTGGCGTATTTAAAGTACGAAGGAGCTGTACTTAAAATCGTTTCAGTAATTAAAGTACAATGTTTTTGACGCGTACTTTTTTAAATTTTTGCGGTACTTGATGTACTTTATGGTACTTAAAGTAACTAATTATGTAATATTTTTGGCAGTGCGTGGTATTGAAGATTTACTACTTGCCCCTCGCATCAGACGAAGTCTTCTCAAATGAACATCGAACGCCATGCTCGCTCTAGTTCTGTGCTTATCTTAAACCCACATTTCGTGCACAAACTCCAACACGCTAATACGTACAAAAATACGTGCACATGTTCGCCTGCATAACCGCACTCTATGTACGTACGCGGTGTTCGTACACACAGGCTCTTGACACTAGTTTTCTCTTTCTCTCACACGTCATCACTAGCGTTGACTCGTTCGTTGAAAAACTGCTTTAAAGTGCAAAATTGTTCACAGTTTATGTATTCCTCTTGGATTAATCGTTGCGTTCATCTGTGCTGTAGATGTTGGATGGTATATTAACACACAGATCGCAGAGTAATCCACCTAGTAGTGAGATAATAAACAAAACAATGTGTCTGCTGTTTCCTTATAAATAGTTGCATTTTTGTACACAGCAGAGTTACACACGGAAACAAATTGAATATTACATCCTATAAGGGAAAGAAAATATTTTTATTCTTGCCAACATTTTTAAAATGTTTGTATTTGGAGAAAACTATAACTAACTAATGTTTAAACCTTGCTTTTCTCTGAATGTACCTTCGAAACGGGAAGGCCAAAATTTGAAAAATAATTTAACTCCAATTTAATTCAGTTGTATACTGTGCGTTTATAATTAAGAAAATTATTGTGAATCTCAGAAATATATTTGACTTAATTGGGTAATGTTTGAAAATTTTGAAAAGAGACATTCCACGTGCGTTACTTTAGCTCTACGTATTTCTATTGAATTTCGAATAAAACATATGTATCAAATATGATATTGGAAAACTAACATTACCTGTTTAATTCATTGTATTGGTAAGAACTTTTATGAAAAAAGTGGATCCACAAATTAGATCCAAGAAAAAAGTCTACCAAAGGCCCCAAAACTCCCGATAGAGGATGCAAGTATAATGTTTCTTCTAACGTATAGCGATGGTTTTAGTTGTCCATATTTGCGCTATACTGAGAACGCTTCAATTGAAGTTTCAATGGCAGTCACAAGTAGGCTTTTTCATGGTATTCGTTTGTATAGGACTTATTAATGCATATCTCCGCAACGAGAGTTCTTAATGAAACAATTTGCAAGCGATAAGGATGATCGGAAAGATATTGCATTAATTCTATGTATTTATTCAATTAATTTTGATTTAGATGTGTTTATTGTACTAATTTGATTTATTTGAAGTTTTCGTTCAAATAATTTTGAAATTTCATTTGTTTTATTGATTTTTTATAATTTATTCAGTTTCTTCGAGGTACTATTCGTGCAGAGCTCGAAGCTGTGGTCATCCCAACTCTAATTGGGTGTCTACTTAGTATAAGTTCTGTAAATTAATGACGAATTTCGCGCCAACTCGAAAAAATGTTGGCAGCGCCCTCTCAAATTTTAATGAAACTTTCTGTACATGAGAACTTTATCACAAAATGCCACATTGCATACTTTGTTTTTCTAAAAATGACAAATCTTACAAAAAATGTAGTAGGAGTTATTTTCACAAAAATAGTTAAATTTTTCAATAAAATTATTGAAAAAAATTCTTCATCGACTCCTACACTGAAAAAATCGATTTTGAAAATTTAAAGTCGATTTACAAAAAAAAAAACATCTTTGATTTGGATCAAATTTTAATCCATGATAGGTAATTATGTTCCCTACCTACCATCAAGAATTCAAGTTGGGAACGTTCAAGGAAAAAAAAATATTGGAAAAAAAATTTCTTGTCCAAACTGATTTTTTTTTTCAGTGTATTTCTATCTAAAACTAAACCAATTTCCCAACTACTAGTTGCCCGATACGTGCAAAAAGTATCAGTTACGAATTTGGTATAGCATCTCGGACTAGACTGGAATGAAGCCGAAGGGATTTGTGTAACGATGATCTGGTACTAGAACACTTAGCGAACGACCAGACAACATGTTTAATATCGCGATAACCGCCATCACAAGCGCAGAGATCAACGACCCCAATGCGCCGGAGATGGGTATTCTACTTATAATTATTTTACATGACCCGAGATATCACCCGAATGAAGTCATGACCTACATTCATTCTCTTGGACCAAGGTTTGTTGGTTCCTGAACTACCATCGCTCAACGAAATTTGCCAATTTTCGAGCGTCCTATGAGAAGAAATATTTAAAAACTCGTAGCTACGCGATTTTTCATAAATATCAGCTTCCAATACCTGCATGTCCACCTTATTATTATCATTTTAATCCAAGTGTCCGTCTTCTTATTACCCGGAATGGAGCACTGCGAAAGAACTCAAGCTCAGTGTTACGAAATTTCAAAATCAGTTACCTATTTCTACTTGCATTTACCGAAACCGACATTCAGATTCAACGCCTCTCTCATTCATTCACTTTCCAACTGACTGAAATTTCATGCAGAATCGAATGTTTGAGTGTAGAGGAAATATAAATTCATTCACCAACCAAAGCATTCATTTGTTATTATGTCGACAGTTTGAAGGCAGAAGTTAGCATCTTTTACATTTTCGAGCATAAGTGAACTGCGTAATCTATATCTGGTGCACTTTTAATCGATAATCCCTCTCAGAGCCAGCATAGAAATAAAATTCACTTTGCTTCTGAAACCGAACATGTCCGTACCTGAAAGCGCTGCGTCGGGAGAACTAATTTCGATGGAAACGAACCAAAAATTTCATTCATCGCAGCGGACATGAATTTTCTTTCAAGTTCATGCAGCGATGTCAATTTTTTTAAGCTCTGCTCAAGCTAAGGTAATCTCCTATGATTTTCCAGATAAAATACTCAAAAACTTCCATGTTTTCTCCAGGAAATACAAAGAGTGCCGTCTGTAACTGTAACGATGTGGGCATGGTCGTTGATAGGTAAATCTAAAACCATCAGTTTTGTGGGGGAATGTTGGCAGCACAGCCTCTTTTATGATTGCACTCACCACTACCGTCATAATAATTAGCATAAAAGCGATGCATAGCTGGCATCATATGACGAACGTTCCGTGTATTCCAATCACAGGATGAATCGAATACACAACGTAGGTCCTAGCCACCAGATGAAACATTGTTCCTCTGATGATCCGTCCTCTAATCCGTCGACAGACCTGTGCCAATAATCGCGTTTCATCAAGTTTTTCATTTGCATTTGTAGCGTTGCGTATATAGGGAAAAATTTGGACGATCCGACGTTCAAAAGTCCCTTTCGCGTACAATTCTAAGCAATCTCTGCCCACCACGAAGAAAGAGACTGTTCAGGGTTATTCGCGTTGGCTACTCGTTTCGTCTGACCATTAATCGTAGTGCAAATGCATTGTGTAAAACCTGGGGGGAAATGTAGTGTTTTTGGTGTCCCATGAGGAAATTGCTAGTTTCTAAGATTACCGAGACCAGGAACCGGTTTTGTAACAGCACCCTTCAAGGGACACTCTCATATCTTTACGAGGAAGCTTAGGAGTGAAAACAGATTAGTGTACAAGAAAACGTAAAAATTAGTCGTTGTCGGTGGCGTAGCGCTCTTTCGCATTTCTTATTGGACCGTTCCTTAGAAGAATGTCTCATTTTGTCCCCACGTAATTTATATGCGGTATATGTCGAGAGATCATGCGCAGTCTCTCCACAGTAGGAAAACTTTTCATGATTCTCTACGCATTTTCCACAGCGTGTCTTGTTTCTACAATAAGTCACTGTAGGCCCAATTGTTTGCAATGACGGCAGTTCATCCCCCGCGGCACAATAAGGCGAACCGGTAGACTAGCCCCGTCCAAAAGATCAAAGTTTGGAAGAGCAGATTCGGCGAAAGGTTCGAAATGAGGCTGATGGAAAATAAGTTGTTTTCATATACTCCTTGATTTTTCATGAACGCAATTGCTTGCGAACCAAAACTACCCCTGACCGAAGCAAAGGCTTCTTGAAGGAGCGAATCCCATACTTCGCAATTAAGACCCCTGTTGGAGACGACACCATCAATCTCTACTTCCCGGGGGGAACACAGACAAGATACTTCTTCGTACACGGCCAAGTGCTATTTAGTTAAATCTCGCATATATCGATGGTATTAAATAGCTTATCTTTGCCCTCATTCAAGTTTTGTTATGTTTTTTTTTCTTTTTTATGTTAGTCACATTTTCTTTTTTACATTTTAACGACATTCAATTAGCTAGAGATTACTGGGTAGCGAAAGTTATGAAAATTAGAGCCATAGTACTCAAGTGAGAGCAAGGATGTGAAGTAAACAGATTGGAAAACTAGAAGTGCCAGGATCATTAGAATAGGCTTAATATAGTACGGGCTTAATCTTTGTCTTCTGCTAATGGGGGTCGAGCTTAGGCAGCATAACTACGAATCACCCGAGTTCACTAGCATGTGTCCCGGTACAGATAGATGTGTCCATCTTTACCGTGACAACTGGTTGTCACGGTAAAGATGGACACGCCTATCTATATATTTTTTTGCTTCTTAAGGAGTGTCTCTTGTAACTGATTCACAGGTAAACATAATTCCATTGCAAAAAATTAAAGAAAAATGACGGTCCGAATTACTCTTACATTGTAAAAGGATGGAAAAACGTAGAGATTTGCAAATCGTCGCCTAGCGCTGCCATTGAGTGGTGCAAATGAACCTTTTATGGCACCAAAATGTAGCTGAGGTTTCAAACTAACAATTAGGACTTTTGACCGGTAACTTTTTTCACATCTATCCACCTAAAAGGCCCCGAATAACCCCGGGTTCCCCTACACAAATTTTGCATTGTCCAACAATTCATGAATTCCGAAATTTACCCAAATATATAATTTGCTTAATCTAGATAATCTTATTAGGTTTTAACCATCCTAACAGTTCTGCAAGATTGTTCAAAATCAATAGATGGTTCTCATGATAAAAAGGGACAAGTCTGTCTTTGCCGTAAGACATGTTGGTAGACTTGAGTGATTCGTAGAAACACTGCCAGAACTCGACTCCTGCCAG